>NC_139044.1:115592053-116192053 GCF_965140915.1 Aythya marila
AAGTACCATCGTAATAACACTGGTATCTGGGAGCTGTTGGTTGATCTGCTCTCTTGGAATAGATCTGATCCAGTAAAATTTCATAGGGTCATAATCTCCTTTTTGCTGCCAAAAAGGCAAATGTTATACTTTTTCATCTGGTATAAATCTTGATGAACACCATGGAAATCAATGGAGATAATCCTGATTTAGGCCAATTGCTGAAAGCAGAAGGTGGCCCCATCTGTAGATACTAAAAGTAGCTTTGATTTTTTCCTCATGGCCAATGATGTCCAGCATCCCCTAGGGATTCTTAATCACAATGGCAGTGTGCTACCTTACAACTAATCAGTTCCCCATGAATCCTGGAAACATATTAATTTGACTCATCTTTCAAGCACCATGAGGCCAGAATAATGTCTTACACTGACACGAAGGATGTGAACATGTACCGCAGTAATGAATGAATGAATACTCAGTGAAGAGAAGGAACTGAAATGTGCAAATGCAAATTGACAAAAAGAATAACGACACCTTTGTGTATGGGTTATTGATTACACCTAGAGGTGTATGAAAATTGCAAAATCAGCTTTAACTATCATTCATTCAAACTCGAAACAGTTAATGAGCTTAAAAAATGTTTAGTAAATAGTTTTGTGAAGAGAAATTTTTCAGGAGAAGTGGGTTTCATGTTACAAATTCTAAGGCAGGAAAGCATTTTCACAGTTGAATGTAATTATTCATAGTTTCTTATTCGTTCACTTCAGAACAAACCAACTTAAAAGTTTAACATAAAGCCTGGAAACCAAACACTGAAAGAAAGAAGCAGGATAGTTTTGCTGTCCAAGTTCTGCCTTAATCATTGAGAAGGATTAAATGTTTTGGAAAACTCTAGAAGTCCACAAATATTTTTGAAGTCTAAATTAACATCAGCATTTAAGGACTACTTACAAATGGATGTTACTGTCTCTGTGTAAGTGTGTCATCATTTCACCTTATTCCTCCTTTTTAGTATTTTTAGCTGTCATTTTCTGAGATAACAAGGTGATCATAGGACTGTTCTCAGCTAATGCTGGGCTCTCAAAGGCTGGATATCTCATTGAAAGTGTTCTTAAGCTTACACTTTCTGCAAAAGAACATCTACAGATTGGCTTCTCCCATATTAAAAAAGATGAGAAGTCAGTCCTTATCTCGTGAAAATAAGGTGGACTTCTAGAAGTTAATAACTGGGGAAGATCTCTTCCATTTATATATTTATATATTTAGAACCATAGAACACTGCAGAAAAGTGATCTCTAGGTGTTATTTCAATATAATAAGTAAAAAAAAAATAAAAAAATAAAAATGTAATGCTCAACAAATAATTTTCTCAGCCTTTTTCAGTCTTTTATTTACAAAAAGATAAATTTATTTTAAGTAACAAAATAGTTTCTGATATGAAAAAAAGGTTCTTTTGTACTTTAAAGAAAATAAATCCTATTACATAGTAAGTTCTTTGCTAAGTAGTATTGACATCAAACTTATAATTTTCCCTCCAACAAAGTTAATTCAACATGTAGCAATAATATGTAAGGCTAAACTATCAGCTGAGGCAAACTGGCATGATGTTTAAACTGAAGTAACTAAGTTGATTTGCACCACCTAAGGTTTAGGCTCTTGTGTTATAATGTTGTTTGATTCTTCTATTCTATGGTTCATAGGAAAAATCAAGCAATGTCAAAATGATTAACTGTAAATGGTCTTGTGTTTGATCATCTTTGTGCTTCAATTATAATTACAGAGTCAAGCCTAACAATAGTGTCTCTATAATTTCTTTATTGGCATGCAAAGTTTGCACAGTAAATATTTCTTCTCATCGCATTTTTTCCCTTTTCCAACAAGCTCTCAAAGCAACCATTCCAAACTAAATAGCAATTGAACTGGACTCTTATTATTCTGCACATACTAATTCTGCTCCCAGCTATTTTTTTTAAAGCATGAAATTCACAGATTACAAAGCCTACTGAATCATGTGAACTCATCTTTGAAATAAGTCCGAACCATAGATTTCAAAGCCCAAACTGACTTGAAACTGCAATTCCTCATCAAAGATAAATGTTTAGGGCTAGTGTTCTTGTTTGATCCAAGAGATAAGTCCTAAGTCTTAGTCTTCTAGAGTGAAATCTTGATTTCATTCAAGCCAGTAGCAAAATTCCTGTTGTTTGTTAACGAGGTCAGGACTCCAGCACCAGATTTCAGCTCCCTGAAGTTCAGGTGCAATGGGAGTTCTGAATCCACCGCTCTAATTCTGATGCTATGTTTGTCAGAAGGAAAGAATAAAGTGAGTTCATAAAAAGCAGTCTTCAAAGTAGTGTTACACAATCTTTGGTGCCAATTTATATGCCTGAAACTTGTAGATACTGAAAAGAGACCTATTGCATGTATGAGCCTTTGGATTAGATCCGATGATCTAATAGAGCTACAAACTACACAAGAAAATTAATCACACATAATGCATACCATTGCAAAATTTAAGTATCTTTATAAAGTATCTTTAAGTATCTTTATCATTTTACAATAATTTTGCCAGCAATTTCCTGTATGTATCAGTGACACCTTATTCCAGTCTTACTGAAGAGAGAAAAACATCTGCTGAGAACTACAAATTTTGAAATCAGTTATGAACATGAGTTTTCATTTCTCTCATCAGATATAGCCTACTAAACCAAACCTATAGTTCTCAAGAGTATTACAATTTCCTTTGCTAAAAAATATAGAGGGAGGGTTTAGTTTTATTTTCTTTTGTTTCTTTTCTCCTGAATTATGCTGAAGATACTGATGTAACAATAGATGTATGTTATTCAGGGTAACATTTCAGACCACATTTGTGTATGTATCAAGCAGACATGAAACTGTAGAAGAAACAAGACATTTTAAAAGAAACTAATCTGATCTCATTGTGAAAGAGGAAAGGAATTAACAAACTGAAAGAATACCATAGCAGCTTTAAGATGTGGAAATATTTAGACTTTTGTTTATAGTTGCTGGTTTCAATACTGTTGCTATTGTAATTCTTGTGAATATTAATTTTATCTACACATAACTGTAATCTTACAAATCTGTTACAGATAAGATCAATTAAGGAGAATGCAGATATTTCATACACTCTTTGTAGATACAAGAGTTTATTAGCTAGCCTCTTCTTTTAAATGTTTCATGATGTACTGGGGGAAAGTTCACAAATGTGAGCATCAGAAATTCTTAACAACAGTGTAGAATTTAGACTTTTTTTTAGACAAAATAATAATAGCAATAGTAATTCTGATCTTTCAGTAATTCAACAATGAGTTTTAAAACTTCTGGATATTTTTTTCATGCACTTTCTATAAACTTTTTTTTTTTCTTTCTTTGGAAATACATCTAGAAAATTACATTGAAGCTCTTGGGAATGGTAAAAAGAGTGAGTTTATTTATGTTATTAAAGTAAATAGAGAGAAATGGTAATGATAAAATGTCAATAGATTTCCAGTCTCATTTTACAGAATTTTAATGTATTGGACAACATTTTGAGGGCATGTAAAATAAATAAACAGATAGATAGATAAATACATAAATATTTTTGATCAGCTAGAATAAATCTTTTACATATTTTTTATTGTTTTACATAACATTTCCAAATGTTCTAATACAAAATTAGGAAAATAAATGGATAAAAACATTGGATGAAACTGGATAAAAACTAACCACGAAAGTTTGGTGTGACAAAAGTGGAACTACCTGTCAATATCTTTAAATATTATATATTCTGTATCTTCACCTTAATGTAAACAACAAAAAACAAACAAACAAAAACAACTACAACAACAAAAAATACTATTCAATAATTCCAAAGTAAGTCATGAAAGTCATGGTTTCAGTCCTATTCTGCTCTACTATTTTATTCCTTGAGTCTCTCTCTTCAAATATCAGTTGTTATATTACTCAGATCAAAGCAGCTGTGCTTGATAAAAATAAATTAAACATTAAAGTGTAAGTGTACCTTTTGAACATAAGACAATCAAATTGGTGGACAAAACACATCTAATCTCAAGTATTGAAGAAATTTAATTCAATGAAATGGGAAAAGTTTCTGACACTCCAAGGAAAAAACACATTAGCAACTTCAGCTATGAATGATTATATTGATTCCACAGTAAAATCAGAATAAAAATCATACACAAAGAGAAACATTGTACTACTAGATGCATGTTGTTCCTTTTCTTTTTCATCTACCTGAACTGGATAATACGAAATACCAAAAGCCATATTCACAGTGACTCAACTTCTTCAGCACCAAAAAAAATAATTAAATAAATAATGTAGGCCAGATGCCTAAAATTATTCTGTAGTCAACGAAAAAAAAAAAAAAGATGTATAATTGGGTCAAACCATCCCATTCCATCACATTCTGTTGGCCATTTCTCACAGTACGAAGTGTAGTGAAAAAGTGACTTGGGAGCAGTGATGCTTATTATAGTTATTTCCACTTAGCATTCTTCTTTTATTTTGTCTTGTGAACAGAGAGTTCCTTCAGACACTAAAACAACAGTTAAGATCAGGAAAAAATAATAAACTACTCCAGACTAGAAAGGATCATAATTTATCTTCTGGTAAATTAGTTATAAAATGTCACCTTCTATATCAAAGAAATCAGAGAAATCTTCAGCACATGAAATGAAGCTTCACAAGGAAACAGTTACAGCTGAAGACCAATGGTCCCAAGCAAAATTGCTTGTTCAGTTACTCAGCTGAACAATGGGCTTAAATTAAGGATAGTTTAATGGTTGTAGGAATTACCTGTAAAGGAAGTCAGCATGTAATTTTCAAGGTAGTTTCGATAACGGTGAGAAATGTGTGCCAAACCTTCAGCACATTGTTGAATTGGACCAGTTTTGTCAGTTGTGTCAGAAACAAAGAAGAGAACAATAAAATCCTCAATCTGAAACATAAGCTCCCACTTCAGCACAGTAAATTCTTCATCATTTGGTGTCTGGGTAAAACAGTCCGCTATAGGAGTGCAAATACAGTATGACTTCATTGATTTGGTTTAGTTACCTTGTTTTGGTGTTACGTTGTGATTTTCTTCTACGGTTAAATAATAAATACTATTGTTCTAAGAGTACTGTTTTTGAACTACTGTAATACTACTTGAGTAAGGAAGGAGAAGGGAGGTTTAGAGTGACACAAGCACAAATGGACAGATGTCCATGGGCAGCCCTTTATAGATGAAGTCTATATACTTCTAATAAATAACAACACTTTAATGTCAAATGTTCTTTAATACACTTTGTGACCATGTCCATACATTTCCTTTTCTTTATGTTAATGTACTTACCATACAGGCTTTGAATGAGTGAACTCACACACATACACTTGGGAATCCCAGATAAAATGCATGTGATTTAATGCAAATATCTCTAACACAAATATCAACATAGTCCATGGGTCCATATATAGTCAAAATAGTTGGACAGGTATTTCTAGGTCCTACTACATTGTAAGATAAATTATTAGCATTAGATGAACCACACCTAAAAACACCTTTTTTTTTTTTTTTTTTTTTTTTTTTTTTTTAATTGACTATAAACAGGATTCAGAGTGGTGAATTTAGGCTTCAGATGAGGGAAATAGTATTAACATATAACTACACAAGTTCCACCTTTGTCTTAAGCAAAACATTTCTAATCTTCTAAAGATTGAAGTTTTGGCAAGAGCTCTTCATAAGAATAGCTAGGGTTAATTTCCTAACTGGATTTAACAAGTGTATTCAGAACTGTGTGAATAACATTATATCAAATATATTTCATACAGTAGAAGACATACTCTCAATGGTATTTCATAAACATATACATAAATCATCAACAGCCAAGCTGTATAAGAATAACTTAACTGAGAAATTCTGTCTTGGATTTATTTTTCCTTTCTGCTTCTTATGAACAGTTTTAGCAGAGTTAAAATTGTCTCTGTTTCTTATGGATCAGCTCTGCTTAGAACACACTAATAATGGTTCACATTCCTGATTAACATAATAGTTTGAGATAACACTTCTTAAGTTAAGAATGTTATTCACAGTTCTACATGAAACTCAGTTGTTCTGGGCAGTGTGTTATGAGAGGTTTTTCTTTTTCTTTCTTTTTTTTCAGCTTCTGTCCTTGTGCAGAAAGTGGAGACCAAGATCTGAACAGAACTAAAACCTGACAGTGAAGCTAAATAAAAAGCACAGTCCCATCAGGTTTCAAATTAGAATTCAGGTTTGCTGGACAGGCTCCACAAACTATCAGGTCTTTAGCAATATTTTTTTTTCAAAATGGGTCCAGAACAGTTCAAAACCAAATAAAAAGTCTCATTATTTTTTCTCTGACTTATATGTGGTAGCAGTTCTGAAATACTTGAGGAAAGACAGGCGAATACACTAAGGCCACAGGACATTATTACATTCAAAAAATTGAAGCTGAAATTTTATGTTTTGGAGGGTTGGAGAATCATGCTGATCATGGATGAAGTAATGGGAAAGCCTTCCCTTCCCTTCCCTTCCCTTCCCTTCCCTTCCCTTCCCTTCCCTTCCCTTCCCTTCCCTTCCCTTCCCTTCCCTTCCCTTCCCTTCCCTTCCCTTCCCTTCCCTTCCCTTCCCTTCCCTTCCCTTCCCTTCCCTTCCCTTCCCTTCCCTTCCCTTCCCTTCCCTTCCCTTCCCTTCCCTTCCCTTCCCTTCCCTTCCCTTCCCTTCCCTTCCCTTCCCTTCCCTTCCCTTCCCTTCCCTTCCCTTCCTTTCTTGGAATGAAGGTACATGGATAATTCGATACTGAAATGAGCTAAGATTAGCATTCACTGAAAAAACACCTCAACACCAACAACAATGGATACAAGTTATGTCTTTTTATTTCCTTCATTTATTTTTGAAATATTGAAGAAAACAAGAAGAACACAAATAGTGAAACAGGTAAGGAAGTAAATAAATAAATCCATCCTAAAATCTCACAGATAGATAGAGGAAATCTGATTTTTCAGACAGTAATCCTCCTTGCCCCTGTTAACCTTCTTTCGTTCTTGTCTTATTATTGTTGTTATTGCTGCTATTGATGATAATAAGAATAAAGGCAAAATATTCCCCCAAACTGCATGGAATACTGATAATGCAGTCCATGACCCCTAAAATATATAAGGGGGTATGTGATAGGACATGTTTAAACAGTGCCTCTTTGGTGAAAGTTTCTACCAGATACTGTAAGGCGATTCATAAGAAGTTGACTTAACAAAAGGTTCTGTCAAATCTTAGCTCTACTTACGCCATCCATGCACGGTGTGGACAAGTGCAGTGGAGTTTAAATTAATCTACCTCAAGGGCAGATGAATGACAGCCGCACAGCAACTAGGTCTGTAAACCACTGGAGCTGGTCTTCATGTCCTACTCTTGGACCTATGTGAAAACAAGACTCAAGAAAATACATAATCTTTTGTGCTGGACTAATTCACGTGCACTTGGTGGAGTAACAACAGAGTCTAGTCTTGTTCATGATCCAAGAACAGAGATGGAATTATTCCAGAAGAAACTTGGATCCATGCAGAACTAAAATATAAATAAATGCTATTATTTTCTATCAGCATAATTTGAAAACCAACACTGCAACAACTCAGTAAAACTTGTGCTATCACTAAAAGTACTCCCACACAGATACAATTTTTATGAGTAGGAGCTGAAAACGAAACTGGATAATTATGTGTTATTATGACAATATCTATTTCTATATTTATACTATGTGAGATATTCCTTATCACATGTATACATACAGCTGTAAGTAGATGTGTGGGTGTGTGCATGTGTTTGTGAGCACTTCAAAAATGTCTAAGGTAATTTTATTTTTAAAAAGTAGTAAAAAAAAATCAAAAAAAAAAATCACTAGCATTCCTATTTCCAGCCTGAAGCACATTTTTACAGCTGAAAATAGGGTCTTATAATGAAAATGCTGACACAACCTTAACTATAGAGATGCTAGCAGGCAATGCTATAATAAATAATGTGGGAAATATTTTACACTTCAAGGCAATTACATGTTCAGCCATCTTTAGGATATCTGGGCCATGAAGGGTAGGGATTAGGTGTGCTTGACAAGTGTAAAAGACCCATGACTCATGACTGCTAGAAGGCACAAATGAATTACAAAAGCTGAGAGAAAGCTTTGTAATCACATAGCATAGGTAAAATATTTTTTATGTGAGGGTAGATAAGGATCAGGTAAATGTAAAGATACACACTCTAGATTCCACTGAGTTTGCTTTTTGAAGAAATGGTGAAAGTTGAGCTATATCTATTGTCCTAACTTGCCTGACAACCATTTGTGCATTTCTCTATGCCATAAATATATGACTTTAATATGCTTTGAAATGAAAGTTCAGATTTGTAAGAGGACAGGACTGCATAGGACCAACAAGGTCATTGAGTTGGTTCTCACAGTGGTAGAGACTCCTGCTGGAGCACTACATTTACAAAGACCCTTTAGAACTGCTTCCTCAATCTTCACCCATCAGAAACATTCCAATGCCCATAAAAGCTTTTTCATTTGTTAAATGATAACCAAAAGTCTAAGGCTTGTGAAGCATCTATTTCCTTTTCTGTGCTTTGTTTCTTGATGAATCTTGGATTTGTGACCGTTTCTTACCAGGTTTGTGATCTGTTTTACTGTCCCCTGTACAGTGCCTAGCAGAAATGGGTTACAGTCATCTGATGGCCAAACACTGCAGCACGGACACTCTGCAAAACCATGGATACAGTGGCATTGCTATTACCATATGAACAGAACGTAATGTTACAAGTCTGAAAAATAACTGAAGTGGGGAAGGCTGCATTGCCTCCAGTCCTGAACTTGGGGAAAAAAAAAAAAAAAAAAAAAGACATTTAAGAGCCATACAGACAGGAAATAATGGAGCACCTGAAAGGTTGGAGTTAGACATAAGCCCTTTCTGGTCAACAGGGAGAATTTATATATTTTTAACACTGGTATCTAGCTAATCTCCACCACACTGTTCTCTTACTCCCCCTCCTCAGAAGAACAAAGGGAGAAAAAATAATGAAAAAAACCTTGTGTGTTGAGATGAGGACAGGGAGATTGCTCACCAATTACTATCATGGACAAAAGAGACTCAGCATAGGGAGATTAATATAATTTATTGCCTATCACTAGTAGACTAGAACAGCAAACCTTCACCCCATCCATCCTATTCTATGTCCTCCGCCCGAGCTGTGCAGGGAATGGGAATTGGGGCTGCATTCTTTGCCTGATGCTTTCTCTCCACTGCTCCTTCACAGTCACTCTTTGCCCCTGCTCCACATTGGGTCCCTTCCTGAGCTGATCCTGCAAGGGCTGCCCACAGGCTTTCCAAGAATTGCTCCCACACAGCTCCATACCACAGGGTCCATCTGTCAGGAGCAAACTGATGTCGCCCAAGGGTGGCAGCTCCCCCCAGTCCCCCTGCTCCTGCATGGGCTCCTCTCCATGGGCTGCAGCTCTGGCCTGGGGCCTGCTCCTGAAGGGGCTCCTCCATGGGCTGCAGCATGGAGATCTGCTCCATGTGGGACCCAAGGGCTGCTGGAGGACAGCCTGCTCCACCAGGGGCCTGTTCCAAAGGCCACAGGGGAACTTCTGCTGCAGCACCTGGATCAGTTCCTGTCCTCCTTCTTCACTGACCTTGGTGTCTGCTGTTCTCTTCAATTTCTCACTTCTCCCTCCCAACAACATTTTTTTTCCTTTTCTTAAATCTCTTCTCCCAGAGGCACAAGTAGTGTCACTCATTAGATCAACTTTGGCCAGCCCCCCAGCTACAAAAGCCTTGTCATGTAAACCCAATACAGAAAGTCTACACCATAAAGAGAATGAAGTATCTTTCACATTAGATGTTATTTTCAAGTGAGACAAAGCACCTCATGGAGGTGCCCATTCCTCTGCTCATTAGGAAGTCATGCTTTGAACCTGTAGATGCCTAAATTGCAATGGGTGAGCCGCTCAGCTAGTCTCTTGGTTTATCTATGCTATACTCTAGTCAAGAGTAATTGGGTGTTGGAGTCATTTTCTTGGCATCTGTCAAACAAGCTCGGGCTTTTCAGTTTAAATCCCACAGCAAACAAGTACTTACCTGTGTAATTATGATGTTAGTAATCTCTGTTCCTCAAGAAGGAGGAGCTGTCCTGCTCTGTCATTTACAGCAGGTCCATCCAGAACATCCTTCTAGAGAGGGACAAGAGAGATAACTTGACTATTTTTCATGCCTGCTCCTGTCTAACATATCTCAAGTGTTTTGAAGTGCTTATTATTATGGTTTCCAAGAATCTGTTCTGGTGTAGGGGGTCTGAATTTTCAGAGCTATTTGTCTGAATAGACAAATATCTGCTTTCGAAAGCAGATACACTAATCTCTCATCAAAAGCAAAAATGCAATAAACCATTACCCTCCAACACCTTTTGACTTAAACTGTTAACAGATCTTTAAAAAAAAATCAATCTTAGACCAAGTTTTCCTATGACTATGCATGACTTCATCTGGAGTTTTATTTCAGATGTATGACAGAATATAATATTTATTTATTTATTGTTATCTGTTTCCATCATTTTATTTCTTATTTTCATCAATTTTGGCTATAAGAAATGCAGTAGATAATGAGGAACAAGTATAAAACAAGCAAGAAAATCAACTTCTGTTTGGTTACCTTTTCCACAGAAAAACATGAAAAGTTTCAAAGCCCGCTGTTTAAGGAACTCCCATGAGGAAGGAGGCAAGGAAGGGAGAATGGAGGGTTGACTACTGTAAAGCAGTTATAAATGTTCTTCTCTGAAATTCAATAAGGACTTTGTCATTGAATATTATGTGCTCAAAGTTTTACTCAAGTGCTTTATTCTCTCTAATTTCCATCATATTTGGGGAATCCTACTGCCATTCAAATCTTGTTAGCCTTGCCCCTTTCAACTGATTTGAAACTCCTTCACTGTCACAATATAACAGCTACCATGTAAAATGATGAATATTCAACTTCCATATTAGAAGTCACTATGAGTACTGAGACAGATACATACATTTCAGTACATAACAGGATTGGGTAATAGCACTATAGCTAAACACACTTAAAATAACATGACACCAATTTATTACCATTAGAAATACAGCCTTTGGAAAAGACCCTAAGCATTATGTTAGCATTGATATGTCAATCCTTTATTTGAAGGATGGCAAGACTGAATCCCAGCACAGTCTTAATTAACAGAAAATAATTAGCATCATTTTCCCAGCTGTGAATTTGAGATTTTTTTTATTTTTTTTTCCAACAGAATCCATTGATTGATAATTAAGGAGGAGTTAGTTATAATAAAACTCCCAGTATTGCAATTTCTAATTGGCCTTTAAGGACATTTTACAGTTAGTTACTTTGTTCCAGGCGTTTTCTGGCATTTTTTTTTTTTTTTTTTTTTTTTTTTTCCTTTTAGACATGCTTTAATAAGGAATCTGTTCTCAGTGAGGCAAAAAGGATGCAGCTGAAAAGAAAAACACACTGTAAAGTTACATTTATAAATTAAAAAAAAAAAAAAATACAGTCCATGTGATTTGTCTGGGTAATAATTGATGTCAAGTGAATGTAAAAAGCTTAGAAGTTTGGTTTGAATAACCCCAAATTTGTTTATGTAAATGCTTAACTTGATGAACAGCGAATGTTCCCATTGGCTTCAGTGGGATGAAGCATCATGTGTATAGTTAAGCAGATATATGTATATCCTTCAAGGAATGCTGCCCTAGGCTGGAAATCTTATAGGAAAGTATTCAATTCAGGACATGTCTACTTGTTTCATATTTCCTGATAGTCCTCAAATACTGCTCGTATGGTGTCCCTTGAGGCACCAAAATTTTCTTTTAGTAATCCTACAAGTAGAATTGATTTAAAAGCATACATTTAATGATTTTGTAACATTTGTTCATTGACATAATTTTGAATTATTTTCTAAAGCTATCAGAAAATTTGAAATTTTTAATAAAAACAGCATGTGACTTTTTACTGTTTTCTCCATTTCTTTCTTTTCCCTCATTTCTATTTATTCTCCATTTTGCAAAGCAAGCTGAAACAAAATAGAGAAAAAAAAAAGAGAGAAAAAAAAAAAAAGAGAGAAAAATCTTATCTATCTGCATACAAAATTATTAGAAAAATACTTCACTTAACATTAATTTTACACAAAGAAGATTTTTCTCAGAAAAAATAATAATCAATGAAAACTGTCAGATTTTTATGTATTGGATAAACAGTGAGTGCAATTGCACATGCAAATGCAATAATATTCCTAAAAACAATTTTTCATGTGCCAATGAAATTGAGATCAAAACTGCTTCATAATGTTATAAATGCATGTAAGTGTAATCAGACCTGGACTTGCATTTGTGTTTTCTGTTGCCACTACTCAATGACTTTAGCTTGCCTAGGCACATAATTAATGGTGCATTAAAATCTGTTATAGGCAAAAAAGACATACGGTTAGTTTTGTTGTTGTTTCCACTGATTCTTTTCTGTTTCTTTCTTGCCCCATGTGCAATTTTTATATGTCTGCAGCAGTGAAAAAATGTTCTGGGTGATCAAAGTATCTCGGCTAGCTTTAGAAAAACTGATCAGCTCAGTTTCTCCATCTTGGGAATGCTACAAGGCTGTGTTTCTGCATCTCCAAAGAGGATGTCAAATCACTTAGCTGTGACTGCCTTACATCTTGGCTGGACTAATATAGCTTTCTCTCTTTGGAGATCTTCCAGCAAAACTATACGCTGCTTACAAATTTATTCAAAATGCCTCCATCGTGTTTTGTTAACACAGGCTGAAATGTCCTCTTTCATTTCAATCACACTGAGGTCATCGGACTGATATTCAGTACAAAACAACCTAGAGAGTTTGACACTGTTATAACTTGTGTTCAAGACAACTTGGTCCTTCCTGTCTAGCATCACATCAGCTACCAGGAGCACATAAATTGCCATAAATCCTTGGGCCACCTTAGCCAATAATCAAGCTATTTTAGTTGCTGGTATCAGATAATGCAAAATCAGCTGTGTGAAAAACGACAGTATATATGGATGCTCCCCATGTTCCACATCCCACTTTGGCCAGTGACACCATCCTGGAAAACCTGGCTGTCTCTTGCCACTGTGGAGGGAGGGATTAAGGCATGTAAGGCTGCAGCTACTGTTTATAGAGAGGACCCACACTGAAACAGCAGTCACCACTTTCCTTCTTTCATCTCCCTGCGGCAACACAGGCATCAGCTGAATGCATATGTGTGTTTGCATTCACATGCATGCATTTTATGGGAACACAGCTGGGATAAATCAGTGTATCACTATGGATGGTAATAGAGCATGGCTGTCTTTCACCAGCTAAAGAGATGGGGCTGTAAGTATTGTAAAGGAATTCTGATGGATATTTTAGGAGAGAAGTCGTATCAATTGACCTCAGACTTCTAACAGAGAGCTGTCAAGTCTAAGCTAGCTTTGACTCCTCAAATCAAACAGGGAGCAGAGCATGCTGGAGAGCTATTCAGTGCACTTATAGCTCTTTTAACATCAAATCAATACCGAATGCCTTAACAAATATGATGACAAGTTTTCAAAGTTTATTACAATTTGCTGAACTATTTTTTTCTTCTTATTGAAAATTCATTTAGGCATAATTTTGATTCTGTCTCAAAATCAATTTCCTCAGAGAATTTCCTTAAAACATTGTCTCCATTCTCTGACTTTAACCAAATCACCATTAGCCTCCCATCAAAATCTTCTTCAAATAAGAGGCCATATTGAATCCTGTGGTGGGGCAAACCTCTAAGCATTTCTGTTATCAGCCTGTCAGTCATTTGTAAAAGCTTGTTAAGCTTCAACAGTCTTCAGATATCCTGTTTCTGGCCTTAGTGATGACTGCAGTTAACACATTCTTCAAGACTTTTCCCAAAGCTCCGTGTCTGTGTTTTAGGCTTCTTAGCTCTCCCCTCCCAACAAAAAATATAGAACTGTTCATTTCCATCATTTGCAGCAATCTTTTCATGTCTTCAAAGACTGTTGTCACGTAGCTGCACATTTTTTAGTCCATTTTAGACTAAATAAACCCCAATGACAGATTTCCCATACAAACAGCACTGATTTGCACTGGCGAGACTGATAAAGAAAGAACAAGCAGAAGTGTGAACAAGGTGCTGAATACAAAAAAAGAAAAGTCATTCAGGATCCAAAACACCTACTAGCTGGGGTGACCTTATTGATTTTGAAAACACAGCAACATCTTTTGAAGTGAGCTACTCAGAAGAGGGATTAAAATCCTGGATAATTTTGATAGTATTTAGAAAATGTCTTTATCAATATTTTGCATTTTACTTTTAACATTGAGGGTGGTGCATAAAAATACTGTACAGGAAAACCGATATATTAGAAAGAGATTTAATTTAATTTCTCAAGCTTTAATCTAAAGGGCATTTCACAAAATGTGGATTAAGATTTACAAGTCTAGGTGCAAAAAATCAAACTCTTATGTTAATATACAGACAATAAGTGAGAACTGATTTCTGAAAGAGGCAATTTGTCAAAAGTTCCATTTAAATGAGGTGTACAGCATTTCTAAAAGCAATTCATAGACTAGGTAACCCAAATATGTACTGAAATTCTGTGTCCTACTTTTTAAAATCTCTTAGAGCAGTAGAATGTATGCTGCCTAGATAGAGGTATGTGCCCTTCTCCAACAGCATACTTCCAAAGGTTTTAGATACCAGGTTTTGTCAAGGCTATATCAAGCATTTATTGTCATTATTTAAATATTTCTGTATTGAAAAACTAGAGTGTAAATATGTATATCCAAGATTTTCTTCATTGTATAAAATTATTTTACATGTCGTACAATGGAAATGATTGAGTGAAACCAGATAAAGTCTTATAAGTTTAAGTAGTATTTCATTTCCTTACTATGTTTTTACACCAGTGATGTTCCCGTGACATGAAATCATGTATGTGAGCAGAGGGCTATGTGAGACAAACTCCAGGAATTTCAAAATAAGGAGCTTCAACTCTGTAGTATGAAGGAGTAATGAATCTGACCTAAGGTCACTGCTCTGCTGGAACACAGAAATAAGTTCAAACTGCAGCTGATCAGCATGAACCAAAGCACATCACAGGCCAGGAAAAGAGAAAGGTTCTCAAGAACAACAGGACTCTGCAAGGGATGAATATCCCACAGAATTAGTTGGAAGCTCAAAGTCTGATAAAAATTATATATTTCCTGATTCTATGATTTTGGGCTGTGAATTTTTGAGGGTTACAAAGGAAGATACTAGCTAAACCACACACTAATACATAGATGAGGGATGGGCAATAGCCCTCATCTACTTTGCTTCCATGCCTGGACTTTAATAAGTAAAATTGTCTAAAATCCCTTAGAATCCTGACCTCAAAAGCATTTTTTCCTGTTGAACTTAGTTCTCTCAGCTTTTTTAAATAGGTTTATTTTCTCCCTTACCAAAACTGAATATTCTTTTCTGATTAGCTCTAGAAGAGGTCAGAATTTAAAATCCTACTTAGTCACCAGTTCCTGGGGGTAACTCAAAGTAATTTTGCCTTACAGACAGTCTTTTTCCCAGAGAGGATTCCTCTTACATGGGGATTATGAAGTCCTTTGGTTGCCAATATAGAAATATTGGTCCATACAGAAAGGCCAATATAGAAATATTGGTCCATATAGAAAGGTAAAGCTCTCTTGAGCAACGTGGAAGTTGCAGGAGCAGAGAATATGATCATTCATTTAGCTTCATTGCTGCATGATGGCTCAGATTTAGTAATGCTACTTTGAAAGAGAAAACTGTGTAGCTAAGGATAAAGAGGCATTATATGACTTTACTGAGGTGAGTGATATGAAAAGCTGTAAGAACTGAAGCATACATTTTTGTCTTCAGCAAATATTCTGCTTTATAACCATCAAGAAATTGAACCTTTTATTTATATGTACATGAACCAATAATAATTTATAATAAAAAAAGTGAGTGAAGCTGGTACACTGGACCCTTGGACAATTATTAAATATAAGGATTAGTTCTTAATCTATTGGCAAAATAAAAAGGTTCACATATGATATTGGAAGAGTTTAAAAGATTTTTATTAATGTTCCCCTCGTTGCTTATCCTTTAGGTTTCCAACAGCAATTTCTTTTAATCATTGACCTTAATATACTCCAAGGTGCTGAATTCTGTGTCAGCTGTAAACATGCAGTGAAACATTTGCATCTAGGCTTCCTTCAGCTCCTCACATTCAATTCAAGGAGTGAACAATGAAGCAGCACTGCTGTGCAAGATCCAAATTATGCTGCTGGCAAGAAGATTTTCAAATAACTATAGATCTCCTGGGAGAAGGAATATTATACTATGGAATAGTGAGTATTTGCCATAGAGCAAGCTGGTCTGTAAGCTTTTTTCCCTCTTCTTTCATTCTGTTTATTTATTTGTATTGTCACCGATGTCATCTGAAGCAAAGAAATTCAATAACGTTAAATCTATTATTTTGATATGACAATTAAATGAACAAGTTCACATTGCCTATAACATGCCATCAAACATTGGCATGAGCATTGGGTGCAATCAATCTATTACACATCAATTTTATGGCTGTATAATGAGGTTTAATTGCTGCTTTATTAGTCCGACTAATATTAAGTGTCAGTAATTGCTTTACATTCAACTTGGCTTTCTCATTTAAATTACACTTCCAATATTTAACAATATATGTAGACATTCTTTTTATCTAATGAATTTTTGCTTTCATCCTTGTGGTACAGGAAAAACCCAATTGGGGTGATTTTCCTCCTTTATACAAGTTCTCTGGCCCCAAGGAATTGAGCCTGGGAAAGCTAAATGTTGTTCTTGGTAAATGCATGGGCCTTTGGCATTTGGAAAGTGAACTTTAAATTTCTTTTTGACAGAAATATAATATGGGTTTTGTGTATTAATGAGTGAATTACTAAGGTGTGTAAACACATTTGTACTCCTACTGAAGTCTACAGATCTATTTGTAGACTTTAAGTTATGCATATCCTTGGGTGAATTGCAGACCTAATGCTTGCTACCCTGAAGCACATGGGAAAAACTAGTCTGGCAGGATGCAGAGTGCATTTTGACTGGCAAGCCACAGACCAAATGTTATTGCCAGCTAGGATTTTAGTTATTGTTGAAGCCATAGACTCAAATGCTCAGACTTGGAGCTTAAGGAGGCAAGGACTGAAGTTCAATACATTACTAGATACTAGCAATGAGAAAACCTTTGGCAGACCCAGTCTTGTTCTGTGGCTTCCTTGAATTCATTGTGGACTGCATTCAGGAGATGAATTCCTGGATTGTTCAAGTCAGCAGCAGTTTTGCCTTTTCACTTGGCTTCTTCTGATTTCCTTTTTATGTTTGAAATAAAGTCCATCTGATTTTGCAAGGATGAGCTCAGCTCACTGAATAGACATGCCAGTTGCCATTAATATCAACTGATTCTCCAGTGACAGCTGGCTAATATTACCCTGAAAGCACCTCGTGAGCTAAAATCAAGCTGTATTTTGGGAAAAGAGTGGCCCTTGTTGGGGTACCTCACGTGTTTGGTTCATATGACGTTGGACTGCTGAAATTCTGATCAGGAAAAAGTGGTGGTTGAATCAATAACATTTTATTGAATTTTATTGCAATTCTCTTCCTGAGCCCATGAAAGAGTTAATATAGCTAGAGACCCTGTCAGAGTCAAATATCCATCACTGGATATCTACTGGATTGCAAAGCAATTAAATAAAAAAATTGTGTCTTTTGTCATTTTTGTCTTTGGGAAGGGGAATTTCCTTTTTTTTTTTTTTTTTTTTTTGTCAAGAACAAACATTTTGGGTGTAATAAGAACATCTGTATAGAACAGTACAGATTTTTAGAGATACTCCTTTATGAAAGAAACTTCACTCACGCTGTTTATCCAGTTTTCCAAGGCTAACATTTTCATTTTAAAGACAGCAAAAGGTAAGAATATATGGACCCAGGACTTTCTGAAGCTAGGACTTAAACCTAACAGGCAGCTGGCAGAAATCCAGGTCACAGACTTTTAGAACCATTAACACTACTGTCAACATTCACCTGAGCACATGAGGTCAGAGTGCTTATTCTGTGGAAAAAAAATAATATATATATTAAAAAAAAAAATCAACTAGATCTCTCACACCTCATCATGACCCAAACCTACTACCTTGTACTTCAAAACATGGTCCTTTCTTCATAATGATGGGGCCACCCACATTTGCCACTGCAACGTAATATTTTACAGCATGTGCTGAAGGAGGAATAGACCTGGGCATCAGGCTCACCTTAGTCTGAATGGTTGGAAACCAGCAATATGTGCATCACAAGAGGACATTGTAACCACCATGCTATTGGGCACTCTGTGAGAGTGTACAATCAGGAATGTAAGATCATGGGACCAGATAGACACCAGGCAAGAGGGAACCTGCCCCATGCCTTGTCTAGAGCATCTGGCAAGAGAAAGGGACATCTGGTGTTTTCATCCGCAGCCCAGAGCCTGTTTCTGCTTCTTATCCAAGAATCAATCTAAGGTAAAACACATCTACATTCCAGACAGCAGGTAGGTTTCATGTGGGAGATCTAGAAGCTCAAGCAACTGAAGATTGAGAAGGGCCCAATATCTTGGTTGTTCACTGAGGTGAGACTTCTAAGTGTTAGGTCTTCAAGCTAAAAATGATGGACACCACCATCACAAACTTTTATTTATTTGTTTGTTTGTTTGTTTTAAATAACTTTTTTTTCTTTTTTTTTTTTTTCTTTTTTTTTTTTTCTTATTAGACAACTTTCATGAAGAACACAAGATCTTGAGCAAACATAAGCACCTTGTCAATTCTACTGGCTCCCTATCTAATTAGCAAAGACATGGTTAGTTTGAGAAGCCTTGAAAGTTTTCAAGGTCTTCAGAGACACTTTCCTCTACTCATTTGACTTCATAAAAATGTAGGCACTAAACCCTGTGGTGCCATCATTCCTCTCTCCCTCCCATCCACAAGTGGAAACCACCTATACTTTACGCAGGATTTCATACTGTATTCTCCACAGCAACCTTGCCAGCAACATCTAAGAAGTCAGGATGGGAATATTTGCATTAATCTGAGCTCTGAAAGACTTCACTGCAAGGAAGAACTTCAACGTACAGCTCACTTGAACCTGAAAGTTAGAGAAGAATGGAGTTTGAACAGTACTGACACAGATAAATATTCCTCCTGCATTTTCTTATTATTTTTGAGTGCTAAGGCAGCAGATCAGATGCAGGGAGAGGATCTGCTGAGTAAGTGCCATTTTCACATTGTCACATTGCAGAGCTGAACTGCACTTTTAAGTGTGGCTGTCAGTCTTTTCACTGTCAGGTTAAATCCTTACCCATGGTGATTCCTGCTCATCTTCACTGACTGTCAGCACTGAGGTCAGGAATAAGCTTTCCCCATGGCAAGTTGGCAGAGTGTTTATGTGCAAGGGACTAATCCACCTTCCTCGGGAACAGGAAGCTGAGATTCTTGGGCAGGAGCAAATGGCCAGAACAAAGGTCTGAGATTAAAGACAGGCAAACATTTGTGTCCCCTTGTTGCTTCCTGTTTGTGCTTTAATTTTCTTTGGTAGTTGTCACCAGACTTGTTGTGGTCCAGGCCAGACCAGCTCTGTTTCTGGCAGGCAGCAGGGGCACAGTGAGGCTCCCTCAGCAGGCAAGTGGGAGCCCAAATCTGCCTCCGATCTTGACTGCAGCTTTGACCTCAGCTATTTTTGTCAATATTAAGCTCTGCCCATATATCCCTCTCAAATAATCCCCAATAATCTTTCTCTTTCTTAAATGTAGATTATTTTATCCACACAAACCCTCAGACATAAACCTTTAACTAACTGAGAAGAGTTCCTTGGCTATCTTGTAAAGACCTCCCTATTGCAATCCCCTGCTGTGTAGATCACATGAAATCTAAGGACTGGAACAAGAAAGGAATGGCAGGGCTGAGAGTGAACCTCTTAAATGATGTTGGAGACCATGTCAAAAGCTGTATTTGTCCCTGAATAGCTTTTGTAACTTGTCAAAGACTGTGAAAAAGTTCTTAGGAGAGCTAAAGTTCCTAATATACTTAAACCCACATATGAAGGACCCATGATGTCCTTGTTTATGTATATCATGTTTTCCTAGATAGCGGTCAAACCACATCAGGTGGATTTAGTGCTAGACAACAGGTTCCTGAAGTAAATGTTGAAGTAAATGTTTTAGCAATACAGACATGACTATAGCAAAAATAAGTTATTAACTATCTTTGAAATCCAGAGAGAAAACACTTCCAAGGGCCAGAATCTCAGCTGGTTGCGGTGGTTTTACTGTGCTGGGCAGCTAAACCCCACAACCGCTCTCTCACTCCCCCTCCTTTAGATGAGGAGGGGGAGAAGTAAAGCAAAGAACAAATCATGGGTTGAGATAAGGATAATTTAATTAAAGGGAAATAATTATAATAATTAAATAAAGACTACCATGAACTAAACAATTTAACTAAGGGGAAATAAAAAGGGAAAGGGGAAAAGGGAGGGGAAAAAGAAAAATAAAAAGAAGGGAGGAAAACAAACAAAATAAATGAAGGCTATATGGAAGTGCAGAGGAAAGAAATTACTCTCTACTTCCCACAAATGAGCGATGATTGACCACATCCTTGAAGCAAGGCCTCAACGCACGCAGCCGGTGTTCGAGAGGAAGACCGACGTTTTCCCAACGAGAGCCCACCCCTCCCCTCTTCTTCCTGTTTCCACCTTTTATTGCTGAGTGTGACATCACATGGTATGGAATATCCCTTTGATTGGTTTAGGTCAGCTGCCCTAGTGATGTTTCTCTCCTCACTTTTTGCCCACCCCCTAGGAGGGTTAGAGAAAGGCCCAATGCTGTGCCACTGCTGCTCAGCAGTAGACACAACACTGGTGTGATAACACTGCTGTTCCAGCTACAAGTACAGAGCACGGCACTATATGGGTTGCTGCCGGGAAAGTTAACATTCCAGACAGACCCAGTATACTGGTGTAGATCAGTATCAGAGTCAGGTTGTTATACAGCAGGTGATGAACTGTCCTGCATCCTTAAAAGAAATCAACTGGACAAACATGGAACTGCTTATTGTTTTTTTCAAGAGTCCTTTCACTCCTCCTTTTCTTCCTTCTCTTCCCTCCATGTCTGAAAGCCTTTACCATTACACAGTGAAAGCAAATAAACAAGGAAGGTTAACATCTAAAACCACTCATCCAAGTTAATTAAGTTCAGCCAGCCTCAACTACATCATCTGGTAAGATCTGGCAAGTCGTGTGTGTGCACATGTGTGTGTGTATGTACATGCACGTCTGTATATCTCTTCTTCTATTCAGAGAGAATCATTCAAAAGTGTACAAAATTTAAAATGTGCTATTTCCATGCCTAGCTGTGAGGTTTTTTCATTTTTTTTTCCTTGTCTGTTTCTGTTCTTACAGCTGCTTTCATATCTTTCGCCAACTTCCCATTATTACATTTTCCTCCTTTTATTTATGATGCCTGATTCCCAGTGTACATTATTGCTGCTCTGTTGGTACTTTATTAAATACGATACAGATACTAGAGTGAGAGTGAGGTTTTATGTCCCACACATGGTGTGTCGTAATTGTGGCATTTTTACTTTCCATTAAGAAGTATCTCCAGGAGGGGAGGATGGGGGACTCGGTTCATTACTTCTATAAACCGAAGAAGAAACCCCAGACAAGCTTGATGAGTTGTTAAGTAGTCTTTAAAGAAGTCTTTAAATCAAGATTAGATGTCTTTCCTAAAGAGACTCCCTAGTTCAACCAGAAGTTACAGGCCTGATAGAGGAATCAGTGGCTAAATCTTTGTGTCTTGCAGCATGGAACAAGTCAGACTACATTAAAATAATGTCCTTCTGTCCTTCAAATTTATGAGGTTGTAATTGGAAGACAGTGGCTTAACTAGTCAAGGTACAAAACAAAGATGGAGTAAAACTATAAACAAATCCATGAAGGAAAGTGTTTTATTTTTATATATTTTTTAATTATTATTATTATTATTATTATTATTATTATTATTATTATTATTATTATTATTATTATTATTATTATTATTAAATTTTACTATTATTAATATTATTCTTTTAATTGAAATCTTGTCCTAAAAGAAAGGACAAAGGACTCCACTCAGTCCCTCAGAGACTAAACCATAAGCAGGGCTCAGTCACTTTCAGCTACATTCTGGTAGCTTTCAGCTACATTTCAGCTTACATTCTGGTAATGCCGGTGTACTGGCATTACCAGAAACCAAGGAATCATAATAAAAGTGGTAGCTCTTCCCTGGGTGTTCTTTTTCCCATGATGAGCATCAGACCTGGTCAAAGGCAGACAGGTGCCCAGGAGAGCAGACTGCTTGGGCCTGTAAAATGCTCAGCAGCCTGACTATTTCGTGTATGGCAGATACCTGGCAAGGCAAAGCAGCTGTCTCTGCTGGGAAGAAACTCCTAGTTGAGTATCAGCTGCTGTCCCTGATCACCTTCCCTCAGGACAGATTTGCCTCCAGGAATTTTTTCCCAGCTTTCTGTCCCAGCTCTGCATTTTCCACTGTTCCTCCTTTCTGTAACAGAAAAAGCCCATCTTTGGTCTGATCCTAGTGACTCCTTGATCTTACCTGAGAAGCCTTGAATGATAGCTGACAGCATTCAAGACAAGGACCAATGGCTCTATCTTGCCACAGTGGGACAGTCTGCTCTCCCCATAACCCCAAACCACAACTCCAGAGAGGTATGAAATATGGTTATGAAGCTTAGGATGCACACATAAGAAAATAAATTAAGGAGACCATAAAAATATTAAGTGAGCAATCAGGATGGCCTTTATGGCTCTCGTGACATGAAGCAAATCTGCAATGAGAAGAGGATTGGGACCCATTGAATAAATTGTTTAATTTCTTTATATTTCTTTCACATGTACAGAGCCCTCCTTGTAAGTGCTGTTTTCTGTGTGTGAACCAACAAAAAACAAAAAAAAAAAAAGAAAAAGAAAAAAAAAGGCAGCAAAGGACCGACAATATGGAATATTGTAATCGCATATTTACCTACTGTCCCTTTTGCTCATCCTTTTTTTTTTTTTTTTGATCCACATCTAGGAAAGGTGATATAAGAGGAAAAATTCAGAAACACACAAAATATAATGATCAAAGATAAAACCCCAAAACACTGATCTCTACAGATTAGCATAGCCAATTGTGGAGTATCAACCTAGTAACTAAGACAGAATGATGGTAATTTGTGTTTCTGGGTATAGTCCTAAACAAGACTGGATTTTCTTGAAGGAACTAAGGTACTCTGTAGTTCTCAATGGTTTTATTTTTTAACAGTGACTTTGTATCTCTCATTTTATGGCTGGAACAACACAATGGGGTTTTCTACTTTCTTGTAATTTTGATTGATTTTGATACTCTTATGGATAATTCTCAGCCGTCAGGCTCAAAAGAAATGCAAAAGGAAATTTAACTGCAGTATTCTCAAGACAATTGAAAGAGAGAGACAGATGTTCAGGGTCAGAAACCAGAAGCCAGTATGCAATTGCTAAGTCCCATCAATTTCAACACCGAGGTGCCTTTGATGGTCTCTGCTGGTTCCTAGTTCTGTGTACCAGAGTATGATTTAAACTATGCTTTATTTAGCCTTTCAAACTCAATGATTTTATTTTGAGTCATTTCAGTCATCCTCATATAACTTAGTGCAACTAGCTGGAGAATCTCTCTTCTGTTCTTTTCCTTTTTCTCTCTTTCATTTGCCTCTTTTCCCTTACAAATACATAGACACATTTCCTCTAAGTGAAATTCAGGCTTCAAACATTTTGAACACCTTAGAAGGTCTCTTTCTGAAACCATTATACAAACAATGCACTTGTGTGAAGCAACATGGGTGACTGAAGGAGGGAATGCCAAAAATGCCTCTATTTCAGTAAAAAAACACCTCCACCATTTGTCAAGTCATACCTTCCTGCAACTTGTGTGTTTTTAATAGAGAAGCAAATGTGTTCAATGTATTACCAAAGCTGTCTGAAAACTGACTCTTTTTCTGAAAACCAGGGTCAGACATTTTCCCAAAGAGGACAAAATGAATTTTTAGCTTCAGTATCTCAAGTTAAGTTTTTCAGTTAAAACAAAAATCTACCAAAACCAGAGAGGAATGCAAGCTGCAGAGCCTGCTGAAATGGCAGAGAACAAATCCAGTCTGTGTACAAGCCTGCAGACTACTTGGAGGTGGTGGTAATATTTGCTGTGTTGCTGTCAGCCCCTCTGCCAGTTATCAGCAGCAGAACTGCAGCCGTCTGCTGAATAACACATTTGTTTATACAGTAGATTGAGAATATTTGTGTGCGCAGCAAACTCCTTGGGGGTATAAACAATGTGTTTCTGAAGAGGCCCAGTGTCATTAGAATAATCAAGACTTGTAGTATGATAAACAGAGTCACAAACAGAAAGTACTACACAGACTCTCGAGTGTGGTATCGCATTTGGTGTCAAGTCCCCAGGATGATCTGTTCAAACAGCTTTTCCTGTGGCGTAGACACAGGTTGCTACATACTTTACAGAGAAATCAAGCGGGAGACATGGTCATGGTGCATTTTTGATGAGACCTCGTCAGCAGTGTGCTGGCATGTGGTAAAAATCTTCTATTCATTGCACAAAGCCCAAACCTTTTTCCCTGTGCAAACCATGTGAAATCCACTGCAGTGGAAGAATGTCCACTTTCTTTACCAATAAGATCAGACCAAGGCCAAGGTCATATTGTGGTATATTTATATTATCCTCACAGCTGTACTAGGGAGACTGTCCCCTCTCAGGCACTCCACAGGAGTCAAGACTGTGACCATCCAGTGTGGGCCAGCCATGCTCACACTGCAGATGATTTGGCATGGGACTTTGAAACATCCTTTCAACACTCATGAAATTTTTACAAAGTGTGCAAAAATTAGTGAGAGAAATGTGTTTCAACTCTGTTTAGCTATTTCATATCACTGTTAATTTCATAGTCCTATGAGTATACAGTGTTTGCCTTGTTAGCTGTGGGTTTGCTGCTGGGAGAAAAAAAAATGGTCTTGCTTAAGAGAGCCTGAGAGTCAATAGACATGAATATGGTGAAGACAGTCAGGTGGTGGGCCTACACAATGGTACAGGTAAACTCTTGAAGATATTCCTACGAAAATTAAGTCTCAATGACTTGGAGCTGGAGTGTGCATTATATGATGAAGTTGGGCATATCTTCAGAAATGGCTACATGGCTGTTAGCCCTGATTTCCCAGTCTCACAAAAATTAGAACATACACAGAGATCCCAGTGAATAGTCTTCTTCCAGGAAGGTCTGTAGACTCCTAAGTTAGGTCATGAAGAAAAAGAAGGAAATAAAGTGAAAAGGAGAATTACAGGAATAAGAAGGTAGTAAAGTTACAGTAGAAGAGCAGAGACGTCATTGAAACTATGCTCTTAGTGACATCCACAAAGATGAGCAGTGCACCAATTCCAAATGCATTCTTTCAATACCACAGAGCAAATGCTGCCTCCTAACTCACCCACTCTGTCAAGTGGCATTAATCATTCACATACTGTCATGAAATACCTGCTATGGGAACAGTGAACTGAAAAGGGTTCATTATGACAGTGTCATTTTATTATTTTTCAAATAGTAAGTCCCCAGGTGTGTGACGTAAATCAAATGGCTGCATTTTGCACAGCATTTCTTTGGTGCTGATAACCTGGTGAACTGTTAAGATCAGTTCATCCATAATGAGTTGGTCAAGAAGGAAGAAATCAGACAGAAAATTAGTAAAAATGTGCCTAGGGCTTTTGACTTCTTGACTTTAGTCTCCTTTTCTCATCACTGTGATGAGTGACAGAAGTCTTCTGAAGCCTGTTAATTCTGTTTTGTTCCTTCTGTCCAGTTTTTAATCTTCATTGAATTCAGGTCCTTCGTCTGAAGGTTAAAGATCTCTCCTTAAGAGTATTGCATCTGTTCATTTGTAGAAACATTATGTTTGCAAAATTAATGTGCAGCAAATTAACTTATCTCTGTCTCCAGTTCCCAGTATCTCACTTTCTTCATCTTCTGATTGCCCACTAGAAGATGATCAAAAGTCAGCTATCAATGTTTGTATAAATTCTGGCATGAAAGAGTTCAGATGAATGGGGCAGTTGGTCTGCCATTTTCAATAAAAATACATATCAACACATAATTAGAGATTTGTCTAATCCAAGATTCTTTCTCCAAATCTGTCTAAGAGCAGATGCCTGGGTAATATACACAGTGAGTTCAGTTATACCTCCAAGTCTCTAGCATTTCCAAATCCTAGTATTACCTACCTATATTGCCTAAATTACATTTGGTTTCTCCTTCACATTTCTAACACTTGACATAATTCAGACCTATTCTCCTTACTCAGTGTGATATCTTTTCACTACCTTTAGATCTGTACCAATTAATCCTTTTGACTCCAAATCTTTCCATAGATTTCCTTCTCCAGGCCTATCAGAACCTGTCCAAGTCTTGCTGCAGTGTCAGGTCACATCTCAAAAGGCATATTACAGCACCCTTGTGGAGTTAATGCCTTTAATCTCATAGATGCAAGGTAGAGTGGTTTCAAAAGAATCATTAACAATTTGTCAATCTTGTCCCCATTTCTTTCTATTAAGCTTCTGTGCAAATCTGGGCACACTATTTATGTAACAGCTCTGTTCACCATGCATGCTTTTTCAACAGTAAGGACTGGTATGTACCATAGCCAGCAAACTGTCATTCACATTTCAGGGAAGTGTTGTTGCATTTTTCTGAGTGGCTGAAGTAATCTGAGCACTTGGTGTCTGTCCCCTAGTCTCTTTGCCTGATGTGTCTGCAACAGCAAAAGCATATAAACAAAAAATTATCTTGCAAATTTGAGATGTTGACCTACTGATCTACTGCTTCACCTCTTTGCACTGGGGCATGCATACTTTGAGCCTTTCCCAGCTGGATTTGGAAGCTGACCAGAAATGCATTAGCTGCTGTCCACAACTTCAACTGCAGGTGAATGCAAGCATAACTCTTTAGTCTGACTACATTTAAACTGAACTGAACATGTCCTGGGTACATTTCCGAGTATTGACCCTCACATTGTTAAATTATTCACACAATCCCTCTCATGATTTTGACTTCTAACAATGCAGAGAATTAAAATAGTTTCCTGTTCTTCAAAACTCCCAACACATGGAAACAAAAGTAACCACCTAGTCTGATTCTTGAAATATGTAGCCTGGGGAATTTCACCCAGTTCTTCACAGAGTGAATGCATCTTGTAAGAAGATGGTTCATTAGAATCTTTGCTCTGCCTCCATAACAGAATTTCCCAAAATAGTGGATAAAATAAAAGTCAATGTAAAGACATGAGGAGTTTGGGAGAGGGGTTTAGGAGTCTTTTTTTCCTATCCTGAATATCAACTAGCTTTGTTCTGGGCAAAATATATCATTCTGTGCCTTAGGTTTCACATCCCTTGAAAGGATTCAAGATTCATCGGGTTTAACATACTCACACCCTCCTCACATTGTTGTTCTGTATGTACGGAGTAGGAAGAGTTTGTGGAAAAACTCTCATAGATAGTAAACAATAAAACACAGAAATAGTTTCAGAGTGGAGAATGGGAGAAAGATGGAAAGTTTGGATCCCTCTATTCACATGTGCCAATGATAAAGAGGCTGTGCATTCCCTTCCATTAGACAGCTGCTGCATCAGCTCTCATGCATAAAAGTTGTATAGTGAAATAAGTTTGTGCTGACCTAAATTCCCCTTGTCCTGTCACCAGCTCCCTGTATCACCAACACAAGGTATTTTTTTCAACTTCTGTCTCTCCATCCTTCCATTACTGCTGGTATGTCATTTGCTGCACAGATGTTTCTCCCACGCCATTGCAAGGTTATTTTTCAAGTGACTTCCTCCAGCAGATGTTTTCCAGTTCCCAGGTGCATGCGTTGCCCTCTTCACTGAGCTGAAACTCAGCGATGCACTTGACATATTACAGTGCCGCGCTGTCTCTTTGAGCTGGAGGGTCTGCAACATTGCACATCAATGACATCCCTCTGCTCCTGTCAGGCTGCTCGGTGATGGTTTCCCTCAGCAACAGGCCTCCTCGCTGGCTCTTCGAGTTACCTTGCTACCTTGGCTGCACAAAGCAGCTTTCTATGGTGCCTGAAATGAACTTTTGTAATTGCTGTGGAGCCTGTGCCCAAAAGAAGAATTAAATACAATGATTATTCAGGCAGCCAGGACCTATTTCCCTGTAGAACTAAAGATGAAAGCCAGATGCAATAGCAAAAGGAAATCTATGAAGTAGTGCTCTGAATACAAGACTTTCTTCTTCCCTTTACCTGTGGAGTTAAGGTCATGCAATGATATACAGTAGGAAAGTTGAATAAACCGCAGAACTCTTTCCTCAGAGCCCAGAACATAATCCCATTTTAGGTCCTGTGGTAGATGGCTAAATATAGGTATTTGGCTCTTTCTCCCTCTGAAATCTCTGTTTTCAGATGCTTTCCTAACTTTCATCCTTTGGAATTAATCTAACTTTCTTTTAAAAATTGCAGGGGTGTAGACTGGTTTGTGATGCCAGCACTGTTTGGTTCAGCTAATATTTGGGCTAGCTTTAGCCTCAGGCAATGGAACAACTCCTTGCAAGCCTTCTGCAAGACAACATGATAAGTAGAATCTTTAATTATTATCATTTAAAAATGAATACTATATATAAAACTCAAAAGAAAACAGCATTAATTTATTAAATTTATTAAATTAATTTCTCTCACCTTAACTCTTTCCCTATGCTCTCTCATTCTGGTGGCCATAGGCATAAAAAAATGGGGCCAAATCCTCAAAATGAGTCTGTGTAGAAAGAAAATATTGGGGCATAAAGGGAGGAGGATTAGAGCTAATGGGTGCTACCTATTCACACACAGCTATAGTAGGCAAAAATATGAACAAGGTTTTGCTGCTAACTGACTGTGTCTATTCAAAGGAAAGATGAACTGTCTCTTGTGGATACTTAAGTGGTGAGATCCTGTGTACTTAGAGTATTTCACCAAAAAAAGAGTGGTTGCTGTCCCCACCAATCCTGCTGGCAGCAGCAGAGACGGTGATCTGTTTCTCCACAGCATTTTTCTATCTCTCTGTCTTAAACTGTCTTATGCCTTCATATTGAAGGCATAGCTCTTTCTTTATCCTTGGATCAACTTGGTGGTTTAGCCCAGCACTGCTTAACTACAGCAGAGGAAAACTTGTATGTAACTTGTATGTGTACTGCCAAGCAACCTTGCAGAAATGGGACCAAAAACTCCCAGACACTTTAGCTACATCTGTACTAGCAAGCTAAGCGCTGTTAGGATGTTAGGATCCTTTCCCTGTTAGGATCCTAATCCTGAGGCCAGCTGGAATAGTCTGCCCCCCCCCCCCCTTTTTTTTTTTTTTCCTTTTTTTTTTTTTTTTTTTTTTTAAACAACCTTACCTCCAGAATAAAATAGTAATTTCCAGTTTGCCTAGCAGGGACAGTGCCTGGTCCATGCTGGCTCCTGAGCTGTGCTTGGGAAATGTCTGTGAAAGCACTAGCTAGCCTGAACCAACAACTTGCCAGGGATCATCTGACTGGTAGCAGACACTGCCAGATTCCAGTGTTTGCTACTAAGCACTGGTACTGGTTTGGGTACTGACACAGACAAAGCCCATTGTGGGTGAGTAGTTGGCTATATACTTATACTTATATATATATATATATATACTCACATACTTACACACACTATATATATATATATATATTAAAAAAAGTAAACTGAGCTGTGTATAGGCATAGGTCTCCATCCCTTATCATCTGTATTGGTACTCTTAGCCAGCTGTTACAGTTTTGATCCAAATAAATCAGCTGACTCATTACCTGCTCGTGGTTCAGGGTTAGATGAAAGAAGGACTTACACCAGTCTTTATTTTGGTGTGATAAGAAAATTCAGTCACACAGGTACAAGCAGTGTTATGTCATTTGGCTCCAGAAAAACTGGCTCTATGGCTCTATATGGCTCTAAATATTTATTAGTGTAGATTTATCCTTAAACACAGGTTTCTGTGGTTCTATTCTGATTGTCCAGTGGTAGGTTCCCTCCCACCTTGAGTCAGCTAATCTAGATGTGGGGTTAGGTGGCCTGGCTAAAAATTATTCCTAGTAAAGAAGTGTTTTTTGTTTGTTTGTTTGTTTGTTTGTTTGGCTTTTATCTACAAATGACACTTGTTCACTGTGTCTTATTTTTATTTATTTATACTTTTTATTTTATTTTCAGTGCAGGTATGCATAGAAAAGTAGGGAGAAAATAGGATAACATCACACTTAGAACAGTTTCTTGTTTTCTGGAGCTAGAGCTTGGCAGAAAGAACTGAGCAGGTACAAAGATGTTCTGGGAATTTGTATTAACTGCACCAACCTGTGGTCTTATGCAGGATAAAATTTCCTTTGGATCCTCTCTACCACACACAACAAATTTATCTGCATTTGTACAACAAGATTAACACAGTCATAAGCCTTAACTGGACTGCCTCTCCCTTAAATAAATTTCATTATCAAAAGTTACACTGCTCCAAGGATTCAGGATGGCCTTGAAAGCATTCTGTCTGGTTGTAACAGAATCTCACAAACAGAGAACAAATAATAATTTTAATAATGAATTCAATGAGAGCAGAAGCTCTCATATACAAATAGATCCAAAAATGCATCTATTTTAGCATATTTTTGAAATTGTATTATTAAATGTAAACATACATCACAAGTGTAAACAAATCAAGACTGAATTCTTTCTGTAGGTAAGCTGCCTCCCACTGAAAGAACACTAAGATGCAAAAATAGACATAATTTCAAAAGGAGGGTTTGATTTCCTTGGTTTGATATATATGTACAGAAATAACATTAAAATATAGATAGATGAAAAGCTCTAGGTGTTCGAAAAAAAACATTGAACTATTAGGGAAAATAATAAATAAATAAAAAGAGAATGGAAAGTAATAGAATAGAAAACTGTGAGAAACAAAACATTATTATTAATATTATTATTATTACTATTACTACTTTTACTATTATTACCATTGCTATCAAGCATACGTACAGAATTAAAACGGTCTTGTCAAAATATCAAAGCAGGAAAAACAGCCTTACTTTTAACCCTTTTACACAAATATATCTTTGGTATCTCCACTGCTCCCCTTCTCCAGTCTTATTGGAAATAAATAAATAAATAGATTCATATATTCATAGATTTTTAGGGCCAGAAGGGACCTTTACAATCATCTTGTCTGAACCTCTCCTGAAGACATACCTCATAATTTTATTCTTACATCTAGCCTATATAAGTTATACTGAACCATTTCAAGCCATTTACAGTTCTGATTTAAACACTTCAAGCAACAGAAAGTCCACTCACATTTCTGAGTGAGTTCATTTGATAATTAATTACCTTCACTGCTAAGTGTTTTATTGTTGAAATCATCTAGATCCAACTCCAAGATGAAGAATTTGGGGTTGCCTTTTTCTGCCAAAAGCCCTCAGCCCTTTAAAAATAAATAGGAAATGTCCATCACTAAAAGCCTTAGCCTTCCTCTCTAGTTCCTAAAATCACATAAATTTTGTCTCAATGTTCAATCAGCCTCTTACTTTTACAACATCCAGCAGTCTTTAAGCAATAAAGGAGTCAATGTTACAAAATATCTAGAAATCCATTACAACCCACCTGTACCTTAGCCCTGAAAACACATGGCCTTCACTTTGTTTTGTGCCTATGAAGTTTGTCAAGCACTTTGGGAGCTTTGGATGAAAGCCATCTTATAAATGTACATTATTGCACTGTCATTATTATTGTGTTGTCATTCTGTGTTCGGCCTTTTAAAATTGTTTCAGCCTGCTGTAGCACTTGTGGTTTAATTTCCTTTCTTTAAACTAACAGCCCCATTGAACAAAGGAAGTAAGTGTGGGGACATTAAAAATAGACTGAGTTTTCTGTATTATTATTATTATTGCTGCAAGTTCACAGCTTACCCCATTATGACTCCATCTCATTACAATGAGTGCCAAGAATGTGCAGCAATAACAGGCTGCATTTGTGTAAAGTGGGACTTTTGCAATACCAGTTGCTGGGGAAAAATATCCAACGAAAAGCAGTTGGTAGGCAATGGTATAATCCTTCTGGGTGTGCTGTTGTTCCTCAGACTGTAATGGGCATTGCCACACATGTGCTTGGGAAGAAGGGAGATCAAATCTGGTTCAGTTCCTACTAACCCCAGAGCTTCAAGGAGTGGGGAGCAGAAGGTGGAGATTCCTTTAGAACTAGATGCAGTGAAACTGGCACTATCACATCCTCATGGGCATGCCACAGACCTGGTATCACAATTTACAAGGTAAGCAGGGTCTAAAGCCTTGAGTTGGGGCTCCAGCATGACTTCATGAGAAGCAACAAAATTTGCAAACTCTAAAGTGTGCCCTGCATTGTGTGGTCTTTTCTTCTCTGGTTACCATGAGCTCAGAATTGCGCTGCATGCTTTTTTGGGGAATGTCTTTTGGGGAAGCCAAGGCAGCAGTTTCCTGGTTATGCAGTTAGCTGAAGTGTATGCTGTCTGCTCCTGCTACCAACCACACATTTCTGAGAGTTTCTCTGGACCAGCACTACTATTTGTGCAGCCAAGGTGAAGGACCAACGGAGGAACTTGTTTGGTTCCAGCCACAGCACTTCTCCAGGTTGATTCTTATCCAGTTATCATATGCCACAATTACAGAAAAGAAAAAAGAATGCGCGTTCATGGGCATAAAGTACAAGACAAACTATTTCATCAGCAGCCCATAGTAAGGTCAGATCCATGAAAGCACAGGTCCAACATGAGGAATTAAAATGCTTTCTCCAAAATAATCCAACAAGCCAATGGCAGACATGAGAACAGAGTTTATATTTTCTGAACCTTTGCACAACCTACACATACCACAGCTAGAAATGGTTTGATATTTTTAAAAAGTTTCTCTCTGAAGATTCATGTGGAAGGATAAAGTCCCTAAATCTCTTCTCTTTTAGTTTTAAACCAGTCCCCTTTATCCAATCACTATCTGCCCATGTGTATCGGGTCTGGCTGGGATGTAGTTAACTTTCCCTGCAGTGGCCCATACAGTGCATTGCTCTGCACTTGTGGTTAGAACAGCACTGGTATCACACCAGTGTTTTGTCTATTGCTGAGCAGTGCTGGCACAGCACCAAGATGCCCTCCAAACCCCCCAAAGCCCGTAGGCTCGGGGTGGACGAGCAAAATTTGAGGGATTAATTTAGGCTAATTTACTAAACTAGCAGAAAGTAATCTCATTTTATATCTAACTCTACATACTCAGTAGTGACAAATCTCTATACTTGATCTCACCTAGGGCTGCAGATCAGGTTGAATTCATTCAATGGATAGGACCAGTAGTATTAATCATTACTATCATTATGTGTTAGATAATAATTATTATCATTATTAATCATTAGGAGAAGCATTGTTTGAAACTAGTGAAAACGGATGATAACAGGAAATATATATATATATAATCAAGACCTTTATTACAAAAGGAAAACCCAGCTGAAATACAACAAAGAATTCTTAAACATTCAGGCTGGCCCCATTGCAAATTATATGATAACATCTTATGATTACTTTGTGCCTGACACAGTTTTAGCCTAGGATACAATCTGTCATGCTGGATTGCAACTGTGTGTTCTCCACCAGGGAAAAATATATATTAGTAAAATTTACCGTCTGTGTCATTATGTGACTGCATAAATTTCAATCTGAGCATATTTGTTAGTTTTAATTCTTTTTTTTTTTTTTCCTTTCTAAAGTATTTTTCATATTATCTTTTAATATATAGCTGTTATATTGTCTTTTTAGGGGTCTTTTCAGATGTGAGAAAATATATGAAACCTCTATTATTTGTCAACTTTAGAACAGGGACTGAGAAGCTTTTATTTTAATGCCTTTAAAAATATATCTATCCATACAATTAAAATTGACACCAAAATGTTAATGATCACCAACAGTTATGTAAGGTTAGAGGTTTAGCAGCTAATCACTCTCTCAGTCTCTTCCTCTCATTGTGTCACACTCTCTGTTGGGGTGACACTCCATGAACATCATTTGATTAATTTTACCCGTGCTCTAATGTCTATTTATGAAAAGATGTAGGCTGCAATATGAGGAATGTGGAAAAGTCAGTGGAGGTTTAATTGGATTAATCTCTGTGTTCTACATATATACTGGCAACTTTCGTGACAGCTTAGCTAACACGATAATATGCAACAAAGAGATCTGGTATTCAGCAGGGTCCCACACCTTAGCTAGGGGGGATACACCTGGGGAGGCTTCAGAATGCAACAGAATGACAGGCAGCTGACAGCACCCCTGCTCTGATATTGTCACAAATCTCTGTATCTGAAGTGCATTTTTGCTGAAACTCATACCCCAATTTTAGTGGCTCAGAGGGATGGTTTTCAGCTACACAAGCACTGAATTTCTCTCCCTGGGAAAAACAAAATTGCACTAAGCTACTTTGGAGATGTCAGCACAGTGTCTGTGAAAAGGAGAGGGTAGAGATAGAGGCAGAGGTAGGCAGAGAGGCCAAACAATGCCAGCATACCTATCCATCCATGGGCCTCTTAATCCCATCCATATCTCCCCTTAATGCCAGTCCCTTATGAGGACATATCCATGTTGGTCTTGACAAAAAAATCTCATGACAATATATTTGTTAAGGTGCTCTACACAGGCAGTATGTATTTTCTAAAGTCCTCATCTTTCCTAAAGGCATTGGACTCAACTCTCAGATTAAGTACAGCACTTGACTAATTTTACCTGTCAGTCTCTGACCCATTGACATGGACTGTCCCATTTTAATTCAAGGAGTACTCCATCTAAACATGCTGTCTGGTTTTACTCTATTCCATTGCAGACCTATCTGAAGAGCTTGCTAAAAGTTAAGCAGACTAATATAAATGATCTGATCTCCTTATCCCCGATGTATTATAAATTTCAGTTTCCTGGATTCTGCTGAAGTGCATATTTCTCTATCTTGAACAGAATAACTAAATTGTATTGTCTTCCACTAGCAGCAAAGAATGGTTATAAGTAACAAGCCCCACTACCATCAATGTCAGAGATGGTGACATTCATCTGACTTTCTTTTGGAAATGTAAATGTTACATTTATAGAGAGCAATTGTGGTGCTTCTATATGGTCAGCTATTGCCTGGATGTCTTAGCTTGTCTGAAAGGTGCTGTCATGAGACTATGGCGCAAGAATTCACCTTTCTGGACCAGCAGTTGGAGGTAAGAGGGAATGTCATCTTCTGAAGGCACCTGTCTTCCTCCCTTAAGTATAGCCTAAGGAAAATATCTGGACCAGTTGCCTAACTTCCCTTCCTTTACCTCTTCTACCTGATTAAGGTGATTATCCCTTAACTTTAATTCCCATGACCCTATAATTTTCCTATTATTACTTCTTGTAATAGTGGTTTTGCTATCACAGTGAAAATAGTCTCCTACAGTGAAAATAGTCTCCTATTTAACTTCCAACATCATTATTTCTGGTGGCCAGTGATCCAGGTAGTAGCCATAAAATGAGTTAAAACATGATTAGTATCTAAACAAAGCTGTGTTTTACGCCATCATGTATGCATTTTCTACGAAGTGAAAAAGGAAATACATATATATATATATTGAAATCAGATCTCTCTCAGTATCCAGATCTTAGTCCATCTTCCTTTCTAGTAGTCAATGAAAAAAATTGGATGCTTCAATGGTATGAGTCATCATACTGAAGGGATTTAATTTTTCTATATCAGACCTTGCTTGCCAGGCATTCCCGTATTTTATTTTAGACTTCAGATAGTTGAAGTTTTGATGGAGGAAGGAGGCATAATGAAGAAACTTCTGTTTTCATGAAGAATTTCCAGAAATTGGTGGCTCTCACAGATACATTCCTGGAGCTCTTTTACTGAAAATGTCCTTCTGTTAAGCCAATTTTAAAATGAAATATCTTTATAATTTTATGTCTACAGAGTTGCCTTGTGAGACTTACTTATGAAATTCAAAATAATAATAATAAAAAAAAAAAAAAAAAAAGAACTTTCTCTTTGCTCTGACCTACCCATACTGTAGATATCCAATGGACTAGTATGTGTTGTATCAGTCTTCTACATGGTTTTCAGGAGGATGGATTAAGAGCTCTTAAGCAAAGGTTTCTCATATTTTCTTTATTAGTCTTAGTGGAAATTTTACTGAAAATTGAGTACTGTCCTTAGCCATTTGATGCCATTTAACAGGGAGTCCTAACATTCTCTCACCAAGAGCACTTTCTGGCCATCTATACTTGACTATACTGACACTAATAAATTAACCAATGTGAGGAACACATCTTTGGCCCTGAAGATATCTGATATCTCTCATCCACATACATTACTAATCTCTCTTAACTTCCAAAAGATGGTGACCACATATATATGCCCACCACTGCAAAGAGTACCTTATTTATGATAATTCCCAAATATTGCCCAGGAATAGTTTAGAAGGTCAGTCGTGCAGGCTAAAAGCAAAATAAGCACCATAATACCAGTTTAACAGGAATGACTGAGATCCTTTATTCATGTTTATATATTAGCATTTTTTGACTTCCTAGTGTAGATGTGGCTATATATCCATTATCAGGTTTAGACCCAGTCATTCACTGTCTAGAGTGACCGTGTATAATTGCCAATTCACGTAGGCCCTATACTTTGTGTAGCAGCTGTGCCTGCCATTATAACAGTACATAACAGCAGTTTGTCATGTGTTATAAGAAAAAAAAAATAAAATATCTCCAGACTAGAAAAGACATCAAGCTTCTTTCAGTACTAGGCTCCTCATAGTTTCTTAGTTTTAGTGAAGCTCTCATGGTCTCAGGCCTCTCATGGCCCTTGGTACTTTCTGAATCTTTTCTCCAGCAGTTCTTTATTTCCAGCCTCAGAGGCTTCTCTAATAACTTCTTACCTGAGAGTGTTTGATTTTTTGTTGTTGAAGCTTAACACAAAACAACACAGATTGAAATAGAAAGTTGTGCTATCGGATTAAATTTACTCAGGCAGAATATCTACCTTAAATCTATATGATAGTTTAGACTGGATATCATATGGTCCAAGCAGTCATCAAAGGAAGTCTGACTAGTTCAGGTTGCTTTGGGACATGTCCAGTCCTTGGGTCTCAGCTAGTTCTTCACCCTGATTAACTCTCAGAGGTATCCACTCTCCTTATCTCAGACTCTGAGTTCAAATACAGAGGAGTATGAGTCATTTACCTGGTGACGGAAATATCTCTGGTGAAGAAGTTACAGAATCAGTAACACTGATCAGCTTCAAGTCAGAAAAAGCACTTTCTGACCAGAGAATTACAATTAATTTGAGATTGACTTTTAGTCTTACATATAGATTTGAATATATGTGACTTCAAGGACATATTCTTTCCCTAGATCACTGCACAAAGAATTTTGGATGAACCTCTAATTTAAAAATAAATAAATAAATAAATGGTGGTGGTGGGTTTCAGTACAAGTGAGACAGTCAGTTTCAGCACCTGTGTTCCCAGGCTTGGGTCCTAATAACCAAAGGTTTTTGATCTTCCAAGCATGACAAGAGGTGTCCTTTTTCACTCACCCCCAGAAGAAAAGTGGCTCAAGAACACTGTTTTTATGGGTTTGAACTTGGTTTGTATTTTGCTGGTTTACTTGTTTGATTGACCTTTTAACCTGTACACTAATTACAGAAGAGAGAAGGGTGAGGAGAGAAGAGAAATATTTCATAGAAATGTTATGAGTTTGGATAGAAATCCTGAACAAAACTATAGCAGTAGCAATAACTCTGAGTTTACAGACATCCAGAAATTATGAGCACATTGCACTTTTGGAAAATATATTACGTGTGGGATAGCTTGTGTCCCTAGGGTAAGTGTTCTGCTTCTTTTGTGACCCATAACTCAGGAGTGTGGCAGGCATTAGCACTTTACAAAACATCTTCATTCTTCATGGCTGAGACAGAACCCATCGCATGCAGAGTGTCTTACTTATTCAGCAGTGATTTAAGTCATTTTATTTTAAACACTAACTTTATGTGGTCAGTATCCCAGATAGATGAAGGGAAAAAAAGGAGAGGCAGTAGAAGTGTATCTAATTTTTTATTAAATATATCACTGTTGCAATCTGACTTGTTGTACTGTAATGGAAAATTACACACCATAAAACAGTAAGAAGAATGGATGTGATGTATAATACAGAAACCTGCCTGGAGAAGAATGCATAGCATATAAAACTGTTAAATACATACATACAAATTCATACACATACTCACATTGGGAAAACAGCATTTATATTGTGCCTCTTGAATGAAAAAAAAATAATAATAATAATAAAGAAAATGTATTGATATGGCTTTCTGTTTGCCCTAATCTTTCTTTTGCCAATATCATGAGACATTTGATTGTCTTTTTCTATCACAGTCACTAAACCATTAAAACAGAAGAGATGTGGCTTCTGCTGATACACAGGTACGCCCTCAAACTACTCCCATTCCAGGAAAACAAGCAAGCAGGTTCTGAGCATTTAATGCTACTTCTCTGACCTTTCTGTTTTAGGCCAAGATGCCAGAAAAACAACAGCACTTCAAAGAAACCCCTGTATTAGTTTAAGTTCTGAGAGAGGTAATAGGAACTAAGTCATTTTAGGTCTAAACATCAAACATTTCTTGGATGAACTCTCTACATAAAACATACATGACACCTTTTCTCAGGATTTTCAAAACTGGGTCTGCATGAAAGTTTTTTCATCAGAACTTCTTAGAAAAACTTTGAGTATCTGTGAAAAAATGAAAATATTTCAGAGTTGCTTTTTGATAAATTTGATAAACTATAAACTGAAATATATGAGCTTTTCATTTTTTCTTTTAGAAAAGCTTTAATTTAAAAATAGCATTTTTTACAAGTTTAAAATGTATATAATTGTTCAGAATTAAAATTAAATTTGACTTGAACAACAACAAAACAAAACAAACAAACAAAAAAAAACAACCAGCAGTCTGTTCAGCTCAGAGAACATGTTGCCTTTTTATTTCACCATTATATTAGTTTTCTCAGACAACAACTTTAAAGATATATCAGCAAACTGCAAAAATCCACTGTTCACCCAGCTCTAAATAAATTATTTGATACCTTAGGCTTTATATGTTTGCTCTCCCATTTCTTATTTTTCAATTATTGATTTTAATCCTGAATACTTTAAGATCCTGGGACTTTCCAAATGGAGCTAGGAAATTTAACATGTTCAATGTTTTGATACTTAAAATGTCCTTTTACATAGGTGTGTCATGTTTTACCTAGCAGATCAAGTTGTCACAGCTTGGTATTAGCAATTAACACCAAACTATCAGCAATTAACAAAAATCTGCTAATCTTTTTCTGCTATAATGTATTTTACAGAGGATTTTTACCTTCAAATGTACTATTGTTTTCTGTGTTCAAATAATAATAAATACTAAAAAACAAACAAAGAAACAAACAAAAAAACAGTGTTATGGGGGAAGAAAAACAAAACAAAACAAAACAAAAACAACAAAAGGTTGTTTGAGAGTAGAAAACAACACTTTTTGTTTGTTTGTTTGTTTTCCAATGAGATGAATATTTTCCATAAACATTATTACTTTGAACAAAGAGTGAATTTCCATTCAAAGCTGTATAAATAGAAAATGTTCAGAGCAGTCTAAGCAGCCTTAGGTAACTGCACTTCACCAACAGATGAAGTGAATCCTTGAGAGATGTCATATACATAAAAGCTTACAGGATCCCTGGGAAAGACAACAGCTCAATAAATATTAGGTGCTAATGTCTAATATTATTTTCTTTCTGGATTTTTAATTTCCTTATTAAAAAATTAAAGCCATTTGTAAGAATTTCACACGTATTTTAAACTGTCGTGTTCAGTTCTTCCCAGAAATATAACATCTCCGTTCAGATATTGAGAGATATACATATGATGAATATATCAGTTATGACAGTCATATCAACAACAATCAAGGGGTAGCAGGAGACAGAGGACCTTCAGTTTTAAGTGATTAATTTTAATATCCTGCAGAGTCCTGCTAATCTTCCCTGTACCACCCATCTTCCCTGGCTTTAATCCTCCCAGTACTAAAGTTCGTATCTAGCTTTAGTCACATTGGCAGTCTGTCTGGGACTAGTTGCTGAGTTTTCTATTCAGCAAAGTTTAGCACAAGCTCAAATGATCTGTTGAAGAAAAACAAACAAACAAACAAACAAACAAACAAAAACAAACAGCATTTCTTGAAAATTAACAATATATTTTTCCAACAGTCAGGATCACATATTACTGGGTTACGTGAACCTCAAGGGAATAATTTTCTGTCCTTGTAGAAGAAAATTTGCTGGGATGTAGATTTTTAGAATCATGTCCTAGTAATAATATCAATGACTCCTTGATTCTACACTGACACAAATAATCACAATAATAGTTTTATTACAAGGAAATTAACTGTGTAGCATTGAAAAGAACAAACTACACCAAAATAGGATGTAAATGTAGGATGTAAATATGAAGTAAGAGTTGTGTTATCATACATTCTTCCCACTAATAGCTCTGCCTGGATACATTATACTGAATCCTAACAAAAGCCCAGTTTGCTAAACCTGAATTGAGACACTAAACCCACACTTTTTCTTCTGTGCTCTTCTTTAGCACCAGTTTCTGAAACTGGCCTGTTTTACCAATGAACCGTTTTGTCTGTCAACTTAGATTAGGTCAAATTAGTTCTCATTTCAATAACTGACAAAGATCATCTTTGACAACATCAGTGACCTCACATATCCTGACAAGGGCACATATTCAAAGTGTATAGAATAGGAAGAAAACTTTTACAAGTTGTGGGCAAGAGGAATGTAAGTATTAAGCTAACATTTAGGCTCTTTTTTGGATATACAAAACCCTGACTGAGAGTTACATGATTTTAGTCATACTTTATAATTGTTTTGAAGATGAATATATAGATAGATAGCCAGAACACAAACAAACAAACAAAGAACTCCCCCCTCAAAAAAAAAAAAAAAAAAAAAAAAAAGTAGGAAGGCACGCAATGAAGTAAAAAAGAAAGCAAGTATCAAGATCATTAACAGCTGTCTCAAAGGTCTCAAAAAGGATTATAACTGCTTTAAAAATGGCTCTTATTATTACTAACACAAAATTCAGTTTTATTATTTTCATGAAAAGGTCTGTATACAGCCAGTTCAGGCACCTTCAATCTCAGTTCTATCATTTGATCAGACAAGACACAGGCTGGACGTTGTGGAAGCACATAGGTATTTTCCTCCCTTCAGGAACCAACTGTTGATATAATACATGTCCTTTAAGTTGAGCATCTGAGTTTCTTTACAGAACCAGAATTCTGGGAGTTTTTCGCAAGGTGAAACACACCTTTGTGTGCAATAGATGCCCTGACAGAGAGCTCCAAAGAAGTTTGTGTCACATCTGTGATACAAAAGCCTTTGTACTGGACCCCTTCATGAGGGTTAAATGTCATTTCCAATAGAGTAAGTTGTTCAAGGAGGCGGAGGAATGCCTATCATTTCTGTTTTTCCTGACTAGACCTGACATTCATCTGGTGGTGTCAGGAATGGTTTAAGGATAGTGAAATGCATCTTCTGTCCTCCCATTATTCAGACAAACAAAATGCCTAATAATGTTTTAAACAGGACTACACCACATAACACTCATACTGGAAGCATTTTGATGTGTATTTCTTATCTCTCAATATAAAACCATTTCATTTTCTTTTCACTGTTGGAAGAACTTATGTCAACACAATTTGTAACAACTACTAACATTGAATTTTTAATCGCCTTGTGCCCCCTCCCTTTTATCCCATCTTATTGTTTATGGATATATAAAGGAATTGTTACTTTATTCATTAATACACAGATATCTTGGAAAGAATTAAACTGTTGGTGTTCAATGCTGAATCAAGCTCCTTAAAATTATGAATCTACTCCCCCAAAAATAATTTATTGTATCTGACAGAAGCTTCAGGAACAGTTTTATATTAGTAAATTGATCAGGAGTTAGCTTCTCTTTTGCTTTTCTCTGAAATCTAGAACCTGAACAATTAACAATTTCAAGCGTAACTCTTGTGTATCTTCTTGCATTTACTAAAGGCTATTTAGTTTTAAAGAAGAACTATAGATAAGGATCTGTTTCCATGAATGTATGTAAGCCTTATAATATTTTAGTACTATGCAGTGCTTAATATAAAATGCAATGAAAATCCAGCATGGTTGTGGTCCCAGCCCACTGTGCTGAAGATCAGGTTTGCATGGGTTGATTTAGCAGTGCCTTCTAATTTAATCATGTCACTTATTCCTGACACCCCAGACTACTAATTTTCTGTGTCTGACTTCTAGTTTAGATATAATTGTCAAATATCTAAGAATGCGGTTTGACAATTCTCTGCCTGTGAGTTAGGATCTTTAATATTCCAGAACTGCATGTAGAAATGCCATCTATTCTCCTCAGTACTTAGCATAACTATGATTGGAGGAAATACAATTGCATATGGTTTTTGAACAGGTATGCAAGACGAGTGTAGAAGATGCTTTACTAACTTACACGTGTCATTGATTTTTACAAGGATAATTTATAAATACCCCTGGGAAGATGTTGCAATGCGCAGGACTCCACATTCTTTTTAATATTTTCTCACTCCTTACTTCTGTGGCATGTGAGCACTGCCTTACACCTGCAGCATAAAATCATGACTGTGCAACCAGCCTGACTCTTAATGAACATGTTAGGAGGACTGAGGAAGAGACTAGTGGAAATCATGTCATAAAGTTCAACTACATGGCAGCCACGACTGTGCTGAATGGATATGGAAAATTTCACCCTGTTGTAACCTGGATTAGCATTCATCTCTTTTCATGTTAGTCATATAATAACCATATGCCTCGTCCAGATTAGTTATATACTCTATATCTATAGTTAATGGAGAAAAATAGGTAACTCCTGGACTGATTTATCAAACTTGCCTTAGATATTTATCGTAGAGTGAGATTGCTCACTCTCTGAAAGCATTAACATCAATAGTAGAGGGATGAACAACAACAAACCCAATATCATTTTCATGTGGCCAATAAGGATGAGGTTAAAGAAGCTATACTATACTCTTCCAAGCTCTGACATTAAAAGACATCCAGCAAAGATTAGTAGATGACAATGAAGATTTGGAAAGAATTCATAACATTCAACTTCAGTGTGATGACAGGAAAAGGTATTACGCAGTTTGGTTTCTGATGTCACAGTGGTTTATTGGACTTCTCAAATTCATATCTAAACTAAAAATAAAAATCTTGATAAAAAATAAATTAACATCTAGTGATAAAGAGTCAATTACCATGCTTGCTGTGTAATTGCATATTACTCTATGTCTTAAAAGCATAACTTTGTGTTTAAAGTGAATTTATCTAGGTTGGGTTTTTTATTTTTTATAAATTTTTGTCTTCTGAAAATACACATGGCAACAAGAAAAATGTTGTTTTAACATGTAAATTATTAATTACGCTAAATCACTTATAAGATTTTGATACATTTGAAGATTCATTTCCTTTCCACAATTAACCCATTAACCCCTCAACTACTATTTCATTAAATAAATGGAAGGGCTGTGTAAACCAGTTAATATTTATTAACAGTGTTGTGCCAATTAGTAAGGAATATATTTTTCCTAGGCAAGGGCCAAACAGCCCTCCAGTCTTTTTTGTATACACTTGTTTTCTTTTAATTTGGCTAGTGAAAGTAGCAGGTGTTGAAAGCTAAGTGTGTATGTAATTTGAGGTTGTTCAAGTATACTGATTAGATGATCACTTTAGATGGAAATTCTCACTTGAAGGCAGGATTCCTTCATTCATTTTGGTCAGACTGTTTCTTTGCTAGTAACATACTTGCTGAACTTTGCTGCAGAAATGCGTATCAACAACATCCATTTATCCCACATAGGCACATTTTGGAATGATGATCTTCACAATAAAGGCATGTACTCAAAATATTGCATAAAAGGGCTCACTGCCTCTGACAAAGATCAAATAAAACTTGGTTGGTTGATCTGTCCATGCCTATAGGGTATTAGTGATTATAATATTGTGCTTTAATGGACTATGGACCCAATTTACATAACATTTACATGTCATCTGCATATTCTTTGTGGAATAAAAAAACAGTGATTCAGACAAAAAATATCTAAGACATACAGATGCACTTTTCAAACATATATTTTTTTTTCCTCTTCAGTTTTAAGCCCAGAGTTTTGACTTTACCTGTTCCTACTGGAATCCAAAAGCAGACCTGAATGATCACTATGATCACTGCTGTACCACTGCCCATAATCACAGTGCCCATACTCGCAGAAAAATCACCATTCATGTTGAACTGAACGAGCATTTCATTTTCAAATAAATTAATTTTTAAACAAAAATGTAATTGCACTAAAAAGTTTCTATTTTTAGAAAATCCTACTTTTCTAGAATCTGGAGAATCCCTGGACTGGATGGAAACAGACATTTTAAAATGTCTTCTTACTGCTTCAGCACCTTTGCTTTGCATTTAGGAATTTCTGTTCAAGACAGAAGTTTAAGGGGACCCTTATAAAATTCCTGGAATGCCTTTGACATTGAAAGCTTTGGGAAGAAATGTCCAGAGCTTCTGAAATGCTGAGATGCTCAGTAATGTCCGGTGATGATTGAGCTGGCTGTCCTGGCCCTTGGAGGCATAAGCCATGAGACGAACTTACAGAAGCCACACAGAAGCTATGTAAGGTTATTGTATCTCCTTTGAGCTAAAAATAAAATGGACACCTCAGGGCAACGACAGCTTTTTATGTGTTAATCAACCTGTGCATCCATAATAGCTCTGATAATAACAAAAAAAGCAAAATTTTCAAGGCCAAAGGGATACCATATTAGCCAGGAAAAATCTTATGTCCAGGATGAAGGTTCATTACACAAAATCATAAAAATAAAATAATTTTAGAGTTCCAGCAGAAGCTGAGAGATTTAGATTCGAGGCTGTCTGGTGGTTTGAGGCCAGATTTTACAGATTACCAGAACCACTGCATCCCTTCTGTTGGAAAATGAAGAGAGAGAGAGAGAGAGAGAGAGAGAAAGGAAGAAAGGAAGAAAGAAAGGAAGAAAGAAAGAAAGAAAGAAAGAAAGAAAGAAAGAAAGAAAGAAAGAAAGAAAGAAAGAAAGAAAGAAAGAAAGAAAGAAAGAAAGAAAGATTAAATAAATAAAAAAATAAAAAGAAAAAAAAAATAAAAAAAATTAGAAGAAAAAAAAAAAAAAGAAAAAAAGGAAAGAAAACAGGAAAGAAGAAAAGAAAGAGTTAGGAAAGGTTAGGTTAGGAAAGGTTACAACTTTCTGTTAGCCATGGACCAGAAGTGAAGAGAAGTAATATATAGACATCTATAACAAATGTAAAGAATTCTTGCAAAAGAACACAAGAACAATCTAAGTACAAGAGTGGTTTCAGGCTCCAGCACAGACATACAACCCTGAAATCAGACACACTTGGCAAGCTTAAAACCAAATGCTAGAAGTCAGTCTAAAATCATTTTTCTTCCATAATACTTAACTTCTTTGCCAAATTCATGACATCAGTGCTTTTGTGCATTATACACTATTACAATCAAGTCTAGGAAGTGATTTGGACAACTATATGTCCTGGTTTAAGTTAGGAGAGAGTTAATGTTCTTCCTAGTATGTTCCTCCTAGGGTGCTATGTTTTGGATTAGGATGAGAAGAGTGCTGATAACATGCTGATGTTTTAATTGTTGCAGAGCAGTGTTTACCTAAGCCAAGGACTTTTCAGCTTCTCACTCTGTCCTGCCAGCTGGCAGGCTAGGGGTGCAGCAGAAACTGGGAGGGGACAGACCCAGGACAGCTGACCCAAAGTGGCCAAAGGGGTATTCCTTACCACCTGACGTCATGCTAAACAATATATAGGGGTGGCTAGCCAGGGGGAGGGGGCTGGACTGCTCAGGGTTAGTCTGGGCATTGGTCAGCGGGTGGTGAGCAATTGCATTGGGCATCACTTGTTTCGTACACATTATTATTAGTAGTACTATTATTATTTTTATTATTTTCCTGTCTTAATAAACTATCTCAGCTCACAGGCTTCATTTTCCCATTTCTCTCCCCTATCCCAGAGATGGAGAGGTGAGGGTGAGCAAATGGCTGTGTGGTGTTTAGCTGCTGACTTGGTTAAACAACAACACCATATTATAGTTTCTGAGTATGTAGTGGAGGTGTTCCTGAATGATCATCCTATTCTTCTACTGCCTCTCGTAGAAAAGAAGGAAAATGGAACTAGACAGGCTTTTGGTCTGACCCAATAGAGCAGGTTTTTTTTGTTGTTGTTGTTGTTTTTGTTTTTGTTTTTGTTTTCTGAAGTTTTTATGTCAAATTAAAAGAAATAAGTGAACCCAACACTTGAATGTGAAGCGAAAACCAACTTGTGCATGTGATCTTTGGCCAGATATAATCTTTCCATATTTTATAGTATTGGTTGGCACAAGTTGTCTGTCCACTTTTAGATTTTGTTTGTATCCTTAGCTTAACCGTATCTCACACTGAAACCAAAAGACAAACCTGGCATATTCTGCTGATTTTAAGTCACTAAAAGTGACTACTCCGGTTTGCCTGAAACATCTGTGACACTACAGCAAACCTGGCTGCAAGTCAAGGCTTGTGAGCTGTGATAAAACCCAGGTTTCTGTTGAAATGTACTTTGGCAAGAGAGGGCAATATATGAAACATAATCCCAGTGACGTGTTATACAGGTAAGTGTGCAGTGCCATAGCACATTGGAACAAAACCTTTCTCCACATATTTTGGTGGTACTTTCAACGGTATATGTCAGGCCAATAAAACAGAGCTTGCAGCAGTGTAAAGGACCTGTTAAGCAAAGCAACCATGTGGGAGTGTCTTTGAGGAAAGGAGGGCCCAGCAAAAGAAATAAAGATATCTGAGGAAGGAGCAATGGTTACAGGGGACAAAAATCCTTGCAGAAATGACAGTGGAGGTTGGAGGCATGGCTATCAGCAGTGGCAGAGAACAAGAGGATAAGGCATGCCAGAAGTGGCTTGTAATAGGCAGTTCAGAAACTAGGTGTGACTAAGACTCAGGATCAGCCACAGTAGCCTGGATCACCTCCAGAATAGCTGTAAAAAAAATGGCGGAAATGGAGGAATACATTGTTTGTGTAAGCGGGCAAGGAAATTTATTTTATTCCTTGTTATCAAAGCAACATCTTTCAGTCTTCCAGCAGTGACATTACTACCAGGAGAGCACCCAACATGTGTCTCTTGTGCAGCAGCTATGGGCATAGTTCATAGTGGGAGAGGAGTTTGAAGATGGTACCTTTATTAGCTTTATATTCTGTGAAGGGTAAGAGAATACAATATATTGTCTGCAAGTCAAGGCTTGGAAATGTAAGTATATTGCCTTTAGAAAGATGACAAAAGTATGGAGTTGGGAAAATCAACCTGGAAGACCCATATGGTCTGCTTCTCTATAAGGTATATCTTGTAGCATCAGAGGAGTGGAAACTAGTACAAGGCTTCTATAATGACAAATAGGAAAAAGTACTAACATGGAGACAGAAAACAGCTGAAAACATGCGTACCATTCATGAAATTATTTTTTTTTTTTCATAAATCTTATGGGGGATTCTCACTTTACATTTACAATTTTAAATTTTTCAATTTTCTCCACATGTTAAGAGCAAGACCCCTTTTGACATCAGTGGCGGCAAGATCGTGCACACAAAGAACTTTGCATCCATCCTTGCATTGCAGAGGTGTATAACTTTCTGATCTGAACACATTAATAGGCTGCCAAATCACATGGATAGATAACTAACATCACATTTGCACTTTTCAAATGGGTTGCAGCATATGACATCAATGCAGGCAAAACAGGCTTGGTGTTCTAAGTATCAGTAGAACTTACAGACGTGCATTAATATAGCATGAAGATCTCTGCATGAACACAAATGTTTTCAAGGGAAGCCCACAGTAAGAGTTGATATTCTTTGTACTCGGTGTTATGCATGATGGAAGTTTATCTGACATAATGACAGAAAATAAAGATCTTATCAAATAAATAATGTCTTGAAGCCTGGAATTTAGTGCATTAGAATTGTGATATTGTTTATTAAGTAACACTTAAGAGGGCCAAATGATCTGGGAGCTACCATGTGGCAGGAGCTGTTTGAGCACAGTTAAGAGACACCCCCATCAGATCATCAAGCTGACTTGGACCAAAGACTCAACAAGCAAGCAGCTTTTGACATTAAGAAATTTGAGGAAAATGGTCATGCTTAGCACCTTAGCATCAGGGACAAGGAAGATGTGAAGGTGACAGCTGATGATGCAACCGTGACCTAAACAAGCACACAGAGTGTCAGTGATGAGGTCCAGAAGCTGAAGCTGTAGGATATAGGTTTTGCTTTACACTTATTTACACTTTACACTGGGTGTTAAGGTAGAGGGTCTTTTGTACATAGATTTTGTAGCTGGACATAAGGATGCTGCTGGATATGAATATGAATTGAGACAGGGCATAGAAGAGACAAAAAGCCACGTTGATAGCTCAAGATGTTTGGATACCTACTAAAAAAGAAGTGTAAGAAGCTGGGCAGATGCTCATAAAACTATAAAAATGAGGCAAAAGAAGAGTTTATTTGTTGCAAAGAAGAGTTGAAAGACAAGTTTTCTGAGCAAGAAAACCATGAAAAGAAATAAGCAGAAAAAGAAAACAAAGAAAACAAACAAATAAATAAATAAGGGAGGGGGGGGGGGGGGGGGGAAGTTCTGGAGAACAATTCTGCCTCACAAAAGAAGATTAAGAGATACCAGAGAAAGTCATAAGAAATAAAGCCAGTGTGCAGCTGGTTGTGAGAAAACAAAACGGAAAGTTCTGTGGACAGAAGGAGGAACAGAAGAGACAGGTTGTGGTTCACCACAGAGTTCACAGAAGCTTTACAAAGACATGCGTTGGTCTGGACTTCTGATGTGGAGAACTGCAAGATCTATCACAAGAGTGGGTAGAGAGAACAAAAGACTATGACTTCTGCCAAGAGAATGCAGACAAGAGGCAAAAAATAAACTCATTGAGAACAATACTCCAGTCGTCTCTTCCACAGAAACTTTCTGGACACTCTGTTTTTCCTAGCTGGGGAAACTGAGGCACACAGATTTGTTAATGTGTCTGGTCTTACAGTAGACTAGAGACAGAAATATGTCAGAAATATGAATAAAAGAGCCTTGGTCTAACTCTAGGCTAATAACTTTCTTCAACAGACTGTTCTTTCTCTGGTGATAAATGATATTTGGGTACTGTCATATTTTGAACACCATTGTCAATGCCCTAGTATTGCTGTTAATGATGTTGTGTGTACGGTGGGGTGATCTTGACAAAACAGACATAAGTTTTCAACTCTAAAATTCTAATTAACATATTTTTTTAAACCATTTGCATACCAATAAGCCTTTGTACTTTTTTGGAAGGAGAATGTAGATTTTCCCATTTTGTAAGCAGCAGATCTGTAACAATGTTCTCTGCCACCAACACATTTGTTTCTTTTTACAAACCAAGTCCCTTGATGTAGAATTCAGAGAGCTTTTGTGTAAAATCCTGCTTGACCTTGTTGCATTGTCAACAGCAAACAACTTTTATGTACAATCTCTGGTGAGTTGTTTTTTTTTTTTTAAACATCAGTATGTAATGATGCAAAAGGATTTCTGATAACATAATTTTTTGACTGGCAGCGAAATAGCTGCCACTTCACTCATACTGCCTGTGTTGTTATGGGTTTATATTCTTGTCATTTTTTTTTCTTCTTTTTTTTTTTTTTTTCCCTCTTTACAGAAAGTGTTGTTTTTAATCTCCTTTTAACTGGAAAACATACTCAAGCCCTTTTTGCATTTGCTTAGCCTCCACTTATTAAATCTTCTGTTGGTAGGCAAGGAAGACAGAAACGAAAAGGCTGCTGTGGTTGTTCCTATAAAAAAGAAAGAATGTGTGTTTTGTAGTCAGAGCAGGAATTGAAAAGACAGGACTCTTGGGCTCCAATCCATTCTGCCGTGAGTTAGGGGACTTCATTTTATTCAGTTTGGTTATGACTAAGAGTTCGTGTTTGCATTTCTACGATGACTGCAACAATACCAAGCCATTCAGGTTGGTGTTTTTCAAGTGAAATGAAATGCATGAATCAAATCCCTCGCTCCATCAGAGTTTAATGTGTGGATCTGTCAGCTACAGCAGTGCCACATACAATATTTGAACTGAACTAAGTTCAATGAAATTGTGAGAGGTGGGACTTTGCCTGCTGATTTACCCCATTTCTCTTTAGCCCTACCACATGTGATTTACATCTGTTCCTCTACTATGAGGTCTGGTTGCTGTTGGCTGGACAAACCAGATCTCTTCTTTTTCCCCTTTCAGAATGGGATGGGATTTCCTCTCTTCATTTAGTTATTGTGTTGCCTTGCCATAGTAAACCTGCTCATGTACCTTCACCAAGCATTTCAATTTCATGGTGTAAGTTTGGTAGATAACCTCACTGCAGCTGAGGATATCTGCTATCTCTCACAGAATAGACACAAAGAACTCAGAGAGATGGTTATAAAGTGCATCAAATTCCTCATACAAGATAGTTTTTTATAATGTTAAGAATGTCTGCATTCTATTTATACTATGAATGGTCTAGCTATACTACTATACTATACTATGGTCTAGCCAACACATCATCCTGTCTCTGAGATAAGCCAAAATCCTATGCCTGGAAATCAATAAGAATGAGTATATCTGATAATATCTTCTCACATATTCCCACTTTCCAGCATCTACAAGTCATGTATATCAAGTGCCAATTTTAGTTCCCATATATGTAGTAATCCTCAAAGTTTTGTTTTGTTTGTTTTACTCCATAGGCATTTCTGATCTTCCCTTGAAGCTCCCATGAGTTCACATAAGCCCTGTCACTTGCTCCTTAAATGAGAAAGTCTGGCACGATTCAGGTCCCAGTGGTCTGTGAAAAGTTCTTCCAGAAAATTCGTAGTCTGGTTTTGACCTGTGGTCCTTCTCTAGAAGGTGATGCACTGAGGATTTAAATAAATAGACATTGAATCAACACTTTTAGCATTTGTCTCTCATTAATTTGTTGATTTTCCTTATCAACTGTCTTCCTGCCCAAGTTTTTCTTTCCAATCAAGTGGCTTAACTTGTAGGATAACTCAGTCCCCTTTTTTGGTGCAGTGATTTGTTTCCTGTAATGGAGAGCAGTACTAATACTCAATCTTCAAGACTGCCCTTATGAGTGTCTTCTGTATTCCCCTAAAAGAAATATGGGTAACTACGGCTCAAAATGTCTCAGGCATAAAACAACTTCAAGACTGAACCTAGATTTTGATATATTATTTCCAAGAATTTAATTTTTTATTGTCATTCATTGAGAACTAGAGGCTCATCTGTAGTCCTAGAAGGAACGTAGAGAGTAGACTGAGATTTCGACCAAAATTCATGATTTGGCTTAGTGCAGAATACCAGTGCAACTTTGTTCCTTCTGTTTTTTCCACAGAGGTGGAACACTGCTCAGACCAAGATACACCACTATAAGAACCTGCTGAAGGTATGCTGAAAGTCTGCAGCTTTCATTTTCTTGCCACAAATGCAATTTTACTTATTGGGTGCCTTCCAAAGCAACACATCATTAAAACAATGAAGTTTGGATGGGAGGGGGCAAATGACCCCAAATGACGAATCATTTTGTATAGAAGGGGCCACACTCCTGTTAATTCAAATGACATTTTGACAGTAGCATGCTGTCAGCCCAATAGTTTGACCTATACAACAACCTCTAATTATTACTAATTAAAGAATTAATTATTCATGGCAGCACGCGTTATTAGCATAGCAGAGATGTGTTGGAATATGAGTTATGCGCGGTTTATGAATCTTCAGAAAATAGATTCTTTAATAAATTAATAAAGGGGCTCTGGGGTTTCATTAAAAGGTGGCTGGAGGGGTTGCAAGCCAGTTTCCAAGGAGACCACAGGTGGTTTGCTTGGATTTTTTTTTAGTTAAACTTGTTTGGGCCAGATGATTTCCCTCCCCCTCTCACCCTGTCCTCACTGCTCTTTCCTCAGGCAGAGAGGCGAACATTTTAATGAAACCCCTGTTGTCCTCATATCGCTTTGATCCCCGTGTGGTCTCCAACCTCCACGTTGGCCAGTTGGAGGATGGTGCAGCTTTTTTTTCTTTCTGCCTTTTTTTTTTTTTTTTTTTTTGATTGAAAGAAGTAACCAGCTCTGCCATGAATAAACAGCAGAAATGATAAAAGCACACTGGTAAAAGGGAGGTAGAACAAACAAAGAGGAAAATAAAGGAAAATGTATAAATTCACATGAGACCATCGGGGTGGGAGCAGAGTTAATTACCCTGCTTACTGTCTTAAGAGCATGTTTGGTGATTGTTCTTGTTACTATTTTTATAAACATGCTTGTATTCGACAAAGCATTTCTTATTCTTTGGTCTGTTTCATAGATTTTTTTTTCTTTGTTGTTATTTAAAAAAAAAAAAAAGGGGGGGGGGGGAGGAGGGGGGAGAAAATTCTTCACTTTTTTACACCTTTTTCATTCTGTCTTGACAAATGTTTCCCAACATTTATTTCACTCAGTAGTGCAGAGGGTGATATTAATACCTTCCAGTCTTTCTAACTAAACAGTGATATAAATAGCAATAAATAGCAATAACAATGTTTCCAAGCTTTTCCTCCAACTTTAGAACACATTAACATTTCATCCTTGGTTAACAAAAGCCTCGACAAATAGTAGCTACAATAGAAAAATAAAATAAAATGTCTCTGCCTCACCTTCCAACCTACGTGACTTCTACTCCTCACCAGTGAAACCTTACCCATCAGGCGTAATGTTTCCTGCTACCACACAAATCCCACCAAAATCAGTGGTCCTGCTGCCACAGACCAAATTCATCCATTGTCTTCAAAGGATTAGGGCTCCATAAGGAGGATGCCGATGGAAGATTTTTTTTTCCTGTCTCTGTTCACTTGAATGAACAGAGTACCAGCTAGGAGAAGGATACACTGCTCGTCATGATCCATTGCATATACTTGAGACAGTAGAACAAGACAAACAACCTCTGCTGGTTGTGTAGGGACGTTGGTCTTAGGTGTACCACTTTTCAGCAAGATACTAGAGGATTCTCACAACTTGTGACTACAGAAAGCCTCATGCAGACTCATAATTCAGTTACAACATAACTTTCAGACAGACACAGATGTATTTGACTTTCAAATCTTATTTGATGACAAGTTTATCTTAGTTCTGAGTTGTTCCAATGACTAACTATTGTGGGTGTCATGTGTAAATGTATGAATTTTTGTCCATGTATATTTTGGGGATGGGGCTGTGTATTGCTTTACCTATATACAATGCTTCAGGCAGTAAGGTTTCAATATCAGATGAAGTTGAGGCTGCTCAGATAATATCATTAATACATATCTGTTCTCTTTGTGGTATTTTTTACTTATTTTATTGTAGCACTTAGAAACTCTAATAACCGATTGAGCCTCTACCTTGTTATGCACAGTATGTATATAAAAATAACATCACATTGTATCTTTGCAGCAGTTGTATAAACTTGATCTCTTTGTGCCTGTTTTGCAGATTGACAGCCAGAGCCCATTCCTGGTGAAGATAGATCTTTTCAAAGAGTGTGGCTGATCCCTAGCAGTTAAACTGGTAAATCAGAAAATTCTGAGCTGAACTTAGGCTGTTGAATAGCCTAAGAGTCCAGATAAAACTTTGTGCTTGGACAAGACCATTTCTCGAAGCTAAATTTCCCAAAGAAAAATATCACTTCTCATGCTACACATTTTAAGACAACCCAACTAAAATCTAACAATGAGTTCCATGGTAAAATTAAAAAGGTAATATATTAAAATAAGGATATCAATATCCCAGTAATAATACCAATACAAACAATATCTCATAATAATATCAATATCCCATTCAGCTGGCATGTCCTTGTTTGCTCAAATAAGAGCAAAAACATATATATGGATCCCACTTCCCAGATGAAAAAATGAAGTTTCAGAAAAAGGAAGTGTCTTTTTTTTTTCTTTGAGAAAAAAAAAATATATATATATATATATATATAAGTTTAATTTTAAATGAAAACACATGCTGAAATGTCTATTTAAAGATATGCAGGATGATTCTTGTTTTCCTATATGAATTAAGTTATTGTCCTGAATGAGATATGTCTGGGATACTTTATAATAATTTTGCTCTTGGCAAGTTAGAAATTAACTCAGGACATAATTCAGCATTGAGTTACTAATCCAGATTGGGATTTAAATTATAAAAATAAATCTGAGTTCAAACCAGACATGGAAGATGTTACCACACTGATCACCTAACATGAAGCCTAAAGAAAAATGACTCAGAAGGATCTCAGCTTCCCAGAAAACCTAGAAAATTTTATGTAAATACCTGAAAAAAAAAAAAAAGTATATGATTAATTTTAGTCACAGAGGTTTGAAAACTTAATTGCCATAAACCAATACTATAGAGAAAAAATAGCATTATCCTATGTTCTGTCTGTAACAGTTAACTGTTATAGAGCCAGAGCACGGCAGAGTGTTTTTTGTTTGTTTGTTTGTTTTTGACCAAAACCATTTATAGTTTGGTTTCCATATAACAACCTGAATTGTTGGCTTGCTCTCCAGCAACATTTTGGCCAGATCTGTCTAGGAGGCACCCAAAAAATGACCAGGCACGTATAAGATGTGGCCATGGCCATTGCCAGCAGACTTTGCCCTGGCAGCTCTGCTGTTTCAGGACATGGAACCATCTCTACACTCTTCAAGTTCACTCACTAGCCTCTAAACATAAAGAGGTATATGCTGGTAAGAGTTTTCTGCAACACCTTTACCCAACCTAATTTATGTAAATTGAAAAAAAAAAAAAAAAGAATTGAAACAAAAATTGGAGAAAATAGTTTGAATATGAAATCTACTTTTTTTTTTTTTTTTTTGAGTGTAGAATGTTTTGAACTGATCCAGCTTTTTTACATTAATGAGACGTTTGAATAAAATCACAAATTTGCAAATATTTTTTTACAAAGTAAACTGCTTATAGGAAATATTTCTTCTACATCAAGATGGTTAAAAAAAAAAAAAAAAAGTAGTTTAATTACACTAAATCTATAGATCCACCCTTCTTTTTTTCTGAATACATAAATATAAATACCTACATAACTGTAGATACATACCAATGGAGAAATAGCTATATGAATGTTCATATTTTGATTTATTTGAGAACTATGTCAAAATTTTAATTTTTGCCTTCAGTCACAGGACCAGGAAAGCATTTCAGTTCTTTCTAAATCCCCAAATAACCTTCCTTGACTATATTGAGTTCTTCACCTGTCTTTGAGATACTTTACCACCTATCAATGAAACTTATAGACTCTTGGGGATTAATTCCACATTGCATGCCACTTCACATGTTCTTACCTGAAAAAGATCAGCAGGATTTTCAGGACAATATTTGGAAATTTTGCAGTAATCCTCATTACTCCATCCCTAGCAGTGCTCAAGGTCAGGCTGGATGGGTCTGGGAACAACCTGGGCTGGTGGGAAGGGGTGTTCCCATGGCAGGGGAGTGGAATCAGATGGGCTTTAAGATCCCTACCAGCCCAAACCATTCTGTGATTCTATGTCTCAGCTTTAACTGAAAAATAATAGTCCGAACAGTTCTATCAGCTCTATAATGGCGTTGCTCATTTAACAATGATCTGGACCAGAACATGCAATCAGGAGAAATAAATGGATATCCAAACACTGAATTTAATTACTAACACAAATGGATGTTTAATAATATATATTGAAAGAGCAGTTTTCACTCTAGGAAAATATTATGAGACCCTATGGGCATCCATTCCCCAGTTTTCTTATTTATTTATTTATTTTAATGAGCTCAGGAAAGATTAAAGCCCTAATTAAACACATATTTTATTTCTGTATTTAGAGTTTTGTTTTGTTTTTTAAACTGCATCCTTTTAATGTAAAACTGACATTCTGGCATTGCTTGTATGCCCAGAAGAATTAGATAATCAACAACTGTTTATAATAAGAGTGTGCCAGAACAGCATATGAAGTTCAATAAAGAGGGTTTGTTTTCCTTCACTCATTTAGGAGAGATCAGATTTTCTTCTGTGTTTGGGGCTTTACTCTGCAAGTCAGTCTCGGGACTGCAAATGTACTGTGGTTCAAATGCATTTGTCTGAATTGCAGGCAAAACTAGGAGATGTGCCAGGAGTTGTCAGACAGATTTAAAATACAAAACCACTAAAATTAAAAGCCCCTAACCTAGCCAGGATAGTGACACCAAATGCAGACAACTATATTTAAAATAATCACAAAGCTAGGACTCCACTCTCCTAATTCCAAATGTCTATGGTGTTGGTGCCAACACGTGGGTATTTTAGATCCCATTTCAGTCTAAGATTGAAACAATTCAGTCAATAAAGAGTGAAAAGTGAAGCGATGAATCCTGAAGGAAACATGCATGTTCAAACAGCTGAACTGCTCTCTAAAAGTTGCCAAATGTCTTGCCTTGATCTCCACTGCTGGGAGTGGGGGTATTCAGCATACATGGAAACACCTGTAGGTGATTAAATTTATGGTGTTAGAAACTGACACCCTCCATGCAGAACTGCTGCTTGAAATAAAGACAGACTGCAGTAAATATCAAAGATATAAATGCATATTCCTCTGGCTGGTGGAGTTAGCTGAAGTTCATCCTACTCTTCCTGTCCCAAATACCATCATATTCTATTCTCATGTGGGTGGAATAGACAGCATCCAAGATTCATGGCATATTTATATTGATAAAATCATGTATAATTGGGTTATATCCATCAAAAATAAAGGTTGCCCATAAATAAATATTTCCCTTCTGTTCCTTCTCTGTTGCTTTTGTTGTCATTAAAAAACAAACAACAACAAAAAGCAAAAAATCAAACAACAACAAACAAACAAACAAAAACATGGTTTATTCATATGATGTATAAAGGGGGATACTTGCCATCATGAAACTCTGATGTTTTCAAGATCTCTGCAAGATTTAGTTGGGTGGTGTTCTGAAGCAATCTGACCTTACACAGAAAATCAACAGACACCACTCATAGCAGAGAGAGGCTGAGGTTTCCTGACAGTGCTGTGAGCAGTAACAGGGGATGAACCATGATGACCAAAGTGATCTCTTCTGATTATGTTATCCTAAATAAGAACTGATGCTAATAACAGACCCTTGGGGGTGAACTGCTACTGTTTATTTTGCATATTATTCCTACTGTTGTGGTGGATAACCAATAAGAGCTCCTTTATGCTCCATGCTATGTGTAAAATCAATAAAATAACCATAACTTCCCCCAAAGACTTTACAACTTACAAAGTTTTGACTCTTATTATCCTATTTCACAGTGGATGACCTGCTTCCATTAAAAATAACAACAAAACACACAATCTTCCTATAAACAAAGGCAGAATACAGCATAAGTATTTGAAATAACTTAAATGCCTGAAAATTGTCTAGCTTGCAATTCAAATGCAGTAGCTACTAGGAGTTTCCAGACAGATGGCAAAACCCCACTTTTTTACAACCACAGAATTATTATGAAAGCCAACAAATTTTGTCACCTTATAGAAATATACAGCAGAGCTTCACGATGACAAGTATTTCTTTGATAGACTAAAAACCAAGAAAATTATTTTTATTAAAATGTAAAAACTATTTTTCTTCCAAATTAATACATCTTGCTAACCCCCTTATCAGTAATATTTCACCTTAAACCTCTCTGCTGAACTGTCACATAGAAAAAAAATGAGAAACTTCTGCATCAATTAGGAGCCAAAGGTTAAAAGCCATCAGAAATACTTTCCCTATCTCTTCAGTTTAGACTGCTGCTGGTGGGAACACCTTTGTTGCTGAATTGCTAGACAAGCTACCACAGAGTAGCAGTCCAGGCACTACAATTCTCAATAAAACACCAAAACCAGCAGAGATGCAGATCATCAGGTATAAATCAGGATAGTTCAGCTGACTTCAATGCTGTTATAGGTGACTCACACCAGCTGAGTACCCACAGCCTTATACCTGATAATAAGGGTCTGTGTCTGATCTTGTTGACTTGACTGTAAATCCAGTCTAATTCAGTAGGTTTAAATCTAAATTAATTGTGTGTAAAATGAGATTTATACTTGGCAATAGCTAAGGGATTTTCTTTGTGTTCTAGTTGAGTTTGATTTGTCCACAATGTCAGTGTTTCTTGAGATATTAGTGGAAACAAAAAGAAGGGATTTTTTGCTGTTCTTAACTGCATCCACTAATGATAACCGCTGTGCTGAGATATGCCAGGACTAAGGGATAAAGTAATGTAACATAACTGTTATTTTTAATCTGCTTAGTATTTGTGGTTTATTCCTGTTGCTACAGGCCAGGGTCTAGAATGCATAGGTTTTTCTTTGTACTGTATTTCCTTAATGGGAGTCTCCTTCTCTAGCATCCAAATTAATTATTTCATGTGAATAATTCTTAAAGTCCATAAATAGGTGCAATGTTGAATGGAAACTCACTTGACAGTTGATATTTTGACTATCATTACACAGAGAATGCTATTTATACATGAAGATAAAGTGTCCATATATCAGTCTTTCCACCCATACACCAGCCTTGTCCTAGCCAAAGAAATGCAGTTTTCTGAGGGAAACATGAGGATGGTCAAAATTTCAAATGGTCATAATATCATTTAGTAAGGTTGAAAGGTAGTGGTAATGTTGGTAGTCAAGAACTAAAATTCTTTGAGCATTGGAAGAGGCTGCCTAGGGAGGTTGTGGAGTCCCCTTCTCTGGAGATATTCAAGGCCTGTCTGGACGCCTACCTGGGCAGCCTGCTCTGAGGAACCTGCTTTGGCAGGGGGGTTGGACCCGATGATCTTTTGAGGTCCCTTCCAACCCCTACAGTTCTGTGATTCTGAGATTCTTTGTTATTTCTTTTCCTTCAAGTAGAACCTGCAGTCTGTTAGCTGTCAGCTCCCGTATAAGATCCTACAGAAGAGGTTCAGAGAGTCTAAAACAACCAAGTGTTCATTTAATCTGTCTCTCAGTGGCTACTGAGCCACTGGCAAAGGTTAGCATAGAAGCATCCATGCTTGGATGTGTATATGTGAAAGAAATGGAAGAGGCAGAAGGGTCAAGTCAGAGAGCAACACAGTGAAAAAGACAGAGGAATGTAGGCACTACAGAAAAATGTGGAATTTGCTTTGGTGGTGGCCACAAATGAAAGAAACATCAAACTGAAGAGTAGAAGTCCTAGACTCTGTTCTATACTTTCCTAGCTGCTGGAGGATGCCATGCAAATTCTGTCTCAGTTTCTTCATCTGGTAACTGAAAGTAATGATAGTTTGTGGTTGTTGTTTTCCATAAAGTGACTTTGAAGAACTACAGGTGAAAATTCTTACTATTCTCATTAGTCATAGTTTTTCTGTTTCTGCTTTGCCTTCATTCTCTCTGCACTTTTCTTCTGTTTATACTTAATGGCCCTTTCAGAAATGCTTGTCACAGAGTTTATAAAATACTAAACTTATGGACACTTGGATTTGTCCAGAAATTTTAGTTGTAAATATTGGTAACTCACAGTATTATTTGTTACAATCTTCATATACTTTTATCTATGCTATTGTTATCAGTAAGTTTTGGGTAATCTCTTTTATTTTCTGAAAAGCTTTTTCATGACCAATGTTCATTTTAACCAAGTATTTTTGCAAGAAAGGGAAGGTAGGGATAAAAGAGGAGGTATTTAATAAGTAGATTTGTTATGATTTTCTTTAATAAATTAATGGGAAACTTCTTATTCCCACTGGCGGACTTGGATCAAATTCTTGAACCTGACCTTTCTCTGTATTTAATTTTTCCTTCCTTCCATCACCCCTGCACTAATCCTGGTGGGTGATCCCTCCTTTTTTCATGCTGCTATAGTTTTATGGAATCATCAGACACGCTCAAAATACTTTTCTCTCCCACCTTCCAATAATCTTAAACATTGATAGGATTTCACACAAGCTTTTCCAAGAGATGTCTTCAAATGGTGCTGGATTTCAGACATGCTGTGAAGGCTTTTTCCTGCCTTTCAGAGTGGAACACACTCAATCCATCCTATTTTTATGATGTGCCGTTGTCCCTTTCAAATCCTGCTGAAGGATCTCAATACATAGCACAGCTCCCCTGAATGAGCCTGTTGTCTGAGAGGGAGAGACAATGGGCCTTATTTAATGAGATTAGTTACAATAGGAAAAACAGCTTAAAAAAAAAAAAAAAAAAAAAAAAAAAAAGGCAGTTATAGCAATTGGACTGACTGTTAAACCAGTCTTTTATGCAAGTTTGGCACCAGCCATACCTTTTCCTGGACATCTGCCAACATCCTTCACAGTTTAGACTCAGTCGTTGATTTTTTTTGTTACAATTTCCGCTCGACTTTACAGTTGCATGGCCTATGGTGTAATTCATTTCCGCTGTGAAAATGCTCCAGTATATTAACACTTCTGCCTGCTTGTAACTTGATCAAAGACAATGTATCTGCTTTAATTTACTCTTAGGAGTAACTTTTTTTTTTTTTTTTAAAGTAATATAGATTTATTGCATGCTGTCTCCGTTGAAAATGGGAACCTTGTTTTCAGCAGAGAACCAACAGCAATTCCTCTTGCAGAATGCTCAGATATGCAAGAACAATCCCAAATATAGCTGTTACACATCACAAAAATAACCTGGTGGTCTCTTCTTTGTGGTCTGGTGGGCAACAAATTGCCCAGGAGCTAACTATGTGCCCTTGTGGCCAAAAAGGCAAATGGTGTTCTGGGGTGCATTAGGAAGAGCATTGTCATCAGGTTTCAAGAGGTGGTCCTGCACCTCAGCACTAGTGAGACCTCATCTGGAATGCTGGGTTCAGTTCTGGACACTTTAGTACAACAGAGACATGAAGCTTACCGGAGCAAGTCCAGCAAAGCATCTCTCATTAGGAAAGGCTAACAGAGTTGGGCCCATTCTGCCTGGGGAAGAGAAGGTTTAGGTGTGATCTGATCAATGGGTACAAGTTTCTGAAGGGAAGGTTGTCAGACCCTATTTGTGTTGTCCAGTGATAGGATGAGAAGCGCAAATGAAAATACAGAATGCTTTGTCTGAATGTGAGAAAAAACTTCACTGTGAGGGTGACAGCATGCTGTAACAGGTTGCCCAGAGAGGTTACGGAGTCTTTTTTCACTAGAGATATTCAAAAGCCATCTGTACACAACCCTGGATAATGTGTTCTAAAAGAGGTTGGACCAGATGATCTCCAGAAGTTCCTTCCAGCTTTAACCATTCTGTGACACAAGCCTACTTCAAAAAGTGGCTTTTGCACATCTAAGCAGTTGTCTATAATACCGCTTGGGTGGGTAAAGCAATATTTATGCAGAACATTTCCTGGGGATTGGCCTGTGGAGGAGTTCTGGTTAACCTGTGTCCTTTTTCTCAGTTTTCTTGGAGAATATAGGCTGTGGATTTCGGGGCACCGTGAGAAGCCCAGTGGCGCTATTTGAAACTGGAATGGACAAACTCAACCATGAACAATAATATTGGGGTTCACTTCGCATCTGAGTTGGAAGGTATTCTGAGTTTTAACTGTTTCAGGATGAAGGTTGTTTGTACGTGTTTACACATTAAAACAGAGTTTTTAATGATGCAATAATGTGTTCTAGCTTAGTTTCCAAACCTGAATTGTTTCAAAGGCCATGAAATCAGTTAAGGTTTAAAACCTAAATTCAGTAACAAAATCTGACTCATTTTGTTCATATGTTTGCTAGTGGACTTTGCATTGTTGTCTTCCTTCTTCCTAAATTTATCTCTGACAGCATAAATTTATCAACAGGATTCAAACCTCAGCCCACATTGACAGAGGTAGCTAACAGTTAGCTGTTATTCTCTACTACCATATCAAAAACACACTAGCAAGCAGCTCAGGAGGTTTTCTTCTGTCTCCATGCACTTTACAGACTGCCAGGCCTAGGTTGCCCAGCTCTGAGACCAAAAAGCTATGAAAGGTAGACAAGGATCTACAGTCTTCTAGGAGATGAGAGAGGCTGAATCATGCTGAGTTCAGACTAAATCACTGGATAATTGCACTGTCTTATTACTGGGTGGTTTTCAAAAGCTCACAAATTGGCTAAATCAGGAAAAGTTTTCACATGAACAGCATCCCTAACCCTGTTTTAGGTAACTGCTCAAGCAGAACTAATGGAGTGTCATGAGGATTCTTTAAGCTTGTTCTTTGAAATAGTAAGATCTTTCAGTAGAAACATTTTAAAAGAGGAAAACAAAACAAAAACAGCTGGATGTAAGCTTTCAACAAAGAATTTTTCTAGCCAAAAGTCTCACCTTTGGCAAAATTATAAACAAGTAATAACAAATGTTTATACTAATGGCAATCTGAAATTATGGCCAACTATGTCTGTTCTAAAAAGTAAAACTTAATTATCTGATTTGTATTCACCCAAATTAAGCAGTATCTTACATTGAAATATTTGCATTATTTTAGTGGGGACACAGTCAGATTTTACTTTTCGTAGATTGGGAATCTGCTTCTAAATATATAGGTTATCTCAAACTGAATCCTTTGGACAATTAAGTTGTGTTACAGACCTTGGTTTATTGTTTTGTTCCTGCTTGCTTTTATGGATGGCATGAAATTGTATGATTGCTCTATAGCTTCACAATAGCACAATTTAAACACACGTATAAAGGCAAAATTTGGATGTTATGGCTATTTGGTGACAATGAATTTATACTATAACGAAAACTGTAATGTGAAGAATAATTCACAGAACAGAAAGCCCTGAAAGTGTCTGTAATCAGCTAAGATAACTACTGTCATTGTTAAATAGGCTGCAGCTGGTTCTCCAAGCCACATTGCTTTTATAATGTTTGATAGTAACTCTTAAATGATGTATTCAAACATGCTATTTTCATTGTAATTAATCACTATTATAGTATCTAAGTTCAAGAGACGGGTGAATTGTCAAAACTACTAGCTGGACTTGCAGTGCCTACATTAGGTATCCACAGTATGCATCATAACTTTATACAAAATTGATTCCTGGCAGTTCTGGATGGCCCACGGGCTGAATAGCTACCCTTCTCTTGAACACAGATGCAATAATTATGCCTGAATAAGTGTCAGGTGCCATAGTGGATAGTCTATATACAATATTATATTCCTCACTGGCAAAGATTCTTATAAAACCTCCAAATTCTAAAATGCTCTCATGGACAAGATTGCTAGCATTTCTGTTTGCTTCAGTGGAAGAAGAAAATCTGCCTATAAAGCAGACTTAGACATTAGAAGTTGATCTGGGATTAAATTTGTGGTTTGAAATTAAATCACACTAAGTCATACTCATTCACAATAAACTAAAAGTTGCAATATGCCACAGTGGATAGAATATTCCTGTTACCACAATTGTATCTGCTCTGATTATAGATATTAATAGTGTGTAGTTACTGAAAGGTAAAGGTGAGATAGTTGGGATCTAGCTATTAAAGAAGGAGTAGAGACTTAGGGCAAGGATACCAAAAACAAAAACAAAAACAAAACAAAACAGAACAAAACAAAACAAAACAAAAAAACCTACATTGTTTAAGAATTGTTTTAAGGGCTGAAATGAATTCAAGTGGACTTCTAAAGAGAAATTGCTCAGAAAAGTTGGTGATCCGGTATATATGACCAAATTTTTAACCAAAATGAACAAACATTTCACTTACATGTTGTGTGAAATACTATTATATATTTTGACAGCTTTGGATATAAGGCTTGCAAAAATATAAATTTAAAACCTTTTTTTTTTTTCAAAATATACGATCCTGAAATTACCAAGATCAGCCTCCACAGATTCCTGTATTAAAGATTAGCCATAGTGGCCTTAACAGCTGGATCTAGACCAGCAAGTTAAACACTGAAAAGGTACCACTTAATGTAGTTTGGCTTGATGAATAAGTAGTCCATATTATTGTTATTCATCAAAACAGAGAGAATGAATCCAAATTTCCTATTTGGAATGGTTCTTGTCTCTTGTTATGCCAATTTGAATGTGAAAATCTTTGGAAGAGTGCTAAGTGATCCATGACAGACTCAAACCAGACAGCTCTAACAACTTAGTCCTATAGACAATTGAATTCCAGAGCACAGGACAATCCCTGATATTGTCTAGTATATTAGTAAAGTTGTAGTGTTGGAGAACTAGTAGGCATCACCTATTAGTTCACTGTTCATCCCCAGACAACTGTCTGGCTGTAAAGCAGGTGGGACACTGGGGTATAAATAAAACATCATTATTTCTCTGCAGTCACAGTGTAAATATGAAAATAGGGAATTAAAATGATTAAGCAACAAGGACATTAATTCTGCATAGTAAAGTTATTCCATTGTATTTTTATCATTTTTATTTTATATCTCGCTTTATTGTTTCATTGAATTTTTTTGTTGGCAGCTTTAGAAAGCATCCATCAAAGAGGAGCTTGCCTCACAGAAAGAACAACTTGTCTTTGATGCAAATAAAGAACTTGCACACACAAAGTGGAAGGTTTAATCAGTGCATCGTCATGAGAAACACATTTCCCAGCTTGCCCTTGAAATCTCACTTAGCTCCAGGGGCAGCAATTTTGGTTTACTTCAGGGAGGAGATGGGGAGACAGCTATTTTTCCCACTACTGTTAAGCATCTGCCTGTGGTCAGGCAAAAGGAAAGAGCTTGAATTTACGCTTCCGGTTCATTTCAAGACAGATGAAACTGTTAAGTGGAAGGTACCCCTGCCCATGGCAGCGGAGTTGGAATTAGATGAACTTTAAGGTCCCTTCCAACCCAAACCATTCGATGATTACAAATAATGAAAAATAGGGAAATCTGAGCAGGGTTAATCAAATCTCACCTCTTTATTTAATCAGTAAAAGAAGAACTGGTAGAAAAAGAATGTGGTAAAAAACACTTTGACAGTATATAAAAGTGTATATGTGAAGGCCATTATATACTACATTAGAAATCAAGTTTCTGACTATATCAGAAAATGACACCAAGTTTGACCCACAGTGCTTGTTTTCTTTTGTCTTTTATTTGGAGATTACCTTCATATGTTTTCACTTACTTTCTGTTAATAACTATAACTTAAATGATCCTTCCCATTATTTTATTGAGACAAGGGCATAATTGTCCTGATCTTCCACTTACCAGTTCATATATTAACACAGTAAGCTATTTATTCTGTTGTTTGCCATTTCTGTAATAAAATTGATTATGAGCCCATGTGAATTTGCTGAGCTCATTTTTTACATCTTTCTTACTTTGGTGTACAAGGTAACCCAGCTTTCAGTTTGGCTATTGAGCCCTTTTCTTCCTAATATATTAAACATAGATTTTCAGAGTGCTTAACTTCATCCAGCTCTTTAAGTAAGTTACTGTTATTTTCTATTTGCCAGTCTGTAGTTATTTTCCATCTTCCATTTATTAAATGCTTAACACTTCAACATATGTTTTAATGTATTGCCATTTGCTGACCATGGTTTTAGCACAAGTAATAGAAGACCAAAAAAGTTACACACCTGTGTAAACGTACACAAGATTGCTGTCTACACAGGAATTTTTAAACCTCAATATGAATTAGATGATGAGTTTTCCATCTTTGATTTTCTTCAGAAAATCAAAGTGTCTTGTTAACACATTTTAATGGGTTCTGAACACATTTCTTCTCATTTCATTTCTAGATTTTTCTAGAGAAATCTGAGAATTTTTTTTCTTGTAATGCTGAATCTCACTAGAAGGAAAGCTGAGAAACATAGTGTACACCTTTCTGAATGACACCCAGTTTTTGATTTTGACTTTTCAAGGAATAAACTCAATAAGAATTAGAATTTGTTCAGTGGAACCTGAATGAAATAATGAATGATTTGTTTTTGCCAAGACTAAATTTAATTTCAAAACACTACTCTTTACCTATTGAATTAATTGTTCTTTAGTTTAAGTCTTCTTCTTAGGTAGGTCTTATATATTCTGGGATTCCTCAGAAAAGAAAAAAAAAAATAAATTATTTGTTCAGATGCTGCAAAATAGAACTAGAAAAAATATAATAAAAAGCAAACAAAACAAAATATTTACATTGGGAGCTAGACATTGCCAAGCTGTATAATTTTATCCAGTATAACTGCCTAAGTTTTAAAGAGCTAAAATGTTGAATATTTCATTTTCTTAAAGAATGAAAAACATTTTGGTACTAAGGACAGTGGTAGTCATGCAAGCTGCCAGTGACACAAGTCTGTTCTTGAAAATCCGTTATGGAAATCTGTCCCAATAAATAATTTGCTTTGACTTTTCTCATCTCATACAAAGTAACTGTTCATTGTCCAGCTAATAAAAGAGACAGAGAGAGAGGTATTTAGAAGGCCCTTAATAACCAGTAATTAGCTTTCTATTTCCTGTTATAAAAATTGAGCACACTAAAGAACTGAGTCATTTGTATCATTTTCAAGGCAGGAATTGTCATTTCTGTCATGGATCCTCCCACCAAGTTGTATTTAATTTTAGCATCCAGACTCTAACTGATGGCCGGGATTGTCATCATTATGGAAACCAAGAGGATGTAGGAAATGGGAGAAGGAAACACAAATGCTTCTAGTTTTGCTTGGAATTGTAGGTCCCACACAGACAAAGGGGAAAAAAAAATCTAAATAAAATATGGAAGCAAGATAATTCCTCCAAGAGGCAGCTATCCACCCTCAACTTTGGCAGGCAAGCAAATCATTAATAACAACAACAAGGGAGCATTCTTTGTTGTGCAGCAATGTAGCTTAGTGGCTCTGTGATATGTGAAGAGAGAGACTAATCTTGGAAAAAAAAAAAAAAAAAAAAGCCCACAAAACACTTCTAATATTTCCTTCTTCCATAGTAGAAACCATCTGAAATTAATGAGTCTTATTAATGTAAATTGCACCACACTGTCAGACATAAATATCCCAATACCAAAGGGGCCCATTACCATTAACATCAGAAATGATCAACAAATAAAACTGTTAATGCCACAATATTTACTGGACAAATTGACTACACTCCAAGATAGGCTTATGATCGTGTCTTGCTGTTCGATTTCATTTCACTGCAAGATGCACTAATGCATGTTGTTATGTGCAGCTGTGGCCGCTTTCCATAAAAAATATCTGTTTTCTATTGGGAGGTGTAGGGCTCAACTTAATCACTATTATTTTCTCCCCTCTGTGAAAATATATTTCAGCACTTCTGTCTCTTCAAAACATGTATAGAAAAATGTTAGATTTATATTAGAAAAGAAGCAAGCCTGAAAATCAGTTTTCAAGAGGAAAAAAATAAATAAAAACAAAACAACAAACAGACTAATGATTTAAGTCAATCACAAACAGATGTTCTCCTAGAGAGCTAATCAATTTTTTCTATGACTTTTTTTTTTTTTTTCCATCAGAAATGCAAAACACAGCAGCCTTTGAGATAAAAAAATCAGGTTTCTTTTGCTGACATTTTCTCAAACTTTGAATTTTCAGAAGACACCAGATTTCCACTAAGAAAGCTGCACTTTGTAATCAATAAAAACACAGAAATCAATTTTCAAATATAACATGAATAAAAGGAAATGGAAAAGTTCATACAAATATGTTCCAAATTCTATGAAAATAACAGTTAGAAGCTTTAAAAGTTTTGCATAGCTTTTTCTTTGGTTTTCAGTTTAATTTGTGTATATAGAACTTACTTCAGAGGTTCAATATATAGTTCCATATTATAAGACCTTCATGTAAGAATATCACCTATTTCTCTCTTCAAAGTGTGTGTAGCATTTAGTTATGTGGCATCCAGGTTTATGTCTGGAGACATTAAGCTCTCCTACCGTAAATATATTATTTGAGTTCACAGAAATAACACAGTAATCTATATGAGCTATTAAAAAGGCAGTATGGTAGAAAATAATGAATGAAAGGGAAATAAAATTTTCTTCTTGCTAGTTCATTTTTTCCAGCAGATCTATTTTGAATGGTGATTCTATTCAAACTTTGTAGTCTTCTATTGCTTCTTCAAATTTGGCTACTGAGTATAAAACAAGGCAAATGATACTTGTTCCACTTTCCTGGTAAATTTAGGTAGTTTTCCATATGGGATCCTGACTAATATTCATCAAAGTTTACTGCTTTCCCTACCCAGCACCGGGTAGGGAAACCAAGACTGAATTCATAAGGGAAAGCTTGTTACACCTAGGCAATTTGGTAAGGAACACTGATCTACCTACATTTTGGCTTTAACATTTAATTATCATTGACTTTCATGGTGCTTTGGATGTCCTAACCTCCATTTGCAAACCACAAGTCTGTGGATAAGAGTCATGTCTTAACTTTATTATTGAAATGCCAGGCACACACTCTAAGTCATCTGGGCTCCCTTAAGAGTTGGTAGAAGAGGATGTAAACTTCCAGAAGATAATTTGTGCCATCTGAAGGCAGTTGCCTGAGACACAGAATAAATTTTCCTCCTTCTTCCAGCTGTTTAAGCAGACCTTCTAACACCACATCCCTAATTTGTAAATGAGTGGTGACTAATCCCAGATATAATATCAATGTTACAGCATCCCTATGGGCCCTCTGACATTCTAATCATCTTAAAAACAAACAAACAAACAAACAAACAAAAAACAACTTCAAGATCCAGTACTGTGTAACAGATAAGTGTAAAGTCTGTGTTTATCCATCAGAAATTCAAGAACCTTAAATTTCAGCAAGACATATCTGAGCAAAGAGGAAATATATACTAGGGAGGTCTTTCTTCAGCCTCGTGGACTACATAAATAACTGAGCCACAGACCCTTCTGGACAGCACTGCTTATACCAATACAACCATTCCCTCTCAACCCTAAATCCAGAGTACCTTGTATGGAGTGCTCCCATGAAGTTCCCCAAATCATGCATGTGAATGTTCCAGAAAAAAGAAAGGTAGTCACAATACAGTGGCTGTGCTAACAATTTAATGGTAGGAGCCAGTGACCTGCCATGTAATGTTTCCTAGTTGAGTTCACAGCCACAGTCTAAAGCAGCATAAAATAACTCATCTGTAACAACAGAAACAGGGAAGCTTTGCCACAGTTTTTAGCATGGTGATCTACTGCCAGAGGTGAGAGGATTGTTAGACACAGCCTTGCCAGCACAACAGAGTGTTCCCAGGCAAAATCCTACCAATGCCTGATTGCATTCTACAAACATTGTCTTTTCCAGCCTATGGGCCTCCCCAGCAATTCAAACTATTAATAATCATCGTGTTTTTCTGGTGTTTTATCCACCTCATTTTAAACAATTTAGTCACTCTACTTGTGTGCCTGCTGTATGGTGTAATTACTGATGGTCACAGCAAAAGCCTGAAGCAGAAGCAGCATCAAGCTCAACCAGTAAGGCCCCCAATTGACATCAGTTGACCTGCTTTTGTTGAAGTCAGTGAAGCCAGCAACAGTGGAAGGCTTTGCTCATTTTCCCTAATTATTTCTGTTTTAATCATGGCAACCTTTTTTTTTTTTTTTTTTTTTTTTTAAGGACCACCACAGCTGGGAGATGCACAAGAAATGACAATACTCTACCCAAACAACGAATGCAATAAAGTGGTAGGTACCTGCTCTCTTGGTATACAACAAGATTTTATGCTGAGAGGACTGGGAACTAGAAAAGCATGAAATGCTATGTGCTGTTCTGAATTTAGATGCTATGTTAAAAGTGCTGGCTTATCCAGACAATTCAGCCAGTTAATCTTGATACAATGGAAAAATATCAGTAAACAAAACAGATAATTCATATTTGGAAGTTCATAAGAACCTTTGGCCTTTGAGGCCAAAAACATAAATGCTTCCAAAGAACAGCTAGAAAAACTAATGAAAGAACAGTTCATCCAGAGTTATGAAAAATAAAAATACAGGTTGAAGCTCTGGCTTGGACAGTTTTGAAGACCTACATTCCTGGAGGATAGGAAGATATACTCAGGAAATAAATAGAATTTAAGATTTTTACTGTTTTAGTAATCTTAAACTTAGGATCTATTGCTGGTCATTCCCAAAATAAGTGTGCTCTCAATGGACTTTTAGTGCTAATTGAATTACGTTCATTCTCAGTAAAGCACTCTTTACTGCTAACACTAGCAGTGTTGCCTCTGTTTTCTGGCTGGCTTCTGTATCTTCAGTTGAACAAGGTCTTTCTAATTTTTTTGTTTGTTTGTTTGTTTTATTTTTCTTTTATTTTTTTCTCCCCTCCCTTCCCAGAAATCCCCACATTCACTTTAGCTTCACTTTTGTTTTATCCTCACTTTTAATAAGAAATTTAAAGTCATATTTATCTACATATATGTGTATGTGTGCATGCTTATATACATATATATGTAGTGCTTAATTCTTTGCAATTAAGCTTGGTGATAATTGTTTTTGTGCATTAGTCATAATCACTTTTTAAGCAGCAAAGCCTATTACTGCTGTAGTGTGCGTTTCAGATGCCCTGCAGATTTGAGTAATTTTGGGTAATGCAGCTGTGTGTGGTAAAAAGATTTTACAATGCCTATAAAATTTTGCCTCATGACATGTTTAGCAAGTGAATCTGTGGCACCATGTAGCAGTTTCAGTACTTTTCATTGAACACTGGATACCGTTACAGTATGCAGTATTTAAAGAAGACCCATTCTTAAAGACAGGGGTAAGGAGATTTGGAGTCTGAGGTGACCACTGTGATCATGAGGAGTGAGTGTTTCTTCCCTGTCAGTCCAGTCTGTTTGGTTTATATTTTTCCAAGGTTTTGGATGTGTAAAGTTGGCTCATCTTCCCTTGAATGGTTTGCATGTTGCTGAATACAAAATGCTGCTGTTGCATAAGTATCAGAGTTACACAATGAACCACTAGAAAAGACGTTTGCAAAAAAAATGGTTGAATTCTTGTACAAATATACACCTTTGCAAAACTAGAAGAGAGAGACCTGTTTCACCAGAGCTTAGGGTCTCACTTTCTGTCACGAGACAGGGCTACAGCATTTGAATGTCTTTCTTCTCATCCCAATTAGGTGTCTAAATGTTATTTGCCTGAGTCTGAGCTAGGCATTCAAGGATGTTTTCACAGTCAATAAAAAGAGATCCTCTGAGCCTGTGACTCTTCTCTCCCTAACATAGGAATCTACTGTGAGGCAGGTAAAGAGCTCTCAGGAGATGTTAGTTTCTTTATTGGTACAATGTCAAACTTGACTAGACTAGACCAAGACATCCATTACTTAGCCATCTAACATTAAAAGGAGATGAATTCCACCTTTATTATCCTAATCTGAGTCATCTGGTTAAAGCAATAAACAGTTATATCACAGCTGTCAAATTTCTGTTTCCTTTAAAGACATCTTTTAAGTAGGTTAGAAAACTGGATGATATTCAGTTTCTTCTCATGCTATTCCTGCAGAAGCCCAGGGACTAAAGGGCACCAGCAACTGCTATTGTAACCATATTCAGAGGCATCTTTTAAAACACTTTTACCATGTGAATTTTTCTTCAGTTTTCATTCAGATCTTCATGATGTTCAGTAGCAGGGTTGCACAGCTCCTTGGTCAGTGCTGGATAACATTGCACCAAAGCAAGGACTGAACCAGGAAATTTTCCTTCTGTCTGCAAAAAGCCGAAGCCTGCCTTCATTCATCTAATCAAGAAAAAAAAAAAAAAACTATTCACATACTGATATTTTTTGTGTGTGCAACCCCCCTAGAGGAAAATATGGCTGTTTCTGTTGCTAAAATACTTGTTGGCTAAAACAACAAAAGAAAATCACCTTCTACCCACACAACATCTATAAGGAAAAAGAAAAGCTAAATTTTAGGTGCATGCCCCTAAGTGCCACGTCCTCTTACTATGTTGCAGCTGTGAGTGTACATCACTTTTATACAATCCAAGTAACTTTTCTTCTGTTCCCTCTCTATTTGCAACTCAAGTTTTTGCAACTTTATTTGCCAAGGCAAGTGTATGATATAAAGCCAGAATTTACAACTGCAAGAGCTTCAAGTGATCTAGAAGTGTTCAAGAATTTATGAGTGCATGGTTCTATAGAAAGACTTTTTTGTCTTTTCTCCCTTGGTGAAGACAAGAGATGGCTAACACAAGCATGCTGTGATCATATCAGATGTCATGAGGACTGTGCCTTTAGATTGCTTAACAAGAGATTGTCCTAAATAAACCCACAGGCACAATTATTGAAAAGAAATGTGTTGCAATCACACTTAATTAGTTTCAGTTAAGCTGCGATAGACACATCTTTAGCAATGAACTTTAACCTTCACAAAATACTTCCACTGTTTCTTGTTTAGATTGGATTCCCTTTGAATACCCTTCTCTACTCAGCATCTCAGATAACTTTTTTTTTTTTTTTTTTTTGACAAGACACTCTTCTATTGTATCACTGTAAGCACCTTGGAGAAGATAGCTTAAAGGATCAGAAAACTCCTAATGCATTTTCTCTTCCCCCTTGTTTTTCCTTGCCTTGCCTTGCCTTGCCTTCCCTTCTTTCCCATTCCCATTCCCCTTCCTTTCCCTTAAGGATTTAGCTATCCTTGTTTTTGTCTCCTCCATAGACTGCACAGCAAGTATAGAAGAATCTCCTCAGTCTAATTCTATGAACAGTATCCTGCATGGAATATAAATAAACTTAAGAAAAAGACATCTTGAAAACATGTAGATCTTTATTTTTTTTCTAGCCAGCTCAGATAACTGACTATTTCAAGAACAGTAATAACAAAAGTAATCTAATTTCTTATTTGAATATTTTTACAGTATTTTATTTTAACATTTTCAAAATTATTCCTTTTCAATTTACATGCACAATGGGAATCACCAGTTGCTATAAACCAAGACATTAAAGTTTTTCACCCTGGGAAATGACAGAACTAGATCTTTGAATAATTTCAAAACGTTTTTCAAAATTTTCACAGGTGAGAAAAGTATTAAAAGTAATCTTTTCCTGGTGACAGTTTAAGCTTTGACAAGGTTACATTCTCCAATGAAACAATACACATTAAAAATTTCTTATTCCCCTCCCATTTCTACTTTACCCTAATTTAGATTCTCTGAAGTTTTTGAAAGTATAAAAAACACTGACTACAAGCTCTGATTCTTCTTGCTCTCAATGTATCCTTTATCTTTTCTGTGTCAATAATGTTATTAACTCTGAGACCTCTAAAAATGAAACAGGATTAATTGTGAGCCTAATATCAAGGTATCTTGAACCCATCTCTCTCTCCCACTGAACTACCCCACAGCTGTTTCCTGCTACCCTTGAAGATGTGAGTGTTGAGCATTAGACACAAAATGAGCAAAATGCTCAGCAGTAGGGCACAGATGAATGTTTTAAGGCTGCACCAGCATCCAGCTAACAGTGCTTTTCAGCAAAGTTTGCAGACCACTGCTTTGCTGTGGAATTAAGAGAAAAAACACCATGTGCTGTGCTGTCAACACCTTGGCAATATCAGCCTTTCCTCAATTACTTTTGCTTACAAATTACTCCTAATTTTGTTCTTTAAAGCTAGTTAAGAATAAGTGCTGGTAGGATTGATGGGGAACTAACTGCATGATTAAGTAATTACATTTTTAAAGCTTGCCTTACACTACGACTAATGATTTGTCACATAGAAGCAGAAACCCAAGATAACGAATGAGAAATGTTTACACATAGTTAGTTTCTTCCAAGTCTTTTATCATATGGAGACCAGTGCCATATATGCATATGATTCTCAAAGAAAGAAAACGTATCATATAATCTCAATATTTCTGAGCAACGTGTTAGATCTTTGATCAACATTTACCATTTATTATGTGAGTTGTCCCATGGCCAAATTCATTCGTGTTAGAAAAGAATGAATTATTTTTGGATAAAATACTTTTGTATAAAAAAAATGTGGTTTCACTACACTCTAAAATGGTTTTGATACACAGTAACTTCAGCAAAATTTCAGAAATTTGAGAATAATTTGAAACATTCTATTTCAGTAATTTCAAAATTCTTAATTTCAGTTTTATTACTTCAGTGTCATTCACCTGAAAGGTGACACTTCAGGCTGTCTGTCTAAAATTTCAATATGATTGTTTCAATTTTTCTGAAAGGAAAGGCTTCAGTACTTTTACCTTTAAGAAATTTCAGTATTTTTGACTGTTTCTCTCTCAACTGAAACAAACAAACAAACAAACATGAAAATGACGTTTAGAAGTAATGTTTCTATGTTTTGATTAGATCTAGTTATGACTTCTTTTCATTGCATATTGAATGAGCTAAATCAAACATTTATTGTTATTAAAATATATAAGTGTATCCTCGGGTTTCAAATGCTATTTTGTCACAACTGAACTAGGCACTGTACCTTTGCTGATGGGCTGATCTGGAGCCCTAAGTAATCAATGGAAATGCTCTTATGGACTTTCGGAGACTTTGACTCACAAGGAGTGTGAAACTCTGCCTGAAGTACTTTACATACAAAGAAAGCAAACAGAAGATGGGGGAACGAAAAGGGTCTTACCCAAGGTCAGAGAAGATAACTTTTCTATTCCTATTTTATCCTCATTAGAAAATATTAATTCTAATACTCTCTGACCTTTTATTATATAACCTAAGTGTAATTCAAGCTTTTCTTGAAGAAAACATTAAATTAGATAATGTAACTAAGTGAACAGAATAAGTGATATATCATTTAGGGCTCTCTCCATTTAAAAATTTCACTCAGCTGTAATTTCGCCCACAGATTATGTGTTTGCACAATGCCATTAAAAGTGAATGCATATATTCTATCTGTGGTCACACCAGTTTGGAACATTTTATTTATCAGCTTATAGCTTTGTAATAGATGAGAGACATCGCTTCTATTTTGTCATAGCATGAAGTTAAGGAGTTAAAATAAATTGATAGAATAACTTAATAGAATGTCAAAATAATGCTTGGAAAACTTGATTTCAGCTTAAGCCCAGAAAGATGAAATTGGAGGGTCAGCTAAAAATCTTGCATATTGTTATTATAATTCTACTACATAAAAACCTACAAACAGAATGGTACACCATTAAGTTCAATATAGAACTTATTGTCAGAAAGCACTTCTGTGATCCCGTCTTTCGCGATATGCTTCTTAATCATATCACAGAATTGTAAGATGTTTGTGGTTGGAAAGGACTGTAAAGATTCCTTTTAGGGAGGATCAGACAGTGGGAGGGACTTTGGTCACCCAACTTTCCTAGAAGTTCAGAGACTTGTGGGAAGATATGAGGGAAGCCTGATTGCTATTGAAGACTATAGGAAATAATGTGTTGAGTACCTCACCCTTCTCCATGTCTGTTTTTCTCCATTCTCATTTATCAGAGGAGGTACACTCTCTTTGGGCTTTCTTTTTTTTGGCCAATATACCTATAGAATCCCACCTCATTATTCTTTACACCCCTTGCCAAGCTCGGTTCCATCTGTGTCTTCGCTTTCCTGCCCATCCAGATGGCATCCCAGGGCACATCTACAAATTTCCACTGCCTGTGTATTTCCTTCTTGCACCTCAGTTTGACCAGCAGGTCCTTGCTCAGCCATGTTGGTTTCCTGCTTGATTTTTTACATAGGAGGTTGCAGAGCTCTTACACTCTAAGAAAAGTGTCCTTAAAGAGTTTCCAGTCCTGATTTCCCAGGGGATCTCATCCACTAATTCTTTAAATAGTTGGAAGATAGCTCTTTAGAAGTTCAGGGTCCTAACTTTGTTCTTCACCAGGCCCATATTCCTCAAGATCAAAAACTCAACCTTCAGCAACCACAAAGCTGTGGTCACTGCAGCCGAGACTGCCTCCAATCTTCTCCTCTTTAATGAGTTCATCTGCACTGGTGAGCACCAGGTCCAATAATGCTTCTCCTCTGGTTGTTTTGTCTAATACCTGAACCAGGAGGTTATCCCTGATGCACTCCAGCATTCTCTTGCATTGCTTACAGCCTGCTCTGTAGCTTTCCCAGCAGACTTCTGGGCAGTTGAATTCCCACATCAAGGTGATCATCTATGAGTACAATGCTTCCTGTAGCTGAAGCAGGATGGCCTTGGCAACAGGCTCCCCTTGATCAGGTGGCCTGTAGCAAACCCCAAGTGCGAGGTTAAATCAGAACTCCTGTGGTAAGCAGAGGCACATAAATGCTTTTCTTCTCTGTCAGTATTAAGATATGCATGAACACTTATTCAGTATACAACTTTTCTCTCCCAGGTATTTGGTAATATAGTAATACATGAGGTAGATTTTCCTTCTCTTTTTGTGTTAGTGATCAATCTACCCAAAATGGTTTCTCAGTATCAGGTTGGAAAACAGTCATAGGGTAAAACAAACTGGCTTTGCTCAATGTATGGGGGAAAAAAAAAAAAAAAAAGAAAGGCAGAATTCCCCTATGTAAGTAGTGATAAGACATTTTGGTGACAAAAAAAATCAAGGTAAGGGAAAGACAGAAGTATAGTTAATGGGTAGCACAAAAATGTTTATTGAAAATGAGTTTCCTCTCTTACTAGCACTTAAAAATGACATTATGATGCATATTAACACCTCTATGAGCAGAATGGTATGGTTGAGATTCCACATCCCGATGAAGGCTATCCAAGCACTGCAATGTAGTCACGAGTCACATTGCTCTTCCTCCAGCACTGACAGGACAGAGGTCCCTTTTAATTCAAGCCATGCTTACTGATTTCTGAGACTGGGAAACTCCCTCTGGTCATGACAGTTTTTTAGGACCTAGTACCACAAAGAACCTGTTTTGCCTTCAGGACTGACAACAGTATTGTACACTCATGAATCCTACAGTATCAGAAGGCACCAGTAAGTTAAATCATACTTCTTGTGCTGTCCAGATTTTCAGCTGTCCTTGTGTACCATCTAGCTACTGTGCTGTACTAGCTGGTTATTGATTGGTGTTCTTATGTATATTGTCCCTTGCAGATGTAATCCTGACAGCTCAACCAAGAGTCTCATCCTCACTCCAAGTGTCATAAAATTTGGAGCAGAAAACTATGGTAATCTTTCCACTCAGGTACTGGGGATTGAGGTTGGACATTTCAGGAGATAGAAAATTCTGCAGAAGAGAAAGAGTGGAAAAGAAAGACTACATGTATGTTTATGTGATTTCTTTCAAAAGTTAGAGGTGGATCAATAAAGGAAGGAAACTAATGAAAGTCTTTCTGAAGTTAATTAGACCATGCCTAATGCTTGATCTCAGGAGTCTTACAGTGGTTCTCAGATCTGCCTCCAGACTTTTCGGAAAAGAAACAATAAATAACTGTTCTTGGTTTGGATCTACAGCAGGGCACTCCTGTCACAGAGAATGGAAGGATTTCAGAGTCTTCTTTGCCCTAGAGCTTAGAGAGACTTAATTGGTGCTCCAGTTAAAGCCAGAAATATGGGAAAAATGGGAGCCCTTTTTTCCTGCCTCAAGGACTACATGTCACACCCCTCATGTATCTCACTACCTACGGAGTAAAGCATCCAACCTGGCACAGGCAGAATCACTAGTAAGATCACGATCAGGCTACTCTCTCTTGGACTGTGATGTCCTTAGCATTTACCCACCATCACCACTTCTGGTGGTTTTCACCTAAGAGAAAATCCTAACTGAAGCCTTAACTTCAGTCAGTGCAGTATATGTCATGACAAAGTGAACAGCTTTCTCTATATATTGTAAACTCAAAATTGTTAGGACATTTCTCATTTATAAACACAGACTGAGGGTCCTGGTCGTAGATGAGATTTGATTGTACTTGGAAAGGTGCAAGGAAGAGATTGCTCCTGACCCAAGGAGTTGGTGAACTACATACAAGTATGTCAGGAAGAGTAACAGATATGAAGTGATTATCCAATGCAGGAAGTCAGTAACATGATGAGACACAAATGTCAGATGTCTTATAGAGAGGTTTATTTTTTTATCCTCAGACAAGTCCTACTCCTTTCTGTGAAAAGGTAACTGACTGTTCATCCTTGAAGGGGTATGTACTGATAGTGGCAGCTATAGCAAGTCCTCTTCTGAGTAATCTAAGTATTCAAATAGTTTATGCAAAATTATTGTTCTAGCCAAAAGAAAGCACACACACAAAAATATAAATAATAATAAAAAATACAACACCCACTACCAATAAATAGGTGTGCCTATACTAGTAGTGTTGCAAGAAAATACAAAAATTGCTTTGGACATCAAGCTGAAATGGATGTGCATGTGGCTTTTCTTTTCTTTTTTCCCTCCCTGCTTTGTGCTTTTAGAATTTTCCCCTTCCTAGCAGTTACTCTTCCAAACACAAAGGACAACTAAACTGACATCAAGTAAAGTTAGTATTCTCCTGTCATGTCTCTGGACATCATCTGTGACAGCTGTGCTTGCGGTGATTCAGTCCCTCACACGTCACTGTTTTCATGTCAGTTCTCCATTTCACGTTGCAGAAATCCCTTCTGTCAGCTCCCATTCAGTTTGATAGGTCATGCTTACACCTGCAAGCTGGGGCAGTGCCTCTCTGACAGGATCTGTCACAGCACAGCAGTCACCACGCTCAGCCAAACAGCAACTTCACTCAGCAGCAAGTTTGTTATGATGACTTTTAGGATTTGAGGTTTTTTTCTTTCCTTTTTTTTTTTTCCTTTCCCCCTCCACCTCCTCTCTGCCAGTGACACACACTGGAAACTATAGGATAAATGACAACTTTCATCAGTGGGGAGAAATCAGAGACTTTTCTGGCAAAGTCAGGCCAAAATGATGGCTTGTTTTTCCTGTCTTGGTCGGTGCCAAACCTATTACAGGATGTCATGACAACTAAAGCATTCCTTGGGTGTGCAAAGCTCATGAATCATTTAGATACATGTCCTGGTATTTCTGAGCCATACAGCTCAAAGAATTATTAAAAAAAAATAAATAAAAAAAATTAGAAATGGCAAAGGCTTATGAGGTCATTTGCTCTGTCCACTTCTGACATCTCAGGATTGCTCTCTCTAAGCACTATATGGGTATGTCCTCTAGTCTTCTGTCCATTCACATTTAAATGCATGGAGAATGCCACTGGGCTTTCAATTACTCCCACATATCTCAACCTTGGAAAATCTCTGTCATTATTCAACCTCCAGATTTATTTGATCCCACAACAGGTCCTGGTAAGTTCTTGGACCTGTATAAGCTACAGCAATCAGAGGAGATGGCATACGCAAGAGACATAGGGCTTGTGTGTACCTCTGTTCTGTTGCATGACCTTCCATAACCCAGTTTTGTCTATGCAAAACCATTTTTTTAAAGTAAAAAAATGTCTCTTGGTATGTTGAGTAATGCAACAAGCATATAGTTATTAATTGCTCTCCTTTTATGGAGTCATATTTGATTTATTTCACTACCAAGTGATTAACTTCAGTGTAATCATAGAGGAAACAATAAAACTTGACTGCTTGGGTAGTTTATGACCTTAGTTTGTCAGGTGGTGTCACCTGCCCATTGTGTTCAACATTCTGCCAGGTGTCTTCAGAAAACTTAATCCCTGGAAACAAAGGTGGAAACAAAGCCTACATCTTTATTCCCATCACATTAGCAAAAGTGTTTCAGTATAAAGGAATCATGTAAGATCAGGAGGACAATGTGAATATGCTACCACAGTTTCATATATGGTGTGAATGCAACCATGGAGTATGTGGGGAGGCAAATTCAACTTCTTTCTTCACCTATTGCCTTTAGAAATCACAGATATTTGGTCTGCGCCTGCAAAATAGATCATTATAATTGAAAGGTTATATCATTCCTTCAGTAATACAGACATCCAAGATGAATAAATTAGTGGTACAAAAAAAACCCATACCATGAATTTGCACAGAATCACAGTTTGCTATCTGTGCTCTCAGATGACAAAGTGACATACACACAACACACAAAAACCCTACACATAAACACATCTAGGACTGTTTTCTTTATATATCTAGCATTAAAATTTAACATCTGCCCAACTGAAATTAAGGAATATTGTTTAAATTCCACAAATGACTTTAAAGCTCTGAGATGGGTTTTGCTGGAATAAAGCAGAATTTCTCTTTGCATTCTCTAGCCAGATGAATTCAGGTGCTCTAAGTTCAGGCAAAGCAGATGGTATGAATCTGAAAAGGAGATGGAGACAATTTGAAGATTCACAGTTAATCAGTAAGAAAGGTATGTACTGCCTTATAATAGGAATTTAAGGACAACAGTGCTTTTGCAGTAAATCCTTGTACTTTATAGTGCTAATAGTCTATAGAAGGACTACCATGGCACAACAGGTTATATGATACAGAGAAATCTAATTTCAGGCTGAGGAAACTTATTGGATAATTTCAGGTGAACTTTGATTGCCAGTGCTGTAACAAACTCTTTCACAAAGGTAAAGCAAGTCACCAAGAATGTGTTCACATCTTATGTGGAAGTGCATTTAGGATGAGTAGGAGAACAGACTCATACTCATGAGTATGAGAGCTTGTTTCTGGGATCAGTAACAGTATGGTCTTGGTGTCACAAAGCTGCACCTGGTCTAATTAGCTATGGGGGACAAACACAGGTGAATGGCTGTTGTATTTCTAAAGTCAACATCACTCTATTATTCAAAGCAGCATGTGTCTGTCTTCATTCCATATATACCCATATCATAGAACCATAATCTAGCCAAGTACTCTGGCATATTTAAACAGAAAATCCTCCTCTGAGTGGCTAAAATATTGGTGAGTGATGAGATATTCCAATTGCTACCAAAGTCTGACATGTCTGTGTCTGTCACAGAACAGCTCATGGCCTCCTTCAGCATAAGGATGCCCGGTACAAAGTCATTACTCTTGTATTCTGGACTAACACTCTAGTAAAAATATTTATTTTCTTCCATCTTCTGATTAATTTCTAGACTGTAAATTCTCCGGGACTAACTTTTGCCTTTCAGTATATCTTCATGGAAGAGCTAACTAGGAGAAGTTGGCCTTGAAGTCTGAACAGCCATATACCTTTCCTGCTCATAAGCAGCCACAACTGGTCATTACATACTCCTATCCCCATTGCAAATACTTCAGGATCAAATCCCTGTTTTCTATGTGTATGTGTGTTTGTATTTAAGTAATTAACATATATTTTTCCAGTTGCTTCTGGGAAATTAGTCTGTGTTGTGGACCCTGTGGACCCTCTTCAATCTACCATTAAATAATCAATGCAAATATTAAATATATATATATATATATATATATATATATTACCAACATGACTGGAGGTGTCTCTTAAATTTTAATTTAGTGTCCTTGCTTAAAACAGACACAGAAGTCAGGAACGAGCAATTTTGTAGGGGCAATAAGGTAAAGTTAAAAACCTGAGTTGAGTTTAACCTACATTAATTCAGCACAATGAAGACATTTCCTGTATTTCTCACAATTTCTTGGCATATTGTGTAGCTGTACTTCATGAGGGAATTCTAACAGAGAATTATTATAAGAAATAAATATATAGACACACATACTAGCTGAACACCTCAAGTAGCAATGAACAAGGCTTGTTGGGGGGGGAAGGATAACATTTGCCTTTCACTGGGAGTGTTAGCTTCCAGAAAATAAATAATTCTTTGGGCTTTTACCAAGTGAATTTTCCATTTCAGTGTATAATTTCTTTATTTAGCATTACACTGATTATCCATACTTAGGCTAATGATCAAATAAGTCTAAAGTCCAAGATATTCAGCAAAGGCAGCCTGCAGGTTTTTTCTTTTCCTTTTCAATTCTTTTTTTCCCCTTTTATTCCAAATTTTTAGGGTGATTATAGGGTGTGTAAGATCGTTAAAGGATTGGCAGCATGCACAAAACTCAAATCCTTTATCCAGAGGCTAGAGGAAATGTGAGTTGCCAACATGCAATTCCTTCATTGTCCCACCAATGTCCTGAATTAACAGAGCAACCATGCTCTTGCTCCACCGAGGGAGGAAAAAAGATTCTGCTTTCCAAGACCCTAGGTGAACAAAGGCCCTGGGTGAACAAAGTGCTTAAGTGCTTATTGTCTTCCACTCTTAGGATAAGAAATATTAAGCATACATTAAACTCAAAATATTTGCATAATACTTATCAACCTCAAGGTTAGAGAAACAAGCAGCTGCAATAAGAACAGACAGATATTTTGAGAAACAAGGATAGTTATTCCTTAAATCCAGGCTAAATTAGAAATAAGGTTGCTGCTAAACCATGTGGGAAGTTGCTCAGCTTTATGTCACAAGACAAACCAGAATCCTGTTTTGTAATAAGAAGTGATGCTGGGACAAAGCAGAAAAAAAAACTAGAAATTAAGCATGTCTGATTCCTTTACTCTTAATACCGTGTTGGCTTTTGTACCTCACAAGCAAAAGGGGTTGGGGGACAGACATTGAATTCACCAGGTGAGCTTGTATGCAGATAGCTAAAAATCGACCTTCCTAGAGACCACTTTGTAATGGATCATCCATTTTCTAGAGGCCAGGGGATGATATATTCTCCAGATATGTTATATCCTTTGTCTGCTTGCCAACAATACAGCTGATTAGCAATAATTTTATTTTTTAACATGATCACAACCCCCACAAGGTTACAGATCTTTTGTTTGTTTGTTTGCTTTTATGCTTTATTTATACTATAGATTTAGATACTGCAAATAAATTCACAATAAAGAAATTAAAAATAAAGAGCGATCTCCAAATTAACTGAATAAAGACTACAGATAAACCTTTGATGGAACAGCAGAATCATTGCTCTGTATTTGCTACATTTTTAGGTCTTCTCTCTTTAAAACAGACAGAAACTAATATAAAGCCCTAGGGATTCAGGGGAAAATAACTAAAACTGGGAAACCTCTTGGTTTAGGTCTTCATTCTTCTGTGGATTTTCCCTGGCTCTCACAATCTCATTCCTGCTGCTCAAGATATTTGCAGCCAGTGTAGCTCTCCATCCACCTAGACAGATCCCTTTTTGCCCTCATATCCCCAAAAAGGAAAGCCAGGGTGGGTCTGTAAGTAGCTTGCATTTCACAAGGTGTAAACTTGACTATTCAAGGACAGAAAGCAAAGCGATATCTTTAGTATCAGTGAGAAAGTATTTGCATTGTTGCCCTAGCCAAGGTATAAGTCATACTGTCTTGTAGGAAATAATCTACATCTGAGAGCTGATTGTGGCCCAGTCCTGCACCTTTCCCTGGCAATGATCCATGCAGGTGTCAAAGGAAATCCTACCTGTACAGAGAGAAGTACAAGGCATGCTTATTATTCAGTTAGAGGAACTGTTTTGTTTTTTTTTAATATTTTTTTAATTTAAAAAAGAAAAGAAAAGAAAAGAAAAGAAAAGAAAAGAAAAGAAAAGAAAAGAAAAGAAAAGAAAAGAAAAGAAAAGAAAAGAAAAGAAAAGAAAAGAAAAGAAAAGAAAAGAAAAGAAAAGAAAAGAAAAGAAAAGAAAAGAAAAAGCAACTTCCCTCACATTTTATGTTTTTTTTTTTTTTTTTTTTCTTAATGTGTATTTTCTCTGGGAATACAAAGAGAGGGTCAAACTGTTAGTATTTCTGGTTTACCCATTTTCTTTTCCTATCACTTTCTATGTATTCCCCACTTTCAGTTTGAGCAATGACTGAAAGAGAAGTATGGGGAAAAAGTGAAACAAGCAGACAAAAATGAAAACAAACAAACAAAAACAAAAACAAAATAAACAAAAAAAAAATGCCAATAGATAAAGAAAGACATTGAACTACTCTTAGGAAACCATGATCATGATTAATTCCAGAAGTTTCCATAAGCAGCCAGCTATCCTGGGTGCTCTTCTGTCTCCATAAATTAGTCTAAGCAGGTGGAACAAATTTTAAGTTGCTGTTTATTGATGTTTTCAGACCACAAACCTTTTCCAAAGTTTATCTGAACTTCCGTTCATTTAGGTGTGTTACTAAATGGAGAAACTTCTTAATGGAACAGTTTAAATATGTTTTTGCTGAAGCACATTGATAGAGGCCAAAAAGATTTTCAAATAAAAATAAAATAAAATAAAATAAAATAAAATAAAATAAAATAAAATAAAATAAAATAAAATAAAATAAAATAAAATTGAATGAAAACCATGGAGACACCATTATGCTTCAGACTCCTCCTGAATAACCTGGCTCAACGTAGCTCTTGATCTCAGTATTAAAATTAACTGAGGATGGCTCTTGTGCCACTGTGAGCCTACTGGAAACAACTCTTTCTCTAAGGTATCCCTAAGTCATTTGCCTTGTGTCTATTTGAAAGTACAAAAATTCATTTCTAAGCTAATGCCCTAAACTGTCTAGGAATCGGTGTCTCTTACTCTGTCTCACATGAGTATTATTTTCCTTTTCAGTCATTAGAAGAAATATTTTTTTTAAAACATCCCATGCTTTTCCCAGTGCACTCTTACAACACCGGCAATTTTCCAGGCAGCTCCTAAGCCCTGTGGCTTCCTCCCCCTCACCTGCTCTCCCTGCCAGCCTTCAGTGCAATGGTTTCAACTGGTGTGTTGATGTGAAAGGAGGCAGGTGGTGCCCACACTGACACAGGGGAGAGCCTTCCTGCCGGGCTCCTGCTGCTCTGCTTAAAAACCCACTGTTGCCTGAAACCTACCCCCTCGAGCAAGGGTCTGATTCCACTTGCATGCAGGAACCGTGCCATTCTAACAGATGGGTTCCAGTGCAAACAGCCAAGAAAACATGTATATTCATTAAAAAAATAAAATAAAAAATAAAAAAAATAAAAAAGGGGTACTGAGGGCATGAATACTAGCCAAAAACATCAACATCTCTCCGTGTCTTCTCTTGAGTGTACAAATCTATGGTTAAGGGGATGTGTGGGCGCCGAGTTGAATTCATTAAAAAAAATTAAAACAAAATGCCTGGCCACGTAGAAAGGGATTTCAGGGCATCAGGAAATGGGCAAGGTGCCCTGAGTGAGAAGAAAAATGAAAGAGAAAAGCAATATTCTAGAATAGCTGAGTGAGAAAAACTCATGGGCTGTGCCTGGTGATTCCCTCACCCTGCAACTTGTCCACTTGTCCATGTACTCAATTCATGCATTAGGTTTGCGGGCTGGGAAGGAGAATATGTGCAATGCTACGCCTTTCCTTGACATTTTTACCTCAGTTCAAATAGTTTCCCTTTCAATAGGCCAAAATTAAGGAAAGAAGGTAATTAAGGAAAAAAAAAAAAGTATTAAAAAATATATATAAAAAAAAATAAAAATTAAGGAGAAAACAAAACAAACAAAAAAAAAAACTACATCCAAAGCCAAGGATTTTTGGCTGACCTAACGTGATCTAACATCCAGGTGTTACTGGGCTATGTCATATAGGACAGAGCTATTGCATCCTTCAGGTCCTAGGGACTTAAGCCCTGGTGAGCATTAGGTTGAGAACTATACAAGTTTGCAAGTCAGAAAATCAAGGAGAACAGAGGGGTTAGATTCAGGGCATTGAAAAAGGAGATTATGAGTGAGATTACTCACCCATCTCACCTGGGAATCCTGCTGGGACTAGCAGAACTTCCCAGCATTAAGTAGCCACAACAGGTCAACCTGCACTAGGTCTGGGCATGAGAAAAACAGAAAGATGCCAAGGCTACTGGCATGGAAAAGAAACAGAAGAATACTTAAGGAACAAATCTTGAAAAACAGGTTGATCGCTGCTGAGACAGAGGGTCTGCTTAGGTGAAACTTCATGAATTTCTCTTTTACATCCCATCCTCAATGGCAGTAGAGGCAGTCTCTTCTTCCCTTGCCAGGAACATACAAAGAATCAGAAACTTGAAGTTGGGTTTTAGTCAGTCATTTTTTCCCCTGGGGGGTGTAAAACCTCTCAAAAAGGTGGAACACTCCTCATAACCAACAGACAGAGGTCTCTGCCCATTTTGGAACCTGGAGCTTCACCCAAATTTTCCACTTCCTTGAAGACTTCCTGGAACAACTGGATGGTGTCAGATGGGCCTCTGCTTTTGAAGCTGTTCCAGTTCATACAATGCAGTTAACAAAGGAAGGCCCGCAAGCCAGATCTCTCACAGGACTGTATTAAAATAAGAGCTATGGACTTACATTCCTTTGACTAATGCATGTTTCATTACCTTGTGCAAAGCTGATCAGCCTCACCCTGAAATAGAACTTTTCATTACAAGACATCATGGGCCAATTCAGCCAGTGGTAACATCTAAACTGTCATCCTTTATCTGTATCGCCATGCTGTTCAAAGGAAACTAGGATATGACAAGAAACTTAGAGAAACATGTGATAATGTATGGAGCTCATGAAAGTACTAAAGAGAAATATTTCCTCAGTAAAATTGTCAAGTTCCTACAAGATCAATTCAAGCATTGCAGTCTACATTCTTTTGAAAATTCTTCTAGACACTAACACATAGCTAAAAACATATTGATACTTCTATAAACGTCACTCTAAGAAATTTGCATAAGGCTATATATGAAATCCGTTTAAAATTACAATAGGGTATTATGAGAGTAGGTTAATGAGAGTAGGCAGTTAACATTAATTTTTAAAAATCATCCCATAGCATACCAATTAAGCTTTTAGAATAAAATAGCCTTTCGGTAACACTTTGAAACCACTGATGATATCAGGCCAGACAGATATGTAAAGCCATGACACCTCTACATTTAGTATTGATGATTACTTGTCACAAACAAATGACAATTCTGATACTGCTTTTTGTACCTATAAAAGCTCAATCCTATAAAAGCTCAAACCTGATCCAAAATACTTTAAGATGATAGACTGTCAAGATGCTTTGATCAGGCCCTAAGTGTTCCCTGTTAATGGATATCATCTAAAACCACATGGGTTATCAAATACACCCAGTCTGCTGTGAAACCTCTGCTTTTTTGTCGTCCTAGTTTCTCCTCATGATGCTGTGTCATGCTAAATCTTGCCAGCAGTGTTGGCATGTGTCTTGCAATTAGGTAGATCACACTTTCAAAACTTGGTGTCAGAAAGTAAGAACCTGTCCACCTATGCCTAACCAGTCTGGAGATGCTTTGATGCAGAGAGCACTATTAGATGAAGCAGGTGGAGGGAAAGAGGTAAAAAAGGGAATATTGGACCTGTGCTCCTATCCCAGTGTTCTGTTCTGAGCTATCAAAGCTCCCTTCTGCCCAACAAAATCCTTTTAATGTCTACAAATGCTTGATCTTTAACCTGTGTGCAGCTACATTTGTGCAAACCTTTGTTCTTTTCTCTCAGTGTGCCCAAAAAGCCTGCTGTTGTTCATGGTGCCAGAAGTTAATGCTCTCTCCCCACCGTGCAGAAGCTATTACTGTTATTATTCCCAATCCTCTTCCCATCTTTCCCCAGCCTCCCTTCCCTCCTCCTAAATAATAATAATAATAATAATAAAAATCAAAATTTGGATTCTGCCCTTTCTAATTACAAATCACCACCTGTGGTAAAATTATTGAAAAACAGATGAGCATTTCATTCCAGCAATAGCCTTAAAACAAGCAGCAGTTCCAACTGCCAGTGTGATGTATAGACACAGCGCAGGGCGGATGAGGGATTAATTAGGTCTGTCCCTGCACATTGCCAGGGGAGCACTTCTGTAGAGGTGATTGAAAACCAGAAAGACTGGCATTAGTCTTCATTGTTGGTTAAAGGCAACAAAAATAAAGATGCAATTGAGTTGACAAAGCTTCCAGGTATGTGGCTGAGTCATTTGGAGGTGTCAAAATGATCAAACCATAATTAATTAGCTAAAGTGCTATATTTAATTCCTCAACTTTAATGAAGATTTCTGCAGCTGAAAACAAATGGTGGCACCATTTGTTTCTGAAGGGAAGGGGTGGGGTGTATTGAGGGGATGACGCCAAAGTTTAATGGTTCCTTTATAATCAAGCCCATGTTCTTAATCTTTTTGTCATTTTTTTGTACAGCTGTAGAAGCCCAGTGCTATTCTATACATTTGTATTAGGACTGAAGTTATGAGACCACAAATAAATAGGAAACCAAATGATTATTATTGTCAATGAATGAAACAGAATACCAGCAAGAAACAGTAGTATTTCCTAATGTAGGTCTGCAGGGCTGACACTATAAAGACACAGAAGACTTCTCAGTGTCAGGTGGTCTGAATGTATATCTGTTTTAGGAATTTAATACAGTTTGTTCCAAAGGAAGAAATTTTGGGATTTATGAATAATGAATAGAAAGAAGAGTAAAATGTGAGTTTTGCTCCTTGTTCTGCCACAGTCTGCAAGACTGAGGATAATCCCACCTATAGGAATGCATTCAGAGTGAGGGAAGATCTCCATGAAATACCCAGGCAGCTCTTCCTGAGTACCTGCCCACACTGGACTGAGACAGACTTGCTGCTCTTTAGCTTTTTTGCCCTCCACCACAATCTATAATGCATCTTAATCCTACAACTTACCTGGCCCTGAAGGTACTCACCCCAAAATGTTCCATGACATACATCCCACACCACCACATAAAAGTGGGCATTCTACAGAAAGAGCTCTGGAATAGGTGTTCTCCCATCCCATGCACATTCAAACAAATATACACACATGCTGATGCTCCTATGCACTTCTAAAATTAAATTAAAAGATAAAGCTTTTCTAAAATATCATATTCTTCACACAGATGTTTTATACAGGAATGGCTCTTCTCAGATGATTTTATGTTGAACCATGTCTTCTATTTGTCACTTTTGTAAAACAATGGCAGATTTTTGGTAATCCAGTACACGTAGATGGTGAGTTTCATGATGTTGTGTGTCTATCTAATAGGCATATGCACAGCGCCTCACAAGAAAAGTCTTCAGCAGCTTCTGCAGCAATATTAATAAAATCAGAAATAAGAGCAAAAGAGACCTGGCACTACCATGTATGGTAACAGCACAAAGGGTTTTTTTGATCAGTAAAAAGCATCACCTAAGAATACACATTATGCATATGGGCAAACTATGTATGCATATGTGCAGGCAAGCTATTGCGTGCATATAAAACATCTTTCTGCAAACTGATGGTCATGTTTAGTGATGTTTAGTTTTACACTCTATTCATACTTGTGTTGATAGCTACACAAGGTGTGTGGCACATGGGAAGCAGGACCAAGACACTCTCATCATCATATTAGGCATTAGATGGTATTTTGTTTCTTCTCCAATAGTCTGTGGCTGGGATAAACTGCATTGCACAGCCTGTGCAACATCCTAGTGTTCAACAACTCATTTCTACTGCTGACGTCCTCAAACTCGTATAAACCAGAAGGGAGAGATGATGCTTTCTCCCACAGAGGAATTTACTGGATTAGCTGACAGTCGAGGTCTTAGCGGGAAGGCCGGTTAATGCATTGTTTCAGCTACAATGTAAAATGTAAGCAATGTTTTTCTCTTACTCGACAGCTGTTACCTCTACCATAAGCTGTTAAAACTCCCTCGTTATTCCATGCAGCCAGGCCAGGCCTATTTCCTGCGCAGTTGTCATCTCCTTAATATATTACAACATTACAAACTTTATTAGTATATTTGCAGTGCCTTTTTATTTTTTATTAGCTAATGGGCTGCTTTCGTGCACTGTATTTTCTTAGTCTTTCAGAGCTCAGCCTATAAAATGGCCAAACATGATCCCATCTGGAAGCCATTAAAGATCAATAGAGATGGAATCTGAAGAAGAAAGAATGGGAGGAAAAAAAAAAAAAAAAAAAAAAAAAAAAAAAAAAAACAGAGAGAGAGAGAAAACAAAATAAAACAAAATAAAACAAAATAAAACAAAATAAAACAAAATAAAACAAAGAGAAGAGAAGAGAAGAGAAGAGAAGAGAAGAGAAGAGAAGAGAAGAGAAGAGAAGAGAAGAGAAGAGAAGAGAAGAGAAGAGAAGAGAAGAAAAGAAAAGAAAAGAAAAGAAAAGAAAAGAAAAGAAAAAAGAAAAGAAAAACCTACTATCAAAACAATTGTGAATAAAACCCCATCAGCTTCTGTTTTCAAATAAGGGTATGCTAAAGCACATCACATTTCCAACGTGACAAGAAGCACAATGGTCTTGTTAACAAAAGGAAGATCTAATCTAGTTTAAAAGAATCATAAATACGATTAAAGCCCACAGTTTCCTTGATTCTTTGAGAAAATGGAAGCCCTTTTAACATGTGTGGTATTGTGAAGTGTTAGGCATTTTGTAGGGAAACCACTCAGAATATGACTGCTTCTCTGCCAGAAATATGACTTACTGTGACAAGTCCCACTCTAGCTTTCATGGTTATGCCAAAACATTCACAGAGGTTAATACGACAAGATTTTGTCAATAATGAGGAACCTTCATTATGAAATGTGGTTTATGGCACCCACCTTTGTAAAGACTTAGGTGTCCCCAAAGAATATCAACTCTGTATCTTCAGTGCTTAAATGTTTTGTCAAATAGGCAGATCTGCAAAGGTTTTGAAATGTTCCTGCACCAGATGTTGTTCTTGGCTCCACAGGCTTTAGATATGCAGTCATCACACAGAAAGACAGGGAGGATTTGAGTTTTGGCAGGAGCAGAAGGGATAGAAGGGATTGTGAATACAAGTCCTCCATGTGCTCATCCCTGACCCAGTGGAGTGGCTTGGAGCAAGGCATCTCGATGGGGAGATGTACTCAAGCCTGGTGTTATGTCTGAGACACAGGCACAGGGTGTTTCAAGCGTCATGAGGAACATTGGCTTTGTCAGGCTCTGCTTTTTTTTGATTGTAATCATTTTACAATCAAAGGAAAAAGCAGACATTTCCCAGGCTTGATCAGCCTGATGTGCTTTAGAAAGGTCCTTCCAGGATGACACAAACTGCATCCTAGAAGGACCTTTCTCCGTCGTTTTTCTCTGAAAACAATCCAGATGGCTAGGTCAGATGGAAATGCCTTCACTGATGTCTGGTGGCACCTACCCAGGACCCATATGGTCAGTGGCTACTGCCTAAACTAAACCCTGCTAGATCCTGAGCCAATGGTCACCATCTAGCTGTGACCACGTTATTCTCCAAAGGAATGTGGCTTCTTCCCAACTACCTGCTAGGAGCGGTTTGTGGGCAGACGGTGTGTGCCTACCTGTGTTTGTGGGCAGACGGTATGGCGTATCTGGCCATAGCTAGTAGGTCTTTGAACCTTCATGCTTAGAGATGTTTAAAACCTAGCTGGACATGGTCCTTTGCAACCTGTTTTGGGTGGTTCTGCTTGAGCAGGATAATTGTCCTAGATGATCTCCAGAGGTCCCTTCCCACCCCAAACTGTAATTGTGTGGTTTTCTTCTCGAGTCACAAAAGGTATCCCACCTGCTAACTTTGTTCTTGACCTATTCTGCTGAAGGGCAGTCTGGGGAAACTTTTCTTCTGCTGTCATACCTAAGTTCAGCTTCACAGAAGACATCATTTTGGTCAAGCAGAGTGTGTAAATAATTCTACAGATCAGTATTTGGAGGATGTATCTGAAAGACAAATCTAGTCCCAGCTACTAGGAGTACTTAAGTACTCTTTAACATAACAAAGTAGATTTCAGGAAAACTGTAGATCAAGCATTTCCATAGCGTTTTCACTAAGGTACTTTTTTGAAGTTAAGAGATTTCATTTAAATCTCTGTTCTGATTTCACGAGAGAAGAGATGTGGACCTAGGACAGCAAGCATCCCAAATGTATGTTTTTGGAAACAGTAACAATCATATTACCTCTCTCCTTCTCCTTTTAAACAATTTAGTTTTACTGAAAAATCTTTAAAAAGAAAAGCAAACCATTTTTTTTTCATATGACATACCATTAAAAAAAAAAAAAAAAGAAAAAAAAAAAAGAGAGAGAGAGAGAGGGAAAGAGAGAGGGAGAATTACTTTTAGATTGACTTAATATGTCTTTCTTTTTTTTTTCTCTGTTTTTGAAGCTGAAATATCACAGATTTAAGAGACCTACTCCCAAGTCCTAACCTTGTGCCTTGTCTATTGTACTATAGTAAAGAAGAATTTTGAGCTACTGCTGCTGCTTTTCATATTGTTCCTCTTTTGATTGACAGCTCTGGGGACAGTTTTCAGAAGCTTTAGATCTACTTTGTGGAAAAAAAAAAAAAAAAAAAAGTAATAGAATGCAGCTCGTCTTTTCCTCAGGCTTCTAATGCACCTGCGAGTTTTAAAGAAAATTTCTATTTCACCAACTGAAACACCATGCAAAATAATAGTAACACCCTAAACACTATGCAAAATAATAGTAAAAGCAGTACAACATACATGTATATATATATAACTGCAAATTAGTATTTACAGGAAAGGACTGTTTTAAATGAGGCTATTGCCAGTGCGAAATAAATAAATAAATAAATAAACAAATAAACAACAACCCTGAATAACTCCTCAAGATTTTTGCTAGAACTAAAGGAAACCCTTCTCTTCACTGGGTACAGAATTTAACTTAGAGTTAACAAATTCTGAAGTGAACAGGTGAGACACAGTGTAGTGGACATTAAAAATTATAACACCTGCCCAGGAAGACCAAAGGTTGGAAGGAGAATCATGTGGTAGAATTATATTCAGCAATGGTAAAGCAAGGCAAAAGATTCATCCATCAGCACTTTGGTACCAAAGCAATGGGCACTTTAGGCAGGAAAATGCAGATCACCAGCACATTTTGCAGCAGATGGCTATCAAGCAAAGGTCAGCAAACTGTGCAAGTGAAAGGAACCATTTGAGAGCACTCATGATTTGCTAGCACCGGGAGAAGCAACACACAGTTTAAAAATACTGCCCCTCAATGGGAGAAAATGTATTTCTATTAAGGGACCAGAATTGCGCTACGCCTGTTGGAATTTTTGCTTGTGCACAGGAATTTAGCTCCAGGTTCATGTCTGTCACTAAAATTGACAACTGCCTATGGCTCTGTACAATTGAAACGTAGATCTTAAATTTCACATCATTATCCAAATAAAATATATCTGCCAAGGGGGACTGGTATTACACAGTTAGAGAACTGTGATACCAGTTGTCTGATTAACATATTGAGAGGAATATAAGAATTTCTCACCTATTTTCCAGAGGGAGACTAACTGGGGAGCTTGTGGTAAAGAGACTAATTGAACATCCTCCCTCTGCTAACTACATAGATGCCCAGAAATATGCCTGCTCTATGCAAGCAGGTTTTCCCTCTGCATATCGCGTATGCTTTTTAGGACAGTCAGGAGGAAAATCATTAAATTCTTTTTCTTGTATCTCCTCTACTTAAAAAAAAAAAAAAAAAAAAAAAAAAAAAAAAGTTTGCCAAATTTTCATGTTGAAGAGTGCATGAATTTCCATGGAAAGCTTTCTTATGGATGCTTAAATAGCACCTGCAAAGGGACTGCCTAGAACAGAGAAGCTGAAGCTCTTTTTCAGTAGATATCAATGGAGCAGAGATCAGAGAAAATCTGGCCAAGCTTCATTCAGACCCTGAAATATTAATAGTTGAAACAGATGTGAATTTACACGTTACAGGCAGAGTCCAGTTCAGAACTGGATATGCATTTCGTGTGTGACTGAGGTCAGGGTTTTGGATCAATTCATCAAAGCAGCTGGCCAACAAGGATGCTTAGAACCAAATCTCTCTCTGAAGTTCTTTCAGGGTTTGTGTCTGAAATGTTCATGGCGTATCAGAGAGCTCCTCTTTCATCTCTTTTGTTTTGCCAGGGCTTAAGAAATACAAAACTGGGACTGAGGACACAGACTCAGAGTAAAGTGTTGCTCTAAGTCAGCTGAGCCACAGCAGGAGTTTGTAAGCACATTCTTAGCCCATGACATATGTGAGCTAATTAGAGTCACGTTACCTTCCAGTGAAATAACTTTAATCTGGCACAAATTACCTGCACAATTGCCGCAGATGAAAAATGTGCCCGCTAACAGCTAACACCAATAAATTGATGTGCCATCCCCTGTATCTCTCCCTGCAGCCAATCTGACCTGTTCCAAGTTTATTCTGTCCATAACAGTGAATGGAACTTGACCTATGCACAGGTCTAGGCAGGTATAGTTCATCTACTTTTAGCCATCTAAAAAATAGAGGCTGCTACACAAAGACTGCAGCTAATAGGTCAGAAGAATGGATTATTTCCCCCTACATGGCTGTCATGAGCTGCATCTGCATATGACAAATTTGGGGGTTCCTTGTAGAAGCAAGTCTTGGAGAGAGTCCAACACAGTTATAGAGCTGGAAGATGCCAAGATGTGTGAAGAAGTGTTAAAGTAACTGAGTTTGTTTAGCTTGGAGAACATAAAATATAATCATCATCCAAATGTTTTCAGCTGCCTAGGACTGAGTTATCACGAAATTTAGACTCAGATTTTTCTTGGAGGTGCATAAGATTCTCTTTGTTGCCTTTCTTGAAGATAGGAGTAACATTGACTTTCTAACTTTCCTCAGAAACCTTCCCCAATAGTGTGACCTTTTCAAAGGCAAATGAGGGGGGCCTTGAAATGACCTTGTTCAGCTTCATGTGTTTTGTGAATTTCAACTTCAGGTGGGCATTTGCTTTATTAATGCTGTCGCTGCACTTGGACAGTGTCTACATACTTCTCCTGGGTCACCTGGTCCTGTTATCAAGTTTTGCATGATCCCCTTTTGTGCTTGAATTTCATCAAGAGATCCTTATTCATCTATGTGAGGCCTCTTGCCACATTTGCTTTACTTTTTATGTTGGGATGGACTCTTCTTGAGGCCAGAGGAGATGATCATAGAATAATAGAATGGTTAGGTTCACAGGGACCTTAAAGCCTGTCTGGTTCCAGCCCACTGCCATGGGAAACACCCCTGCCACCAGCCCATGCTGCCCCCGGCCCCATCCATTCTGGCCTTGGGCACTGCGAAGGATGGGACATTCACAGCTTCTTTGGGCAAACCATGCCAGTGCCTCAACACCCTCACTGGCAAAAACTTCTCGAGAATTTGTTCCTAGTATTTAAACTAGTCTACCCCCTTTTAACTTAAAACTGTTTCCCCTTGTCCTGTCAATACAATCCTCGTCAAGGAGTCCCTCCCCATGCCTCCTTTTTAAGTACTGAAAGACTGCTATAAGATCTCCCCAAACCTTCTCTTTTCTTGGTGAAATAATACCAAATTTCTTAGCTTGTCTTCACAGAAGAGGTGTTCCAGCCCTCTGATCATCTTCGTGGCTCTTCATGATCCTTGAAAATTAAAATGGGATTCATTGAAGCAGGTTCATGAAAAGGCCAAATTCTGCTCTCCTGGATTACAGTACTGTGATCCTGCCTTTTGCCTGGCTCTCTTTTCTCAATATCCTGAACTCCACCATTACATAGTAGTAGTTGCTGTAGCAAAGACTGCCCCCAACTTTCATATCTGCTTACTTGTTTGTATGTATAAGGTCAGAGTGCCTCTCCTCACCAGCTTCTCAGCCTGTGTCAGGGAGTAATCATCAATGCACTCCAGCGAACTCCTGTACTGCTTGTGCCCTGCTGTGTTGTGCTTCCAGCTGATATTCAAGTTGTTAAAAACCCTTATTCATCTTACCCTAAGTGCTAATGAAAATGAGTCTGTCTGACAGTTTGGGAGGCTTATGCCTCTTTGTAGATCACAGAATAAGCCTAAACGACTGATTTTTTGCTCATCAATTAACATGTAGACTGCTAAAAGTGGAGGAAGTAATATCACTGTAAAAGTGTATGTAAACACTGTATGGACTTTCCAAGTCCCTACTCATTACTATGAGACTCCATTTCAGCTTAATTTTGTAAGGATGAACTGAGTGAATGTGGAATGGGGAGGACCAGACAGGAAACGTTAAGGATTCCCTCACTTGTTTGAAAAATACTGCTCAAAACAAAAAGGCTGAAAAATATTTAGGGATTATAGAAGAAAAAGCAGCATGATGGAAGTTCCTAATATTGCACTGTGTTGGAGAGGTTGAATAAACTTTGGAAAAGGAATCACAGAAATACAGTGGAGAACTGAAGTGTCTTGTGTTTGTGTACTGTATTAGTAAGACTAATATTACTCCATCAGTGTTCATTGTCTCCTTCTCAGAAGTATATTACAAATTAGAGATAGTTCAGAGACAAGTCTTACGCTGGGATAATTAAGATGCTGAAAATAAGAAAATTTGGCTGATTGTCTACAAAGAAGGTTGCAAGAACTTTCACTGGTTATCTTCAGTAAAATAAAAAAGTCTCATAAATGAAATAAAATGTAGGTAAAACTTTTAGTTACAAAGGAAGATACAAGAGGGTTCTGGAGTATGAAGCTGTAGATGAGTGAAAAACGGAAAGATAGGACCAACATTTAACACAGCCAAAACACAACAGCAGACATCAAAGAGGTGGTATGAATTCCTTTGGTTTTGATATATTTCATATGAAAAATAGATGGCTTGCTACAGGAGATGCTATAGCCAGAAATAGATAATTAAGCTCAAAATGGATGTTAATAGATAAAACATTATCACCTGTTTTACACAATAAATTAGTTTCAACATTAAAATTATTTTTTTCTGTCAATGAAAATAGATGATTATCTCAAGGGTCATAACATTGCTTACTTAAGAGGGATTTCATGATGTTTGCAGTGGAAAGACATTGGAAAATAATGTCATTAGAGAATCTCCAATAAAGAGCTTCTTGCCATGCAGAAGGCTGCAATTTCTTTGGGAAAAAGGACTGTCTTCTCATATATGTATCTAAGCAGTACCTGTCACCATATATCCAGGGACCTTGTAAAGCTTGAAAATGAACTTAATTCCTAATTTCTGAGAATTCTACACTTTAGATGCCCAAGATGTGCCTTTACATTTTTGTACCTTGATTATGTTACACAGAAAGTTTGGATTTCAGGCAAACCATCCATACTCACAAGAACACATGAACATTTTGCAGGTTGCAGGAACAAAAAAAAATCACAAATTTTCTGACAGAAGAAATGTGATTTTAATTGATAATTTAAGCCCTTGTAATGAAAGAAGAAAAGGAGAAATGGAAGAAAGAAAAGAAGGGTAAAGAGCAAAGAAATAAAATATTCTGTTATTCTGAGTCCCTTTTACTGATAATTTAGTCTCAGAAAAAGTCTTTTCCAGTCACAGGCACAGCAAATACTGAATCACTATCAGATCTTGGTTCACTGCCACTTATCTTCCACACCAGAAGGAGACAGCTTTGGTTGGACATGCACAGTGTCAAAATGCTTAACAAATTATTCTGATCTTTTTTATCTCTTCAACAGCTTTTTGGTCTTTCAACAGCTCATTCAGTAGAGAAGAATCAGGAAATTTTTCCATCTGGCTTAAAAGGGAAATGATTTTTAACCTGTAAATTATCTTAGACTTGGTAGAGTCACCCAAACTGTGATACAATGTTAATGTGCCAATATTTGATATTTTTCCCGTGTTTTGGGGGTACATTACAACAGGTTTAAAAACAAACAAACAACAACCACAACTAAACATAAAATCTTCAGAATGTAATATTGCATATTGGCTTGCAAATAGCAATAAAATCGTATGGTTTATAGAGCAGAGATTCATAGTGTATAGCATGTAACAAAAATGTGTAGCAGCACACACATATCTATATCTTAAAAATGTGAAAACTGAGGTTCTGAGATATCTGAATACTGGGCCACAGCACCAGACAACAGCATGCCAGGACCAGAAAGTAAAGGTCAGATTCAGCTCACCTATTTTTAGTTATCTCCAATATAGACCTGCAATATTTACATATGAGTGAAACACTGCACGTTCCCACTGTAGTTAAAGGATAAAAAACAGACTGCAATAGTACCTCATGTGAAGGTAGATATATGAAATAAATCTGGCATTTTTCCCCCCACTGTTTTTTAATCTTAGCTTCAGAATGTACAGAAATGCTGCAAAACAGCAGGGCATGAAGACTAAAATTTGTACCTCTTGAGGCATGAAAAAGCCTTGCCAATACTGTGATCTGTGGCTAAGATGAAAATGCAGAAACATCTGAGCCAACATTTACATTAACCAATACATTAAAAAATATATATATATAAATAAAAATAAATAAATAAAAGAAAAGAACAAGAAAAAAAAAAGAAAAAAGAAAAAAGAAAAAAGAAAAAAGAAAAAAGAAAAAAGAAAAAAGAAAAAAGAAAAAAGAAAAAAAGAAAAAAGAAAAAAGAAGAAGAAAAAGAAAAGAAAAAAAAAGGCTTCAATACGGTTCTTTCCCTTCTGCATCTGTCCAATCTCTAAGTCATGGCTATTGCATTTATTGCTTTTTAGGCATTGAACTTTCCAGGAAAATAAGCAATACCTTATGGTCCTTCAAAGAGTCCTGTTAGGGGTTACTTACAAATTATATGGCATTATGGCTCATGCAGGTGAAGATTACTCCATATTTTAAAGTCCCACTGTTTTTAACTCCAGTGACTATTTCTCTGAGGGTGTTACGATACTCCTTACTAAGGAGTCTTGAAAAGATCAGTCAGTCAGAGTGGAGAAAAACTCCCAACAAATGACATGAGCAGTCATGCCAGTCAGAGAATATAGCCAACAAATGACTCACAGCAAGAAAAGTGCTTGTTCCCTCTGGCTGGCAAATACTGAATATTTTATTTTTAAATTTTTTGATAAACTAGGATCAGTGTGTGAAGGATGCGTAAGCAACCATATATCTATGGTGTTTTTTGCCTTGTCCTATTTCCCTTTTGTAATCCAGTCTTCTGGAAGTTGGCTCCCGTTGAAATGCCAGTGGAAAAGTGTACCTCAACACAGGATACTGCACTATATTAGCTCCTTAAAAAGAAAATGAATTTGCTGTTACAAGCCAAACTGCTTATCCCAAATAGAGAAGACTTTTTCTTAGAAGTCTTTCCTCTAAACCAGGTCCTCAGCTGCTATAATCTGAACAGCTCTGTTCAAATTAATGGTTACACAGATTTACATGATACAGCTGCTTGATTTCAGCTAAACTGCTCCCATCAGAAGATAATTTTCAGTATAAGGGTATAAATCCTTGACCCACATTGACTCAAGTAGGGAAAAATCTATAATGATCTTTTCTTTTTCTTTCTTTTTTTTTTTTTTTAAAAAAAAAAACAAGGAAGGGAAAAAAGAGAATCAAATGAGATCTGAAATTAAATATATGTAGCTCATGAGGAGGGTTACAAAAAGAAAAGATATGAGTGAGATGGATGAAAAAAAGAAACAGAGCGTGTATTGAAACTGTGTGCCCTATTTGCTGAATGCAGTCTTTGTGAAGACTGATGGGTCAGAAAAAAATGGAAGCTGCAGTGCTCTGTTTATCCAAAAATAAAATATTGGATAGGTCAAGCAAGCACAATGCAATCTTCCCTGCCTTTCACTGTATCTCAGCTCTGACCTGAAAATACAACTCTCTGATGTGCTGAAAGCCTCTCAGGTTCCCTTACCAGCCAGGGACTGAAAGCTTTCTTGAGCTATGCCAGAAATAAAATGGATTTACAAAAATTAATCACGATCCAATTTAGCAAGAGCTTAAGCACACCTGTAACTCCTTTTTACCCTTAAAGCTAGGCACTCAGTTATATAGCTTAGTAAATTAGTGTGAATTCTTAAATAATAATAAAAATAATATAATCCCAAATAAAAATCCCAAACTGAGAGAAGTCCTGTGGTAGAAATTTTTCAGTTATGTTATAAAGAAATGTTTCCAAAAATAATTTAAATCAGTTTCATCCCCACCATCCATTTTATTTTTTCCTTCAGTAGTGAGAACAAAAAAATCAAACTGAAATTAAAAGCCACTGACCATCAGCACAGTCCTCACTTTCATTAAGAAAGTTGTATGTGTGTATGTGTATTTAGTGAAAGATAGCAAATGTTGGAGCTAAACTAGGCCATTTTTACCTCATGACAAATTCCTGAGTAAAAGCACATTGCTCAGGAAAGCTTACTGAGACCATCATACTCATTTCTCTTGGATGTGTTTACAGTTATCTTGCTAGAACATATGGTTATTCATTCATTCTTGTCAGATCAAACTCCATTTCAATCTGACCTTAGAAATTACAGGCTAATATCCCTTTCATTCAGAGCTGTAAAAACCCTGATCTTCCAAAAAACTGGCAAGCAGAGAGAATACAACTGACAGGTGAACCTCAAAAGTTTCCGAACATCTTTTGGGTAAATGTTCAAAAACCCATGATTAATTAGTTGCAAATGCACTGGTGAGTTCAATAGTGCCAAAATATCTACCCAAAATATCTATCAGTATAGGGGCTATTGGTGGGAAGAAAAAAAAAAAAAAAAGAAAAAAAAAAAAAGCCCAACTATTTCTTGGTATGTTTGCTTCAGTTGCATGGGACTACCTTTTTCTCTTTGGCAATGTGCGTTCCTCATGCAGTGCATTCTGTGGGGTACATCTGCATGTTCTTAATCTGTCCATGTTTTACAATGGACCATACAGATATGGACAATGCTGAAGCTGGAATAAATTTGCAGAGGGGTTAAGACACTTAACGACTACTACTAGAGGGTGTGCAATATGCCTTTTTTCCAAATATTAGTGTTATGGACCATGGTTTAGGAATGTCAGTGCAGAGACATGATGACAGCATCACTGGTGAATAAGAAAAGACATGCAGAAGCTGTAAAACAGTGAGTAAATTGGGGAATATTGGTTACAAATTTCATACTAGTGTTCTGCTGGGAAGGGTTTATACTGCCTTGATTCTTCCTATTCTATTAGAGTCAAGTCAATCTGTTGACAAAAGGAATGACAAAGAAAATGGGGAAATAGTGTCAAGAGCAAATCAATACCAGTCATAACTCCTTCTGTCCTTGAAATCATACCTACATGCATGTAACTAAATACTAGATGCCTGGATCCAGAGGTGATCACTGAGACACAGAGGTCTTACATTGGAAAACAAATAGAACCATAGGATGGTTTGGGTTGGAAGGGACCTTAAAAACCATCTAGTTCCAACCCTCCTGCCATGAACAGGGACATCTCCTGCTAGACCAGGTTGCTCAAAACCCCAAATAGGGACAAAGAAATAATGGAAGGATGATGGATGTAAGGCAGCAGATATTTCCCTAAACCACTGTTGTTTTCTCCTGAGAAAGCTCCAGATTTGGGGCTGTAGCTGAAAATCTTGCTCAGTGATTTGAAAGATTGAAGGACTTTGGGTGGGGGTAGAAGTGATATTGGTGCTGGGCGTGGGAAGAGCTCAGAGCATCCAGACTTCCTTACTCTGTTACCTTCCAAAATCTGTGTTAAGAAAGGAACACCCAAACACTCACCAGTGTTCAAATACCTTCCTAAAATACACTTCTGTAATAGCTGTAAGAAGTAAATAGGAGAAGGAAACCTAAAATCCTAAAGAACATAAACTCCCAGTGTGTCCCAGCTTTCTTTAGGTCTAATCTCTGTTTCTTTGAAGAGGAGCTGCCTTTTGCTGCTGACTCATACCCCACATTATTGCCCTTAAATAAATAAATAAATAAATAAATAAAATAAATAAAAGCGAAGAAAACCTTTATTTAAATGCTCAAATTAATTACCATAAAATATCAGATTAACATCTTTATGGGTGCCTGATCTTCAGCAGAAAGGATTTTTCCTCCTCTAGCTTGCAAATATGAAACCTGCATCCTGCAGAAGCAGAGTTGTCCAGTGACAGCACTACAATGGGGCACATGCATCATCCTTTGATCCATAAACATTTTGAAAGGAATAATGAGCTATATTATATATAGTATAATGTAATGTAATATACTATATAATAGTAATATAATATACACCTTTCTTTCTTTTCAAAATATGTAGATTTTTCATGTACAGAGCAAATAAAGCAAGCCAAACAAAACTCAGTATAGGAATAAAGAATATCTATACATTAAAATAAAAGGGTTAAAACTTCAGGGGCACAAAATAATGAATTTTAACATCTCTCTAACATATCCTGTTGCCCTGGAAAATGAAATGCAGAGATGCACACCCATGCACAAAGGCAGGAAACTCTTTGGATCTGATCCCGTTCCTAATGACAGGAGTTTCTCTCTTCTGTCCTCGCAGGATGGGGCCCCTCCATTATCTTTCAACCAGCCGATAATTAGCAACTTTCGTAACAATCGTGTCAGATGAGCAGCCTGGGGAAGGGAAAGGAATCTATTATGTGGCTAGGGCCTTCTGTCTGCCCGATCTTTTAAGCAGATTGAAGCGGGGCGGCGGCCGTCGCGCACAACCGCCCCAGGTAAGCCGGCGCGGGGCTCCTGTGGGGTTATCAAACTGGCCAGGGCTTTCAGGCAGAGCAAAGCCTTCCGCCGGGAAAGGTCCTCCCAAGTGCTGGCACCGCATCTCTAGGATTATCCCCACCGCACTAACATATCATCTGGCTTTAAACTTCAGCCCCTCTGGCAAAGTATATACTCAAAATGCCGCTCCCCTCCCCTATCCCTCCTTATCCTTTAGTCCCGTCTTCCCCCGTTTCCAACAGCCACGGGCTGTGGCCGGCACCGCTGCCAAGCACCGGGCTGGATTAGCTGCAAGCCAATAGCTGGGGGTCAGGATTAAGAGGCCAGCATGCACTTTAATACAAGCTGCCTATAATTAATGGCATTATTAATAGCTTGACTGAAAAATTCATTAAAAAATCCATTAAAAATAAATACCCTTTTACAAAAGGCATTGCCTTGGGTAAGAAAAACAGAAAAAAAGATAAAGGAAAATTGATTGGTGGTTTTCAGTTCACAGAAAGACAGACCATAGTTCAAGCTGATTAAAATTGAACATTTTAGATTAAGCACCCTTGCCAAAATATTCTCTGTAGTTACCCAATATGAAAATATTATGAGATGTCATGTTTTGCATTTTTTATACGCGAAGGTTTGAGTATAAGAGACATCCACCAGGCTCAAGCACACCAAGATTCACACACATATGTGTGCCTGCACTCCTGCTTGTGGGTAGTTTCCTTCCTAAGATATTTTTCTCCCTCAGGAGCAGCAGGACTGCTGTATCAGAGGTTAACTGTAAGTGATAAACTCTCACTCTACTGCAGAGCACATGCTGAGATGCTGCAGAGCATGTATCTTCACCTCTCTGTTCCCAGCCCTAACTGTTGCATCTAAATAAAGTTAATAATACTAATCAAATGGAAAATGGGTGTCCTTTCAATGCAGGCATGGGCTTCTCTTCAGATTTCACCTCCCAGTGCTCATCAACATTTTGAGTGCACAGACCAGGGAAGAATAAAAGCAGATAAAACTGATTTTCATTTATACCAAGGCCTCCTGACACCTCTTTGGTAGTGCAAAAAGCCATTAGAGTGAGAAAGAGCATAATTTTTCCCATTTTAAACTCCCCTTTATGCTGCCTGAGTGGTGTAGAGCAGAATCAAATGAAATGAGAAATGGATCCAGAAGGGGCCCTGAACTTTGCTTCCAAATCTTCCTTCTCTTCAGTGTATCTCCTGACATTATAGGCAAGACTACAAAATAACAGTAATCTTGTGTTATTTTCCTTACTGCCAGCACTGACATCTGAAAGCTCGTATATAGTCTCAAGGCAGCTACAGCCCTGGCAGCAGCACTGAAATTTCTCTGGGGACCTTGCAGATATGCTTCAACCTGGCCTTGGTAGGAATTGTGTTTGTCATAAATAACACTGACTTAGTACTGAATACATGAAGACCATGCTTGGACACCAAAAAGGACCATTTCTAATACCATCTTCTCTGTCTTGTTATGACCTCTAAGTAATTTACTCTGTCTAAACCAGCAGGATAATTTTTGAAGAATACAAGAAGATACAAGACTTGGTGTCCAAATAGTGATTGACAGACATTAAAACTGGGTGCTGGAGTGAAAAAGAAACTCTGATGGAATAACCTCCTTATCCCCAAGAGCTTTGTTAGAAGCAGCCAAATTATCACAAGTTGCAGCAGGATGTCCTCTTTCCCACTGCCTAAACCAGATCTGGTTATCCGCCAGATAAGGATTTTAAAACCCGGGGACTGCTTCTTCTGTCACCCTTGCTGATGTTCTCAGCATCACAGTTAGCATTACCTCTGCCAACCGATAACGCAACAAGTTCACTTTTCATCACTGTTAGGCTGCAGACACAGAGGGTGACTCATGTGCTGGTGTCTCTGTTGCTGTTGTTATGCGTTGGACATCCAACGTGGAGTATCAGTGAACTCTCTCACACTTCATCCCAGGAAGGCAGAAATATTACTCCTTGGCTCCAAATTCCTTCCTGGCTCCTTGTGTTGCCAGCTGTTAGGTTTAATGGCCATCAAACTGTTTGTGCCTCTGAATTAAAAGTCTCCTGGAGGCTATGTTAGATCCCGCCCTTTCTCTTGAGAAACAGCAATTCTGTGTTTAGATCACCCTTCTGCTGTCTAATGAATATGGCTAAGTTGTTTTTGAGGCTGCAGCAGTGTTTGTGCCCTTAACTACATGTAACAAGCAGTAAAAATTTCACTCCAGGACTAAGCTTTCCCAGAAGATATTGTAGCAGATAAATGCTGCAAGATCCCATAACTGATCTACTGTTTGTTGTCAAGTCACTCTGGCCCTTTGATCAATGTTGATATTTTACACTGTTAGAGAAATGTGAGAACCACATGGAGACAGGACTGCAAAACCTTGATTCTTTTTCTAACCATTACTTCTTCTCACTCTTTAGGTGGAAGGTCTTAGAATGGTGTGCTAAACCTTCACTCCTAAGAAGAAAAACTCACACAACAGAATATCTCCCATGTTTTCTTGCTTGTATATTTTGCATTAAAACTTTGTAGATTTGTGATTACAAGACTGTTTCATAAACTGTTCATTAAAAAATATACTAATGAAATGTAAATATCTGATGAGTTAATATTTATTAAAAAATTGATTCTCAAAACTAACAAAAATAATACTCATGTCCATTTTGAACTGATCCATATTAAAGGTTTTGACTTTCAATATTCAAAAATTTCAAAACTTCCATTTAATTAAAAGAGGTTCCGCATGTGATTGTTACTACTCCTCTCTTATATGAAGATACTGAATAATTTGACCAAGGACCCACAGTACTCTGGGGTGTAGGTGAGGAATGAACCCACCCTCAAAAGGCCCTGGGGTCAGCAAACTGGCAATTAATGCCAGTTTGTTGATTTTCATTCTTCCATTCAGCATGAAATAGATTTGCCCACAAAATTTCTTAGTAAAGCTAACATAAAAACTATCTCGTCCAAAATGTAAGTGTCAGCTTTTTCCTGTAGAGGAATGATGACAAGATTTGTGCTGATCATTTTTTCTTCAAACATTTAATTTGTATAAGCAAGGTGTCATTTAACCCAACTACTTTCATTACATTCACTTTCTCCACTCCCCAATGACCTTCTTATCACATATTATTCATACTGAGTCTTCACTTTCTTTGTTATTGTTTTCATAAAACTATTGCACTTATGTAATATCATTGATTGCCACAAGCCTGTTCTTGTTGTTGCATTTTTTTATTTGTTTGTTTATTTGTTTGTTTGTGTGTTTTTTTTGTTTGTTTTTTTTGTTTTTTTAATCTAAATATTGGACACTAATCAAGATTTTTTAAATTTCCATCCCTTTTTAAACTAAAAATATTTCAGCAATGTACTCATGAGCCATCTGCTATCCAGCACTTGCCCCTCCACTCCCCTTGTGAGGAATCTGTGGGCTGCCATAAGGCTTCCCCTCAGTCTGCTCTTCTCTAAGCTTTGGTTTCCCTTAACATGTTGGTCTTACAGTGCATTTAACATGAGGATGTTTTTTTGTTCTTGGTGGTGGTGGATTTTTGTTGTTGTTGTTGTTGTTGTTTTGGTTTATTTTTTTCTCTGCAATAGACAAAAATGAGTCCCATTCATTCCCAGTAGAAGTTGATCACACCAATTTTGTTCCAGTTGCACAGTCTGAACAAATCACTTCTGGACTTTCTGAGGAGCAACCACCTCTAGTGGTAGAAATGATACCAGTAGTAGAATGATACCACCTGCTGATAGACATGGCCACACCATGCAGTTTTAAAGAACAAAAGCAGAATAAGGCACTCACCTGAAAGGATAGTGCAAATTTAAAGTAGTTACGTATAGATATATCAGTTAAAATCTGGCAATGATTTTCTCGCTCTTCTAAAAAGGGATACTGAACATTTTGTAAACCAAAAAGTCAGAGTGATTTGCACAAAAAGTGGCCTTCAGACATCCCAAGTGGAACAGCCTGGCATTAAAAATGTTTGAGCATCTGTGTACAAGCCTAAATATCATACTTCAGTCAAAAGTGAGAAAAAGAAGTGTGATTCTGAAAAGTTTGGGTAACATTATCATATCCAGGATAGCCCAAGCTGTGGGTGTCTTAAGAATTATTGTCTCACTAAAGGTACCACTAAAAATTAGCCTCATTGACAAAGGGATACAACATATATGCAGCTTACAGAGAAGCATTTGCTTCATTGCTGTTAGGACCTGAGGGCACAACATAATAAAAAGTGTGTAACTGTGAAAAGAGCTACGTACTGGAAGAGATTACTACTGATATTATATTAAAAAATAAAATGAAATTGAAGTTTTGAGACACAATTTGGAAAGTTTTCAGGAGGGTTCATCAGGCACAGCTACTAGTCATGTCACCAGTCAGACCATGACAACTGGGAACCCATTCTCCAGTCTATGTTCATAATCTGAGGTGTTGAAATTACTTCTTGAAGTAAGAAAGCAGAATTTAATCTCCTTTGTTTATCAAAAGCAAATGATTTGATAAGAATCTGTGATCTGATACAAAGGGAAATGGAACACATTTCATCTGCAACCACAGAAAAGAGCAAAATAAAAATTTTATCTAAGGAAGATCAATAGCTACAAAGAACATATAAAATGGATCTTGGCAAAATGAAACCTATGTGTGGATTAACAGCTAGGGTTAATCTTGGGTTATGGTTTCACACCTTTGTGTTTCTTAGTAGCCTGTTCCTGGCTAAGTCCTTCTCTGAAGTTCCTCGCAAGAAACTGGTCATCATTTGTCACTCTTGCTCCAGAGAGGGGACACAACTGACAAGAATTAAGACGGAGAAAGTGACCTACTAGTCAGATCCACATCAGAGGAAGGAGGTAGGCTGTGGAGATCACCTCCTCTTCTAGCCTTGGAGTACCCATTTACTCCTTCACAAGATGCTGGCTTTACCCCATACATCTACAGAAAGCATAACCCCAACAAAAGGACATTAATGGGGCAGAGTTAGTCCTATCTTTTTCAAGACTTAGCATTAGCCGAGAAACTATTTTTTTTTCTTTTTAGAAGAAACAAAAAACATCTGACTGTTGCTAATGATTATTTTGACCCAAGCAAGGACATTTCAGTCCAGCCTTCTTTTTAGGGTTAATTAATGTTTGTATACCAATTTTATTTATTTATTTTTTAATCTTGAAATATTTATTTTTCTGCAAAGCAATAAACCTTTTTGTTTGCTTGTTTTAAAAATGTCAAATAAAATATACTCCCACTAAAAACATTTACTGACTTACATGTGTATCCATTAATTGCTTCATTTAACACCAGACTGAACATATTCAGGTCGTTGATTGCCACAGATAGCTTACCCATTTCTAGCAACCATGTTTTGCCAATGTTATTCACTGGATGGTATATGCTCAGGAGACTTTAAGCAATGTCCTTGATATTCAGTAATTCTTACAGGTATTTTGTCTCATACCCTCCTCCTAAGTCAACTGTGCTAAGTCTAATCTGAGACTGATGTATTAAGTTATTTGAGTAGTGGAAGCCAACTTCTACTTTGTTCTCATTTCCTCCTTTTCCAACAAGTACGTTTTGTGCCCCGCCCTTACAGGACACACCTAAGTGTTTGAGAAACATCACGTTAAGCACAAACTGAAGTGCACATTAACTCCTTCTCCTGAATGACTTCAATCCCAGAGTTTTAATGAGCAGGGTGGGGACTCTCTAAACTTGATACTTCCTAACACTACCCGCTGGCTAAATAATCCACTTTCAGTTTGTGCACACAAATTTGATACTTTTCCAGAGTTAGATAGCATCTCAGAAAGATATCTTTTATCTTTAACCTCATTAAAACAAGGTATCTGGGTGGTAATATTTCCGTTTTCTCTCAGCCCACAGACTCTGAACAATAATACACTTCACATGGGTTAATCAAACTGAGATAATACTGTCATAACTGAGCCAAAGTTCTTGAAATCACATAAATCACCAAGAGAAACGTCAGTTCATTGAAGCCTTTCCTTTACCAATGTAACAAGAAGAATTTAGATATGTAACCATGAAGCTACTATAGGCAGGTTTTTTTTTCATGGAAGTGGTTCTCAATTATTTTTACAATAAATATATTTATTTATTTATTTATTTAAGACACTGTTTGTATGTACTGAAATAAAATGGCTAACTTGATTAACCTGAACTTTAGAATTCCTCAGCTTTAAAATTCCAATTAACTGGAGCATTCACTTCTCACTGCAAATTATTGCACAGCTGTATAGTTTTCCAATTAGATGCTATTTCATCTCTTCAGCTTCACTTGTTATCCTACTGCATCTCAGGAAAGCTTCTTGTCAGTTCCTAAATGCTCAGTGTTCAAGCCTTGACATTTAGACTCTTCAAATATTTGCATACTGTTATTATGCTTCTGTTAACCATCTATGAGTAAAGCTATATTTATTCCATCTTTGTACTCCTTCCTAATAATTCAGCTCTTCCCAGCTTTGATCTTTTAGTTCTTCTTCCCAGAATAATTCTTGCATATTGTCAGCACCTTTTCATTTTGATGATGCCAAGAATAAAAACTTATACCAGGTGAAGTTACCAGAACTTATCTAGAGATACTACTGTACTGCTTTCCCAAACTCTGATATGACACACCCTTGAATGTAAACTTTAGGATTGTATCAGATTTCCTTACCTTTCTGTCTTCCAGCCCAGTACCACTACAGTTCACAAAACAGAGAGCTTCTGCACACAGAGAAGATAGAGTAAAAACAAGATTGCTCAGAGGTAGGACTAAATTCAGAAATCCTGGACCCCTCATCACTCAGCTGTTTTTCCTACCTGTTGGACACTTCTCCATGTAAATAACATCTTTGTAAATTATGAATGTCACATTTCTTTATTAAACAAAAAGAGGACTGTGAAAGAGAAAAAAAAAAAAAAGTACAAATCTGTTTTTGGTGGAAATGATTCATTTAGTCCAGTGGTGTTGGCAGGAATGCCCTTTGTATTAAGAGATTAGCAATTGAACTCACATCAGTGCCTTACTCTTCTTCTATAATATCCCCTGAACATTAACAGGAGACATCCTTTCCACTTTACAGTTAGATTTATGTTTATGACACTGATAAAGAAGAAAAGGCTTGGGGGGGGAGGGAGGGGGTAGTTGGGGGGAGGGTGGTGCAGATCTTATCAGTGTATATAAATACCTGAAGGGGTGGTGCACAGAGGATGGAGCCAGGTTCTTTTCAATGGTTCCCAGTGGTAGGACAGGAAGAAATGGGCACAAACTGGAGTACAAGAGGTTTCATCTAAAACCAGGAAGCACTTCTGTGCTCTGTGGTTGCTGGAGTCTTGGCACAGTTTGACCATGGAGGTTGTGGAGATCGTTGGCGATTCCTGGGATTCCTCAAAGATCTTAAAAAACTGTCTGGATGTGGTCCTCTGCACCCTGCTTTGGGTCTCCCTGATTGAGCAGGGGGGTCAACCAGATGACCTCCACAGGTCCCTTCCAACCTTAACAATTCTAAGATTCTTTGATTCTGTGATTTGATGGGTCCTATATGGTTATGCTACATTCATGTCATTTCTAATTAGAATGATAGAAATTTAATTAACTACAATGTTATTTCCACAAGTAACAAGATTTGTATGTTAAGATGATTATTCCTTTCAGCTATCTGCCCAACCACTTTGTAGACTGCTCTTCTCAGGCCTATATCAGCAACTGAGCTACATTAGTGTAACTGCATGTGTGCTATTCTGTATGCAAAAGATATCTATGAGTATTAACTAAATTTGCAAGAGGAATTAGGATCAGTAATAAATGCTTTAGCAAAGAGGCTTTTGGGAATAAAAAATGTATCTTCAGGCAAAATTCTCATAAACTAGACATCATCTTTGATTTACAATTTATAGTATTTTCTTGTCTGTGTCCAATATTCTCAGCTTCAGGGCTCCTGTTCTGTTTGTTGTGATTGACTGCATAGGGTAGGAGGGCAGTTCTGTAGGCTAAAGTTAAGTCAATGCAATCATGAACTTAGGAAAATAAAGAACATGTTCATCGTCAGCTTATACAAGCCAGGTCATTCAGGCTGAAATCCCTTGGACTCACTTACTCTTAAGGAACTTTCAGTTCTTAATGCATAAATATTGTACTACTACGTGTAACTAAACTGGTGGCAAAATCTAGTCATTTGTAACCATGTGCATGCAGAGTGAGAAGGAACAAATATTTTGGGGATGTTTCCCTCCTGCTGTCCGTAAAAAGAACACTCTGTTTTGAGCTCAAAGGGAGTTTAACCTTAGTATCATCTTTGAATCTTTCCTGAAGTTCTTGTTCATGCCTGCTTTCATAGATTCATAGTTTATGAGGCCAAAAAGGACCATTATAATTCTCTTGTCTGACCTCCTCCATAATAAGTTGATTATTATTATCTTCTCTTTCTTTAAAGTCTTTAGATCACATTGTCCATACTTTGATTATTGAAGAATTGCCCCTAAAAGGAATTTTTTCCTTTTTATTTTCCACTTTAAATGAGCCTATTAATGGAGTTTCCACCACTGACAACCTGTTTAAAAGTTACTATTAGGATTCTTTTTTCCCCTCTGACAGCCAGCCTGTATGCTACTTTAGTTAATTTAATTCCATTGCTCATGGCAATGCCCACACCTTAAATAATTTTTCACCCTCCTTGGCATTTAAACCCTTCAAAAGACTGTAGGCAATTTTCCTGTTTCTTTTTAGTCATTTCTTAGGCAAGCTAGATGGATATTAGTTTTTAAGATCTGTCTTTATAAGTCAGTCTTTCCCAGCCTCTTAATTAGGTTTTAGTTTTTCCCTTCACTACTACACTGGAAGAGCATCAGTTCTCTACCATCATTAAACCACACAGACCAAAGAGAGTGTATGCAACATCTCAAACCTGTCAAGTCCACAAAAACTGTTACTGATTTCACTAGATGCTGGATCAAGATTTTATATATGTGTGGTTCCTTTTGTTAAATGATGTAAGGAAATGAGTTAGAAGTTCTGTAGCTGTAATATTATCTCCAAAATAATACATTACTTTCTATTCCCTGACATAACCAGCTTATGACTATTTGGTAACAACAGCTACCTCAACTAATTTTGCCTTCTGAATCTCATTTTCCAAAAAATCTTCATGAATTTTTTTTCCTTGGGTACTTTACCTTGAGTTTTTCAGGTTGAATTTTGCATTTCTTGCCAGTGCATTCTTTGTATGTCCTTCTGTATTATTTCTCTTTTCCCCTAAGGTGAATTCTCCATTACTCGTATGGGCTCACTAAGATGTTTTTTTATTGTACAACTCAGTTTTTAATGAAGTGTCCTCATTTCAAACAGATATCACTTGAATATATTTTGCAAATGCAATTATAGCATGCTATTTACAATAGCCCTCTTCCAGAGCATTAATGAGAACATTCAACTTTTACTTTGCTGCTTGGGATAAGCAAGCAGATCTCACTGGGACACCTACACAGACCTCTACATGATTCAAAGAAGCTCTATTTTTCATTAACTTCTTGCTGTGGATTTTCATTAGACTTTCAGTCCATCCAATGGTGTTATTAGTAAAGCCAGTGAGATTTACTGTATTGAACTTGATTTTTAGTCTAACACTTTGCAATTATATATTCTACACTGATATATAAAATATGTTATGGTCATATAAATATCTTTCTATACCTTACCATCTATCCATAGCACACACATTCCTGAATATAAAAATGCATTATTTACATCTTAGCATATTTATATAAATATGGATGTGTATGAATGTATGTATATGTACATATTAAGCAGGTCTCTGTGTGGGAACATAGGACCATGAGTCCAACTGTAAAACAGTAGCCTAGGGAAAGTAAAGTACTCAAAGAAGTTCAAATCTAGTCATTCAATGCAAATAAATAAATAAATAAATAAATAAATAAGACAGACAGACCAAAATCAAGCTCCCAAGTTCATATTCTCCTACGTGCCTGGTGACAGGACGAGGGGGAATGGGCTTAAGTTGAGCCAGGGGAGTTTTAGGTTAGATGTTAGGAAGAACTTCTTTACTGAAAGGGTTGTGAGGCATTGGAACAGGCTGCCCAGGGAAGTGGTGGAGTCACCATCTCTGGAAGTCTTCAAAAGACGTTTAGATGTAGAGCTTAGGGATATGGTTTAGTGGGGACTGCTAGCGTTAGGTCAGAGGTTGGACTCGATGATCTTGAGGTCTCTTCCAACCTAGAAATTCTGTGATTCTGTGATTCTGTGATAACTACTGAAAAGGACTATAATTAAATCGCATAACTTATTTCTGAAAGAACTCTTGAATTTAAAAACTTAACACAATTAGAAAGCTACTGCTAGTTACTGGATACAATGTTGACTTTTCAAAATTAAAACACTGGTTGTGAACTGCCTTTTGCAAGGGGAGAAAATAATGTAAATTGCCCCTTAAAAAACATTTCTGTAAAAATGAAAATACAAGAGGGACACATGGACATCTCAGCTTTGAGGACTCAATTTAATTTCCCAAAAATATATAGCTATTGTCATTTGAGATTCCCTGGGGTATCCATGACATACTTATGGGACTGGGAAATACAGAACCAATGGTATAGGTACAGAACCTATACCTCTCTAGAATGATATAGTTCCAGCTATTATAAGATATATGATGTACCAGAATATACTTACCTACTATAACCATTCTTATTGCATCATCATAAGGGTAGGTAGGATATTACTATCTCTCTTCCTTAGATTGTTTTCTTCAGCTGAGTTTCCTTAGGAAATAAAACTCTTGTGAAACCTCTAACAATGCACATTAGAATTGAAACTTCATCTAGTTACCTACCTGTCTGTCTGTGCATTTCCTAATTACCCTCACAAGATACAAGTCCATAAAACCAGGCTTTGCTGCAGCTCATCACAAAACCACTCTGTTTAAAGGAGAAACTGTTGTGCAGAATTAGTTAAATTGTCCAAAGTCAGGCAGAAAACCTGTGCTAGAGCTTGAAACAGCTTGCAGGTCAAAACTGATTTTCTCTCCCTGTGTAGACATAGAGAAATTAAGTTACAGGAAAGAAAAACTATGGCAAAGCAGTAAAATGAAGTTTGAAACCAAACTTTTAACTCTTGCTGCCTTTGGCTGTTGAGACCGATTCTAAATACCAGTAGACAACTACAATTTGCCAGACCTAGGCATAGCTGTATTTCATAGTGTTTTAATGAACTTTGAAAAGAGTTTAGAGAGTGGAAGGATGGAAAGCAGTGTAATACTGTAATAAGTGCAAGATGGATATTGGTAATTATGGCAGCACATAAAGCTTCCTAAATAATCTTTACTAATGCCTGTACTTCAACAGAGTGCAGACAGCTGTCTGGCACTGAGGCCAGGTGGCATGGAAAACCCTGCACCCGAAATATTAATTCTCTGGATCTCCAAAGTAGGGTGACTACAACTAAAATCCCTAAAGCAATGGTTCTATGACCAGCTCTACATCATGAGCTAGGTACCAAAATTTGTGGGGACAGTTCTAGATGGCCAGGAACTACTATAAAGTGTTAACAGTAAAGAAAACTGAGTTCTAGTGCTCAAGAATGCCATTGAGTGTTTAATTTAACAGTGTAGCTTTAGTCTTCTATAACTGCTTACATGTTTGGTTTCTTGCTTTTTTTTGTTTGTTTTTTCTTACAGAGTAATTTTTTTTTCATAAAAAAATTGATTATGTCTTTTTTATCAAATTATAGTAGTCAAAAAATTCTCATTTTTTTAATGTTAACATTATTGGACCAGAAATACATATTTCATTATTCTAAGCAACTTATCCTCTTAAAATGAATTTTATTTCATATAAATATCAAAGACATTAATTTGAATGTGAAATTGTTTGCATCTGTGAAAATCTGGTTGTTTTGGTTTAATTTGATTCACTGATGACCTGATTTTTCCACTGTGTTTTGTGTAGTAAAAAAAAAATAAAATAAAATAAAATAAAAATAAGAGGGAGATTAAGGAAATCTCCCCCATAAGAAATGCCCCCAACCTGCCAAATCCTTTCACCAAAATTTTTTTAGGACTACTTCATACATTTGAAAATATATGTAAAAGAAAAAAAAAAAAAAAAAAGGAACAAATATATGAAGGTGAGACTCTCAGAAGAATCTGTGTGACTTGGAAGTAGAACTCTCCTATAAATTCATGTTGGTTTACCTATCAGAGCGTCTTGCCCAAAGTTACTTACTCTACAGACCAGTGAAATATTAGGAAGACCCCTGTGTGTGTACATGTAGCTTTCTATTTTGTTTAATCTATCATTTCTCTGACCTACAGTGTCCTGATGTTCCTGTATGGCAGCTTTGTTCTTACTCAGGGAAATTCTAGTTTAGTTAATGTTTCTGCATAACCTGGTCGCCATCCACTTCAAACACATCACAGGCCACGGACTTCATACACCTGACCTGGCATTTACTCCTGCCCACAGATTCGTAGTGCAATCCATAAAGGACATTTGGCATTGCTCTGCCTTGCCAAATCCACCTCAGGGTTAAGCTTCATATGTTCCCTTTTGCATCAGTTCCTTTAAAGATAGTACTTTCTTTAACGAGCTGTCAGAACTAAGCATTTCTCTGCAGTTAAATGGTACTATGGTTTCCTTGAATTTATTCATGTTAATAATTGCTGAACAGCTAAGCAGACCACAACACTTTCTCCATCTGTAAGCTGTGAGTTAATGAAAAGTAAGGTACATAGAAAGCTTAGAGTATCAAAGCCATCAGGTGGCCATTTAATGCAGAATACATAAAAGCAAGGATTTGTCATACCAGATTGAACCAATGACCCCTTACATTCTGCTGACAACAGTCTGTTTCTGATCTTTGGGTAGAAGGCAAGGAAAGCCATAAAGATATCCTAAACATTGACTAGCCATATTAAGTTAGTATTTCTTTCATAGTTTTCCAAGGGTATGGAAAATGATATAAAAAGAATTTTCCTTATATTCTTTTATTTTTACTTCTCTTATTTCATTGAGGGTGAGACATGGTGTTCAGAGATTTCAAGAAAATTTGGATGACAGTTCATGATCCAAGGTTCTTGCTTCAGTGACCTTGTTTCAGCTCTGCAAAATGCTATACATTCATTTGATTTTGAAGCAACTCCTATATGTTCGTTTTTGTTTTTGTTTTTTTCAAGGGTATATCACATAGAGTTTTTCAATTCCTTCAGACCACAAATTCAGACCAAATAGCAAGAGAATAAAAAGGTAAAACTTCATTCATCCAAACGTTTTGCTTAACTAAATGTTTTGCTCTGAGAAGTACAAAGCCATGTGATTTTGGCCCCGAAGTAAAAAACATGAAGTAAGAATTGAGGAGTTACAGAAAGAAACCCTCACGCTTTAAACTGGTCTGACACCATGCCACTATGTTCTGCATAATTTCTAACTCCTTTTGTTAAATTAAAGTTATTTTTCTGGACTGACTTAGTATTTGGGAACATCTCCATCTAAAAGTAGATGCAACAGCTTGGGGTTTGATCCCCAAGCAAATTCCAGTGCTGTCCAGCAAAGTCCAGAAAACAACATATTGCTAATGACAAGATGCATTCATCAATCATGTGAACTGCAAAACCATATCATTTGAATAAATAGTTTCACTTAGTGAAAAAAAGCAGTAAATATTCAGTTTAAAAACAAACACAAATACTTTCAGATACAGTTTTATGAGTTTATACTTGGTTTATGTTCTTTTATCGGCCTTCCAATTTAATTGCCAGTATGTTCTCTTATAGTCCTCTTGAAATATCTGTCCTCAAATGTAAAGCCAGAGCTGTTCCACACAACTGAAAATCTCTGATTTGCTCTCAATGAAGTTAAAGGTAGCATTCAGTGACAGACAGTGTCATTAGGTAAAGGAATAAATTTTGCAGTGGAGCTTACAGTGATTTAGTCTATTTGGATGCTCATTCTGCTTGTTTTTCTCATTAAGAGAGGCACTAACCATCTCTCCTCTGCCCAGCTGCTCATTCAAATGAAACCTGTAGAAATCTAGCTACCTTCAGCTATGCTGTTGTTTTTGAATAAAATCAACTGGGAATTGTTCCCTGTTGCTTTGACACCACATAGCTCATATTGATACAGCTAAATCCTCTTAACTTTCCCAAAAATGGCTTGCCATATACAGACTGGTTATTAGGAATGGTCACTAGCAGTTGCTAACCCTCTGAGCTGTGCCCAGCAATTCCATGAGTAGTGATATGCATCCCAATCCCATGCAAAGGGGAAATGCTGTGACCTTGTTAGAGGATCAAAGACATAGCATTCAAAAGGTGGGACCAAATATAGGTCTTCTACGTGAATGTAGTGAAAACAAGATTTATTTCTGATTTCTGAATTGTTTATAATAACTGAACAATTATTAAACCCATCCCCCCCCCCCCCCAAAAAAAAAAAAAAAAGTTACAGAAAAAAAAAATAGAATCCCTTAAAGGTGCTTTTCAATACACAACAAATTTCATGGAATAGCCTGATAATATCCTCCATAAGGATTTCAGCAAGATTGCTACTATATGTCAGCATTTTAAGAAAAAGGTAGTGTTTGATATCAAGGTTTGTTTATATTCCAGGAAAAAAGAGAACCAACTCTAATCACACGTTATCTGTTTTTCCTTCCAAAGCTGCTGTCTTTTGGGTAGAGAGACCATTTTTACAAAGAGCTTTTACAGTGGACCTACCAGGCATTATTAGAATCACAACGATGATATGCCTCCTTAGGGCTAAAGAAATGGAGATAAGAGAAGTAAATATAATATTCAAGTTAATTTTTAATAAAACTGAAGGTAAGAAAGGTCTGTGTTTTCCTTGAATTTAGCTGATTCCCTCTTGATCCTGAGAAAAAGTGCAACAATTTGCCAACCAAACTAATTTTCCAAAGCAGAGAAGGTAGAACCAGTAGTTTTAAAATGGGATATGTTTGCAAGTTGAACCATAAAGAAATAAGTACTTATTTTTCATGCAGAAGTTGATATTAAAAGAGGGTAGATAGTAATTATGGTTGGTTGAAGAATTTATTTTGAAACATCCTTGGAGTGAAGATTAACTTTTTAAAGTAGGTGACCAGTTTTTCAAAAAGAATTAGCTTTCTTCAAGGAAGAATGATACAAAGCATCATTTTTTATTTCACATAAAAAATACAAACATTTCCCCCCAAAATTTGGGACTAAATGCACATTAAAGTATGTACATGTATCTATCAACCTCAAAAATGTTTACTAAATTGAAAGCTATAATTCAGACTGTTCAGTTTTATAAATCCACAGATATGGTCCTGTTCCCAATTTATCTGGTTGCTGACTGAGATGGAGGCCCTATCTTTGCTTGAATAATTAGAAATCTTAAAAAAAAAAATAATAAAAAAAAATAAAATAAAATAAAATAAAATAAAATAAAAATAAATGTTTTAATGGTTCCAGGAATGAATACTCGTTGGTTAGCTGAACCTTCTTATTTTAATAGTTTCATATTATTTTCCTTTTTCAATCTTTCCTGTTATAAATTACTTTAAAAGTCAAAAATGAAAGTCTCTGCTGACCAAAAGAAAAAATAAATAAATAAAAAATTCCAAATAAGTTATATTTGTACTTGAGGACCTCTCCACTTTTATTTACCTTTTCTTTAACATTAAATTTGCCAAAATCAATTTTTTTCCTGAGAAAACCTGTGGGTTCAACAAACTAGATTTCTGCAACCAACCCCTTCTGAATATTTTGTTGAAAAATTTCTAAACTACTCTGTGTTGTTTTGTGTTTTTTTTTTTTTTTTTTTTTTTTTAGTTGCCCTGCTGTGCAAATGCCTTACTCCCCTGTAATTATGACACAGGGTCAGTGCTCAGTGTTTTTTGCAGTATAGACACAAAGCCATGGGAATGTGCGCATGTTTGAGTTTTTTCCTTTTAAGCTGCAAGTGGCATCACTAACCCCAATAAGACCTTTCACAGGCATGTTCTATAGTGCCCATTGTTTCTGGCCTTGGTTCCCAACACCACTCTTGCTGACATAAGAGGAAAATTTTGCCAATAATTTGGCAAAATTTGGCTTCAGAGGAAGCCAACCCCAAATGTGACTTCTTCTCCCCTATTGCTTGTGACGTACATGCCAGGTGAATAGAGTCATTGCCTTGTTTACCTAAATAATCAACTGTGAGAACAAGAGATACCTGCTGTGGGCCATCCAACCTGCTCCCTCACAGACCTGTCTTAGAAGGGGACAAATATTGCCCTGGAGACACCCATTTCTCTTCTGTGACTGCAGAGGTCAACTAGTTTAGACTGATCTTTAATGTCTGGCTAGCTAATGCTGAAAGGATTAACCCCACATTACTTCTTTATTCTGATTTGAGTCTGAATGCAAGTTTGGAGATATCAGTAGAATTCTCCCACTAACAGTCACCATTTAAACAAAAGATCAACACTTAGAGCACTTCTGTATTTGCCACAGTCATTTCAGCTGCGACTTTGCCCATATAAGAGGAAATACCAAAAGTGTCACAGTAAATGCAATTACTGTGGTCTGGTAAATGTTTGGGGCTTGGGCTTTTTTGTTTGTTTGTTTTCTTCACTGACAAACAGTGCGCATGCTTTGACGTCTACTTCTCTAGCAAAAGTTGCACATGTTAAAAAAATAATAATAATTAAAAAAAAAAATCACAAGTGAGAAGATCCTTTTAAAAGAAATCTGACAATAAAGCAGAATTTAAGTGACACCAAACTCCCTCTGTTTTGCACACACAAGCACACACGGCGTCCCATCTGCTGGCTCCCGATAAGTCATTTGCACGGGGCACGACGAATGGCTCATTTTAGAACAGTCTGAATCAGCTGCAGCACACGTGCCTCTTGCTCTCTAATTCTTTATTGTTCTTCCATGAACTCCAGTGGCCTCAAGCAGCAGGAGACAGGGACACATGTAACAGCTCTCACCCTCTGGCCCAGATACCAAGCCCCTTTTTTTGTTAGGCTACAAACACTTCCCAGGACTCTCATTCACTACCACAGAGCCACTCTGCACATTCAACCAACGCTTGCACAGAGCTTGTTTTCTGTCCCTTTTAGCAATGCCCCTGTTCATGAGGATAAAACATTTGTAGGCCATACGGGCTTTCAATGAATAAATCTTCAGCAAAGCTCCACCAGAGAAAAAAGTCTAGCAAATCTCTCTTTGTATCTGAGATGCAACAGGGAGCCAAGCAGGCAGTTTTTTTCCAAAGTAACAAGGAGGTACTGCCCACATTTGGCTTATCTGTGCAGCCATTTGCATACATAACTCTCCGTGAAGAAGAGGTATCCGCTCTCCTTGACCTCAGTAAATCAAAAGCAGACAGGCCACAACTTTAACGTATTTCTTTGGGTAGCAATCCTCCAACATACAGAATTGTACAAAACACATGCATAATACACAATACAGATCTGGTGCAGACCATCTGACTTCTTTTAACCCCCTGGTTCTGTATTTTAATGGTACTGAATTTAGACCTGTCATTTCGGTTTCTTTTTGTGTCTGTTGAATATATTTGGCTAGAGTTTGTTCTCTGCATTTCCAATGAGGTCAGTAAGTAAGTCGCTGTTTACACAGATGTTTTACAGAGCAGAATCTGTCATTAATATTTAAATTGCACACGTGTGTCTGACTCTTGTGTGTATATACTTATAGCTCGACAGGTAAGGTACATAAAGGTATATAGATATGTGTATAGATATACAGACACACAAACACACAGGTATGCATGTAGAATTTAAGGTAGTTGGGGAGCAATCCTTCTTATCACGTATGGTTATTATTATTTACTATAAATCGCCGTATGAAGATATGATCCTGCTTCAATTCAGCTAGGTGTAAATATCCTTAAGCAGCTCCACACTTCTGAGTTAACAAGGAAGAGAGGTGGGTTTGGGTGTCAGCATTAGCATTCTGCTTTCTTACTTGCCTGAATTTAAGTATAGCCTCACACTAAGAAAATTTCATCACTTTGGGGGATTTTCTTCTCCCATTTTCCAAATCTGCAAACAGGTCCACCTGGAGCACAGTGTAATCCAGCACTTCAGAAGATGATTTGTGCAATAAGAATGCCTTGAATATGAAGGAGCAATGGCAAACTGTCCCCACCATGTGATTCTGAGTACTTTGCCTTTGCCACTTGATGGCTTTGGAAAGCCTGAAAACAAAACAAAACAAAAGCCTGCATTTTTTTAACACACATTGATCAAGTTTTGACCGTTCATTTTAGACAACCCTGTTGCAGACATTACTCAGAAATTATGTCTAAAACATGAGAGTAGAGTCAATCTACATCCCTGTGAAATGTAACTAAACCTAAACTTAAATAAATAATAGGATTAAAAGAAACTTTCTAGTCCCAGATTTTTGTAAAGAAAGGATGTTTTGAAGATATATACGTCAGGGCTATGTCTATGGTACTAGATGAGATAAATGAGGGTCTGATTTTACATGATATACTTTGACTGCATTCATTTGGATAATTTGCTCTTACATCTTTCCCCTGAACTCTTCCTCACCTCCCCAAAACAGACCAAACCTATGTAGTCACTGCCCCATGATATCCCACAAACAGTGACCTGTACCAAGAAAGTTCTTCAAGGTGAATCACACCTCATGTCATGTGCATTGCTAACAAACTACTTACAGTTGGCAATTAAATCAATAACTAATACATCAACTGTATCTATTTTTATTTAAGTTGTGCTACAATAAGAGGTTCTTCCTCCTAAAAGCAAGGAAAAGGTCTGGCCTCATTTTTAGCTTGATAGTTCAGGAGTGCGGAAGGAAGAAAAGGCTTGACCCTTGTGGTTAGAATATTTACAGCATGAAGGTCTTAGTGCCAGCCCTTGCTTCCAGCATTATTTCTCTGTTACATGAAATAACTGTTTAATGCAAAATAAAGAGTCCTTTGAACAAGGACTGGAGCCCACACCCTCCTCATATGAACGCTGAACCCGTGAGTCATGTTGCTCTTTTTCTCACCTTCTAAGGGAATAGCTTGTGTTTCTCAGCATGAAAATCTACATCAACAACATGGGTGAAGAATTACCCCACCACCAAGTGACAAAGAGTTCAGGAAACTCTAGGAAAACTTCAAATTGAAATTTTCTCACAATGAGGTGGTCAGGTACCTTCTGCTGTGCCTTCACTGGTAAACTAGACAGAAGCAGGGCACAGGCATGAGACCATGCACACTGTCTAACTGTAGCTATCACTCCTTCACTTTGTCCTGGACTATCTAGGACAGTCCCAAACATCACTCATGCATTACTTCTGGGCTGGGTACTACTACCAGAAGGCAAGCTAGACACAACTTTTTGTTTTGGAACTGAAATACAGCATCTATAAGGATCTTATCCAGTTTATGCAGCTTGTTCTCATGGCCAAAGAGTATTTTCTGGACCAATTTTTTGAACTAGTGTGGAGGAAAATGTTGTATTTTTTTTCTTTTTTTTTTTCTTTTTATCCTCACAGGGCTTTAAAAATTCAAGCATGTTCACATGTTCATTTTTTCACTCATTCATTCATTTATTTAATCATTCATTTTATTCAGATTGTCTAAAGTATTCTGAGGATTTTCACATGCTCACAAGAATTATGATTCTGTAGTAAAATAACAACATTCTTCCTCTCTCCTCACCCCAACAAGGGTGGCAATGTCTAGGTAGTCTGTGGCAGCTTATGGAGGGTGCCAGCACACTCACTGTAGTAGTACTAAACAGCACAGACCAAAACAAAAATGTACCAAAAAGAGTGATAGTAGCTAGGTAATCTGGAGAACCACAATTCAATGTTTGAATTTCTTCTCTGTCCTGTGCTATTTACTGGTACGGAAGAAACCTTGGTGTTTTTGTGGTTCAGCAGTTACCCATGGAATAGGGACAACAGGGCTTTCTTACCTAGAAAAATATCATCACACACTCAAAAGTAGTATTTCTGGAGCTACATGTATAGTGGGCTCTGCTTCCAGTATGTATGTGTTTCTTTGCAAAGTTTTAACACTATACAGAAAACCAGGCAGATCCCTTAAAAAAGTAAGCAATTTGCTATTCCTATCCTTCATCACTACCATGAAACTTTAATAAACCTAATATGGATGGGTGATGCTGAACTGATTGCTGAACTAAAACTGATGCTTGCCTAGGTGCACATGGCCTCATGACCTAATTTTGCTTGTGATTTGAAAACAGGATGTACTCTTAACTTTTAGTGCACGTACTGGCTACTTGGAGAAAGACTGATTTCCCAAAGCTGAAACCACCCAGGAGAAAAACTGAGTAAGAGGAAGAAAAGTAACCCTCATCCACCACCATCATGAAAGATATGATCATTTGGCATCTGTTAATGTTGTTTTTATATGTCACAAAAATAAGCATTCTCAAAGTCACAAAGTAAAGCTTGTTCAGGGGGATGTAATAAATGAACCCTCATATATAAGCAAGAAAAAAAAAAAAAAAAAAAAGGTTATTTTAAAAATTTAAATCAAGACACAAGACAGAGTAAATGGAGATCTGGGAAAACTGTTAGCAGGAAGAACAATCAAATGGGAAATTTCTTGTATCAGTACAGTACCTATGGTAAATGGGACTGAAAACAATCACAGTTGTTTGTTATGATTTAGTAGCTTAGTGGGGTAGTATTGGTGATAGGAGGATGGTTGGACTAGATGATCTTGTAGGTCCTTTCCAACCTTGTGTTTCTATGATTCTATGATTCTAAATAAGCTTATAAAATAAAATAAAAAATAATAATCCAAACAAGGAAAACCTTTGTTAATGAAGCTGCTGCTACATGTTGACTGTTATCTACATAAAGGTATGAAAAGATCTTAACCTTGTAAATTTGATGTGACTACATAAGTGAACAACACTCTTTCATCTTCAAGTGCATGTTCAGCTCTGACCTCTGTCACAGAGAAAATACAGCAGAACAGAAAAGGTATAAAGAGCAAATAAATATGACTATAAAATTGAAAGAGAGGGAGAGAGAAAGTAAATAAGTAATAAGTGTAAATTTGACACTTGCTTTTGAAGAAAAAAAAAAAAGCTGAACTGGGAATTTCCAATGTATTTTAAAGTCAAAACTTTTATTAACAAAAGAAGGTATTTTGTACATAATTAATCCATGGCATTTGACTTCACTTTCTATTACTGCAGCAAAATGCCTAGAAGTATCTTAACATTTGCAGGCATAAGATGAGGTTATTCTGTTTTATATAAAAGCTCAAAAACTATTGAGATACACTTTAACTTCGTTCATATGAACACTGATTATGTCAAGCTTGTATTTATAACAATCCCAACAGATGTAATCAGTTTTATTCACTGGTATTTAGATCATTAGAATAAGTTCTTAATGTTGACCTGGATGTCAGAAATCTTATTTTTTTCTGCCCCACTCCTTCCTTCCCCCCCCCCCCCCCCCCCGTGCATGTCATACGAAAGTTGTACACATCTCTTATTTGTTTTTGACTTGTGCGTTTTATTTTAAAAATACAACTTATATGTTGTTCATTGTGAAATAATCTCTGTAAAATGCAGTGTGATGGTGCTTAAGCTAGACCTTCTGTGGCATCTCCTCCACTAAAGGTCCTTACAAACAGGTTAGAGGATCATCTCTGAGAAACAACGTAGGTAGAAATCATCCTGCCTTAGGGCTGGGGCACAGAAGAGGTGACCTTTTGAGGTTTCTTCCAGCCTTATGAATCCATGTTTCCTTATTCTGATACATCAAATTGCTGTGCCCCATTAAAATGAATACACTGATATAATACACATTTATGGAGGTCCCAGGAGAACTCATTAGAGTGAGGTGAGATTGTGTTTTAACCCTCTTTTTTTCATTGCAGAAACCAACCCAAAAGTAACATTTAACTAAGAGACAGAAACACACATATAAACAAATATTCCATAATCATTGGAGTTAAATCTCATTAAAATAGTCTACTTCAGAATCTCCTTCTGAAACATCTGATTCTGGACATAGCGTCTGGTCACTGGAAATGAACCTGATGTGGTTGAGCCATATATATATAACTGAGATTATACTCGCACATTTACAACTCAGAGTTGATTCCTCGTTTGTACAGGATTCTGATAAATACTATAGAGAGCATATCTACAGCTTTGCTTTGCATAGGTGGTAGCTAGATAATGACACATAGATTACGGAATGTGGGCCAAAAATAGAGAAAACAGTCCAGACTGACTGGACGTGCACCAAGGAAGGCTCATTGCTTCAGGCAGTCATGTTCAGAGGTTACTAGAGGAAGAAATAAAAATTGATCAATTCTGGATTTGTCAGTTTGCAGCCAAATTTATAAGGAAAGGACAGTGTCTCTTCATGATTGGAACAGAAAAATTGTATGTGACCATTCTAGGTAGTTTATGAAAATATATTTAAGAATTGCTAATTTACAACTTCATACATATGTATGCATGGGTGTAGATACGTATTTAATTTCTCAGATGAAACTTAGATCAACTAACAGTTACCAGGTATAGGTGTTACTAATTTGAATCAATCTATTACAACTACTGAGACTGTTCATTATACTAAACTTCTCAGGTACAGGTAAGATTGTATACTCCAGCAGCCTCTGACATGGAGAACTGGTAATGACATTTACTGTTCCTGCATATTTTTATACATTCAAATGAAAAAATATTTAAATTACAAAACCTAGACTATCATGGCTTTTGACTTACATGTGAACGGTGATTTTTTCAACCTTCTTTTTTTTTTCATGTTTTATTTATTTCCCCCTGTTCTGTAATTTAAATGTGGTATTACAGATCGGCTTGCTTATTTTTGGTTAGCTGTAGCTACCTGGAGATTTCTAAGGTTTGGAGAATTAAGAACTAATTCTGGAAGACTTGCAAAAATAACAAAGATTTCACCCTCTGCAGGAATTGCTCTTCCATTGTAGAAATTTTAGGAGCCCACAGTCTGACACAGAAATGCAGAAATCCTTCTCTTCAGATCCACATTTAGCTAAGGAAGTTGTGAAGTTTATTTGTTCATCTAGAGGCTTCAGCAAACTCAGGTGAAAACAAAACTTGTGACATAGCTTTCTGTTTATTGTGGTCCCTAAATCTGATATGATATATAAAAATGCTTATCTTCCCACATGGGCAGCTATTATTCATCTTGACCTTGAAGTGAAAAAAAGAAACATTTTCTTGAGTAATTGGAGGATCATAGTGAAGAGAGAAAAGTGAGTGAAAGTATAAAAAAAGGTATTTTATATTTTTTAAAAGGGAAACTGAGGCATGAAATGTTCATGGCATTCACTTCACACAGTGACTTGGAAGCAAACAGAGAAAAAGAATTGTCTTAAGAAGTCTTTTCTTAAGTCTATATCATTCATCTATTCCTATTTTGGGTTTTACACCTAAACTACAGAGCTACTCAGGCCATTCATGTGAAATCTCTGCTAAACCATTATTTAACTCATGACAGAGCCTCTTCACTCACCCCGAGGCCATCTGGCATAATCTGACCACCTAATATTATCTTTAATATTAGTCTTAGCCTCCAGAAGAAGCCATGTCCAAGCTGTTTATTGGGAATGGGCCCTGGTCTGTGCTAGCTCTTGAATCACAACTGGGAATTTCTTAAGGGAGTATCAACTCACCTGGGCCAGAACAGTACCAGTGCCTAGACACATGATCTGGTACTGGCTAATTCATCGCTATAACCATGGCCACAGGGACTCAGCCTGCAATTTAGCAGGTCCCCAGGGAGATTTGCTGTAGCCTTAGTTATCATACCATGATCTGAAAATGTTCATCTTTCTTGCTTCATCATTTCTGTTCCACATCTCTGATTGTGACTTCATAAAAGGAAGACTACAATGACATTTTTTTTTTTTTTTTTCAGTCTTGAATACAAACACAAATGAAGTTATACTCTAGACATGGAATATTGCCTCATATTGCCCCTGTCCTGGTTAATTCTCATACCCTTTTAGGAAATTATATATAAACAGCAAATGAGAGTTGCCAATGGCAGCTCTAAAATATATTTCCCTCCATGATCCACTCTTTCTGCCTCAGACCCTGAAGCTTCTTCACTTTGTCCTCAGAGATCATCTCCCACTAGAAACTCACAGTCCTTCAGTCCCAGAGCTTCTCTTCACCCAGACCTTTGACACCACAGGATAATTCCCTGGTAAGAAGCCTCAGCATACCATGGTCTCCCACATTTTCCCAGACTTTCTGTTGCCTCATCTGCAGAAACAGACACTAGTATGTTCAGCAAGAGTTGGGACACCATTACCAGACAGTTTCAAGCCACGTAGGATATGAAATGACACACTTCTTATAGTAAGTCTGGAAAAGGATTCAGACTAAAGAGGCTAAAATTTAACATTACCAGTTAAAGCTGAAGTCCAGGTGGCAAGACTGTTGGCCCAGAAGAGCTGTGACCTTTTGGCAGGGTGGAGAGTTCACTTCTGCAATAGCTGAGCCCAACTAGCAGTAACATTCATTTTCATGCGACACAGAAATCTCTTCAACCAAGCAAACCTTAAAATTGTTCCTGATCTGAACCCTAGCTCATTTTTTGTTCACTTTAATGCCCTGCTCTGCTGTGTGAAACCTGGATACAAACCCAGCTTCCAAAGCCCTCTCAGCACCTTTGACTTCACCCTTTGATTAAAATATTGCTTTACCAATGGCAATGTCCTTGTGAATGATGCACCCAGAACCTGGTGGGAAGGGAAGGAGAACATGTTGGGGATAACTTGGATAAAAGGAGTCTGAGCCAGGTGTATGCAGTGCACATGTGGTGGATCTGGATTTAATGTTGTGAAAAGAATGCAGAGTGCTAGCACATGCATTCATGTTGATTTGGATGAGAGTTAGAGGAATCCTGGTAACAAAGAAATGACTTGGCTGGAGAGCTAACTGAGATCAGTTATGAATTCCTCTGTCACAGAAATATACTAATTACGTGCCATTCATTTTAAAGCAGTATGAGAGAGAACATCTATACTTTTGGGAAGTCCTCATCTCACAAATAGCAAACTGAAATCCTCAACTACATTGCTAATCCTATATGAGAATCATTTCTTCCAGTACCAACTACAAGCCTAGGCTGAAAATTTAAGAAATTGCAAAGCTGTTGAAGAACGTAACACAAAACAGAAGGCGGTCAATTTTAGATCATATGTGAAGTGAAATAAGAGGAAAATGTAGGATTAAAAAGGACAAAATACTATCGCAAGTAGAGGAAGCAGGGGAAAGAAAAACTAGTTGAAGTGATGATGGGAAAAACTGAAGAGGGAAAAATCAAACAGCTTTTCTTTGTGTTTTCAAATCCATTTCCTTTGCAAAGTGACAAAGTGACTTCTGATTCCCATTGGTATAAATGTATGCAAGAAAGAAGCTTCTGAGATTCATTCCAGCTCATTACCAGCACAATTAAATACCTCTCTCCTATAACTTCATGTTTTTTTTATAGTCATGGGCCATTCTAGGCAGAGTTTATACCATTCATAGAGTACAATTATAAATATGTCATTTGAATAATGGCGAGTCAAACTTACCTTTTAAGCATTTCCCATCACTTTGGAATAAGAATTCATGAGCATAGTAATTTCTCTTGATAATATTATTCTGAACCCATTTTTGTTTTCTTATCAAAGCTATTTAAAATCATGAACTTCACTGTGTGATAATTTACTTCATAACACTTTTATTTCTCCTTTAAGGTTTTTATTATTAATGAGAATGCATTTTTTATAGCACAGAATGCTGACACCTTTACTTATAAAGACAGTAGGAAAGTGTCATTTGATCATCTAATGACCTCTGCTGGATGAATCTAATTGACTCACAAACACATAATGTTTCACACTGATTTTAACTTGTATTGATTGCATTACCACTGGGCTGCACACAGACAGTTTCCCTATGCTGCAGAAATATTCAGACTCTAAACCAGGAAAAGAAAGTCACATGCCTCAAAGTGTTTCAGGAGTTGAAACTAAGATTAAAGATAAGAATTATAATAAATACTTACCAACTCTAACTTTGTCCAATTTCCCTTTTGTGGTCCCAAAGTCTCTTTCTGCTGTGCATTTTATACTATACACACAAAAGAGAGACACTTTGTCTACACAGTTAGTCCCAGTTTTCTCCCACGTACACCCCTCTACTTGTGTTTTTACACTACACAGTGGAAATCTCATTGCCTATCCACCCTCCCCTGCTAGAAATATTTTAAATATCTGCACTTAAAAATACAGTGAGTTGGAATTTCATTCAAATGTAAGTATGCTTTTCCTGTGAAGAAAAGCTGGTTGCTCTCTAGCTCCCCTGGAAGACAGAAACTCACAAAGCAAAGGAAGAGTAGCTCGGATGTAGACACACAAATGTTAAATCTTCAAATGAAATAGTTTTAGAAGGTGAGATACACAGACTGTCAGTGAAATAGTTATATGAACAAGTTTTAGCCTGCATATCAACATGTGGAATAAGACCCTGTTTATGAGATGTGCACCTGAAGTGAAGTTTTAAATGATAAATATTAGTGGGCATTAATGCTTTACTGAGAAGGTGTCTTCAGGTCCTTTTGCAAGACTTTTCTACCTCTAATTTTGTAGAGGATATGATGAGAGCTCCATAAAAACAGTGTAAATCTGGAGGAATGGCAGAGAAGACTGTGGATTTGCAGTGGTGTAATGGGGATTACAGTCTGGCCCCTGGTTCTGTGGTTGTGTTGGCACAAGAGGGATAGCAGGGTAGTGGCGCACATTGGTTACACCATAGGATAATGAGGAATCTGGTGAAAGATGCCCTTATAAACAAGTGAGCACCTACGCCAATGGAAACAAACTAATACAAAAATAGTAAAAGAACAAATCCTTTCCAGTTACTCTGCTTTCTAAATATATGAAGAGACTGTAGAAGCTTTTTAATCATCTCAGATATTGTTAAGTATATCTAAAAAGGAATGTTATAATGACTACATGAAAACAAACAAAAAGTGGCCCTTCTTTGTATTTATAGCAAGACTCCTTTATTTCATTCAATCAAGAGTTCCTTGAAATGACTACAAAAATACATCCCAGATTTAATGTACTTTTATTTTTAACTGTGAAAATACAGAATGGATATGGGTTATGCTTACAAGGAATATTGTTAAGGTGCAAATACTGATAGGCAATGTGCAAGTCTGCTGCTGGTGTTGTATCCAAGAGGGTAACAGCAGAGACAGGCCTGAAAGCTTTCTGCATCTTCTAGAGAGGATTTTGCCTAATGCAGAGACATTTTTGTCAATAACTCTACACGGGGCAATATCTAAAATGCCTGTAACATGGTCTAGGTGGCTCTTCCAGCTCTGCTCCTGAAGATCTTACATGCAAGAAGCTTCTATTTCCACCGTTCTTAATCACAAACATAAACCTTGAGTTATCTGACTGAACTGGAGAAGCAATGAATGCTTTTTGGTTTTCCCATGCTGCACTCTCCACTATAGTCCTCATTTGTCATAGCCATTTTACACATCAAAATTCATTCTAGCTATATCTGTCTCAAAATAGACGAACATCCTGCACAGAGCAAATCTTTCCCTAATCTAAATTACTTACCCCCCCACCCCTTGCCTCTGTTCCTTGTTTTTATTCCTGCACGCAATGCTGGCATCATCACAAGACTCTTGGACAGAAAACAAAATCCTTTAACAATTCCACCAACCTAGAAGCCTCACTGGGGAGGAAATGGGAAACCTCTTCCCCTTCTCTCTTGCTACCAGCTGCTGAATCAATGGAGGTCATTATATTCCTTGCCCAAGAAGTCAAGGGGTCAGGAAAGAGCAGCTTTGTTGGGAAGTTACTCCAGCCTGATATTATGGATTTGAACAATGAAAACAGAGCCAAATTGTGAGAACCCATGTGAGATTATTTAAGGCAAGATAAAGTCATTTTAATCATTGCTATTGCAAGTGGGCTTAGGATCATGAAGGGCACCCCTCTAGTCGGATCTCTGGACAGGATTAGTGTACTGAACAGGGCAGGATGAGGGAACAGAAACCACACAGAGACAGCTGCCAGAGCTCTGAGTGATGAAAATGTATTGCCAGGAATGTAGATGAATCACCACGTGACACTGTTTGGGTCCCCCAGAAAGTCCCATCATATCAGAGGGTAAGATTTATGAGAGACAGGGAATTAAGATGTGTTTTGGTTGACTCCAGGAAATTTTTAACTTCTCCTGGGGAAATGACAGCTCCTTAAGCATGGACAGTCATTCTTGGGGAATGAAGAAATGAAGTTACTGTTCCTTTTCATCTTTTTTTTTTTTTTTCTTTTTTTCTTCCTTTCTTTCTTACCTTTAATTCCTGCCCCTCTTTCCCAGACTCAGACATTAACTCTTCCTGGAGCAAGCTCCTCTCAGAGTTACACCTCTGTCCAGTCACAGCTCCCAGTCAACTACATTACTTGAAAACATTTTCTTCCTTTTCTTTCTTTCTTTCTTTCTTTCTTTCTTTCTTTCTTTCTTTCTTTCTTTCTTTCTTTCTTTCTTTCTTTCTTTCTTTCTTTCTTTCTTTCTTTCTTTCTCAGAACTGGACATTTTGAACATTTTGGGGGTTTTGCAAATTGCAGTGGGAGAGGTGAGTATGTTTGAAGCAATCTTCCCAGGAATAGCTCCAGTTTGAGTCACTGGCATTTTACAATAATAATAAAAATGCAAAACATTTTCTCAATAATTCCCAGCTTCCTCTCATTGGGATTAGTTTAACTTGCTTTCAAAGTTGTTGGGAAGTTCTGTGACCTTAGGACAAAACATTTGAGTTTGGTGCTGCTCGGCTTTTTCTCTTCATCTCAAAAACAAACAGATGAACTTTTGTAACTCTTTTGATGCTGGTTGTGGAGACTTCAAAGAAAGACAGGCATGGATTTGTCCAATGTTTCTTTTGGTGTCTAACCAAGGTAGCCTTCATGGTGGAAGGCTGGTGCCCCATCTCTCTCCTTTCACTCTAATTTGGGTTGCCAGGTTTTGCTTTAACCTGTCACAGAATCACAGAATCACAGAATCTCCTGCTTTGGAAGGAACCTACAAGGACCGTCGAGTCCAACTCTTGGTTCCACACAGCACCACCCAAAATAAGACCCTACATCTGAGAGTGTTGCCCCAGTGCTTCTTGAACTCTGGCAAGCTCAGTGCTGTGACTGCTGCCCTGGAGAGCCTGTCCCAGTGCCCGACACCTCTGGGTGCAGAACCTTTCCCTCACCCCCAGCCTGACCCTGCCCTGTCCCAGCTCCATGCCGTCCCCTCGGGTCCTGTCGCTGTCCCCAGAGAGAAGAGCTCAGCGCCTGCCCCTCCACTCCCCTCGTGAGGGAGCTGCAGGCCTCCCCTCGGCCTGCTCTGCTCTGGGCTGAACAATCCAAGTGATTTCAACTTATAACTAAAGACACTCAAAACCAAGTTATGTGTCCAAACCCAGGGCAGGAGGAAGGGCACAGCTTTCTCCTTAGACACATCACAGCAGCTTTTCAGAAGTGTGTGTCCCAGCTGAACTACAGTGTGTGACCACAACCTGTGGCAGAAGTGAGGCAAATTGTGGTTACACCATGATGAAGTAGCACTCACATTTTATTTGTCTACAGCAGACTTGATCTTAAAGACCCATTTCAATGTGAGGCTGAATATTTTTAAGAGATCTAAGATCTTTTCTCCATGGCTTAGCAGAAATTGCTCTGATTTTGTTAAAATGATTGCTAAGTTTTTGTAGTGATATAGTGTTGTTGTTTTTTGTTTGTTTGTTTGTTTTTTGTTTTTGTTTTTGTTTTTGTTTTTGTTTTGTAGTGAAGCACTGAATTCTGGAGGTGTTTGCTTGGTGGTGTTTACCACTCAGTTTCCTAAAGGTTATATGTAGCTAAAATTATCTGGAAACTCTGGACTGGAATCTCTTGTTTTCAAAGATACTTCTGAAAAAAAAAAAAAAGCAACTTAGACACTGAATTACTTCTAAAAATCGTATCAGATCTTCGATTTGTATCTTTAGTATCTCATAACCTTTAAAATGCCATCCATGCTACCAGTGAGAATTGGGTCCTTTCCATATTAGGTTCTGTTCTACAAAATCTGTAAACGTTTATGTGTATTTTATTGTAACAAAAGGAAAAATATATATATATATAAAAAAAAAAAGTTGAAAGATATCAACTGTTTAATCTCAACCACAAAACAACAACACAATCACTATTCTTTTGTTTCTTTGTTTCACTTTCTAAAACTCCTGTAATTATATGCAATTACCTATTATGCTGCAAATTGGTTCTCCAAGACACAGATTCTGATTTTTTTCTTAACTGTACGAAATATGCAATTTAAAAAAAAGTGAGCAGTTTGAGTGTGGAGAAAAATGAGGCTACAGCTGTAGGATTTTGTTATGCTTTTAGTATCAAATCACAAAACCCATTACATTATTTATCCTACAGGCAGGCCTTGTGCTACAAACATTGAATACAATTGCATACCCTAGGAAAAGAAATGTGTGCTTTTTAATTGCCCCTGATTTAAACAACCCTTAATTTCATTAGTCTCATTTTTTTTTTAATTTTCTATAGGAAATCAAAACAGTTTATTTTATAGCATGGATATGATCTTCTGGTTTTGTAAAAGTCCTGAAGATGGTGCATTACATTATGTATATATATTTGCACTATATATATATACAAATGTATATGCATATACACAAACACATATACACAGAGGCGTATAATTTATTAGCCACATGCACATACCCGTGTGCACATGCAAATATGAAAACAGTTTTTTTCTTTCTTATCATTGTTGTATCCAAAGCTCAAAAAATAGGAGATATATGATTCAAGGGCTTTCAAAAAATAAATGCCAGTAAAGTCATACTTATGTCCTGTGTTTGAAATAACTTGGTTTTGTCATAGGCTATAATTCAAACTACTGAGTCGTAAAATTAATCTCTTCTCTTTTCTATGTGTGTGCTTTTTTTTAATGCTTTACTTCTGCTTTTGAAAAACTCTAAGCAAGCTGTAGGCAGAAGACTAAGTTTCAGTGTGTATCTGTGGGATGTAGGTGGGAGATTTTTTCTCTACAAAAGCACACATTTAATTCCCATTAACTCCAGCAAGACTGATGCAGTTTTACCACAGGAAAAAAAAAGAAATCCTTGTATAATGCCATTATACCACGTTGCATATTCAGAACTCTTAAACCTGAGCTAGCTGGATATGGGAAGAGGCAAGCTGGGAAATAAATCCTTTGTGGATGTGTGCATGCTGCTGGTGTGTGGTTAGTATGCCTTGCCTATAGCACATCTGTAAAGACTTGTGTAGGGCGCTCTTGTTGCTGTGCTCTTACACAGTGATTGCATAGCCTTCATGTTATCTGTGTACATGTATGCACAGGCACAGACACTCAAAAAGATGAAATCCGAAAGAAGAAAAGTTGCTGATGATAGCTATGATTGATGAAAACCAAATTATTCAGCTGTGCTAAAACACTCCAAGGTTTGATACCACACAAAGCAGATTTGGCCAGGGCTCTCAGAGGAACCAAAGTTAAGTGACACATCAAACTCTGCTTATTTAAGGCAACTTTTCCCATCCTGTTGACCTGCTACAGAATTTCCCTACTTTGCAGATGATTTTGCTCGTTTGATATCCCCAAAGTCAAAACATTAAATACTGGTGCAGCTTGTCAGAGCCAAGCAATTCCTGTTGGTTTTGTAGCAAGCAAAAAAGCCAGGTGCTTAGATAACAGTAGAGTATTTTGTATGTTTTACCCTGATTTCATTTCACTCAGTTAATCTGACTCTCTCAGGATGTTTATTTTGTTTTCACATAACAGTGTATTTGTCCAGGATACTAGGTAATACGGAAGAGGGATAAGAATAGGTTGGAGCAGAGATCTGAGCTTTGTCCTTTGTCCTTTCAAAGGGTTAAAAATGAAAAAAAATAAAATAAAAAAAGAAAAGAAAAAAAAAAAAAAAGAGGGGGGGTTGAAGAGAGAGAGAGAGGAAGAGAAAAAAATAAAAGGTTAGTGTTTTCTGTCCATTAAAGAGAGTATTCTGCTCTGAAACCGAATTGGTCATGCATTCTTCCTGCGTTTCCTGGCAGAGGAGACTGACTGCAGCACCTGCCTTCCCCAGCGCCAGCCTTTGCCCTGGCCGGCTCCCGCCCTGCTCCCAGCCTGCTGGATCTGTCACTTATTACCCTCCTCGCTTACGGGACCAAAGGAGCTTTGAGATGCCGATTTCCCTTAGTTAGCTCCATATGAAATTCCTCCTGGAGCATAGCTGGAAGTTGTTGGTCTTTTTCTTTTCTTTTCTTTTCTTTTCTTTTCTTTTCTTTTCTTTTCTTTTCTTTTCTTTTCTTTTCTTTTCTTTTCTTTTCTTTTCTTTTCTTTTCTTTTCTTTTCTTTTCTTTTCTTTTCTTTTCTTTCCTTTCCTTTCCTTTCCTTTCCTTTCCTTTCCTTTCCTTTCCTTTCCTTTCCTTTCCTTTCCTTTCCTTTCCTTTCCTTTCCTTTCCTTTCCTTTCCTTTCCTTTCCTTTCCTTTCCTTTCCTTTCCTTTCCTTTTCTTTTCTTTTTTTCCTTCAGGACAGAGCTGTGCCTTCTCTGAACAAAGGGTCTGGACACCACACAATTTTTATAGGAGGAGATGGACAATGCTATATTTTATTCTTCTCCTTTGCATTTTCCCTACAGCAAATGCCATCAACATTTGTAAAAAGATTTATATATTTTTTCTATTGCATACTTCCCCCCCCTCAAAAAAAAAAAAAAAAAAAAAAAAAGTCAGGTAATAAAAAATTCTTCTCATGAGTTTCTGTTTAACATTCTGGACTACCTGGTTTTCATGCTTCTTCCTCAGATCTTCCTCCAGCTGTGAGGAGCGTATGCTTCCTCAGCATAGTCATTGCAGCTCGGCAGTGAAATCTTGACAAAATAATCAGATTTCTCACACAGGAGAAGGTTCTTTTGTGAAAAAATGAGGTTTCCCTGCTTATGTGTTATATTTAAGGAGTTAAAGAAAAAAAGAAAAAAAAAAAAGAAAAAAAAAAAGATTAACACAAAACATTTCTGTCTGGTATGCCAACCAAGTGGCAGGAATATCTTGAAATATCCAGTGTTTTCTCTAAAACAAATGTACGAAAAGTTTCCACCTCAAAAATTAAGTTTTCCATTTTCTGTGAATGCTGAATTGTTACAATCTGGCAACTATGTCCAGATAATTCTCAGAAAGACTTAAGAAAAAAATACTCACAAAACAAACAACAACAACAACAAAAATAACATACTTGTTTCTAAAACTGTTTCTCAAAAAGGACTGAATTGTCTGTGAACACTTAAGGTTGTTTTATTCCTTTCCAGTGCCATGCTGAAGCACTTTCTTGGGACTGAAACCATCTCTCAAGCACCTATCCAATGAAGAGGCCATTCCATAGCTTGAATTGTCTCACAGGGAAAGAGAAAATGTCTCCACCAGCAGGAGATATCCCGTCCTTCAAGGATGACTTTCAGGGAAGTAGGCAGTGAGCTCTGTTGGTGTCATGGGTTGCATGGTATATGGACTTCAAGAACATAAAACCCATTCTGGTGTGCTTCTGCCATGGGGGTACCCCCATGGTGGTGGTGGTTCTGAACAATGATACCACTCAGGCAGAATGAAATACAACTACCCACAAAAGCAGGTTGATTTGTTCATTTCTGCTCTTGCTTAAGGCTCTCTCAGCCCTTCTTTGCCCCAGTTTATCCTCATTGCAGTAATCCACCTTGTAGCAGAGGTAGGTGATGTTATGCATGTTTGCAGACTACTTGTGGAAAAGGAAAATATACACCATTTACTTTGGAGGATGAAAACATTTTTTGGTTTCAATGGTCATACAAAATTGAAAGGAAAGCAACCAGGAAAAAATTGACCACACCAGTATTGATGGCATGTTCTCAGTTTGCATTTTTGTTTAACAGAAGTAAGTAATACTTTGAAGTGTAGAAAATTTAGCTATTTAACTTAAGCATGTCAAAAATTCTTTGCTTTTTCTCTTTGACTGAAAGAAGTATCAGTGGACAATGCAGTAAAATAAGACAACTTAGAGGCTGATAAATCTATAATTCTATTAAAAGATATGTGTAAAGACAAATTTATCCCATTTATCCCATTCTTATGTTTTAAATGGGATCTAATGCTTTTGAGATTGTTGGATGAAAAGATCTGGAGGAGAATCTGTGTCTCATTGGAAGAAGGTGAAGGCTTTCAACTGCTAGTTTACCAGGAGAAACAGGGGGACAGAAGCCTGTCTGCAGGTGGATCCTATTAACCCTGCAATATCACATGTCAATGCAGTGATTTTGAGAATTTTGAACAGATACCCAGTGTCTCAGCTGTGTTTTTCCATTTTGCCCTGACTATGTGTGCTGTGGCCTTATCTCCTGGATGATGTAAACTTCTAAGGAGAGGCATTCTCCTTATATCCAGGTGCCACACCTTCATCTACCACAAAATTGCCTGTTTTCTAACAGGCTCAAAATTGGAACAATAAAAAAGCAAAAATGTTAAATTACTCATTTAAACTCTAGAATATGTCACTGAAGAGGAAAACATGCTTACATTGTCCTCTGGATTATGCACCATCAGGAAACACCTATGCTCTTTTAATAGTATGCATTTTCTCCCTTTTTTTTTTTTTTTTTTTTTTTTAATTCTTCAATGAAGTAGTGGTGAGTGTGCACACCCAACCAACCCCACGAATGTTATTTAATTCTTGTATGCTGGAGGGGCACTTTCTCTGATGAGATCCAGTTGTGTCCATTTTGGTGCTGCCAAGCCTTTGGCAATCTTTTTAGATTAATGAAAGGTGCTCCTTTTGTAACCAAATCCTCTTTCCTGCGGGTAACCCATTCTCCACCTCCAGAACCATCCCCAGGAACACACTAAGCTGAAAGATAGACAATTCTTAAATAATGTGGTCCTTGCTGCTCAGATTGATATCTATGAACAGATGTTAATTATAAGGAAAGCAATAGTTGAAATGCAGATGGTATAGAAAATGTCTGTTTAGATTCAATCTGTGTTGTTTTTTATAATACTCAACATTGTTTTCATTGAAACACTGGATCTATAGGAATACATTGCGAGGTTTTAAACAGAACACCCCTACCCCCTTGTGGCATAATGGCATTTCTGGAATGGAAATAAACCTGTATGAAAATTGCTTTCTCTGGTATCAAAAGCACCTTAATCAGATGATGAAGCAAAGGAGGACAGCTGTCCCCTGCCTTGCTAATGTTGAGCTCTCTGGTGCTCAGCTCAACAATTCACACAGTGTCCTACAGTGAGCACCCAGACCTTTACTAAAGAAATCAAACCAACAAAACCAATGTGAACAAAGCTGTAAAGTTGGTATTGTTGGCTTATGTCCATTTTCTTGTTTTCCTTTCCGATGTATTTTAAATGTCAGTCCTTGCCACTGAACCAGCTCAGCTTTTGCCCGTGTATTATGCAGAAGGTCATGGTGCATGATGTTTCCAGGGCATGGCATGTGGTAGAAGGTTGGTTCAGGATGATTTCAGATGGGTGATATTTTCACACACAGCAAGGTCACAGTGAGCAATAAAAGTCATCTCAAACAGATTTCAGCACAGATGACAAAACTGGTTAGATTAGATTACTCCTCCTTTTACACAAAGGCAACATTACTTAACCTGCTTGTCATGGAAGCAGCACTACTACTACAGTAATATTTGCATTAATGGGATAATCCCTATGCAGTAAAGATACTATTAAACAAGAATAGGTATGACAAAGTTTGGCCACAAAGTCTCATTCTCAGATATTTCTTGACTATATTTACTAAATAAATAAATTAATGGATGGATTTTTATTATTATGTTTTTACAGCTCAAAACTAGTTAAATCTATTTTTATTTATTTATTTATTTTTGTATCCGTATGAAAAGTGGATAGGTCTGTTGTTAAGACTGAACTTTCAACAATGACAACTAATTTAAGACATATTCGTGCTCTGTTTCCCATTTTGCAGAGCTCAGTTTTGACTTTTATAACAATATAAATCTATATTCCTTCAGCTATAGTAGAACGTGTGGATCAGTTCTCTGAACTGTTGGAGATGATCCCCCAGATCTCTAAATCTGAGTCTTCAGATGCTCTTCTGCAATAACTTCACTACCAAAGAATTTGAAGCTCGTATTGAACTTCTGTCTTTCTTTTCTTTTTGAATTTATGCATTGCCTAATATGTGTCCTGTACTATCAAGAACCTGAGAGTAATCTCAGATGTTAGTGGTCACACTCCAGTTCATTTCTGAATTTTTAGCTATATGTGCTTGGTATCTTTCAAAATCTTTGAGTCCAAAACATCATGGAAGCTCAGTCATATGTTATAAAAATAAATTGTTTATCTCTTCTGTTGGAAGATTAAAGATCAAGGACACATGATTTTTACATGGGCTACCCTAAAGTTTCAGAAACCAGAAGGCAAAAAGTGCTACCCGTAAAGTACTTCTTTATTAAGGATCACACTTACTAAACTAATCTCATGATTTTTGAGGCCTGATTCAAAAGAATGCTTGAGCTTCAAGATATTGTAGTCTACCTGCTATCCTCAAGGCCTTATTTCAAGGAGGTTGATCTTTGACTTTGTGCTGCATCTTTTTATACAAGTAACAGCAGCTGCATATGTGATTCAAAAGACGTTTAGATGTAGAGCTTAGGGATATGGTTTAGTGGGGACTGCTAGCGTTAGGTCAGAGGTTGGACTCGATGATCTTGAGGTCTCTTCCAACCTAGAAATTCTGTGATTCTGTGATACTTTGCCCTAGAGCACACAGCTCAGAGGAACTGATATGCACAACAACTTTGACTTCTTCATCTTTGTTTTTTTTAGTGTCCTGGAGTTAAGCATAAATGTAGGTCTCACTTGGAACAGTAACATCCTTCTATTCTAGGATAATAAAGAATATATCAAAACATTTTACTTTCCCATGTTATTAACTAAACATAACAGTCATTTTTGGTCAGTCAGGACACTTTTAGTCATGCAATTAAAGCATTAGCTAGACTTTTTTCCTTTCTTTATAAATTACCAAAGACCATCCTGTCCCATCCTTTCTTCTAAAAAAGAATTAGCTGAAATTCGGATTAGAGAAAAAAAAAAAAAAAAAAAAAAAAAAAAAAAGACATTTTCTGCTTATGCAGGTCATGATGGGATTGAAGCTTAAACAGGTAAATGCTGTTCTTTTCCCAAATGGGGATAAAAACAGATCACAGATAGTGACAGGGTGGTCTGATGGAATTTGCTGATACTGTTGCCAGTCCCATGTACTGCAAACAGCTCTATGTGCAGTCATAACACATGAAGATCGGTCTTCTTTTTGTGGGGAAAAAAAATATGCAATTGCACAATTTTGGAGCCTGCTCATCACAGAAGACAGGAAAGCATGGTTTCTATGAGAGGCGAGAGCCAGGATATCTTCAGTAACTACTTATTCCTCATTTCTGGATGAGTGAAACAGTTTTCAGGACTCTGTGGGAGGCCCCATGAAATACGCTGCACTGTGAGTATTGTCAGCACCATCATATCGTAGCCCTGGAGAACAAGGCTCCTTAGCAGACAGGCCCTAGTCATTACTTGTAGGATGTTTTCATCCAACAGGACGTACAGGATGTTTTCATCCAACCCTACAATCATTCCAGTAACTTTGTGTTTAGTGTGGGCATCCCTCAAAAGCACTGTCCTATCCTCCTGTGGCTTCAGAGACCTGCAAGCCAAGTTACTGTAGGAGTAAATCCGTGCAGTCCTGTTGTACAGGATGGAAGGGCAAGATGAAGAGGCTTACCCTGGAAGCAAGAGTCTTGGAACACCTTCAGTATTCTCCTGAGATGTCCATACTCAATTCTAGCAGTCTGGATTGTCTAATTCTGGCAGTACTCTGTAGTAGACTTGTCTGCAGTGATTTGTAGGGAATAGCTATTTTTGGATTAAGCAGGACAGCAAGAAAGATCAAATATGCAGTAGTACAAATCCTTTTAACATTTCTTCTTTTCATACATAAATAAATATAATACAGATAAAACTAACACATCACAAGAACCAGATGAATTCTCCTGAACAGGATGATAACTTATCAAAGACATTTCAAAGTACAAACGGCACTATTTATGGGTCAAAAGTTATCCTTCAAATTGTGTCAGCCATTGTATCAAACCATGGATTTATTTTCTTGCCTCAACAAAGGGCTTGGCTTTGGAGGCTGGAAAGATATGAAGAGGCTAACTATAAGTGTACAAAAATGAAAAATATAGGGGAATTACAGCAAAATAAGAAAAATGTGTATTTAACATGTAGTCACCCCTCCAAGCTGACTTCCTCACATTACCTTACCTGCCCTATGAGGTAATATTGGTGGTGAGGCCCTAGCACAGGCTGCCCTGAGGAGTTGGGGGCAGGGGTCGTGCCCATGTCAAAGGGTAGGAACTAGATGATCTTTAAGGTTCCTTTCAACCCAAACCATTCTATGATTCCATGCTGTTGTACAGCATGGCTCATTGCATGTCAAAGGAGGAATCAATCTGACTTTTTCTGTACCTGTGACTGGACATATTTGTTACCTTCAGATACATAAATCACTATAAGCAATGTTTTTAAAGAGAGATCATTAGCCTTCCAGCCCTGTTTCTTAAAATCCCTTGTTTTGCCTATCTGATCCCTGAGATTTTCAGTATGTTTCTATTCCAAAACCTGTTTCACCTAATTCAAGTAACTTGCAGTTTTCCAGTGCTCAGTGCTCAGCATCCGAGAAGCCAAAAAAAAAAAAAAAAAAAAAAAAAAAAAGAGGAACAGAGCAACCTGGATGCAGTTATGATAGACAATCTTATTTCCTAAATGCTCAACATTAAAAGTTAAAAGGTTAAAGTGAATATCATAAGGTCTGGCTATGCTGTTCTTTAAATCTTTATGAAGCATCAGTATCACAACTGATGACACAACACAACTTCATTTGTTACTCATTTTTAGAAAAAGTGTTAACTTTGTGCAATAATTTATTTGGATCTGGTTAACATGTCCCTGTGTGCAACATTGTGCTGCACTATTAAACAGCTGCTTCAGAGGTGACAGAACTGCACTGATGGATGACTTGATATTTTAATATACTGGGGAAAAAAGAAAAAAAAAAAAAAAGAAAAGAAAGAAAGAAGTGCTTTCCATTTCCTTTAGTATAAAAGATGAGATAGTAAAGTGGGATATTCACTCAGGAAACTGGCTCAGTTATGAGGATGTGGGTGAATCAAATATTTCTAACATCGCTTGAGAACATGCCTCCAATTGATTTAAAAAACCTCTCTAGGGGTAGTTTCTTAAATTAAACTTAATGATAGTATGCATCAGTTAAGATCTATTAGATCCAGGAGACATGATAACATTTATTAAAATGATGGGTTTCATGCTTGCACTGTTTATAAAGTTTAAATATAATTTTTCCAATTAACCTGCCCCCCTTCTTAGCAACGCAGAAGCATTTAATAACAAAGATAATGAGAAGTTCCTTTGATGTAGTCACAGGAATGTTCACATCAGTTATTTTGACATGTAAATAGCACCTCCTGTTCCTCTTCATTCCCTGTGTGACCTGTAGTCATGCTGTCTGGGGCTGTGAAATTGTCATATCCACTGACTGAACCCCATTGGGTGGAAGAACCACGAGAGGAGACATGAAAAGATCTTAGACAGTGCTCTCATCTCCTCATTTGCTGGGAGGGCTCTACCACCACTTTGTGTAGCCGGAGTTATGCTGACAAAGGGCTTAATGTGTTAAATGAGTGTAAGTTGTTTGCGGCAGAGCCTTGCCTTCACCATAGGTTGCTTGAACAATGCTCAGTGTAATGGATCCCAGACTCGGTCAGGGTTTCAGACTCGTGCCAAAGATGAAAAAGCAGCATGCACTGAGATATTTGGCACGTCCGGTGAAAAGAGCCTTCGGTGCTTCTCATGAGCAGCATGAGAAATTAAACACTGGAACCCTGACCAAATTACAGCTGCTCCTACAAACATCTCTCTGCTTTCTCTGTGGTGGGAGAGTTGCCATTTTTATCACTATCTTAGGTTCTGTATTTCTGAGCCAAGCCTCAAAGAGAAATCCCTCCAAGCTATTGTGACAGTGGTTCAATAGTGAGCAAGAGGTAGTTTGCAAAAAAAAAAAATAAAAAAATAAAAATAAAAATAAAAATAAAATAAAATAAAAATAAAAATAAAAATAATAATAATAATGGAAGGTTTGGAAACCTTTTCAGGGCATAAAACAACTTCTAGCTCACTAGATTTCAGCCACTAAGGCTGAAAGTGAGACAGAGAGTATATGAAAAGCACTGTTAATATAGCACTATGTGTTTGCATATATATATACACATTCAATATATAGAAGCAGAATAAATGCAAACACGGGCTCCAATCCACTGATCTAGTGGTAGAATAAGGGATAGGTTTGAGAGGAGGAACAGAAGAAAGTGAAATGTGGATACTGTGGGGAGAGACAAGGATGCAGAGAAAACTTGGAGGAGAAGAAAGAAAGCCTCAAGGTCTGGAGAAATGGGAAAAAAAGAACCTGGCAACTGGCGAGCCATTTCCTCCTGGTGAGGAGAAAACAACAGTAGTTTAAGGACGGGAAAGAACTCAAAGTCAGGAAAGAGTACTGGGCAGGAAAGGCAGCAGCAGTGCCAAGGTGTTGAGGAATCAGGGACATGGGGGTTGGAGATTGGGAAAGGTAGGAGAAGGGTGGCACTGGGGAATGCAAGGGGAGAGGTGCAAATGTAGAGAAAGCGGACAGATCTGGGGCAAGAAGTGGGAAGAAGTTAAAGATATGGAAGCAATAATACTTCTTTCTGTAAAGATAGGGATCCACATGCGGGCTGAAAACAATGTCCTTCTCCTTTTCTAAAAGGTCCAGTTTAAGCCAAAATTGGCTAACAGATACCAGAGAAGGCCGACCTTAGCATTAACTAATATGTAAAGTATGATAGTCTTTGCAGAATCATAACTGTGTCTTCAAGCAAAGCTGTATCCAGAGTTTCTGATCAAATTCAGAAACAGTGGTAAGGAGGCAATGAACAAAGAAAAATTTCAGGGAGGACCAGGACTTCAGTAATTAAAATATGTGATTACAATTCATATTGGTTTATTTTTGTTTTGTTTGTTGTTCTTGTTACTGTTTTTTTTTTTATATATATAATTATCATTTTATTATTGTTATTATTTTTATATGTGTTTTATGTTGTTTGGTATAGATTAGCAAATGAAAAAAATGGTAGGATGAGTGTGCCTGGAGAAAGCAAGTTCTGGCCAAAGCATGTTGTCAGAAATGTACTTACATAATCAGAGAAAGGCAAATGGGTAGCAATTGCATTGACTGGCAATAAAGAGGTGTATATGTTTAAAGTAGGTGGATTGTTTTAGTAGGGGGTGTATGTTTTAGTAGGAGGTGGATTGCTCAGAAAGACTTTAAATATGTTTTAAGGATCACATAACATGTACAGTCAAGAAGAGCAAGACCATATTAGCTTTAGAAAGAAATCTTTGAAGTGATGAGTTAACAGAGGAGAGAGGAAAATAAGCAGACAGGAGGGAGAAAAACTATTTAGACACGGAGAAAGCTGGCAAAGGAACAATTGCTTACAAACAAGCAAGCAATGATTTTAGGCTAGAAATTAGGTTTCCAACCACCAAAGAAATGAATCTCTGGAGCTGCATTTCATAAGACCACTGGGACACAACAAATCTAACTTGTTTAAAGATGGGACTTGATAACACTGTAAAAGGCACCATATAATATGCTTGTCTATGATAAAGACCCAGTGACCCAAGAAACCTATTCTAACCCTATCTTCTTTTTATTTACACTTTTTATGTCCTGACAGATGAAATAGCAGCATGTGAATACATATAATTTTATCAATAATAAATAAATAAATAAAATGCATAAGTCAAAGTTGGCTTGGGGCATTTTTAACTTGAGCAACTGAAGGGCCCAGCTCTTCTCTTGTGGTTGTGGAATTCTTGCTGACATCCTTAGGAGGCCCATGTGTGGACAGATTGCTGAGTATGAAGTGGAAATTGGCAGAATGGATCAGAGAGGAGAATATAGCCCTCAGCAAATCTCTGCATCTCACTGACCTTGGCAAATATATAGATATTTTTCCCAAGTAAGATAAGACACTTTTTAACCATCTTCTTGAGTGAATAAGGCACAAAGATGGGAACATATCTTCAGAGAGTTTTGACCTCCCCATTGCTTACACATGTTTATAGAACATTTTCTTTTAATACTGCACAGAAAACAAACAAACAAACAAAAAATAGATTCTATTCTTGGCTCTGGGTGGCCTTGGATAAGATATTTTGTGATATAAATACTAGAAAGGCCAAACAGGGGCAGTATTCTTTTGGCCCAGCTGCACTTCAGTAGGGAAGAACTAGTGGTGAATATGGACATGAATGCTGGTTTGATCAGCAGTGACCCAGCACCACTGCAGGATCTGGAGGAATGCTTAGGAAGGTGGTTGCAGAGTCAGGGCAGCAGACTTCAAGAGACCAGACTAGGTCTGGAAACTGGTATGCAGAATAATCCAGAAAAATGAGGGGTGCTGTGGAGAGCTGACATGCTTTTAAATAAAACTTGCCAAGAGTTCTGAAATGAATGCACTGTGCAGCTAGAGCAAGAATTTCAGCAGGCCTGCTTGGCTAATCAAGGAAATTGCTGAAAAACTGAAATGCCAAAAGGGAACACAGAAGAAGTGGAAATGAGGAAAAGAGACAAAGAAGAAGCAGAAAAGCTTTGCTTTGGCTTTTGGGGAAGAATGAAAAAGACCAAAGCCCAGCTGGAACTCTGACAGAAAAGAATAGCAAAAAGGAAATACATAGGTGTGCCAGTAGCAGAAGAAAGTTTGGGGGCAATGCAAGTCTGCTGCTGGATGCAGGAAGCAAACCAACCAGCAGCAGCGAGGAAAAGTCTGAGGTGCATAATGCCTTTTATGCATCAATTTTCACAGGCAAAGACTGTTCCAGACCTCTGTGTATCAACACAGCTTGGTAGGAAGAAGTGGAGCATTTCCAAATCATTTCCAAACACATAAAGGACAAGAATAGTCATCAAGAATAATCATTTTTTCAGAATAGTCATCAGGAACTTACCAAGGGCAAATCCTCTTTAAATGCTTTGATTACCTTATCTAATGAATAGACAGGTTTTGCATACTAGGGATGAATAGAGGATATAATTTAACTTGTTCTAGCAAAGTTTTTTGATGATTTTTTTCATAGAATCCTTATTCAGAAGTTGAAGAACCACAGGCTGAACAAACTGTTGAATGGGTTGAAATATGACTGAAACACCAGGTTCAAAGAGTTAATAATCAACACCTTAACACATAGTTGTGAGAAAGCTGAGAGCCAGTACAAGGACTGATATAGCTCAATATATCCATCAGTGACCTGGACCATATGACAAAGTACATCCTGGACAAATTTGCAGGTGTTATTAACCTGGAAGGAGGGGCTGACACAGAGTGACAATGTGCTCCACCCCTTCCTTAGCATGTCCTCAGGCCTTGGTTAAACACTGGCTTGTTGCACCTGAGGGCTTGCAATATTGGCTCAGACTGGGTGCTGGAGAACTGACAGACAAACAGTTTGCTCAGCTTCTGAGGGCCCAAGGAACCCAAAATGTAACTAATATGGCTATTAGTCAACATCATACCCCATTAACATGGAGCAGGCAAGAACCCTTTGAGCTGTTCTGCATGTCAGCCAACAGGATCTCCCCTTGAGTAGGGGCACCTCTCAAGCTCATGCCTTCTGCAGAAATCCCTTACTTCTCAACAGGGATTGATTGTCACAACAGATCTTTGCTAAGTGATTAATAGCTTGCTAAGCTTTGTAAACATTGCTAAGATTATATCTTTGATTGTGCACATATAATCTTTGAACATAAACATCCCTACCTCTTCAGTTCAAGGAGTTTAGAAAGCAAGGGAAAAAAAAAAAAAAAAAAAAAAAAAGGAAAGTTGAACCTCATAACTCAACAAGAGGGTCTCCCTGATGTGTCTGACTTACTCTATCCTCTCTGTAATAAATAATCAAGTGTACCATGACATCTTGAATCTTGTTAAGTCACTGTCTTATTTAAAAGTTTTGTAAGATCACAACTTTATATACATAGATATATTGCTGCTTTGCTCTTATGAGTGGAGTATATAATTTCATCAGCAGCACACACCTAATAGCAGTGCTTTAATCCAGAGGAAGCATGGAAAATTTAAGGACTGAGCCAAGAGAAACTTTCTGAAGTTCAATAAGATGTGCAAAGTGCTGCACCTGGGGTGGAATAACCCCCAGGAAGTGGCTGGCTGAGTAGTGTCTCTAATTAAAGTGATGTGAGGATCACAGTTGTCACCAGGTTACCTATGAGCTGGCAATGTTCTGTCATCATGAATAAAGCGACCCATTTACTGGCTTCTACACTGTAAAAGAGTGTATCTTGCACAGGAGTATATCCAGAAGGCTGGGGGAACTTATTATCCCCTTCTGCTTAGAACTGCTGAAGCCACAACTGGAATAATATGTCCATTTGGGGCTTGCAGATCATGAGGGACGTAGAGAAAGTAGAAAGGATCCAGCAGACAACCATTAAATCGTAAGGGTTTTGGGGTAAGTGACCCCCCAGGAGACACTGAGGAGGCAGGTCTTGCACAGTATGGTAGAAAAGTGTCTGAGGGGCAACCTGATAACCATACTCGACATGTAGCTACAGACACTAAAGTGTAAAGTTCTGTAGTCTAGAACTAAAAAGTTCTAGAACTAAAAAGTTCTAGACTACCGTGTAAAAAAAAAAAAAAAAAAAAAAAAAAAGTGGTTCTAGACTAAAGTGTAAAGTTCTGTAGTCTAAAACTAAGTTGAATATCTCCTAATTTCCAACCTGAACCATCCCTGGTTCAACTTGAGGCCATTCCCTCTAGTCCTATCCCTAGCTATCTGTGAGAAGAGGCCCACCCCCAGCTCTCACAACTTCCTTTCAGCATAAAGATGTTGACTTTTTTTTGGAAAATAGTTTGATAGTTGCTGAGGGGAAAAGACAAGTAGAAGGCATTGATATTAAAATAATCAGCTACATATTATATATCAATATAACTAAGCTTAATATCACCTTTAATTTTTTTTCCAATATTAATATTTTTTATTTAGAGCATTTCAAGTCAAAAATTTGGAAAATTGACCTTTAATGCTAGGAAACAGGATATTTGGGCAATTTTGGCAATTTCAGCCACAGAAATTTTAAATAGGAACTTTGTTAAAAATTCCAGAATAAGAGCAGTTTAAAGAGATAACCTTAGTCATTAAAGAAAGAGATGCTGCTAGGGTGTGATACATCTGATCTATTTTAGGCTTCTTCTCTAAGCTGAGATGAATCACTCCTACTGGTGCCAGTTTCTTTACAATGACCATAAAAGGAGTCAAGGGTGACTGGCACTTGCAGAGAAATCTGCCTTTAGCTGCATACAACTTATCCAAAAAGAAACAGTCTAACTTTATAATTATATATTTCTTCATTTTGTCTATTTTGTATAGCACAATATTAGTGAGTTTTATGGGATATTATTCCCAACATTTGCATAGTGACCATCTGAAGACTGGACATTGTACTGTTCCAAGAGCACTCAAGCATGCAACCACTGAGATTTGGGGATGTCTCAGGTAATCACCACTTAAATTCCATACACCGTAAGAATACAGAAATATGAGGATAGCCATGGTGGACTTAGTCTGGTCAGCATAATCAGTCAATCTCCAGAGGTCCTTTCAAATTTAGATTATTCGTTATTCTATGGTTCTGTGATTTAGCCTTCTTGAATTTGTCTTTTTTTTTTTTTTCCCTCAATGATTTATTCTTTAAGTTTCTATATCTCAAGGCAATGACTTCTGCAATGTGATTATGTGTTTAATGAAAAACAAAACCAAAAACAAATGAAAAACACAAGCAAACAAAGGAAAAATAAGTGCAACATTCTGTTTATTTTAAATCTGCTGTCTGATTCTTTCATTGAGCTCCTGCTTTCTGGAGTCTCTAATGCACCATGTCAAAAATAAGGTAAAATATGCAGTATGCATCAATGTTCCTGCCACTGACTGTCACAGTAAACTGTAAATATATACAAATATATTATATACCAAGAAAATATATATATTATATACCAAGAAAAATATTTAGCTATCTAAACTATTCTTGTTTATTAATTTTTTATTCACGTTTATTTTATTCATTAACAGAAAAAGACAAAATCTCAGTAAGAGAGAAACTATAACAACAATATAAGATGTAAGGATTCCTCAAAATTGGTTTGGATCAACCAGAATAGTTTATTTGAATTTCACATTTTTACACTATATATCACTTTTTTAAAAGATATTTCCAAATGCAATCCAGAATTTTGCTTTAAAGGACTTTGAGACAAGAAGAGTTGGTAATCAGAAAATGAGCATCAACAATTTTTAGAAATGGGAACTTTGTTGAAAGTAAGATGTTCTTATATTAAAGAATTTGTACAATTTAATGGGAAAAAAAAAAAAAAAAAAAAAAAAAAAAAAAGTCCAGAAGTTGCCAATCAGCTATAGTTCTTAAGTATAAAAAAATCCAGCCCACTTCATTAAGAGATTGCTTCCTGCAAAAGTCTTTGTGTAGTTTAGATTTGTTCTGATGTGCAGCAGATACAAAAATAAAAAAATAATAATAATAAAAAAAAAAGTCTTATATAATCAAACATGGAGGAAACGATTCCCTAATGAAGCTCTTATTATGTTGAGAAAAGTCTTCTGGAGAAGTGGAGAGAGGTTGAGCAGAGCGCTGTGCAGCAGTCAGCTATAGAGAAACCAAATTAGCACTAATTATATTACGGCTTGCTGTTGTGCAACCAGTGTGACTTCACCAGAGGAACTAGGCAGCGGTGTCACTAGGTGGCACAGTTCTGACACATTTACAGATCATTACCCAGCTCTAATGTCATTTCGCAGGGCGCGGGGCTAAGGGAACAAGGGGGTCTCTGAACATCACTCAGCTATGTGTGATCTGTGAGTGTAAACTGCTTATCGGCTCCCGACGGGTAAGAGATCCAAGCTGAGCTCTGTCAGCCGGCCTTGAAATTAACAGCAAAAAGTTGAGCGCTTCACAGGAATGGTGTTTAAATCTTGACACAGCTGGGAGATAAAGGGGGGAAATGAGTGTAGGATTCAGTAAACACTTGCTGTCTTCGTAAGTCCTCAACAATCAACATTGGTAAGTTGGCCTGTTGGCCCATTAGGGCGCTGATACATCGATTTCTTTATTTCTTTTATATAAAGTGAGAGGATGCACCTCCTCCATCCATCTTTTACTTCCAAGCCTGTTTGACAAAGTGACCGTTTACTTCTCAATCATCTGGTAACAACCAATGCAGGGTGAGTCCCCACTCCTGATCTCTTCATGCCCAACTTGCTAGTCCTACATCCCCCAAACCCTGCTGTTGGACAGGAAACAGAAGGACAGAAGGTGCCTACTTCTGAGGACTCCATCGCAGCTTCAAGTTTCCTGATAGCCCTGCTTGAAAAACAGCCTAAATACACTTCACTCATAATTATTTACATCCATTCCCATCGAGCTTGCAATAACAGTGTAATTCTTGCCCTCCTTATTTTCTCATGGTTTGCCTGCTAGCCTTCCTTACAGAAGCTCTCAAAAGCCTTATTTTTTTTTCACAGTTACAGCTTGAGCACACTGTATTCATTACCAGAATGAAGTCATTATTCATATATTTTTTAAAGTTAGGAAAAAAAACAGAACACTAACTTGGCTCTCCAGTCACAACACCTGATTTATCAACCTGTTGGTCACACTTTGTATAAGGGAATAGGTTTCTCAAGATTTTATCAAAGGCTGATGAATGATTAATAACAAGAATAAGTGTGTCATGGATGTGAGACTTCTGAATTATAAATGGCTATAAGCATACTAATAGAAGATATTAGAGTGGATGGTATACCCACTATTTACCCATTGGGCATAGCAAAAATGGGTTCATCTTTATTAAAATTGATCTATTAATTAGCAGTGGCCCTTTACAAAAGATGTCTTTGATATGAAGGTATTTCTATGGAAATCTGCACAGTTACTTTCCAGAGCCCTCTTACAGAGCAGAGAATATTTCTCCCAAGTACTGACACAGTTGTGGACAGCAGTTTTTATTTCCAGCAGCAAGAAAACCATTGTAGTTCTTTGGCTCTCAGCCAAGTCTGCCAGCACAACAGGAACATTTCTTTTTCTTTTTTTTTTTTTTTTTTTTTTAGAAAAGCTATATTTTTGTTAAATAACTTTTCAGGAGATGGCTGGTAGATTTTAAGGGGTTGATGGCTCCAAGCTGCCAACTTACTTTTAAAATTCCTTAATAACTAGTGCTTAGCTTGGGGCTGTTACCCAATTAACAGGAATTTATACTGAAACCTGGCTATGTAATGACTATGCTCGTGGCCATTACGTGGTATTGAACCTATGACTTCTAGACCTAAGGGCATAAATTGATAAAACTTTATGTTTTAATTCCAAAGGGACAACAAAAAGTGACCAATTTTAGGGTGTATATTCTGTATATATTCAGTGATAATGGTCAGACGCCTCCAAAGGCCAATCCAGAAAGCACATATACTGTGTGGGAAATGCTAACAGTATGTGAAGCTGTGCTCTTCTCTAGAGGTTAGAGGCCAGTTCAGGAACATACATCATAACGAACTTACTGATTGAGGCAATTTCTGCTCAAGGTAGAGACATTCATGAGCAAAGCTTCATTTTTGTCTTTTTGGCAAGGAGACCACTGAGGTCAAACTCAGCTTAGTATCATTCAAACGACATTTTGTGTGAATGTGCTTAATCCCCAGGCTTTTGAATAATCTTACTAGAGGATACCAATCATTCCACCTATTGAAACTGGACCAAAGCACAGCCAAAACACAACGCATCATGGATGATATTTACTTGCCTAAAGTTGAGTTTGTCACAAACAGTTCTCCACATACTACCTCTGGAAAGGTATAACACTTCTGGGGTATCTTCAGTTTATTCTAAAAAGGAGCCATCTGAACTGATAATTAACTAGGTTAAAAGGATTGCACATGAGAAGTAGCCACTTGTTTCCAGAGACTATAAAGGTGGTCTAGACATCTAGCTCAAATGCAGATCTCTTCTTAAAAGTTAGATGACATTTATACAGAAACACCATTAGATGTGATGATGTCTATACATGTTGTGTTAAATAGTCCTGAGACTGCAAATAGTTGGTGGGGCAGAACTAAAGGATCATCCCTACCAGCTGAATGCTCTAACTATGGCCGGATAGTCTGGTGTTGATTGTGGGTGTCAGCCATAAATCACTCACATGGCCTTAAGCTACTATACAGGTTCATTTCTCTAGTGCTGCTAATTCAGGGTTCGACAGTAAATGGGAAATATCTATGGTGTTTTTTTTTTTGGTGTTGTTTTGTTTTTATTTTTTACCCCTGGGAGAACCATAACACCCCTGGGAGATCCATAACATGTAATTACATGAAAAAATAATGGCCTAGAGACCAAGGTTGGAAACAGAAATCTCAGAATTAATCCCTAACCCCAAACCTCAGAAATATTTTTATTATATTTCATTATTATGATTTAAACATGCACTATATACACAAAACATATACCATTTACTAGGCAAACACATGCATGCTCACACAAGTGGAGGTATGTGTCTGATATATTAATTACAAATAATAAGTATTAAATTTATATAAATATAAATATAAATATAAATATAAATATAAATATAAATATAAATATAAATATAAATATAAATATAAATATAAATATAAATATAAATATAAATATAAATAAATAAATAAATAAATAAATAAATAAATATAAAATTTGAGGTCATAACAATCCTTTTCTTTTATGTTGCTACAGTTCCCAGCACACCAGGGTTCCAGGCTGTTAGTGCCTACATATTACCGCAGTTCAAATATTAGATACCATTAATGACTGAGTCGTTCAGAGAACTAAATAGGGCTAGTATGAGAACTTCTTTTTAATTATATATTCAAAGCAATTTTCATTTGTATCCTTTATATACACAAAAGGATTTGTTTCAATTTAGCTTTTCCTTGTAACTGGCTTCTTCACTTTTTCCCTACCTGTCCTTTTCAAATTTTTTTTTCTTTTCCTCTGTTAATCAAAATTAGAAAGAGATTGTGTGAGTCTGTTAAAAATAAAAATAAAAATAAAAGTAAAAATAAAAATAAAAATAAAAATAAAAATAAAAATAAAAATAAAAGAGAGAGTTTTGGCTAAAAATAGTTCCCCAAGCCAGGATATATTACAGCAAACTGCTTTTGCCTCTGGATGCTAGTGGAGTTTCCTTTGTTGTCTTCTTTGATTGTTTCATTTATATGGCAGGTTAGACAACAACAGACTCCTGTTATTGCCTTTTCTCAGTGGTGAATTTTTATTTTATTTTTATTTTATTTTTTTTCAGTCTTGGAGCCCCTGAGGACAGTCACTCCCTAACCACAGCTGGTGACAGGAGGAGGGTTTTTGTGCGTTCGATACTTAGAGCTGAGAGCTGACTGGTGAGAAGATTAACAGCAACGCTATTAAGAGGGATGCACTGTCTCCACTTTTAAATTGCCTAGGCCTTTAATAAAGGAAGGAGAGAGAGGGAAAGGGAGACAGAGAGAAGTCTTAACTGTATAACATCCTCTGTATGTTCACAATCCATTTCGCCAGATGCTAAATTACTTTCCTTCCTTTCCCCCCTCCATGCACCCACCCCACTTTCTCTGCGTCTGCAATACATGCTGGTGTCTAATGCTATGTCTCATCGCTCGGAAAGGAGCCCTTGAGAGGCTCCTTGAGAGTCCGATAAAAGGGAAGATTAGTGACCCAGGCTTCTGCTATACTGCATGCCCACGTGAATCCAAATTTCTCAGTCCTTGGGCTGTTTTAGAAAGTTCTTCCAGGAAATTTTGCATCATTAGCTGCTTTCTGGCTTCCCATCAGTCTTCTAGTTAATGCTGTCAGAGCAGGAAATGAGGATGAGCAGATCTGTAAGATAAAAAGGAAGGATTTGAGGGACTAAACTTTTTCATGGGAGTCAAATAGATTACTCAGGAATACATATAGGATGCTAGAGCTGAGGACTCAAATGAGAAAATATTGGAAAAGGTGACTTCTTTCTTACTATTCTGTCCTGGTTTTGGAGGACATCGTATCACTGCTAATTACCTTTGTGCATCTGCTAGCTGACAGGGTTATGCACATTTTCTGTGTTGGTCAGATGCCTAGAAATCAGAAATGCTGGTGTTTAAGGAAATTTAGGAAAGAAGAAGATGGTTCTCTGCTGTGCCACAGACTTTCTGAGTGACCTTAAAGGTTAAGTAGTACGAGATGCCCAACTCTCTTTTTGCTGCAGGGAATTTCTGTATTTTAAACACTGCAATACCATGGCGAATCTCTACCTACATTGATACTAAATGGTTCTTGGGCATCCTGCTGGTCAGTAGACCTTGGGCAACTATTCTGCTAAATTGTTTCCCTTTATACAGCTAACTGTGACCTCCAAAAATGCCCAGACATAGCCTAACGGTTAGTACAGATCTGGAACCACTCCCAGAAGGCAGTCTAGTGCTGGTCATCCTCCACCACTTCAAACTCTATTTACTACCTATGAAATAAAAACTTTTACAACATGGATGCCTCTTGACTTCTTTAAGGTTGCATAAGTGAAGCTAGCAGTACTGGTGAAGCTAGCAGTGAAGGTCACAAATATGCAGCCTTAGGAATGATGATTCACTAGGCAGAGACTGTTAAGCCCGACCAGAAAGCAGCTTTTAGGCAAGAGGAAAAAACCCAAGCCACATTTAGTATCATCTCTCCTTCTTTGTGTGGCTGTGTTACATTAGAAGCAAGAACCAAACTGTAGATTAGACTTACAATGATAATGGCAACCCATAAATGTAATTTTGATCACATTTTCCATCCTACAATACTATCCAGATTTGGATGTTCTACTTTACTGTCCACCACTGCAACTGAATTTTTCAAGCCCTACATAAGCCCTGTTAAGAACAAGATTGATTGAATTTCAGATGCTCAGCACTGGAATTGCAGCTTCTCTGAATACTGTCATTTAACATTTGTTATTGATTAGGTCTGAACATAGTTACTACTAACAGTTCTCATAATTTGTTTGGCCAGAATCATCAAAACCAGTTTAGAAAATTTCAAAATGGCAACTAGGCATTTCACCTCCACAAGAAAGGTCCTCTTTCTTTCTCTGATTTCTTATTAATATTTCTCTAATCTGTTCTGTTAGATTTTTAGTGAGAGATATTCCACAGTTCCCCAGACACTCATTTCCAGTGCTTCACAGTCCTTACATTCAAAATTATTTATTTTTTATTTATTTATTTTTGGTGTGTGTGTATGTGTGTGTGTGCGGCGGGGAAGGGGAAAGGGGCTCAATACCTAACCTAGATCTTTTTGCTGAAATTTAGCGAACAATTTCTTGCCCTTTCCCATTTGGAAATGGAATAAAACAAACTACTTTTTCAAAATATAGTGTTGCTAATTATATTTTCTATCAAAATCTGTATTTTTAAAAGTATAGATTTTTTTTTTTTTGGGGGGGGGGGGGGAGGAGACAGTAGTCCATTTTCAGAATGTCACCACCATCAAAATTTGAAGGAAAAGTACATTTACTTTGATTTCCGCATCTTTCTTGTTTAATGACAGTTGGAAAATGGAGAGACTCTTATATTTATTTATATAATGACATTTGTCTACAAAAGAGAAGAAAAAGAAAAAGAAAAAAGATAAAAAATCCCATGATTTCTGAAGTGGAAATTTCAAAGGGGGATATTCCAACAGAAACCCATTCCTCTTTTTTTTGGCTTTACTACAAACAAATGTTCAGTCACACCTTAGCCTCGCAAGTACTGACACATATGCTTGGTTTCAAAAAAGATGGAGATGTCAAGTCTTGAAAATGGTGACTTTCAGACATGCAATAAAGCATATTCAAAAGTCTGAATAAGATCAAAAATCTGAACAGCCACATCCTGGCATTCCTTTAGGACCAGATTTCATCTTCTTCACTTCCATTTAGTAAGTGCTTTGCTCAGCAAGAAATATTACAGGTGTACCAGTCGAGTCTAGTCTCATCACCATGTATTTGAAAGCTTTTCAGTTCTCCGTAATGCAATATGAATATCATAAATCAATTCCTGTTTTCTCAACACTCCTCTGCAGAAAGAAGCATGAGTATGAGGTGTGTTTTGTTCTGTAATTTTTCAAAAATGCTTCACACACTTGTGCGTACACATTCCTACAGGTCTGTGTTACCAAACATAAAGCAGAGAACTGTACATCTGTTTTGAATGGAAGGTGAAGTGTAGGGTGACCTTGTGTACCTTTGAGAATTTAGTCCAGATTGCACCTCTAAAGCTCTTCTTGCAGACTAACTACAAAATTTAAGGCCAGACTAAAAGAAATAAAAAAAAAATAATAAAAAAAAAAATAATAAAAAAAAAGGATTTGGATGGGGCTTTGAGCAACCTCATCTAGTGGAAGGAATCCCTGCCATATCAAGGGATTGGAATTAGATGATCTTTAAGTACCCTTCCAACCCAAACCATTCTATGGATCTATAAGTGCCCAGTGAAGTGTTATCACAAATGGGCTCATTTAGAGAGATTTCAGTTTCCGTATTTCCTAGCTTTGATGCCAAGTGATGTGTCCTGTCTCTTTCTGCTGTCTTATTTGAAGAGGTGTTGGTATTCAGTACCTATGTGCTTGTGTGTCCATGTCAACTTAGAAGAGAAAGAAGAGAGCAAAACAGTATTTAATTTTTAAAAGAAGTCTGTTTTCTCGCAATTCTGGTCCTACATTTCCTGCAGGGAGAACAAAAGAATACCTCTACTCAGCTCCTCCTGCTGGTAACAAAGGACAATACTAAGCACACTGTTCCAGCCTTGATCCAAGAGCAACATAACCGACAAATTCTGCCCTGGGTCAAGCTGCAGCCCAAAGTCTCTGTCAGAGTCCATGTACTGGAAAGACATCTGTCAAGACCAAGTCCAAAAAAATGTTTCAACAAATGGTGGAAGTTATAAAGGACCATTCCAGTGACTTCAACTGGAGTTTACTCCTCTGAAGCTACAGATAGCTACATATGGAGCATGGGAAGCAAAATAATTCACAAATCATTCTTCCCACTTGACAAATGCAAAGGACTTCACAGAAAGCCTACACATATAATACTATACCCTTCTACAGAAAGAAAACAGGAGACAGGTTATGGCTGATGGCCTGCAGCAGCAGGGCTTTTCATAGCTGAGATTTCCAGTGGCAGGCGGTCTGAGGGAGGGTTCTCCCAGGAGCAAGGACACATACATATATTTCCAAAAGAGGTGGACACTTCCATTGGTCCTGTGAAGAGCCAGAGCCTAAATTTCCTCCAAATTATCATCCCATAAAGGTTTAAGACATGAGTGTACAGTCTTACTACATCTTGCTGTAGTAGAGGATAAAATTCACAGACAGCTATTTGCACTGTTGACATCATGAGAACAGATGGGAAATGTGGGGTGTTCTGGGAGTTATCTGGGTGATCTTGCGTATCCCTCAAATTAATATCAAAGTATGGGTTGTGATGCACAGTGGTCAACCCACTCTCAAAACCCACTCTTATCCCCACAAGGAGACAGTTTTCAGATCTTGGGTGGCATAGGTGGGAAATAATGGGTAGCGTAGCTTGAAATGGGGAGAAGGCTTATATCCCTCTCTGACTATCTATGATAGAAAACAGTGTTTTCTATGGACCTGAGCAGAACACTCCAGCCTAGGGCAGTCCTTGGGATAGTGGTTTGGGATAGGGGCAGTCCTTGGGATAGAACAGTATTAGTTCTGTGTCTGTATCCTAATATGAGAGGGGTAGGAGAGCTCTTGAACTACCATAGATGTAAAATCTCTGCCTGACAAAGAAGGGAAAATCTGTTCAGACCTCCAAAGTAATTTGTAGGATATATTACTTCCTATGCTAGATGCCCTTCAGCACAGCCTCTTTGTCCGAGCCTAAAGTTAATATGGACCATAATAGCACTACAATGAGTTACATCTTGAAAGCATTGTGTGTTGTTCATGAAAAGAAGATCAACAGCATGGCTTAAAAAAAAAAAAAAAAAAAAAGGAAAGAAGGAAAGGAGCCTTCTGACAAAGTCACTTCTCAGACAACTCAGCAGAATCTGATGAAGCCCAGCCTGCTTTAAATGACAAAAGTTGGGAGAGCTATCAGCCAGAAACACACTCCTCACACTGCCAGCCAGATTCAAGCCTCTTTCCCCTTTCTCACTGCAGAGCCTTTGTCCTCTTGCCAGAAGCTTGCCTGCAGGCAACATCCAGCTTTCTAATAAAGCAGCTCCTTTGTCAATGACAGTAATGATTATCTCCTACAGCTGCCCGTGGTGTTGCTTTTTGTAACACAATTTGGCCGCCTTTGGCCCCGGTTAGTTCTATTTAACGTACTGCAGGGGGTTCACTGTTTGATCTCTAATTGATATAATTGACTGGGAATAATCAGGGCAGCTTTATAGATTTTTATTGATAGCTAATTTTCCTTCATCCATTGTTTAATTTGATAAGACTATAACCTAATTTATTGCCACTCTGATAGGGATCCATTACCCTTTTGACAAATGCTTCTGGGGCTCACTTGTCAGCAACTGATTTGAAAGAGCTGTTAAGCCTACAGAGCCCATCATTAGTTAATGGCAGTTTAGAAAGCTAATGGCATTATAAATTAAGATCAATAAGTACATGGAAATTACAGTTGTTCAGCAAGACACCACTATATTATTAAACAAACATAATCCTGTACCTTTGGTTAATGCACACACAGGGAGCTTCTGAGTGAGTTTCAGAGCTGAATAAAGCCAGGTGATTAGCAAAGGAAGAGCCCTTCTCTTGCGCTGGAATTGCCAGACTAATTCCTAAAGGATCATTGCAAGAAAAGAAAGAAGTCGGTGCTGCTTTATTTTGCTGTATAAGCAACCCGAGGCCTCAAAACACCCTTGCACGAAACAATACCCCTCTCGCTTCCTCAGGTTTTGATCTGCTCCAACAACACTTTCGAATGCATAATAAAAAATCAGCAAAGAAGTGGCTCCTGGATTTATCCCAGGGATAAAGAAAAGCAAACATAGTATCTCTCGATAATTTTACATAGCTCCATCTTAATTCTTCACAAGGCTTGATTGGCATTGAGTGATGTTTGATCACTTCAGGCCCATGCAGCCTGATGTGCATGTCGAGATTTTTCCTGGGGAGGCACTGTGATCTCATGAATGCAGCAAAGAACAGGATGTCAGTAAGCCTGGGGTCAGCTTTGGCTTCCCTACTGACTAGGGATAGGACACTGAACAAGCAACTTCATCTCCTACACCATTTTGTAAACTCACTCGATGTCAGCTAACTAGATTGAGGGTTAGGCAGTTGGGAGCAAAGCTGTGTCATTTGGGGTTTGGCACAGAAAAGCTTCAGCCTCAGCCACATTTATAGGCCTTGATATAATATAAATAATTGGGGCTAAAGAAAGCATAGAGCAGAAGGGATGATATAGGCAGGATAAGGAGAAGAACAAGAATAAGAAAAAGACCAGAAATAACCAAAGATCTGGGTGACTTGCAGAAGATATGCAACTTCCCACTGACCACCTAGTTAACTACACCAAGTGCATTGTTTGCTTAGGTTGGTCACCAAATGCTCTGATGGACTCAGGCTGCAGGCTAGAAATGCATAGCTGAAGTTGTTGCATACATAAACATCTCCCCTGCCTCCTGAGAGGGACAGAGAGGCTTTTAGAGAGATGTCTGGTCCTCTCTTAAAGCAGTTCTTCTCTTGAAGAAAGTCTTGAATTATTGCAGTTTTTAACACAGTGTATTCAGGTCAACTTACACCCATTTTGCTTTGCTTAATATGCCTGATGCAAATAGTCAAAGTTCATAAGAGAATCAGATGTCCTTTCCCCGAGGACAAGAACCTCGGCCAAATGAATGGGGCAGACAGATGAGGGCAGCTAACAGCTTCTTCCACTTGTTTTTAATCTGCATCTAAAGGTCTGGCAGGGCCCTCAGATACTTAACATTGGGAGAGATTAAACTGTTCATATTTTTATCATGGCAAGCAGCTCAACTAGAAGACAGTCTCCATGTGGAGCCAGGGGTTCAGCACCAGGTATCCTAGTATTTGAGTCAACTGAGTTCAAGCTGTGTAAGACAAGGAAGAAGTGTTTCAGTGACACTCACCCAATCCAACCCTCTTGCCTGGATTTTGTTTTGAGTCCAATACTAGTCTGAAGACTGGTCAGATGAGAATTCAGATGTCCCTGGTACCTACCAGTGTCTGAAACTTAAAAGCAATGAGACAATCACCCTTGCTACAATGACTGCAGAGGGGCTCCACCATCAGTGGACTGGTCTCATGGTCTGTGGCTTCACTTTATTTTCTGTTTTAGTGCTTAATGGATGCAGTATTTGTAAGCCTTAAATCACTTTTCGTGACAGTTTAATTCTGGTGAAAGTGTGAAGGCCTAATTCAAACTACCCCATAATTTGCTTCAGAGCTGGAGACAACAGGAACAGGCTCCCTTGCTTCAGCATAGCCTTTGCCCTGATCACTGCCTCCCTTTCTGTCATCCCAACCTCATTCAGACATGACCGGTAGGTAAATCTTAGGGATTCAGATACTAACTCCTGATGCACTGAGGTCCTTCTGACTATATAATTTCATTTTTAAGACAATCAAGATAAGACAAACTACTAAACTTGTCAACAGCTTGTCAGTATTGACAGCATGTTTGGCTGATTTACAGATAATCAGCTTATTGGGTAGAAAGACTATTGGGAATTTTAGTTGTTTCCTTAATGAAATAACAGCTCCTCAGTCAGAAGTTATTTACAGTGGCCGTACTCCTAGCAGTAGAGATGAAAGATTATGATTCTGTTTATCCTGTGCTTACCTTATGCAAGTTAATTTTGAATTATATCCAAATGCTGACTGGGAATTTGCTTAGTAGGTTGAGATTCAGTTTACATTACCCAGATATCTCAAAATTAAATATCTAAGAGTAAGCTCTAGACAACTTTTTGTTGCAAAAGGAGAACATAGGCAATATCTACCTTAGTATGTAATTCGGACAAAGAGAATTGGACTTATAGAGGCAAACAGTCCATGCCATAGTCCTAATATCCATCCTGTAGCCATTTCAGAGTGATTTAACTTTGGTCTAGCTTGTTCCCACATTTAATACCCTTTCCTAGTTAGAAAACATCAGGTGTAATTCAAAAGTTTATCTTCTGCTTTAATTTCACTTGAAAGGAAACTTGTTTGTGCACTCTGAGACCAAACCAACTGATGAATTGTGATGAACTGAAGTGTACTAAGAAGAGATGATCAAGTGAGTAACATCAAAAGGGCATTCCAAATTCCCAGATGAAAGTACTGAGGTATATTCTTTTAGTCATTGCCAGATGGTGATCTGTTTCAAAATTACCCTATTAAAAAAACCATTTCTCTGCTTTGACTATAGAAAGTGTCTAGATAACCGGATCAGGTTTAATTTTTGACACCTTTATTATAGCAGATGAATGCCCTTTTTTATATGGTAGCACTGATGGACCCAAATATACTCCAGGGTCTTATTGGCCAAAGCATCATAAAAATACATGTAGTGAGATACAGATGTGCCCTTGATGTTAAACATGCACAGCAGAACTGGAATATATGAGGAAGAGGTGAAATGAAAAAATGTTAAGCACTGAATATACAGGAAAATGTAGTAAATATATAGTGAAACCTCTGAACCAAAAGCTGCTTTTGAAATGCACTTTTTTTCAGATGCCATAAATTGATGCAGCTCGAGTGAATTTGAGAGATTTAAATACCCAAGATCTAGCCGTTGCTCCTGAACCAGCACTACCCAAATTAGCACTTTGATTTGCTCCAGATGAATCTCAAAAGTACCAGCAGGTGAGCTTCACTTCTGGCTCTGGTTTACCATAGCCCAATGTCTCTGAAATCAGTTCAGGAACCAGGTGTTTCTGTCCCAGAAGATTTGGTGCAAATAAGAAATTTAGCTTCCCAAGGCTCAACTTGCACAAACAGTCCAGCTCATAAAACTTTGAGGCAAAACCTAGCTACTCACTCCTCCCAGTCATTGCCATAGCAGTAAAATGCAAAGCCAGGGAACTTCGATCCTCTTAGACTTCTCTTCAACCCAAGGCAACAAATCTGGCCTCAAGACAGAAAAAAAAATATGACTGTCTATTCATCCCCGAATGAAACAGTGCCAAGGCAAGAGCCACAGGGAGAAATAGGACATGGTGGTGGAGGGAAGAACTAAACTGTGTGTTCACTTGAAATAAAGCAGGAGAGATTACAAGACTCGTGTACAATTCTCCACGGTCCCTAAAGTCTCTTGCGAAAAGGTAGAAATGAACTAATTTATTAGTAAAATCACATCAGGGGCAGTAATTTCATGTTAGTGAATTTACATGTAATAACATTAGATTTCCAGCCCTCCATATCAGCACACTGTGGCCCTCTTGGATGATGAATGAGCTGCCTAAAGAAAGATGATGGTTTGATTGTTTTCACAGTGAACGGATCAGCATTTTAATTTCTTGCCTCTGTGTTTATTGCTTATTTGGCCCCTTGCTCAGCTTGTAAAAACTTGGCTAAATGGAAATGAATAAATGTAATTACTGCGGGTGACAGTGGTAATCTGTGTGGGTTTTTCATATTGCCTTTGCCAACGTTAATCTAATCACTAGAGAATATGTGTCACTGCACAAATACACTGACAGAAAGCAGAGTCCTCCGTCAGTGCCAAAGACACAGAGGCTGGAAGGAGTTCCTGCCAGTGGGGGTCTGTTGCTGGGACAAGGCATTAGTGCACTGGCCTATAGATGATGCATATCATCACCTTTAAATACCATACAGGCTGCCCAGGAGAAAGAGAGATGTGATACAAACCAGTTCTATAACTGAATGCAAGCTTTTCCCAAATCACTGTATTATTTTCTTTCAGATTTCTGCATGAGGCAGAATAGTCACTGGGCATGTTATGATGACCCCTTGGATGATATCTACTCACTTCTTCTTTGCCCCTAAGATCAGTTGGATGTAGGCCAGTCTTTTATCCTATGTATGGGTGGCACGCGCTCCTGTGGGGCTGCACAGCTGGGACTGGTCCACTAGGCTTTTCCACAGCAGCATGTAAAAAAATGTACATCAGAATAACAGACATGCTGCCTAAGGCTTTGTTGGGCAGTGCTCTGAGCAAACAGATCCAGTGCTTGACAAGTGTGGATACATGCATTTTTGGAGATACCATCTCTGTGTTATTAACGAACAACAGAGATTCAGAGGGATTAATTGATTTTCCAAGTATCACATGAGCAATGGGATTCAGCTCCAGGTTTAAACACCTTTATTTAAATACCTTTACACATAAATATATAGATGTGAGTTGTGAATTGAAGTTCCCATTCCAGCCAATGGAAATCACAGTTTGATTCAGCTGCCTAAATGTAGAGATTCAGTGTCATTTAAAACGTCCAAGGGTATCTGCATGGACCTGACAGACATGACAAAGGGCTTATGGGACACAACATGCTTACACCCTTCTGATAGGATAGCTGGAGGCATGAAAGGACACCCCTCACCTGCATTTAGACAATGAAGACCAGAGGATTATTCAACGGCCCAAAAGTATATGTCTACTTTAGAGTAAGCTAAACTGTTCCCTCAGCTCCATAGTCTAGGTATATATTGACAATGATGAGCACATAGACATGTCACAGTCCCATTATTGGGCCATCTGAAATATGCTAGGGTTCTCCAGATGGCCTTTGACAGTCCCAGAAATGTTCAGTGCTCTTGTAATTCCACCCCCATACAGATATTTTGAATATGTTGGGCCATCTCACACAGCACTGGGTGTTTGAGCAATTTAATTGAATCCTCAGTATCCCTATCAATACTTAAATTTTGGTTACCTTCACTTAGATTCGTGAACCTAGAGCTGAAATATGCTTAATTGAACTGACTTACAAAACAAGATGTCCCGACTCCCAGACAAAAACTCTGAGTTAGGTTGAAGCTTTGTTCTTTTAGGAAGCTAGCCACCACTTTTTATTTATTCCTGAACCTCCTGAGCTTCCTCCGTTGCCTTACTTGATTTAGGGAAGGGGGAGGGAGGAGCAGGATATCACAAAGCAGAAAACTTCACTTAAGTTAAACTTAATAAGGCTGAAGGTTTTGCCCATATCCTGCTGAAAATAACTGGAGATAGTCTGTATATGTACATAGCCACATTCAGGAGCATGTGAGAACCCAGGCACTTTTATATGCTCAGGTTAGCATGCAAATACATGTCAGGAACTGTGTGCTTCAATGGTTATTAAAAAGATTTCTAATTTCACAGTTTAATACTTTTGCTAAAACTTCTCTACTAAAATGCAACAGAAACATAAAATTGGAAGAGGCATGTGCAGAATACTTGGCATATCTCTTAGGCATGCAGTTCATCATCTGACTGTAGCTGTTGGTTATTATCAGAGAAACATCTGAGGAACATTTCTGAGGGACATTTCTGAGGGACGAGACAATAAGAAAAGAATACTAGGTCCACAGATGCTCCATAAGTTGTTGTTTTATTTCTTCATATATATTATTAAAGTAGCAGAGAGGAATTAACAAAGACTGAAGAAGATTCTACAGTGATTCTTACCTCAATAGTAAACCTTTAGTGAAGTCTATATGGCCTGGGGTTTAAACAAGGATACAGAACAGCTATGAGGATATAGCTATAATGATTATATGAAAAGCCTTGTCACGTGCCCAGAGGGCTTATAATTAGTAAGGAGAGAGACAATGCTAGAACTTATTGATAGTGTGTTATCAATTTAACCCATGATTTTGAATTGGTTTCCAAATATTTGGTGAAACAGTTCTGGGTGTTCATCACACATGATGCTGTTATTAACCTCTTAATCTTTCACTTAACTCAAGTGAGATGAATAACACCCTATAAAAACTAATTCATAGGGACATCACCTGTGACTGTTCTTCCCTTGGTCTAAGCAAGGACATGGGACATAAAATTAACATAATAGTTCTCTGACACCCCTAATATCTACAGCTCCCCATCCCATCTCTAATTATTTGAATTGTACACACAAGCATAAAACAGGTAATAAGTAATACTCCATTTTAGAGTTGGAGAACTGATATACAGAAGCCATATCTCTACTAGTAAATTAAACATTTCCAGGACACACTCTGCCCCAAAGCCATCAATGTGACCCTTGCAATTAAGCTCTCCTGGTTTCCAGAATAAGGCGATTAAACCCAACTGCCTAATAGAAATGGTTCACAGCTCTTGCTAACTCCTAAAACACACCCAGCAATCCATTAGGAAGGGCTTCAGTTCACTTGTCTAAGTCACAATATCAGCAGTTCCAGTGCCCTGGTGGTGGCCGCTGCAGATGTGCTCTGAGATAGGTGCATGAGATGATTTCTTCACTGCCAGATAGGAAGAATCAACAGTTGTTCTAGGATCTGAAATTCAACTGTTCAGAAATAATTTTAGATGTGAGACTAACTCCTTGTAACAAAGTCTAGCCCTTCACAGCTCTTGTCTTTACCTCTTCCCTGTTGTACCTGAGGGCTACTGCCTTGCATCTCTTAACCACCCTTCCAAAATATAATCACTTATATACTTCTGCTGCTATCTCAGTTTGTCTTTTCTAGGTCAGCATTGGATGGATAAGACTCCACATATGGCAGTTACTTTCAGTACCATTGCTTCAGAACTTTCTGAGCATGTTCCTTGGAGATGTCTGGATTCAGATTTCCAACCTCTGTTGTACAATCCCCAGTGCTTCTAGTGTCATGGTCAGTGTGTACAGAGACAGATTTTCCTGTCTTCGTCATCTGTATAGCTGTGCTCATAACCACTTCTCATAACCCCTAGAGGCTAGACAGGCACCTAATCTCTTCCTCAACTCTTTCATTGTGCCTCTTACACTCACTTGTATTTCTTTGACTTAGACTCTTTTGTACTTACTTCTGGCTGTTCTACACAGTTTATTCACCACTTTAACTAAATCAGTTTAGAAACCAATTTAGTTAAATCAGTACAAACCCCTTGGGTAGACCCAGATGGAGAATACCTTTAATTGATTTAATATAAGTCACGTGATTTTTTAGTCAATATGCCCTATTTTCTTGTTGATGTGTACCAGCAATACCCCACCATCAGCATGAACATGGTCTCTCACGTCTTTTAAAGGGAGAATGTTGCCCCAGGAGAAAATAAGTCCATATATGTTCTCAAAGCATTTGAATAAAGTTTTCATTTTCTCCTTTGCTCCCCCCACCCCCCACCCCCTCCAGTAAGTAGCTGCCTTCTATGCTTCATATAGTTCACATTTTTTTTAATATGTGAATTATATGAAAGAGTGAGCAGAAGACTCTGGAGAATTGTAATGGCACAGAAAGACAACATTACAAATACAGTGCAGGTCACTAGTGGCTTGGAAGCTCTAACTATCCTCTGACTAAATTAAAAAAAAAAAAAAAAAAAAAAAGACTTGGAAAATGAGTCCCTTTCACACTTTCACTTTTTATCAACCCTTACATTAGTGAGGCTGAGAAGAGAGCCTAGAAGAGAGCTGAGATGTCCTTTCAAGAGGATTCTCCTGAGCAAAGGCTGAGAGAAACTGGAGTAGGAAAAGAATCCACCGTGCTGTCCATGTATGCTTGTTGTGGCCAGAGATCTTTGTATCTTGTGCGCTGTCCTTCATGGACATTACATTATTTATGAAGGAAGAATCAAAAAAAAATAGCTCTAAATTAATTAAAGGCAGGAATTTAAATTGCATTCAGTCAGACACAATTCTAAAGGAGCCTTAGCTCTGTCTTGCTTCACCCAGTGTTAACCTGAATGAAGCAAAACTGAATTAAAGCCCCTTTAATTCTGAATGAGGGAGTCCACACAGCATTTTAATTTAGTTGAACTAATCCACTTCAAAAATTAATTCAGATTAATTTTCCTCAGTATCCCTGAACAGATCTGCAAAGCTGCCTGAGGGAGTTGGGAGCAATTTCCCTGTATAGGCAAATTGAATGAAATAGGCTCCAGTCCAATGGCAACTCTACAATAGTGCCTTGTGTGAGCACTGTTATTCCAGAATTAAATAGAGAATCATTTCAGATTGTCTGTTATGCTTTATACCCTCATCCTAACTTCCTTCACAATAATTTCCTTAATCCCAAAGACATGAGAATTGAACCATGAGATTTCTAAATCCCATACTAAATTCTCACCCACAAAATTAAATGACAACATGGAATAGCAATCTAGGTTCTAGTCATTTTTGTAGGAAGCATTCCTTACCAAATGAAAATAAACATGATCTTTCTGCTTTCACCCGACACTGAAGGGCTTTGAATTTCAATATATCTGGGACTAATTGGAACCCTGCAAATCAGACAGACTCAAAACGAAACTCTGCAGCTTAATTTACATTAAACTAAATGTAGTGATATAAGCATACAATAAAAATAAATAAATAAATAAATAAAATAAAAATAAAAAATAAAAGTTGCTATATTGCTATATTTTGTTTTTATAACAGCACTAGAGAGTGTGTATATTTTCTCCAAACTATCCATATATTGATTGCATCATTTTCCTTCCTTCCTTCCTTCCTTCCTTCCTTCCTTCCTTCCTTCCTTCCTTCCTTCCTTCCTTCCTCCCTCCCTCCCTCCCTCCCTCCCTTCCTCCCTTCCTCCCTTCCTTCTTTCCTTCTTTCCTTCTTTCCTTCTTTCCTTCCTTCTTCTTTTCTTCTTTTCTCTTTGGAAACGTCCATGTTTTGAAACAGAGAAAAAATGTATAACAGAAAAATGTTTGGGATTTATTTTTCTCAACATGTAAATAAATGGACTCTTTTAAAGAAAATTAAACTATTTAACCTTGTGGGGATAAATTTAAACAATGGCCAAAAATCCTAAAGCAAGTGAAAAAAGATGTTCAGCATTTTGTCCCAACATCATACTGCAACTCATGAACTCATGATAGTATTCTCACTTTGAGGCAACCAGTTTCAGAAAATCAATAATCATGCAGTAGCTCTTGCAGAAGGAACTGAAGGCACAAAACAGACCCCTTTGCTGCTTGGAAACAGATTTTACTACTGAAGTTCACTAGAAACAGTGATTTTAGGTCATACAGATCAGGGAACTTGGTGAAGGTATTTCTTGCATTTTCTTTGTTACTCCTTTGTTTTAGCATCTTTATTTTCCTTTGTGCATCAGATAAAGTAGTCATGTTTAAAGTACATAGGTTTCAGATACCTCTTGCAATCTGAATGAGAAAAAACAGTATGTTCTGCTTAGATCATATGGAGACAGTGTTGTGAAAGAGAAGAGCTTGCTACAACAAGTAAACTGATATTAGAACGTAAATTCTTCTTATCCATTCATTACCTCTTTTTGACACCCAGCTGTTAAAGCAACAGGTGGAAAAATGTCTCATTTTTGTTCAACGTCCTGTTGGTGGCAGCAGTTACAGTACATTTAATACATCAACAAAAGTTCTGTTTTGACCAGGTAGCTCCAACATGCCATTTACAGGAGTGAGCTCTGGTGATTATCTCCCAAAAGCTGATGACTTTGCTGTGGCTTAAACCATTCAGCTTAATCAGAAAAATACAGTGAAAGGAGAAGGAATAAAATAAATAAATAAATAAATAGATAAATAATAATAAATAATAAGAAAAACTATGTCCCAGGAGCATTGCAAGGCTTTGCTTGAGAACAAGAGCTTATTTACTCAGCTGAAGTCATTCTCATGAGGGGCTGCCTTTATTAGGGTTTGTTGTGGACACCTGCTCTGGAAATGAAGCCTCTTTAAGTTAGGTGGGCATATGATTATTGAAGATGAGGAAGTTCTTGAAAATATTGGCCTGTGTTTGACAATGGCAGTTAGTGACAATGTGACTGGAAAGATATGTGGGGAAAGAGACCTTGAACAAAATGAAGCAAGAAAGTATTTTGGCTTCTTAAAGGAAGAAAAAAGGAAGAAAGGAAACAAACAAGCAAACAAACAAACAAAAAAAGACAAAAAAAAAAAAAAAAACAAACAAACAAGCAAACAAACAAACAAAAAACACTCCCTTTCTGGGGAGTTTGCTAGCTAATATAGAGCAATTTTCCAAGAAAAGAAGATACTTCAACAGTATTCATGTCTGATCAACAGATCAAATTTCTTTTCCAAAAAAAAAAAACATTAGTGATGAATTCTCATCCAGACCACCCCATCATTTACTGAGAGGAGGAAAAGTACTTTGCATCGGCTTGGAGGCATTACACACAGATCATGCAGGGAAAACAGATTAGGTGAAAAGACAGAAATGTTGGTTTTTGCAGCCGTGCTCATGTCGTGTCAGGCACCAGGTCTGACAGAGCTGCCTGTGGAGTTGGCATATTTGAGTAAATCTGTACTGCCTTTCTACTTAGACTGTAAAGTGCAGCCACCCAGGTGATGTTTCACACACTGCTCAGGCAACTTTTCTATGGAGGTAGCACCTCCTGATGGACAGATAGGATCAGTGTTCTGGGGTCAATAGGCCGGTGCACTCCATGGTGGCTCACCTAAGGATACTGCTCTGTTTTCACAAGGCTGTTGAGTTTTCAGAAAAGACAAAAATAGGGATAGAGATCCCTTGAGAATCTACTTTAATGAGTAGATTAGCTGAGGTACCAAAAAAGAAAAAAGAAAGGTTACAGGAAGAAAAGCACATGGGTTGTTTTATCACAAAAGCTCATGTATGAGTTACTGGTATGGTAGGTCATGTATGACTAAATGATAGGTAGCTCACAGTTCTAGTCTTTCTTAGACCTGACACTATTACATAAATAACTCTTCAGGTCTAGCTGGGACTTCCAAGATGCATCCTACCCTTCTTTCTGTTTAATTCCTATAAGGAGAAGAGATCATTGTTAGTTTATAAATAGGGTGACAAAGATGAACTTTTACAGACTTCTTTGCAGTAAATGAAATAATTCAGAGGTTCATATTGGGACTCTTTTCCTAGTTCTGTCTCTGACTCTCTTCGATACCTCCAAGGCCAAGTCATGGACTGAGCTGATGCCTTTTGCCCACATGTTCACGTCATCCCATGAAGGATATATATATATCAGCCAACAAGTTCAAGTTCCCCATGGATCCTACCTATCCTGTTGATACACAGCACTGAGTCCTGATCCCCTTATGAGACTGAACTATTTGGGAGAGTGCGACCAGGTGCGTCCCATCCAAATATAGACATGTATGTGCTAAGAAGGTGATGTGTGCTTTTTTCTTGCAGTTTCAAGGGTTCCAAGACCCTGTTTCTGAGGGAGATGGGGTCAATGTGAAAATGGAGTGAATTTGGATTTGGTAATCAATGTGATAGAAAAAGTAACAGAATTTGTCTTGAAGCAATTTATTCACTTCATGACCTATATCAGCTTCTACTAATTTAGAGACAATTTTCTCCATTTTGTCATGATTTATTAGACTCTTTCATTTTAAAAAGAAATCAATGGTACAGTTATTTTTTCTTTTCTGTCATAAAGGAATGTTTCATCAGTGTCTCCTCTCTGAGTTTTGGCCCTTTCCTGTCCAGTATTGGAGAGACTGGAGGGAGTATGGATGAAGAGGGAGTTTAGAGGAACAAACAGGAAATCTTGTACTCTAGACACAATTGTGAGATAGTTTTCTATACCATTTTATGGGTGGGGAGTGGGTCCTGATGCTTTGTTGTATTGCTGAGAAATCTTTATTAAGATCCTTGAAAAGAATTTAATGTTAGTTTTTGCCTTGCAAGTTTAAGAGTTTATACACTGAGGACAGTACTGGAGCTTGGTAAGGAAGAGTTGGGGAAGTATTTCATATCTATACTTTGCAAACACTTTTGCATAACAAGCACTCAGTGCAAGCTGTTTAAACTCACTTTTCCTAAACAAACATTCTAGAAAGCAAAGAGTTTTCAACATTTTCAGGGAGCCCCCAAGCTCCCATTGCCAGCTCGCAAAGCTGGATTGTCTCCCTTACAGGCAGCAGTAAAAGTTCCTTGGAAGAAAATGAGAAGAGAAGAAAACAAAACAGACAAACCTCAAAGTCCCCAAGGGAATGAATAGAAATAAACACAGTCAATGTGGAAATCAGTGTTGATTCCTGCCATCAGATTCTCACTCGGTTTGACCTCAGGAACTGTGCTGACAAGTACCAGAGGCCAGAGAGTCAGAAAAAAGGTAAAACAAGTGGCGTGTTGTACAACACGGACAACTGAAGAGTTTTTAAGGAACATCATGCTTTGAAGTTGCTAATATAAACCACCTTCTAGTAGTTATACTTAGCTACTACTTAGCTAAGCAATAGTAATGGAACTTCTACTGTATAAAACCATTAAGAAACCCAGAGCTTAAGGAAATATACAGTTTTTCACTCAGTGACTCCCCCTAGACATCTACAGCCCCAGATCACACAGTCTTACCCAACTTTGATAAAACTAGCAAATTAAAGCCCAGATTAATCTCACCAGGCTATGTCTGTCTTAAATTTAAGCATCTAATCTTATCTAGATCCCAAAGAGGACAGAGGTACCTCCAGTAGGGATCTGTTACCTTTGCTCAGGAGGGGATGATACCAGAAGCAACTGTGTCTATCATGTGACAGTCTAAAAGCTTGGGGATTTAGCACAGGCAAGGCAGCAAATGTTTTCATTTCTACAAATCAGTGAGATCAACCCAGACCTAAATTCAAATCAAAATCCAAAGTGAATCTCAACCAATTTTAGCTTCTCACAAACCAAATTAATATAAATCCATTTAGGAAATTCCCGTGGCTAATATGTAATACTTTATGTTATCAGACTTAGTAAACAGTGTTTTGTTTTCACTGTAAGGAACCTTCTCTGAGTTATTTTCTGTAGAGATTTAATCCATAGCTCCTCAGAAGGAGAGGACACAATCTAATTATAAGGTGCTATTCTTTTTTTTTTATTTTTCTCTTCTTCTTCTTTTTTTTTTTTTTTTTAATTTCTGCCCTTCCCCGATTTATTTCACTTTGTATGACCACATTAATAGATGTCATCATCCTTTACAGAATTTAGACTTCCCTCCCATGCCTTTTTAAGTTTATGCTGCATCTCCTACAACATTTGCTGACAATGAATTGCCATTTCCTTGCTTTTCCAGGAAAGGATTTTGTGGTGCATTCCGAGATGCAGTTAGCCCTGTAATTGTCAGGGAGAGAGAGGAGGAGACATTTGACTTAATCTTGAAAGGTAGCATATCTGTTTGCAAAGCAAAATACTTCAGTTTTCAAGTTTTGCTGAAGAATTGATGTTTTCCAAAGGTCAGAAGAAAATCTGTCCAGCTTTACCAAGAACACATATGAAAGTTTTAAATGCCAAAGTGTGGGTCAAGCCACATAAGAATTCTTGTGTCTTAAACAAGCAGCTAAATGGATGAACTGAAACGAGGAGCATCATCTGTCCCATTAGCCATCAGCTGCTTATTGCCCTAGGCAAAGGCAACATATTGGGGGACTTTGTTATATTTTCTTTTTCACTTGGCTAGTTCTGTTTGAGTCAGTGGTTTAGACTAATTACTAGAAAATAAATAATAAAATATGTAAAAGCCTCAGCAGGAGTGAATCGCTTTGCATACAGAAACAACCAGTTCAGATCTCAATGAACTCACAAGGAGCCACCAAATTTTTCAACAAAGTTAGCATGAAGAACAATAAAAATATAGTTAACTTTGTTCCAATTCTAGTCACTTCATCAGCAAGTAGACATCCTAATAGTAGCCACCTTCCATTTCACAGCATTTCACATGCTGAGGTGTTTTCTGTGCTGTCTTGGGCTTTACTTGTTGTTTTTTCCACAAGTGGTAGAACATTGCTCTGATGGTAATAGAAGAACAGTAGATATTTAGACCTAAATTATCTCCAATAAAATTATTGAAGGCATTAATCTTTTAGTTTTAGTTTATGTGTTTAAAACTATGATGTCAGCACAAATTTCTAATCATCATCTCTCTGTGGCTGATGGAAAGAAACAAGCACTTTCTAAGAGCAATTCATCTAATCTACCTTTGATAAGTATTTTAAAAAGAGATTGGTCATCCTTTTCAGTTACCTTTACTACTCTTTAGGGATTTTAAAATAAATGTTTCAGATTAAAATTCTAATTTAAACACCATAATTATGTGTCTTTAAATCAGGCAAAGAAATCTAAATGTCCAAAATCTAAGGAGGATCATGTTTTACAACAAAATTTTACAGTGTAAGGCCTCAAATTCTTTCTCCAACGCTCCATCCTAAATAATGGAATATGTGAATTAAGATTATATCCTGGAATATCTGAATTAAGATTATAGTGGTTCCAAAAAAAATAAAAATCATTGAGAAGTATAGGCACTTCACAAGAACATCAGACGTGTGTATAATCTGATGTATTTTAGCAGTGTGTTAGTACAGGAGGAAGTACTTCCTTCTCTCCATTGACTCTGAAGTTGTTGGGATATAGCTACAGCTGGACACAAATGCCTGATGTGCAAAAACTTCTCTGTGGGCATATGAATCCACCTGATGGTACTGTTTATACCTTAACTGTTTCTTTCTTCCTGAAAAATCGTTGTGGATCTCCAGGAGTGTGAATTCAGATCCTGTCCACCACAAAAGTCTGGAAAGAATCTGGGTTGCTGACTATGATACACCTTTAAAAGCTATTGTTCAAGCACAAATAGGGCTTCAGAAATCAAGATGCTATCTCTGCTTTTCCATTTTCAGCTGTCTCCATCTCCAGTTAAATAATTGTTTGAAACTTTTTTATTTTTTTTTTTAATTATATCTACCCTATATGACCTGTATTGGAAATGTCATTAAATAAGACGTTTTTGGCACCGATATAATAGCTTCAAAAATATTGTTGTAAGAACTGTTGAGCATGTATGGTAAACCTCCCAACCTCCCATCACAATGTCTCTCTATTTTACTATTTCTAGAAGACTGTAATAAACAGGGAATTAAATAAATTCAGACAAATGGAAGTTATTGAAGTTTCTGAAGAAGTTAGAAATAATGTTATAAGAAGTGTCAGAAAGAAGAACTTTGGGAAATTTGCACTGGGACATGCACATCATTTGTTGTGTGAAAAAAAAAATAAATAATAAAGCTTTATATATTTATTGGACAGAATGGGATAAATCTGGGACAAAATACAATTAAACACTCTTTTAGGAGAATGATGGATAAAGTAATTCTAATTGTCTTTCCCCTAATGATGTTGGGCTATGTTCATTCATCATTTTTATCATTATTTTTGGTCTACGTTCAACATTGTTTAAATGATGCAAGTAACTCTACAACCAGCTTAGCGCAATCTTATGGTGCTTCCCTCTTACACTTGATTTCTAAACGTGAAATAAATATTTTCTATTGCCACAGACTTTGGCTCTAAAGATTAGCTCTAATCTAAAAACTTAATAGTTGTAATGGCTTGCGACTTATTGCTTACCTGAAACAAGCCCTAAATCCAATAAAAACAGTCAGTATGCCACTCTGTATCCAAACCTGTTGATCACTCCCAAACATAGGTATAACCAAGGGCTTGACCCTACCACCATAACAGCATCAGTACTAAGGATAATAAGGAGGATGTTGATTTGGGCATCTTGGCCAAGAGCCATCTGATTGATGAGCTTCTATGTGTCTATAACTGAGCTAGTAGCAAACTACTTACCAACAAACAGCCTGTGTTTTTTTGTTTTGTTTTGTTTTGTTTTTTCATTTTTTTTCCATCCAAATAGACATACATTTCTTCAAAAGTACAGTTTAAGTGAATAGATTTTAAATGTTCAAGCAAATATCAGCTATTAATTTCAACACCAAGAAATCTGGGCATTTAAAAAGCTGCCAGATGTTTTTCTAGCCTTGTGAAAATTTTTCAGTATAACCTGTATGTCATGAACAGTATTTATCTTGGATGGAGAAAGCTGCAAAGACATGCAAACAAGTTACTCTAGGATTTGCACCATAGTGTATATTAATCATCCAAAATGAAGACTGGGTAGTTAGTCTTAACTGAATTAGAATTGCTTTCTTATTCAAATCTCATAGATTTCAGATAGTGATGTCATTGCTCAGGAACTAGTTGGCATCAGTCTGCCCATGGAAGTGCTGAGTAATTGCCTTACTGAGTAATTTCCCTTATTTTTTTTTTGTTGTCTTTGTCTCTCCTTCCATCTCTCCTTCATTTATTTAAACGCTTTTTATCTTGACCCACAAGCTTTCTTGATTTTACTCTTCCTTTCTTTTTCCCCAAAACCCTGGTGTGCGTGGGAGAAGTAAGCAAGCAGCAGTATGATGCTTAGCTGCCTACTACTTGTAACTCACAACATGACATTAAGAGTTTCTAAAAATGTTTTACAGAAGTCTCATAACACTTCAGTAAACATGTATTCTCAGTGAATTTAGTCTTGTTTCTTAGCCTCATTTGTATGGTCCTAAATCAAAATTAAATCACATTTAGTTGATTAGAGACTAACAAATGTTGCCTTTACTCAAAATTGCGTGGTAACAGGGAACTGAATTTTGTTATATGATACTTCCATTGAAATATAACTGTAATTGAAAAAAATGAAAAACTCCTTTAAGCTGTGTAATTATTTTCTTAAAAAATAAGGAAAGATTGGATATAAAAATAAACAATGCAAGTACAAGATGGAGAGAAGGAAACACATAGGTGAACCTTCATATTTACATAATTCCTTTTTGAAAATGTATGATTCCTCTTTCAACATCTTTTTAATCATCTCACTGGAGGTCTAAATTTCAGGTCATCATTCAAATCTGTAAGCGTGTGAATGGTTTTATACACATCAGAAGTTGATGAAATGGAGATGGGGATGATCTTAAAACTCGCAAGCCTTCGTATTTGACCAGGATTCTGTTATGCAAAGCTATGCATCATTTAAATACCAAAATAAATAAATAAACAAATAAATGTCCATGTTGTGAAATTTGATTCACTTTTGATACATTATCAAATGAAGACAAGGAAGTAGGAAGAGGCAATGAGACAGTTTGGGCTGCTACAGTTGCATCTCTACTAGCAAACTGAACTTTAGGTGCCTGATTGGTGTCCCATACAGTCATTCTATATTCCAGTTGTAGTCACTGAGAAAGGTGCTGTCAGATAGCAATTTAGGCCAGGCTAGATCTGAGCTGCTCTCTGGAGAAGCCTATTTCTTTCCACTGATTACAGAGGGAGCCTAAGGCAACTGTGCATCTAACACAGGAGCCGCAGTTAAGCTAAATGAATGAGGACCATGATAGCCTGCATGCCAGTAAGGTATAGTGTTTGGAGGCTTAGCCCTGCCACTGTCATCAGAATCAATTGTATTCCTGAATAAATCAATTAAAAACTGGTTAATCCCAATAGAAAGAGAGAAAAAGGTCCTTTGTGAGGAGACTGGAATCAAGTTCTATTTTATTTTTTTTTAATAGGAAAATCATGTCTGGACTCCAAAATATTTTGTCTGATATGTTTTTCCACACATTTTCTTCTGGTACATTCATACATTCATCTGTTTATTTGTTTAATGACTTTGGTGCTGGTGAGAGATGCTGGATTGATGCCTTGGGGAGATCAAAGTCTTTTATTTGTCCCCAGGCATGCTATACCCATGCTCCATAACCATGTGCCTTCCCTTGACCTGAAAGGACCACCTTTAAGGGTGAGAAAGTAGTTTAGTTTCTGTGCCTTTTTAAACTTGCTCTTTCCTTTGGATCTACCAGCAAGGGACAGAGGGTCATTAGCAATTATTTTTATAGACAAGGGCACACTGTCAAGAGTTTCATTTCATATCCAAAGCTTGCTCGTAAATCTTGTTGGACTTGAAATCTCACAATAGAAGGCTTTTTTTATACAGCAAGTGCTGCTTGGCTAGCAGTCCTGTTTCTTTCAGTGTCTTTTCTAACCCTATTTCAACTCAATAAATTATAAAGGTAATGAAAATAAAAATATATAAATAAATAATAAAAGATATTATATAGAATAATAAAAGATATTATTATATAATAAAAATAAAAGATAAAATATTAATGACAAGAACTTTAAAACTCATTCTACACCTCTTTCTCTTTCTCTCAGTTCCTCATATAATTCACTTAACTTATCAGTCAAAAACATAATTGTATGCCATGCTTTCTTGTTATCCAAACTCTTTACTCTCCTTTATTTTTCTCCACAGTTAAAGGCCTCAAAGGTGATTAGGTAAAGTTACCCACTTCTGACTGTATCACTGATCCTCTGTATCACTTTTGGCAGTGAAAACCTCATGTGACATACCTGACCTTGAAGAGATCATTTTTCAGGCAAAGATTAATATTTGATGATGTCCCATGTTCCCTCCCAGGACTTGAAAATTCTTCTTCATGAGAGAGGAAGGGTGCAGAAAGAGAAAGAGAGAAAGAAAAGGAAGGAAGGAGAAAATTATAAAGGAAGATTAAACAGCTGTCCCATACTATCTTTCATGAATTTTAGGGGAAAAAAATAAAAATAAAAAAATCAGTGTTGGCTAAAGACAGTTGAAACATGGAAAGTTATGTTAGTCAGAAGTACCTATGGGTTAAAATGCTTTTCTGAAAGTAGGTCCCAGTCTCTGCTTTTTAAGCTGGCTTGATAAAGGGCTTTGTTCCTGAGACTTTGAGAGAGTCCCTATCTCAGCTGAAGGACAAACTCCCAACAGTGGGGAGCAGGAGCAGAGTTATACATGTTTTCTTTCTTGAAGGAAAGCAACCTATGCTCCTCTAATGTGGGTTACTGCCCCCACCCCCTTCCCCCGGTGTCTCTTCTTCAAAGAACGAGAGGCAGCTTTGAAAACAGTATCCCAAATCTCAAGCTGGTTATGAAATCAACATGATTGCTATGGATCTTTCTCAGTACTTTGGGTTTCCGAGGAGCTTCTGATTTCCAGCACATGTTTCTTCCAGCACCCTCCATATGAACCCATCTGAGGGTCTGGATATGCAGAGCTCCAAGGGTAAATCTGTTGCAAGTGGTATCTGTAATGTCTCCTTATTAAAACCAAAAAATCAGAGCTGCTGTGCCTTCCCCTCTTAATGTACTTCTTTATTGAATCTGTCAGTAAGCATCTCCCATTTTAATATTTGATAAATATAAAGAGATAGGAGTGCTGCAAAATACCCCTTATCACTCATTAATAAATCTAGGGCATCCTCCTCAAATTATCACAGCATGTCCTCCCTTCATCTTTTTTCTTCTCAACCCCTAAAAAATTAAAAAATAATAATAATAAAAAAAATAATACCAAAACAACAACAACAAAACAAAACACAGAAAATTTGTTACGGGAAATTGCCATTGTTGCTGTTATTATTATCATTATTTCTTCCCCCTCCCTCCACCCAATCAAGAGTGAAAAACCAAAGGATGGTTAAGAATAATTTGCCTGGAAAGACAACATTAAAGATGTTCTGGTACTGGCACTGGCTTTTTAACATCCGCCCCTCCGACCGTGTTGTCATTAAAACTTCATGGCTATCATTTTATTTATTTATTTATTAGCAGCAACCCCACCTCTCTGCTCAGCAACATTTCCTGCCTTCCCCATTTCAGCAGTCCCTGACCCCATTTCAGTCAATTTTCCATATCCTGCCTGTCTCGCATCCGCCGAGGGAACACACTGATGCTGTGTTTATGCTAATTTTATGCTCTCTGAGTTGTGTCTGTTATTCAAAGCAGTTGAAGCAGTTATTGCCAGTAATCTTATTTCTGTGAGAGCCCCCGGGGCAGAGCAAGCCTCGGAGCCGGTCCTGCAGACCGCGTCAGAGCCATCACAGCCTGCTGGTAAATGGCAGCTCTTTCCTGCAGAATCTGATATCAGTTACTTCGCAAACACAGTAATAAAATGAAACAAATCAGATTTTCAAGTAAATAAACCAGACTTCAATGGCAACAACAATGGTCAGGACAACAGGATTTTAATAAGTGATAGTATACAGAGGAAAATATCAGAGTGCTGCATCCCTTCTTCCTGCTTTCCCTCAATTCCACCCCAAAATTAGCTGCCCAAGCTCTGAAAGCAAAATAACAAAAAAACACCAGCAGAATGGGGTCTGCTCTCCTGGTTGGTGAAAAAGGACATTCACTCATGGTATGTATGGAAATTCCCCTGCAAAGGTGTTCCTAAAGAACCAGGTCACTAAGCTATTGCATCGAGCAGCAGAATAAAAAGAAAATAAATTGTTAGTGCTGTTTTTTTCTGACTCATAATATCCATGGGAAATTCCATGAGAACTTCTTCAATAAGGAAAGGACAGGGTGATGGTACCTACCAAGTGAAAGCTGTTGACCTTCTTTTTGTTCAGAACAGCTGAGTGTGACTCATGGTTTTGTCTTTCTTGGGTGTGTGTTTTTTAGGATAGGACTTAAAGTGCCCGTCACCTTTTCAATAAGGCTCTAAAACAAATAAACCAATCTACTCTTTTGATGACTACCTAACAGCCAAACATTCAGACGACAGAAGAGGTGTTTTATTCTAAAACAATGTTTAGAGAAAAACTTGAAATTCTGCATTTTTAGATAGTCTTGCCTTGAAAAGTATTTAAAAATTTGTCAGAAAGCCAGTGGTTTAAAAAAAAATAAATTGAGTTCTGGCCAATTTTTAGTTGCCAAAAATGCAAACTATTTTTCTCATAAGAAACATTTCCTACAGAAAACTACAATTTAAGAAACATTTTTCAACAAGAAGACATTTCAAATGGAACATTTTCATGTTTTTCTACTGCCATCAACAGCACTCAGCTTTTATTGTGATGCTTAAGGCCATGTTTTCAGCATACTGTGCTCTTTAGAAACTTCCCCAGTTAAGTTGAGTCCTCTATAGCGGCAGGAGCTCCCATGTATAAATTTATATATGTATATATATCTCTATACATAAATAAAATATAAAATTCTGGATTCAGTCTCTCTGTACTGTAGTTTCTCATCTGTCAAGAGTGAGTAGTAATGCTTCATCTTCATTACTCTTAAGTAAATTTTAAACTCTTCTGAAAGTCTCTGTATTTTGTTCTGCACATTAAATTTCCTGAACAGCAGAAATTTTGCCTTGCTATCACCTTCCTCATATTTTACAGATCTGATATATGGATTTTGAACTTCACTTTTTTTCTTTTAAATCATGCAAGACCAATGGAAGGAACCAGATCACCTATGGCCTCCTTCTAGATCAATCTTGGTGATACCTATAACAGTAAATTAAATATGCCCTGATTATTCACTGTCCCTGAGGCTAATTCGTGATGTCTGGCCACATCCATAATAAGAGTTCTTGGCCTTGAAACACTGTGGTCCCACATAAAATGCATGTTGGAAATGATGCCAGGTCCAGGAACCATTGCTAGCTTTCCTGAGCCAAAACAATTCAGTGTTATCATCATTGGAGTTTCAAGGATGGGGAATGTTTCCTGGTATTATTTCATTTTGTAGCATACACATAGACTACAGACTTTGATCTTTTTTTCTGATTCAAAGATAAGACACACAGAATCTGTGAGGGTATTTTTGATGATTTTGACCAAATTTGGATCAAGTATAGTGGTAATGGGCTTCAGTAGTCTTTAATCATGCCAGTGCAAGTCAAAGTAGAAATCAGAGAGTTACTCGAATCAGTGACTCAGAGAACAGATTTTGACTCATCTTCTGTAAATCACAGTTGTATATTAACATTAACTAAACTTTAAGTCCTAGGCTGTTTTCCACTCCCTGAAGTGTACTTTTTAAACTTGTCCAGGTTGCAGTTTTAGCACTTATCCAAATATGCAAAAGACTTGGGATAAATGTGAAGTTCATGAGAGCTTTTCCTTCACCTTGCAGGTCAGGATTTCACCATCACTCTCCTACCTGGTCTGTTTACCTGCCTTTTGAGTGTGACACCATTGTCAATGCAGTGCAGTTGAGCAGGGTAGAGACCATGACCTGATGACATGATGCACCACAAAGAAGAGACACCAAAAACAACACTGGAATTAAACATGGTATAACAGTTCACACCTTAAAGTCCCAAATGCATCCTACCTGTGGAGCCATGCTATCCATAAAACGCTGTGTTTGCTGCTAACTTGGACAACACCATTCCATTTCAGGGAACAACATATTTTTATCCCAACTGTTCTTAAACTACTATAAAAGGCAAATAAGTGAGGGTAGCAGTGGTTTTTTTTTGTTTGTTTGTTTTTGTTTTTGTTTTTGTTTTTGTTTTTTGTTTTTTTGTTTTTTTAACACAGGCTGAAATACATGGCTTTTCTTCCCCCACTGGATCCCACTGAATTATTTTCTCCATGTGTTTTCTATTTTTCTGCCATACACAATTTTCATTTCTTCCAATGGAAACTTGGGCATTCCAAACAGAACAACTTTCTATAAAAGTGTTCAGATTTTTTAAAAGCAGTTTTATTACTCTTTTTTAAAAGAGTTTTATTACTTTAAAACAAAAATGTTTAGATAAATATGGTTATGGAAAACCAAACAAAAGTAATATAGCACCTTTTAGGTGAAAAGAGAAGCAGACAGTATTCTTCCTGTTTCTAGACTGATATTTTTTTGTAATAGTTGCATTGTTACAGAAGTGTTTCTGAATCCATGAAACAAAAGTCAGTTGATTAGATTGTTCTAAACACTTCTTACTCAGAACAAAATTACAGAATAGATATATATATTTATATATTAAAACTAACTTAATGGAATTCATCACTGGAGGTTCCTCTAAAGTAAATAAGAAAGTTTCCCTGACTTTGATAAGAGCAGAATCAGGCCACTTAATGAAAATCTTTTTAATTTACACTGAACTCCTTAACATCTTTCTGAAAGGAATAGATGTCTGAAAAAAGGATTTACATCAATGGTTCTTCATCTAATCTTATATGTATTTGTTGGCAATTCATACAGTTCACAATGGAATGTTGGAAAAAAATAAAATAAAATAAAATAATAAATAATAATAATAATAATAATAATAATAATAACAATAACAATAACAATAACAATAACAATAATAATAATAAAGCTTTGCTAATTCTCTGGTTTCTTTTTTATTTTTGTTTTTTAATATATATGTAAATATAAATACAAATACAAATATAGTCTTATAGTCTAGGTGTGTAAAGCTTTGACAGCATCTTCAAATATCCTTTGGCAGGAAACAACTTTTTAATATTAATGAAAAGTCACTAGATTTATGATATCCAAAGAAACACAATTTGCTGTTTTTTTACATATTTGTTTTACATGTTTGGAAACATTTTAGGCTAGGAAGATGAATGTGTATTGTGTATTTGATTCATCAGACTGCAGTTTTCAGGAATGTGTTTCTTCTAACAGTTCAAGCTACGGGGTCCTGTTGCGCAGCGCTGAGGAAGATGGGTTCCTATCATGGCCACCTGAAAGGCAATAAGTAATGCAAGTTTGGACATTTGACACTGAGGTTGAGGGCCGAGGGACACCTCTCCACAGAATTGGAGAAATAGATATACATAGAATCATAGAATATCCTGAGTTGGAAAGGACCCATAAGGATCATCAAGTCCAACTACTGGCACTGCACAGGTCTACCTGAAGTATCTATCTATCTATCTATCTATACACACACACATATATATACACACATATATATAAAATATAAATGTAATATATGATATATCAGGAAGCTGTAGAATGGTACTGATGTTTGTTTTTTTTTTTTTCTGCCAACAAAATTAACCTAGCATACTTGGGCTTCACTGAGTTCTTCATTCTCTAGAAAGTGCAAATCCAAATCAGTGGAAATCATTTGAGGAAGTGGATTAAATTTGGCAAATTCTTTCAAACATTTTAAAAGAGTAAAACAGCATTCTAAGGTTGTTGTTTTTCTTTTTCTTTTTCTTTTTCTTTTTCTTTTTCTTTTTCTTTTTCTTTTTCTTTTTCTTTTTCTTTTTCTTTTTCTTTTTCTTTTTCTTTTTCTTTTTCTTTTTTTTTCTTTTTCTTTTTCTTTTTCTTTTTCTTTTCTTCAAGAACAGATTCAGAGATTTAGTCATCATAAACAAAAGGAAATTATATTTTTTTCTGCTTGCCATTGATAGGCCATTCAACCAGGATTCAGTAGGACAAAGCTTGAGTTGAGACAAAAAGCTAGGGAAGGGCCCACACATTCTAGAACAGCGCTCCAAACAGTAGGCTAGAGAGTCTCAATGAACCTGAGTTAGCTGAACTGATGTTTTAATTGTTGCAGAGCAGTGCTTACACCAAGCCAAGGACGTTTCAACTTCTCACTCTCTCCTGTCATCAGGCAGGCTGGGGGTGCAGCAAGAGCTGGGAGGGGACAGATCCAGAACAGCTGACCCAAACTGGCCAGAGGGGTATTCCATACCATCTGACGTCATGCTAAACAATATATAGGGGTAGCTAGCCAGGGGGAGGGGGCTGGACTGCTCAGGGTTAGTCTGGGCATCGGTCAGCAGGTGGCGAGCAGTTGCATTGTGCATCACTTGTTTCGTACACATTATTAGTAGTAGTACTATTATCATCATTATTGTTGTTATTATTATTGCTATTATTATTTTCCTGTCTTAATAAACTGTCTTTATCTCAACTCACAGGCTTCACTTTCCTATTTCTCTCCCCCATCCCAGAGACGGAGGGGGGAGAGTGAGCGAACAGCTGTGTGGTGTTTAGCTGCCGACCGGGTTAAACCACAACAGATATGAATCCAAATCTTCTATTTCCTTTCAAGACAAAAAATGAGCTTTGTCATTTCAAAGCAAAATAGGGTAAATTTCCCATTACTGCTCAGTTCCTTGTTGAGTCAAAGATATAACCTGATTTAAAACAAATGATTGAAACTACATATATTTCTGTTTTTTTTTTTTGTTTGTTTTCTTTTTTTTTTCATTTATCTCCTTTTATAGTAATATTTATTTACACAGCAGAAAGAAGATTTTTGAATGTATCAGTTATTTCTCATTAGACAGACTGATATGGTGTGAAACAGTGATAGGCCAGACAGCTTCCCTACTCTGTAAAATTCACTTCTTTAGAGCATAAATTTATTGTCCCAAGGATATTTTGTCCATTTTTCTTTAAATATATATATATATATATATATATATATAAATAAAGTTCTTCCATCCATTGTGCACGTCCTAGCATGACGTAAGGTTTCACAGCTGGAATAAAGAGGTTGAATTGTCCCCCTTTGCAACCATTATTACAGTAAAACAAAGGAAAAAAAAAAAAAATCTTTCTACTGTATGGACCTCAGCAGGAGCGCTGCAGAGTTGTTTATGAATAGATATGGGAATCTCAAACTCTTCACTTGATCTTTAGATCCAGAGAGCTGCATATTGTTCATTCAGCAACAAGTAGAGAATACCAAAATAAATAAATAAATAAAGTGCAAAAGTACCCAATCTTATAGATGGCTTTTTAAAATGATTAAAAAATACTAATATGTTAAAATCAGTCAGAGATTTGTTTTTCACTGAACGTAATGAAGATTCACCTTTTCCCTCATTCTCTTCACATCCAAATTCTTTGTTATTTCCCCTAGACCGAATGTTATGTTGGATGATTTTCAAATATTGTTTCTTTCCCATTTCTCTTAATTTGACTGAAGGTGCAATGATCTCTAGTGAATTGGAGCACTGAATTCCTGAGAAATAACTTCACTTATTTCTCTCTGATGCAGCAGTGTACATGCACACACAGACACCCCTACACATATGCACATAGGCATACACACTGTTTTAAATCCCAAATATTGTGTTGAAGCATTTCTCCCTCACATATAGGCTTGGGAAGAATTTAGTGCTAAATAAATGCTGCCTCAAACCAGGCAAGATAAAACATAAATCATTGCATTAAAAACCTCTAACAAGTCTATCTGCTTTTTGAAATGACTGGGAGATGAAAGAGAGAAGTCTCATTTAAGAAGGCCCAGCGGAACAGTTCTGCATTTATATAGCTGTTATCAAAAGCAATTCATTTGGAGATCAAATAGACTGACAGATAGGACAAGCAGGGGATCACTACTGCCTTCAGGCAGCCAAAAGCAAGGATGGTTTCCCAGTACCATCACTAATATTGGGTCTACTCAATGCTCATGTCTATTACGGCTCACAGTAACAGCCAGCTGAATGTTAATATACACTTCTTACACTTACACTTCTATTCGGTGCCGATCAGTAGCTGAGGGAGTAAACAGCGTATACCCCTTTCTCTGACTTTTTTGTTTCTATTTCTTTTGTAGGAGTTCCTCTTTTTGCAATCGTTGTCAAGTATTTCCTCTGTAAAAAGGCAATGCCACTGAAGATAAAAGCAAGAGAAGACAACGGGCTTTCCTATGTCCTGTTAGCAATGTGCTGCTGCATGTGCATCAATGGCACCTGTCTTCCTCGTGTTCTGGAGACATGCTGCTACTTATTTACAGAAAGAGCTCAATGGTGTTTGCTCCTTGTAAAATACAAAAGAAAAGAAATGCATCATCCCAGGGCTGCCTGAAATTTCTCCAGTGCAACAATTCTGCAAACCGATAAGGAAAACTTATTTTTTCCCTCCAAAAGCACTACTAACTACCACTGGGGTGGACATAAAATCTTATTCTGATATTAGCTATCTAAAATATGTTTGCAGTTTTATGTAAGAAAGGAACAAGTTGTAATCCCTGGTTTTGAGATCAGGTAGCCCATAAATGGTTTGTGTTTGCAGATTTAGGCAAGCCTCCCTGAAATGAAACTATCTAGTCCACACTACATCACAATTATAGCTTCTCAAGGATCCCATGAGATACCTCTATGGCCTTAAGACATGAATATTTTTATTTTATTTTATTTTATTTTATTTTATTTTATTTTATTTTATTTTATTTATTTTATTTTGTTTATTTTATTTTGTTTTGTTTTGTTTTGTTTTATTTTATTATTTTATTTTATTTTATTTTATTTTATTTTATTTTATTTTATTTTATTTTATTTTATTTTATTTATTTTAATGTTTTCTTTGTGAGGTCTGCCTTATAATAAGAGTGATGTTTTTATTACATCACACTGAGAAGGTATGTTGCATGCCTTGGGGTGCAGTGTGAAAGGAATTTAGAATGCTGCAGGGTATAAATTCTTCTAAAGATGCTGATAGCAGACTCTTCCCAATCAAACGTGGCCATAATTATATCACAAGCATCTTATGATAAATCTGAATAAGGGATTCAGGAACCACATAGACCAGTCCTATTGCTCACAGAAATTAATGCTCTATGAGATACTTCCCCTTTGAAAAAAAAAGTAGGCTTTCAGCTTTGTGATTGAGTAAAAAAAAAAAAAAAAAAAAAAAAAGAATAAGTAGAAATGCATAAACTTGGTAGATGATGTGACAATGAATAGAACATAGGGGAATGACACAATGACACTTGCTATCAACTTATTTGTGATAACCTATGATTTATTTTATGCTCTTATGCTCTTTAATTTTGTGTTATTTTACATGCCCAGATGCAACCAACAGTTTGTGGAGAGCACTGGCAACCAGTTCAAGTGGAAATTCAATCAGTGCCATAGTAGGAAAGAAGGATCTAGATATTTTTCTCCAGGAGAAAAGGATACTGGGAGTCATGGGAGAGAGAGGATGTCAAAGAATGAAAACAGAGTCAAAAAGATGGAGTGGAAAATACATGAAATAAAGTTCAACAGGTAGAAGTAGAGGGTAGCATACCAATTCATTACTTTTGTTTAAAAATCACATGCCTTACAAGCACAGAACCACAATTAAAAATTTGGGTCTTAAGTCCTATTTGTAGTTCATCATCCTCTTTTATTCAATGCAGAACTACAAGTTGAGTAGACCAGCACAGACTGGAAAGCAAAGGGCAAAGGGCTAAGAGGGAACAAGGTAAGCAGGAACCATTCTAATAGTTAGTCTATTCTAATAAAAGGACTGGGAAATATAGAATGAAAAGCCCAAGCATCAGGTTTGGAGTAAGACAAAGATCTATTTCTTCAAGGAATATATCAGTAAACTGGAATTAATTGGTAAAAAGATTACGCTACAAACTTACATGTCTTAAAAAAGCAGCAAGACAAGTAAATTGCAAGAAATCAAGGAGTACCAAATAAAAATGTTTGTTTTTTTGTTTTTTTTCTGTGCTGCAAGTCACAGGAGGGCAGGGGAATATACCAAGGAAATATTGGTTTGCTGTCCTGCTTTTTCTTGTATTCCCTTGGCATTCTGGCCACTAATAGTCACTATATAAATGGGTCTTTGGTGTGGACCAGACAAGTTATTGCCATACCCATATCACAAAACATCTCTTCCCAGTTCTCAGCCATGCTGCCCTGCAGATAGTTTTACTGCAGAGTTCTTCAACGGCTGACCTGAGAACTTATTCATAGGTTAGAAAAAGCCACTGTCAGCAGAACAAAGACATTGTCCTTCCAATGCAGCCAGTTCCATCGTAAGAAAGTGTAGCACAATATTTGGATGCCAAACAAAATGAAATGAAATACTAATTATGGTAAGACTTTACAAAAAAAGGCTAGCTGCCCCCGTGAGAGTCCAAGCCTCCAAGCAAGTCTCTTGTGGAACAAAAGTAAGTTGTCAGATTTGAATAATTTCCCTGCATGTAGATAAATCCTCCTATTTCTACATCTTCCCCCTGCCTCCCACCTCCCCCTTCCCTTCAGTTTTGCAAACAAGAAAAGAAACACTAGGAGCTATTTCACTGGATAACCATGCAAATGAAACAGGAGATTTAAATGTCTTAGCAAGGAGATCAGAGACACAGTTGGAAACAGCTGTAAGGGGCATTGGAATGATTATAAGGGAATAGGATGGGTGCATTATTTGGCTTGGTGACTTCATTAATGATATTTGACATCGGATGCTCAGTTGGTGTAAATCAGTAGAGCTCTTCTGTGCCTGCTTACCGCCTCTGAGGATTCACTTCTTTGTCCTGAATATGAATTTCTGTATTATTCTATTTTATTTTTCTCTGCTCCAGTGGTCTCCAGACAGCATTTTGGGAATAGAAATTTAAGCTGTGAGATCTTTTGTTAGATGGAATCCATCTCTGGGTACATCTGTTGTCTTTAAGATTTTGAGGTCTTACCACACAATTTGGAGTTTTGATTCACCTTGCCCACATATAAATGAAATGTTGGGGCGTCGGATCCTTATATAATCTAAAACCAAAAATTCTCAGACTCTTGCCATTCAAAATATAGGTTAAAAATGTATAAACTATGTCTATTTGCCCACTCAACAATATCGAAGAACTGTGTAAAATTTAATAAGAATCTTCAATTATGAATTTCATATTGTCTCCAAAGTATTTCCTGAAATAAAATCAAAATAAAATAGGACTTCTTCTTTATTGTTATATTTGAAGCTCCTTTTTTATAGCAGACATGGAAGTCTTGCTCTGCTCGAGAAGCTCAAGGCACATCTGTGTTTTTACTGTTTTTAATGTGGAGGAATCTTTACCAAAAACTAGAAATATGGTTCTTACTGAGAGAAATCCTCTGTTGTATACTTTGTACAAGTCTCAGTGTCCCCTGATGGCATTAGAATCAAGTCCATTTGGTCCCTTATTTGTGTATTTACTTATTTATTTATTTTAATTTACAAGATATGGTAAGAAATAAACACTCTTTTGAGACATCCTGCCTGACATATGTCCAAAAAATCTGACATTTCTCTTAATGGATGTGCATCTACAAATGGAAAGGTTAATGAAGAAAAACATTTCTTTTCATGCACACAGCGAACACACAAACTTCATGCTTTGTCAGACTCGGTAAGGAAAGCAATTAAATTTGCATTCAGCATACAGGCATTAGTGGAAAGAGTCCCACCAATAACACCAGACTCTCAGCTCCTTTCATGAAAGATGTCCCCAGCTTTCTCTTTCAAGGCAAGAGTGTCCCAGGCAATGTATATTCCCAGGCTTCCCCTGCCCATCCATACTATTGCCTTGCATTATTTGCCAGATATCCTTCCTGAATTGTTCCCTGAGTTGTCTCACTTTCTGGCAGCTTTACAGTCATGTTTGCTTTCTGAAGAATCAGCCCGACTTCCTTTCTCAGCAGCAGTAATATTCTGCCATGCAATCCTTTTCTTCTCCTATAATACCTGTCATATCTACCAAGTACATTGCATAAAAAGACCAGATATGGAGAAATGTTTCAGATTTCCAAAATCTTTTTTGTTTTGTTCTGGGAGGAATTGAATAACTGAATTTCCATTTTGGTGAAAAACACTTTTGTTTTAAAATTTTCTTTGGAAAATAAAATGTCTCAAGCTTTCAATGCTCTTCTGAATATCAACATTATGGTTGGCTCCAATGGTGAATGGAGCCAAGTCCAGTTGGAGGCCAGTCACTAGTGGCGTCCCCCAGGGCTCGGTGCTGGGGCCGGTCCTCTTTAATATCTTCATCGATGATCTGGACGAGGGCATCGAGTGCACCCTCAGTAAGTTCGCAGATGACACCAAGTTAGGTGCGTGTGTCGATCTGCTTGAGGGTAGGAAAGCTCTGCAGGAGGATCTGGATAGGCTGCACCGATGGGCTGAGGTCAACTGCATGAAGTTTAACAAGGCCAAGTGCCGGGTCCTGCACCTGGGGCGCAATAACCCCAAGCAGAGCTACAGGCTGGGAGAGGAATGGTTGGAAAGCTGCCAGGCAGAGAAGGACCTGGGAGTGATGGTGGATAGTCGGCTGAATATGAGCCAGCAGTGTGCTCAGGTGGCCAAGAAGGCCAACGGCATCCTGGCTTGTATCAGGAACAGCGTGACCAGCAGGGCTAGGGAGGTGATCGTCCCCCCTGTACTCAGCTCTGGTGAGGCCGCACCTCGAGTACTGTGTTCAGTTTTGGGCCCCTCGCTACAAGAAGGACATCGAGGTGCTTGAGCGGGTGCAGAGAAGGGCGACGAAGCTGGTGAGGGGCCTGGAGAACAAGTCCTACGAGGAGCGGCTGAGGGAGCTGGGCTTGTTCAGCCTGGAGAAGAGGAGGCTCAGGGGTGACCTTATCGCTCTTTTTAGGTACCTCAAGGGAGGCTGTAGCGAGGTGGGGGTTGGCCTGTTCTCCCACGTGCCTGGTGACAGGACGAGGGGGAATGGGCTTAAGTTGAGCCAGGGGAGTTTTAGGTTAGATGTTAGGAAGAACTTCTTCACTGAAAGGGTTGTGAGGCACTGGAACAGGCTGCCCAGGGAAGTGGTGGAGTCACCATCCCTGGAAGTCTTCAAAAGACGCTTAGATGTAGAGCTTAGGGATATGGTTTAGTGGAGGGCTGTTAGTGTTAGGTTGGAGGTTGGACTCGATGACCTTGAGGTCTCTTCCAACCTAGAAAATTCTGTGATTCTGTGATTATATAGGACATTGATCAAAGTTGTTTGTTTTCCAGCACTTTACAGACATTTTCCTCCATCTTACCCAAATGGAAATTCAGTTATTCAATTCCTCCCAGAACAAAACAAAAGTGTTTGAGGAAGACAGATGATCCGTATGAAACTGATAAAAATTATCTATTTAATTTTCTTTTAAAATATTTATTTAAAAAAAAAAAAAAGTTTAAAAATACTGGATTAAGTTAAATGTTATGGTGAAGATAAAAATTTGAGCTATCCTTAATTAGGTATGCAGCATGGAACTTCAGTATCTACGTTAATTGGAAGAAAATCAGAACGGAAAGATATATAACACTGCAAACCTTTCTTCTGCAGGGAGATGTAAATAATGTGCATGGTAGACAGGAAAACTAAACTTCTGGTTAATGTCTGAGGCCCAAGATGCTGTGTTTTTTTTGTTGTTGTTGTTGTTTTCTCCCTTTTTCTGTGTACCTGTGAGCAAACTGAGGCCCTTCATTTCTACTTGCCCTTCTCACAACAAGTTATGGTGCTAATTTTATTTGTATCTGGAGATTCAAGTGTCAATGGGGAGTGGCAATGTAATTATACACCAATGGCACAAACCTCTGACCAGAAGATATAAGCAGAGGCTGTTCTCAGAATGATGGCAATGTTAGAAGGGCCTTCATGGATAAGAATCAGAGTCTTGTTAGTCTAAACTGAAGTTGCATGCACCTTTGCAAAGTACAGAGGATTTCTTCCATGTGGTGCCAGAAAGGCAAAATTTTCTCTCCGTGAATTCCTTGATTAGTCATCTTATGAGTGGGTACCAGTGAGCCTTTTCAATGTACCATGGCCTATTGTGTGTAAAGAAAATGTCCACATTTTGAGCCCTCAGAGCTTTTGTTTGACAAAATGCTGCTCACAAGATGACTGCAGGCTGGAGCCATGAATCCATTTTGCCTTATTTACATGAATTTTCCACAGAGTCCTTCAGAAGGTATCATACTCAGCACTTCCCAAAGGAAATTATGTGTATAAAATTCATGAGAAACACTGCTTTCTCTAGAGTATTAGTAGACATCTCTCTATTATACAACTCAGGAATATTATAAACCAATAAATAAACCTGGAAATGAAGGATATTTACCTCACTGCATCCTCAGAGGTGAGGAGGGTATATGTGCAGTGCTTTTGAAGGATAGTCTTAGAGCTGTCTTTTCTCTCTAAAGTATCCAAAGTTAAGATCAGTGAAGTATTAGCTTAGCCTCTGCAGGAAACATAATATAAGAATATGATTCCAATATGTAATCATTGTTGTAATATGCCTATTATATTATATTAATAAGCTTTTTATATATATCATCTCTTGGTAGAGCAGGGTATGAATTCAATGAATGGCTTAATGCAAGTGAGTCTTTCCAATTTCTGACTACCAGCCTACTAAAACAGAATAGGGTCAGAGTTAATCTGAAAAGCAAATATATATCCGAGCTCCAGTTTTCTGGTCTTCCCATTGCAATTCTCAATACAGAATATGTAGGGCCTATAAACTTTACAAAAGATGAAGGCTATTCAAAGGTTCATATATAGACTTAATTAACTGTGTTTGGCCTCAGTTTGTAGTTTCACTACTGTTTGTATTTCACAGACCTGGCAAAGGTCTAACAGAAGCATAATGGAATGACTCTGGAAAAGAGTTTCTGTGGCCAACACTTCTTGATTTTCAGCACAAACATAAGCAGAAAATTAACCACATTTACCTTTTAGTCCGTATCTAAACCTACAAGTCAAGAGAATGGACCCTAGGTTGTCTTTGGTACGAGCCCAAAAGAAACAGAGCTGACTGCTCTTGCACTAATTAATTATCATTTCTTTGGAGACATCGTCTGGTACTTTTCTGGAAACATCTTTCACCTTGGGGGAACATCATGAGAAGCAAGTCCTGAGGTTTGTACAAAAACCATGTCTTAGCTTTATGATAATGAAGTCAGAGCTTTCAAAGACTGCTTACCATAGGTTTGTGAGATTACTTAGACAGGAAATACTTAATTGCATGTTTTAGTTTTTGTTGCTTTTGTTTTTGTCTTCCTAGTTGTTTTTGGTTTTGTTCCTGTTTTCTTAATATTAGGGTGTAGAAACTAGAAAATGATGGGGCATCAGAAGTGCCTCTTGTCACTTTACTTCCTGTGCTGGGGGTCTCTTCTGTCTTCCCCTTGCTGCCTGGGGTTATGGCACCCTCAGCACACCTCTTTCAGGAGGAGGGATGACAACCAACACAGCCTGTCTTCCAACTTTCCTGTTTCTACCTCCCTCATCATCAACATTCAGTCTTCAAGTCAACACAGTGGCAGCAATCTCTCAGTCAACCTCTCCCTTACTAATCTGTTTGCTAATATCCTCCCCATTAATATGCCATTAGTTCCACTCTGAATTTGCCTGCCTTACAATAATTTGTGTATGCAATAAAGAAGATCTTTATTTTCTGAATTCTATTCCACCTACAAGTAGCATATACTGTGATTAATTTATAAGATTAGCACTTTCAGAGGTGTTTTATTCCACTGTAAGACAGTGGACCAAGAGTTGCAAGGTGAGGCACCTCCTAGAGGTACCCATTACTGACTACAGAGAAAGTCTAAATGACTAATTTACACTGGGCACTGAATTTTCAGCTATTTTGACAGTGGTTCTTTGGTCTTTGGTTCTTTCACAACCCCCTGCAAAATTGCAAACTACTTCTTGAACTGCAGATATGAAAAGCTGAAACAATATCAGTGGACTAAAACCACTTTTTTTTCCTATACAGAAGATTTGTGTCCATGCAGCAAAATGTCATTAGCTCCTCTGCAAAAACTTTATCCTCACAGAAATCACTATTAGTTACTAGCTATCATAATGACAAGATGTTTTAAGTCATCAGCTGTCAGAAGAGCAAATCTGCCTAGTAAATGAAGCCTATATCCCTATATATTTTTTTTTCTAGTTGAATAATAAAGTGTACCTCGTTTGCCTGAACAAACAGGATTGATCCACTGACCAAATAACATAAGGGATCTGTCTTCTTGTTTTATGTATCATTCCCTGAATCTCTGCTTCATTAGCCAATTGGCCGAATATCAACTTTTAGATTATCTTTGGGTTCATAGATGAAACATCACTAAAACAACATCAGGACAACAACTGATCCTGTGTGACCAGAACAAACCTGTTCAGCAGTGGCTTTTGTAAATGTATGCTGAGGCTGCCAACCTGTTTTTAATCCATTTAAGGTGTTCCACATTAATTTTCTTCATTTTCTCTAGGTTTGTAATGAAAACCTCATGGTGTACCAAGTCAAATGCCTCACGGATGCCTGTTGCATGAAGTGTAACATTCATTGAGTGAACTTGTAATATTACCAGAATAAAAATCTATCAGTTTAGTTGGGCATAATCTATTTTTCATAAAGGTGTGTTGAGTGGCATTCAGTACATGTACCTTCTTCATTTCTGAGGACAGGGGACACTAAGGTATGAGGGAAGAAGTTTTGAGGTTTTGCCACAATATATACACCTGCAGCTTCAAATTCAAAGCATCAGTTGTCAGTTCTTCTCCTAGAGACTGCTGCAGTCTGAAATGGCCCTGACGTTATTTTATGCTTTGCTCTCTCCAAATCAAGACTGTCCTGTCTAGAAACCCAAGGAGGCCTTTCTCAGTCTCTATATAAATAATTCTTTCATACAGCCAATATTATTAGTCATAGTGTGCAATCGGTTCTGTATTAGAATAGTAAAGAAGCCCACTGGCACTGTGAAATGACTGATCTCCGGTGTGGATACATCTAGAGCACTGAGTCCCAACAGCCGTCTACCTCGAGGCATGGGAGAATTTAAGTTGGTGAGGCAGAGGAAGGATTGGTGATATTAGGGAAGCTGACAATTTGTGTGACTTGACAGCCCCTCTGCACAGACTGTACTTTTTTTTCCTCTTCTAACCCTCAGCACCTTGCAAGTGAAACTAGTTTAGGTGCATTTATTATTTCTATTTCTATTTCTATTTCTATTTCTATTTCTATTTCTATTTCTATTTCTATTTCTATTTCTATTTCTATTTATTTCTATTAATAATACTATTATTGCTATACTCTCTTGTTTCAAGGGTAGTTTCAACAGCAGCTGGGATGCCAGGATTCAACCGCTCTTGGAAAATAATTATTTAGCAAGCATCGGTGCTGAGGACCCTGAAGCCTGAGTGGGCTAAGTGGACTGTGGTATGGAGAAAAGCCGTATTAGCATTCTCATTTTGCACCTGAGGAGCTGAGGGGCAGAGACATTAAATGAGTGGCCTAAGGTTGCAGAGGGGAATTGGTGGCAGGATGCAGGCTTGAACTGAGGACAGTTGATAACCAAGCTAATGCATAAGCTGCTAGTCTTGCCCTGCACTACTTTTTCAGTGTTGCCTGTCTCCATTTTCCTTTCTGAAACATGCTTAGATAATAAAAATGGTGTAGAGAATTTGTCTGAGGACAGATAGCCAAGGGAAATAGGTGCTTTTTCTGATGTTTTCCCTTGTTCCTAGTGCAAGTGGTGTGTTATTTAATTCTTCTCTGCTTTGTGTCATCTATCCCTAATTCATGAACCAAGGGGTAGGTTTTCCTTCAAAAGGGGTTTGGAAAACTGTGATCAGGGCTGGTAGGAACCTACTATTTCCCTTTGAAGGAAAACCCTGAATCTTAAAAAGAATACAGTAATATAATTTTTCTTTAATTATGGATGCATTTTCTTTAGAAGTATTGCGATTTTCTCCAGAGCTCCTGGGGACTGCTTAGACCCTCAGCTTCCCTGAACTGGGGTAGTTCTTGGACCTGCGAGATGGGAACCTTGACTGAATTTGTGGTTAACTTCTCTGGCATGGAACAGCTGAAGCCCCCAAACCCTGTAACCTCTTAAGAACACACCAAGAGTCTGCAGTAGGTGGGGAAACCAGACAACCCCAGGACCCCCACCTACAATATAAACTCATACTGGGTGGGTTACTGCTGTGAAGGACAATTACAGGGCAGGAGACTATATTCTATGGCAAAAAAAAATGCCACAAGACATTTACTCTTGCAGTATCTGTGCACTCACAGTACTTTTCCCATCAGAGGATTTCTCTTGATGCATTAGGAACCAATCAGTGAAAAACCCATGGACTTTAGGAAGCTCCTAACCTGATTAAGCTGAAATGCCTTGACAAGGCTAAATGTCAGCATCTTATCTCAGTTATTCGTGTAACCCCTGTAGAGAGACAAGCACTTCCAGAGGGGGATTCGGCCTGTACTGCAATCGCTGCATATGAGAAGTGAAGTGAAGCACCCTCTGGAGAGCATATCTGTCTCTATTAACCACAAGCATGGGAGAACTAGATTAGACTAGACACCTAACTTTTAATAATTAAGGGTGTTGAGTGTAGATACAAGTTAGGAAGTCTTGGTTATCTTCCTCCACTGAGTGTCTCAGAGGGCAGTGGTCCAGTGCTTCCACCATCACACAATCAGACAAAGGGTTGCTTATTCAGTGACTTTGATAAAATTATTCTGCAGTGTCACCTCTTAATGGTGAAAGGAGATAAGGAGAATTTGTCATGTGTTCAGGCTTCATCTTATATATTTTCCCATCTTATTTTCCATCTCTGTACAGCCTGATTAAACAGATGTTTCCATATTGCTACCAAAAGAAACAAAATATTTTATGCTCTGTTGGTGACTACCAAGGAAGTCAAATCAACTACGATTTCACTCATCAGAAATCAGACTTGAATTAAAAACTTCCTTAATGAAAATTTAAATTCTTACAGGGGGGTCAAATCTCTCAGCCTTAGAGAAAAAGAGGTATTAGGACCCACAACAAAGAACTGATTCCATTCGTTTGGGAATACTGCTCCTGACTTCAGTTCATCATATAATCTACCATACAATTTTAGATTAAACAAGTGGGTACTGAATCGTCTTTGGGCTTGCTACTAAGCCCAGTGGTGGACATGAAGATAAAAAGTCCCATTGGGCAAGCCTTAAAACGGAGTCACAATTTATGCTTTAGCTAATCTTCGTTCTGTGTCTGAAAAGAAGAAAGCACAGGGCATAACAGAATGAAATGTAGCATCTTTCTCCCTGCAATGCACATCTTTTCTCTGGGATTAAAATAGGGTTTGCATTTTAAATTTTCATTTACTAAACAGAAAAATATTTTACTAAGAGGGAATGGTATTAAGGAGAAATGATTCTTTGTGTGCCCTCAGGCCTGGTGAAGACAGGATTTGATTTGCTGTGTTAGGCTGGAATCTGGATTGATACACAGAGATGAGAAGGTGTTTAATAAAATTTACATTTCATTTTCTCACTTGACACCAGTCTCCTGTCACTCACCGAATGAAGGGAATACGACAAATAACTTTTGTCAGCACCTAGACGTGGAGACACAGTCGGGGGGAGTGGGGGAGAGCAAGGGTGGGTTATTTTTAGCATCGCCCCTTTGATGGCTGCAAGACTTGGCGTGTTTTAGGCACCAGCTTCATCTTTAATGTACTTTGGAATGGAGAGGTGCAGTGGGAGAGAAAGCACAGATTAATCCAGCCACACTTAACCTGTCTCTGGTGATGGACAAATGACCTACTGTGAAATGAATGAGGTGACCCAAACCCACCCCAGCAGAACATTTTGGCACACGCTCCTCACTCAGTTTACATATCGCTCATAACTCTGACAAACACCCCATGTGCATAAGGATTAACTGCACAAATCCAGAGACAGGGATTTGTCCTTCTTCAGGAGGTCTATGTTCTCCTTTTCTGTTCCTGGGGTGTGTCACCCCTCATTTGTTCAGCTGAATTTTGAGTCAGATCCCTGCATCCCACGGGACTCTAACTTGGGAAAGAGCCAAGTGATGAGGAATATGCTGGACAGATAGCATCTCAAAAATAAGACGAGTAAGCATTACTCCCTATTCATCATTCAACAAAATCTTGAAAATATCAGGCAGTACATTTAAAATAAAAGCTGAAATAAATAATAATTCAGGCTACACTTTCAGAAAATGTTGCAGGACAATAGGTCCATCCAATGGCCACTTGTAGGAACCACCAGTCCCAGAAGTCTCTTCTTGCTTAAGGTCAAATCCAGGGAAGGTTCATTTCATATTTCCTTTTGTATTTCTTACTCTTCCCCAAGTATCCAACACCAGCAGCCCTCAGTACATGTGTCTGATTTGATCCAACATGGAAACTATTCAGAGGTTTACCCCATTTATATGCCACAGTCTTTATTCATAACTGCAAATTGAGACAGATTCATCAATAATAGGGACTAATTTTTCCTTTATCTTATGTTGTGAGGGAAAAAAAGCTATGAACTGAAACATATGAGACAAAACTGACAAGATGTTATGAGAGTAATTTAGGAGAACATTATTTACTGCACTGGAGACAAGAGAAAGTATCAAAAGTTCACATGGAGTCACATTTGCCTTCACACCATTTTCCATTTTGTTTTGGCTTATTTTGTCAAAATTTTCATCTTAAGCATAAAGGTAAGGGCAAAATTAGTAACTCTATATGTATTTTGTATATAATTGAGTATATTTTATATATATTTATTATAATAAATGCATACATATAATTTATGCATGAATTTATACATATTACCAGTTTGGAAGTGTTGTGTCTTTTTATTTTTATTTCCTTCTTCTCCACTCTTTTTATCCTCCCTATTGAGAGAGAGAGAGAGAAAAAAAAGGAAAAAAGGAAAAGAAAAAAAAAGCAGAGGGTAAATATTTCTCTAAACATCCCTCCTATCTCTCCTTCAAAACACATTTAAACTTCCAGTTTTTCTACTTCTTTTATATCCAGAGAAATCACCATACCAAGGATCCTTGCCAGTGTGTTCTGAAACCTTGGAAAGATCCTGCTTTTGCTCTTGCCATCACCTTTTTAATGTTTGATCTTAATAACAAATAGTCACTCAACATTTCCTACATTTTGGTAGGGATTTTTCTGTCAGTACAAAGCTAGAATCTGTTCACATCTTGACACAAGCATAATGGTTGCAAAAAATTAACTCAAAAAGTTCTATGAATATGTATGTCAATGAACACCCATAATTACCCTTGAAGTACTGCATCACACAGTATTCCTGACAAAGCAAAGGTTTTCTATTGCACTTCCTTGTCCAGTGGATATTTTGTTTGTGTAATTCCACTCTCAATAAGGTTCTTCATTGCAGAATCAGCACCTCAGAGAAAAGCCTTCTGACTGGACATTTCCCTCCTGTATTTGCCATTTATACCTCTTATCATATAGAAATTACTGCCAAAATAAATAGAGGCTGGGAGTTATACCATATAGAGATGATGAAAGGGTTTATAATCTCATTGCTGTTATTTGGTTTCTCTCTCTTTCTCTCTCTTTCTCTCTCTTTTTTTTTTTTTTTTTTTTAATTTTGTCTTAGGCACACAATTCCTTCAATCCAGACTGTAATTAATTTTACTACATCACCAGTTATCTCCGCTCCCTAACCAGCCTTGTCATTTTAATTTTTCACAGGCTTTCTTTTCTTCTATCCATGTGCCTGCTCCTGTATCTTCGTGAAGTCTCATCAACCCTGGCCCAAAGCTTTAGGCAAATTTGTCTGTAATGTACTCCTCTACTTCAGACATAAGAGGAAAAAATACCACTTCCACAAAGGGGGGAGAAGGAGAGATGATTTTAACCATAGTATTGTCTAGGAATTTTGAAAAGCCAGTTTAAAAATAAGGCATCCTTACAGCTGCAGGCTTATATAAAATAATAAAGTTCAAGTGCTATTGAAGATGGGTCTACAGAAAAAGGTGTCAAGCAGAGAATGTAGACACCGAAAACACAGCAAATTCAATGAAATTGTTGTCATTGACAGCAGCAGAGCCAAAGTTTCCAAATTTCACTGACATTCAAAATGACTGTCAAGAAAGAGCTTGGGTCTTGGAGAATGGTTCTGCACAGTTAGATGCAGTCCTTGTAATATTTGTTTGGCTTGCACTTTGAAGGATTCACTGGGATTCATTGTGGGGAGGTCAGTACATTGCCAGGCCTTCTCTAGTAGATTTTGTGAAAGGGCTCAGTGTCTGTTGCAGAGTTCACTTCAATGTGGGCCGTGCTAGAGCATCAGTCTTCACCATGACATGCCTATAGAAGTCTGTCATAATCTCAAATCTACCAAGGTTCCCCATTCCCTCATGGGTGACCCACATGTTGCACTGTGGGTTTTCCATCTGGCTCCTTCCACCACTTTCCTACCTTACCATGCCTTCGCACTGTTTTTTAGGATGTATAACATCTCCTTATCAAGGGGTATTTGGATGTTCAAACTTGCCAAACTTGCCCATAAAACATCCACGCCGCGGATCACCAAACTTTCTGATGGCAGGAAGCTGTAATATGCAGGTGTCCCACAGGCCGAGGTGGTATTCCAACTATTGTAAAACAAAGTTTTTGGCTTTGGACATGAAATGTGTGTTCTCCTTCTCCTCACCGAGGACATCCTGGGGCAGCTTGGATATGTCTGTCCTTCTAACCATGTGTTTCCTGGAAGAGCAAGAGCTTGTTTTATCTTTGCCTCTCCAGGTGGCAACATTTTCAAAACAAGTCTGCATCTGCATCATCCACAGAGGAGTAGAATCCCATTTCATCCAGGTGCTGTTGATATCAGTCTAAAAACAGTAAGTGAAGTCTAAAGTATTTTTAGAAAAGATGTAACCTCACTTTAACCATGTTCTTCAACCACTAGATGGTTATAAACATCATCATTATCTCTAATCACCACAATGATTTCTTTCCCATACATTACACAAGAGCCCTTCAATTTCTTACTTATTCAGGGCTCACTTCATGTTTGTACTGAATTCTCATCATGTTTTTTTCACTTTCTCCCCACTTCATTCCCATGCTCCACCACCCACTCAATTAATGCACAGCAGTGTGGGAAGTCAAGATCAACAATGTTAAAGATTTTTTAGCCCTGCTTATTTCATTAGAGGTCTAGACATGCAAGACATTACTTATTCTGTAAACAAAGTATGGATAAATGCTTGGATTATGAATTAAAGGATTAATTAAAGCCCTTAACTGTTTCCAATATGTCTGATTTTTTTTCCAAAAAGAGGCTCTATTGTATATTTTTGCATATCATTTACATTCGATATTATTTGCATGTAATTTGCATAAATCCTGACACTTCTAATTATTATTTGCTATCACACTTGGATGTGATAAAGTAACTTACCAGGAGTAGAACTACTTAAGAAGAGTGGAGTTTAGGAGATGGAGAAGTCTTATTTCTTCAGAAAGGAAAGGATCTACTACCATGTGAAAGTAAATCTGGGCATCAGCTTTGGAGGAAAGAAAAGGTCTCTAAATCATTTCAAAAAGCCTGGACATCTCTTCAAGATGCACCCTCTTATACTTATAAACTCAATATAGTTCAGGGTCCAATGCTGGTGAATCTACCTGTGGTGGCCTGGCATGGACTACACTGCATTAGTAGAGCAGCTTTCTTCCAGTGGAGACACCAGAGAGAGGCCATAATCATTTATGGATCTAAAATATCCCAAAATGTGAATAAAGTGAGAGTTGTCTCTCTGAATCTAGATGAAACTGAAGCAAAAGCTGGCAGACAAATCAGCTCTTCCTTTCAGTTCTGTTGGTTCAATTATTTCTTTGATCAGAACCAAACAGCAACAGAGGTACTCTCCCAGAAACAGAGGCACTCTCCATCCTTTCATCTAAGGCCTTCTTGAACCATCACATTGTGAAGGAAGAACAAGAGGGAAAGGCATTATATATTCTTTTATGGCTAACATCAGACCTGCATCCACTAGAGCTTGCAGGATGAGGTTCATCTAACTGATGTGTGTGTCATTTATGTCTTTATCTGAACTCCACCATAAACTGGAGTTTCTCTGGGGGCCAAAATCATCTCATACTAAAGCAGGAATATAAATTAAATCAAAAAGTCCTCATGTAATTGAGCCACAGAATATCAAACTAACCTATACTGACCATTTCTTATATGCAGGCACCTACAAGAAAAATGACTGTAGGCTATTGCCAACCAGTGATATTTCATGGGGAACAGCTAACAACCAGATCCCACTTCTTGGCAACACAGCTGATACGTAGCCTTTCCAGATACAGAGGCAGAAGAGGAGACATCATTTTAGCAGGATTTTAAATCCTGTGCTTCTCATACAGGATTCATTTACATTATCTGGGAAGTGTGGATGGGATCATACAAGTGCATTGGTCATTATGGCTGTACTTGCACTAATGGACTAAAGATGATGAGAATCAGGGATAAAGCACTATTCTTTCATTATCCAGCCTGATCCAACTGGATCTTACCCACAGAAAGCCCAGACAGTGCATGGCTTGGGAGTTTGTATGAGTGAAGAGCATCCTCAAGGAATATAAATGAATCATAGCAGGGTCAGATAACCATAGCAGGGTCAGATAACAGGAGCCAGACTGTTTTCTATATCACCATAGATTTAATCTGTTTTCTCATTAAATTTCTGCACACTGTTCACAACTTAAGCAACAGCTTCACTCCAGCTCAGGCCCAGGGTGCATGTACATACTTTACAACTTTTGAAGTCAATGGCACTTTCTGCAATGGCCAGGATGATAATTGGGGCTCTCTTAGGGCTTACAGTCTGGAATGACAAATTTCTGCCTAGAGAACTGAGTAGCTCACCAACCAGCACTGGCATCTAAGCTCCTTCAGCTTGAAGCCTGGTTTGTTTTCAAATCAAGGTTTCTCACCTTCTCTTCCACAGCTGATTTGGCCAGAAACTTAATCTTCCTACATTAGTATTTTTCCTGCACATGAGTATAAAATTTATCTTGTGCCACTGGGGCACCTTGTAACCAAGAAGTTTATGGTACAGAGAGGGTATAATACAGTTCCTCATCTTCCAGCTCAGTTAAGCAAAGCAGGGAGGAATCCTCTGAGCAACTGAAGTACATCGGTATTGTTATTATCACTCATAAACAGTAGTGTTCATAACAAGCTGGTGATTTAAAGGTATTAGAAAACGATGATATGGTGGAGGTCTAACTCAACAAAACACTTTAATTTTGAAACAAAACAAAACAAATATTCTTAAGCACAGATTTAACTAGGGAAGCATGAAAGCACTTGCTCATGAAATGGAAGTTGAATACATGTTTATTTGGTTTTGCTCAGGAAAAGGAAAAGGTTTACACACATACTGAAGATCTTTGAAAGGGAAGATGGGAAGAAATGGGGAAATTCTTATATATATGTATGTATGTATGTATATGTACATGCACAGAAATACCAATCAGCATTGCTCTAGTTTCTAAGACTACATTGGTGTCAGTATATTAAATAGGGTCAGGGTACAGGCACAGACACTCCACTATCTGCAGTTGAATTGCTAGGCTAATTAATCCCTGAAAGCTTTTGGCCAGACCCAGTTAGCACTCCTCCCAGCAAGTCTTAGAGAGAGTTAATAGAGGTATCAGAAGCCAAGGACTGTTCTCAACAGGCTGCGTGGTCGCACCTGCTTGTTTTGGAAGCTAAGACAGTTCAGTAGCATAGACGTGGCCGAAGTCTCCCTGTTGGCTGCAGAACCAGGTCACAAGTTTAGTTGTATATGCACAGCACAACAGTTTGTTTCTCTGTGCTAATATGGGTGTTTGACCATGGAGACAAAAACCTCAACTTCTCATTGACTGCAAGCCAGGCAAAGCTTGCTTTGTCAGTAGTCCACCACTTGACATGACTTCTATTACACTTCTACTGCTGCTCCTGTGACAATCTGCTCTCTGACATCATTCTGAGGTTTGGGCATAGTATCCAACTCCTCTCTTTCTTTGTTGTAACCACCTGAAGGCTTGGGTACATCTTTCTGGGCAGGGCACACCTGGACTGTTGGCTGCTGAAGTTCCTGAGAGTCACCAGGAGACGTTCCTCCACATTGCTGTTGATGACTGTCACTTTTCCTGGCTGCAGAAAAGATGTCTCTGTTACTTGCCTTACGCTGAAGAGTGTTCATTTTTCTCACAGTCTTAGCTTCACAGGGCTGCAGGCTCAGCTCCTTCAGTTGTACTGTAGCATGTCCTACTACTCTTGTTTCTTCCATTTCTGTAAAAGCAAAACTTGCTTGAGTTTTACAGTAATTTTATGACCCTAGTTTCACATTCCTTATCCCTCCATTCCTTTACTGCATGTTAAAGACATTAAGAAAAAGCAGTTATTTGATGGAAAATTATTTTAACTAGCCACAGGATTTAATTTTGGCAAAAACAAGTTTTGAAAACCCAATAACCATAAGCTGCTTCCACCAAAAAATACAGCAAACACAAGAGCTGCTTTGTTCTTATTGATACATGAATAGCTTCCATGGCATTTGTTGATGACATCAAATGTTCCAATAAATGATCAATAATAAAGTGTATAAAATACAGCTGATTAATTATTTTTGTTAATTATAATATATAATGTATTTTATATATTAAATATATATTGCTAACAATGAAAATCATTTTAATACTATGCATCTACAAAACATATCAACTCTCTACAAATAAAGCTATAGTATAACGGAGAACTTTTAATTTCCAACATTTCAGTCCTGCTCAGGGCAGAGCCTGTAATCTGCAACATTGTTTAAAAATGATGTTGAAAAAAATTATTAAATCGTTGTTGAAAATGCAAAATATATACTATACATATTTCATGTGTAAATACAAAATGTTTATATCCTAATAATCTAATTCCTAATAATAGAAATCAATTGGAAAGTTCTTGGTAAATTTTCAGTAGTCACATATTTCTGTAAAGAACAGTTTTTCTTCTCATTGCTGTCTTAATATTGGGTTATCGACTCCTTTAAAGTACTAATTGCATACATCACCAGCTTCAACTTTCTTCTTTTTACATATAAACAGTATGTTGATCATCTACACCAAATCTTAATGCTATTTTGTGGTATGTATTCCCACCCTCTTTATCTTCAAAGGTGACATTTTCAACTCTGAAAATAGGACTCATCAAACAAGTTTGAATTACTGGAGGAGGCTAAAAGTTTTCTGGACATGAGCAGTTTCAAAGATGAAGTATTGACTTGGGATTTGTAGGACAAAAGTAATGGGAAATAATTCTTAGACGCTAGGATGTGTTGCGGTACCAGGAACTACAAATAAAATGGATGATATTCTGTGTTTCCACCAGTAACTTGAAACTTGACATTAAAATTAATTCAAATGGAATTTGTACACAGTAGGAAGAATGACAAGCTGGTAGACAGGAAGGAGGAGATGATCTAAGCAACCTAGGAACAAGAGATGAGGACCCTTTCTGGAGAGTGGGAGACCCTCTTCAGGTAAACAACGATTTCTGGGCAGTAGTGGGAAAGGAGTTTGAGATGCAGGTCACTTAAGTACGGTAACCAAAAAGATTCATGAGATCTTTTGGTGGTAGAGGAGGAGTGAATGATGTTCGGGAACTAATTTTATTTTTGCAGTAACACAAACCAGACATCAAAATCAAGTCTGAATAAAGTAGAGGGTACACCCAGAGAGTAGTCATGCCCTGGAACAAGCTCCCCAGGGCAGTGATCATGGCAACAAGACTTCCAGAGTTCAAGAAGAGTTTGGACAATAATTTGAGACATAGGGTCTGATTTTGGGTTTTCCTTGTGGAGCCAGGAGTTGGACTCGATGATCATTATGGGTTCCTTCACATTCAGGATATTCTGTGCTTCTATATCTCCATACAAAATAAGAGTCATAAGAAGAATTCTAAACTGCCAGGACTAGTTAGACTCAAAGAAGGGCTTCCATTTGAATCTAGTGATAAAGACTTCACTGAGAAAAAAACAAAACAAAACAAAACAAAAAAAAACAGGAAGTCATACTAAAGCAATACTCAATATAAGAAGTGAATCATAGAATCATGGAATCAGAGTATCATAGAATCTCAGAATGGTTTGCATCATAAGGGAACATAAACATCATCCAGTCTACCCTACCTGCCATGGCAGGTACATCTTTCACTAGATTAGGGTGCCCAATCCCCAAGCCCCATCCAACCTGACTTTGATCACTTCCAGCAATGGGGCATAGATTAGGCCTCAAAACTGCAAAAATAAGCCATGAAATGCAAACTAGTGTAGGATACAACTTTCCTATGATGAAAGTGAAAAGCCACCTGAATAAAGTACAAAAAGAAGCAATATGCCCCTCCACCTCCAGGTGTCTTCCTGTTAGCCATGTATTAGTCAATCAAAAGTTATTTAATTCAACACCAAGATCATAATGTGAAGCTGAAGAGATTTTTTTTGTTACACCACAGTCAGACAGAGCAATACCTTGATCCCTTCCCTCTGAAATACTGCATATCTATTCATACGACTTTCTTCCTCATCTCCATCCTCAGCTGCTTGTTCTGAGACAACAACCAGGGACCCTACCTCCATTGGTCTTTGCATTGTATAATCAACTACCAGAGAAACCCTGTCTTGCAAGACTTACTGCAGCGATTAATAATTAAGATTCCAAAAGCTTAATTGTATTAGAAATGTGGGATTTCTTATGGGGGGAACAACTGTAAAGCAGAAATGAAACAAAAAGACTTCAGCTTTGATTTCTTCTCTCTCTCCAAAACCAACAGTACTTTAAATACAGGGAAATCAAACATTAGACATTTCCAAGTCATATGTATTAAATTCACTTAAGATATTGTTATCCTTGTTTAGATTTGAACATATCAGGGAATCTTTTTGTCTTGTGACTATTCCTAAAAGACTTTAAGTGGCTGGATTGCCTTTTTCTGACAAAAAAATCTTTCCATGAATTATTTACACGATGGCTCCAATCAATGCTGTACCTTTCAGCCTCCCCAGCCAAAATGAAAGTTCACTATGTAAAGGTGCCAAGGGAGAATGGCAGCCTCCCACTGCGAGTTTATAGACAGAACTAAGTCAGCACGCATTATGTGTCAGAGCCGACATCAGACAGAATCAGATCCTTTGATCTCAGACCTCCACAGGAAGCTTAGATCTCAGACAAATTAGATAAAAAATGAATTTATAGCAGATACGTGTCCTAAGGCACACAGCTGAATGCTGTGTTTTGGAGGAGTACAGCAAATATCAAAACACATAAACTGCAGAATTTCCTCTCCCCTTCTCTCTCTCCCTCTGCTTTTGTGATGGATGCTAATTAAAAGGAGATAAAGCTGCAGCTCGCCTCTTCCTGCCTCTTATGTAATCCACACACTTCAGGAAGAAGGAGAAAAATGAAATTCTCAATACAGAGTAAATGGGTAGTTCAGCAGGGTTATCTGAATGCCCTTAGATCCGTGCAGTTGGCAGGTGAGACCAAAAAAAGCCACAACAGAATAACCACTCCAGGAACATTTCACACTTTCAGAGAGGGAAGCCAGTGTTTTATCCTGCCAGCCACACGTCCCTGAGGCTGTCTGCTTTTCAGTGACCTCAGAAGTTGTGTTTGATCAGCAGAAGATGAAAAGACAAGTCTTGAGGAGGTCGGTGGAAGATGAGCGTTAGCAGCAGTGATGCTAGGAAATAAAGGGGGACACAAAACAGTGGCCATGGAGCCACTTTGGGATGCTGGCTTGGACTCGCTGCTGGGAAAGCATGGCATGAAGGTCCATGAGAGGGAACTAGAAGAGGTGGAGGTTACTGAGAATTGTACAAAGGAGCCCTGTGTGGTTTTTCCAGCACAGCAGAATACCCCAGTGCAGTCCTCCCCATCTTGCAAGCTTGTCCGGAGCTTTTTGAGCTTCATATAGTGGCTATCTCTGTTATTACTTTAGCTCCTGGACCCCTGGCAGGAGGAGACCTTGTTGCTGCATGTGTAGTGGGCAGGAGGAATGACAGTCCCCACCCTGCTCCAAGAACACTGGATGAAATCATGGACTCATTGAGCTAAAGGGGGATTATGCTGCTGCCCTCAGTGGAGTTTAGATTTCACACAGTATGTTTGCAATGACAAGTAGACTAACTCCAGGGAGAATGAAAGGAGGTAACAAACTGATAGCCCTTTGGAGAAGAGCTGTGTCACTGACCTGATACAAATCTGTAGTTTGAAGAGACCTAAACCAACCTTTTTGATATCCAACTCTTTAAAGATCTGAATTATTCTCAAACTGCAGTCTCACCTCTTGCTACAGGCACACCACTTTCATTCTCTCCTGGATTGTAGCAAGGCTGGACGCGAGGTGCATGATGTTGTGCTTGCTTCTGGGGTGCCTTGGTACTGGCTCGTGGTATATCAGCCTGTTTAGTCCTCATTTCTGTAATGAAGCATATCAGTCACATCACTGCCAATGCATCCTCAGCTCAACAGCAATTATTAATTCAAGCAACTATTTATTGCTGGTGAATTAGCAAGGTAATCTAGAAGTATTCTTTCTGCCCAAAAGCAGAGAGAGTTTTTTTAATGATCATGTCTTATGTTTTGCTATTTAGGAACCTGTCTGTTCAGGTAAAATCTTTCCTTGTGTTGTCACCATATTCAATAATATTAGAAATTCAGAGCTTAGTGCAGCTGGTGTTCATGATGTAATTTAGCAGTAAGAATCCTCAGCTTGGATTTTCAAAGTTATTTGGAAGCAAAAATCTGGTGAAATTACCGAGGAGGTTTTGAAACCAATGGGAAATAGGGGTCTAAAATGATGTATAATCTGAGAGCTTTGTTGGCTTTTCGACTGTGTCTTCCCTGTACACTTGACTAGGTCATAACTTCAGTTAGCACATCTGGAAGGCCAAAATATTGGTAATTTTCAACATATCCAGAAGTTTAAGATGACTATTTGGGAATCAAGCCATCGAACATATGCAGTCATGCATTTATCTTCAGTTCTTCCCTTTATGCCTTCTCTATTGGGAAAGCCTCTTATATTTGTTTTAATGTCAATACTAGAACTCAGCAATCTTAAGACAAATTAATGGAGTTGTGGATTTGCTTAGGGGAAGATCTCCAGAGAAGCTGCATCCCTCCCATTACCACTTTGACACACGTGATGCTGATAACGTGGTGTGGGATGTGAGCATGGCTCTGCCACTGCCTCTAGGGCATTCACAGCGCAGGTGTCACTGGTCCTGGGTAAGCACCATGGCTTCACATTAACATCACTGTGGCAATGTTTTGTTATGTCACCCTTTATCAGGAAAATGCAGCAGCTTTTCTTTGCTTCTCAGTTCTTTATCTGCACTATAGAAACCCAATTTTCATCTTGTTTCACATAGAATTAAAACTTTTTCCAGCCAGGACTCAGTCATCTGCTATATGCACAAAACTTCATAATCCTGAGCTATGAACTATATTGCTAATTAATGAACTCTTCAGAGCTTTCTCTGAGTGCCATTGTACCCATGAACAAGTCAAAAAATAAAAAAATAATAAAAGTTAAAGTACAAAAGTTCATGAGACAAATGGAGGAAACAAGTTAAAGGGTCGTTAGAACAGCAGAGTGGGGAGATACGTAACTAGACAAACTTATTCTGAGACTTATCCAAAGACAGAAGATATTAGGAAAAAGAAAGCAACTGGGCTATATTCATGTAAAAATCATAAATTGTGTTAAAAATTCTGCCAAGTTTGCCTTGCCATTGCTGCTAAATCCTATTGTAGCCTCCTAAGAGATTTGCCAAATGAAATAGGGAATCCACAAGTATCAATTTTCATGGACATTTCCAACTTACTGTTGCTTTTGCTCTTCTTGAACCAGCAGAACACAAGAGTGAGGACGAATGCAGAAGCTACTGCACTCAGCAAGACAACAAGTATCAAGCTGGCCTTCTCTCCCATGGGCACAGGGAAGATGGTAAATGGCTGAGACAGCACAGTGAACTTTGCTCCTGAGAATTTAAAGCAGTAAGAGTTTATTACAAATGTAAGGACACTCATTCCACAATGAAAACACTAGGCTACATACTTTTGACAATGCTGCTGCTGTAAAAATTCATTCAGGAACAGTCCAGATGTCCTTCCATCCCCATATCTAACATTAGCCAACAACATTTATTTAGAAATGGGTATATTTCCCCACAAGACAAATATTTAACAACTTTTCTTCAATGTATGTCTCAAACATTCAGTGCATCCTGAAGCAGAGTCAGTGTCTTTGTATTTAACAGTCCTTAGCATTTATTCCATGAGTTTGTCCAGTCGATTACCAAGCCTAGAAAATATGTTCACAAAGAACTTGTTTCTGAGACAAAACAGATCAAGCTCATGCAAGAAAATGTTCATATTCTGTCTAGCAAGACAGGGAAGCTGGTTGCAATGAGAAAGGTGCTAATTCATGCACAATTTTTGCAAGCTATTCATCACTTATTTACATTAAGTTGTGGGAAATTTAGAAACGTTGACTAGCATTAAGCTGAGTCAGAAAACTGCTGGTGAACATGTTTACATGTATATTTTTTCACCATGTTGACGTTGACGTTGACGTTGAGCAAATATAAACAAAAAGTTTCAGTGTCATTGCTGTTAGCATGGTAAACACTTAGTGTTTGGAAGCACACAAGATTTGGGTAATGCTCTTTACACAGAGATCCTACAGTTTTCTGTAAATGAAATCAAAATCAAAGCAGCCACTACTCAAAATTTCCATGGTCAAGAGTTAATAGGGTTTCAGCATCTGAGCTTCAAAGACTGGAAGGTGACTCCAGCTCAGACAGACCCAACACAATGCTTAACACTGCTGTCTCCAAAATCAGAAATCTATAGGAGTTTGGATCCCCCATAATTTTTTTTATTCCAGTACTTTCAACAGTACTGGTGCAGCTAAGGTGTGAGAAATTAATGTAAAAATTTCAACTGTGAAGAAATTGTTTGGCATATATGTATCTGGGCTGATTCTCCACAGAAATATCCGTACAGAGTCTGGGCTTAGCATGGGTTCTGGACAACTTCCGAAGACATTTTGAACAGAGATGTGTTTGGGAAGAGCAGGATTTTAACAAAACTTATCACGGTACTCACGATAGACCAATTTGAAGGATGTAGATTTGCATATCAACCTATTACCTACATTATTACAAGACTCATTATCAGTCCAAACCTCACAATTTTAATCATTTCAACGGGCATATATTTTTTTACTTGTTTGAGTTCCAATTTTAATAAAAGTCTTAAAACCTTTTTCATCAATTCATTAAAAAAAATGAGAAGCACTGTCAGATGAAGGTTTGCAGACTAGGGTAAGTACTGTAAGTACTTTTATATGAAACTAATTAGCTTTGTGTCAATATTGTCCACCCGAACAAAGCAGAGCTTCATCAGAACAATGTGAGAAGCATGTTCCAATTGAAAAAAAATTGCCTGCAGATACAATCATATATGAGCTTCAATTGAGAGGAAAGAAGCAATCTCACAGGTATCAAGGACACCACACAGACAGGTTCTTAAAGGTTGCATTTCACACTAATAGTCTGCAAGTAGACTGCTGTTGGTTTAAATAGAAAGTGGATGGATCAAGCCCACTGGGATCCATATCAGTTAAGTGAATATTACTGCAAAATGAGGAGCAAGACTATGCAGCAGTGCTATGAATAGCCCTCTCTCCCCAGGAACTACCACTAAACCACTTGGGATTATTGCATTCAGCATCATCGGCATCTTCTGTGCCGTCTCCAAATCGCATGAGCCTGAATAACTATGCCAGAAAGCTGTTCATGAAAATGTGTCCCAAACTTCTATTGTTTGATTGTTTAATTTTTGTTTGTTTGTCTCAAATGATAATCAAAGTATAAAAGTCTTTATTCTGACTCCAGCATGGTTCCCCATTACAAATGAGCAAAGGGGATTGCTTGTTTGCTGTATACTTTTACAACTGATATTAAAAGCGTACAACGCTCTGATTTACATAGGCGATACCTACACAGATTCAGCAGCTGTATGCATTGCTGGCTTTAAACACCTCTTTGCAACACTCTGACTGACTAAATGTTTCATAAAGGGATCTCTATTTGACCTTTGTTCAGAGGAGAGAAGATTTTGTGACTTCCCTGAAATAGCTTTCAAAAGACATTTCATTAAGCTGCACTTTCCACTAAAGAGTCTGATCCTGTGAGGTGCTGACTTTCCATCTGCTCTCACTGAAGTGAAGGCAATGGGAGCCGTGGGTGTTCGGCAGCATCCACCCCAAAGTAGACATATGTTCCCCCTCAAAAGGCCCACCTCCGAGTATTCCCTGCACCACAATTCTCCCTTTGCAAAGCCATGGGAAGCACTCAGTGCTGATTAGCCACTTGTGACTGGGAGGAGCAAAGGTTTCTAAAATAAAATATCTGGATCTTAATTTAATCCCAGGATAAGAAAGGATTTCTTGTGTTATAAATCCGTACTGTGTTACACATTACCATCTATAAGCATATCAAGCTCCACCTAAAAGCAATTGATCTATTCCTAAGAATATTTCTAAGCTATTCCTATCTATTAAGATAGGCTGTTCAGAACAATGCACTCTAAATGTTAGTGATATTCTACTTTTTTGTTCAGATTTTTTCATTAGTCACTTCCACTTGGTTACTTCAACCATCTGATGTACTTGCCCTTTTATTTTTTTTCTAGCTTAACCAAGATATACTATATTTGAATTTTCTCATTAAAAAATCCTGATTCCTACCTTCATTCTTCTCTGTACCTATTCTTTTTGAGATGATTTCTGAATATAGGTAAACAAAATTATCTTAGTATTTCAAGGCCTCATCAGGTCTGTATGCAGTGGCACACACACCTCCTCACCTCTCCTGGAGAAATTTTATCCATCCCTCTAGGTTTCTTTCTACCCGGTAGGTCTCAGGTTATACTTTTATATATATATATATGTATGTAATACCAGAACAGAAACTTTACGCATGGGCTTACAACACCTATACCTTAATTTGTTTTTGAACTACATGCCAGAGATCACATTCCTGCTTCTCAATGACTTGACAGGTAATCAGCACTTTGACCCTTATATACATTCAGAGACAGATTTGTAGATAAATTCAGGCCCCCAAACAGTTGTGCAGGTGCTTGTTTCATGCAGATGCCCTGAGGCCTTTAACAGCTGGAGTTCAGGTATTGCCCAAGATGCCAACATCCCCCTCAGCTTGTATTTCTTAGGAGGTATAACCACATCTGCCCCTTCAGTGTTATGGTGGCTCAAGAGGTCCTGATGTCACATCTGTAAACTGTCAGGGATACCCTGAGCAGAGCCCAGTCCTGGAGGCATGCTCTGAGTGTGAATAACCTGCTGCACCCATAAAGATGGCCAGGTGCAGCCAAACGGTGGGTGAAAAGCAGTACAAAAACTGACTGGGAGCATAGATGGAAAATTACAGAGAACAGGCAGAAAAAAGGAGACTCCATTTACAGGAAAAAAAAGCTTGCTCTGGCTGCTTAACTTGCCTATGTACCCAATTACTGTAGGAAAGTTCATGGTTAGGGAATCCAAGAAAAAGAGATACCTCTCTGTAGTAATAGTTCTCTCTTCTAACTCATCTTCATTTTGGGCATCTTAAATGAACAGTACGGTACTTACCCAGCTCACTTGCTGCTTGGAGGATACCAGTTTGGACATGTAGCAAAAATCTGGCTGTTCAGAGGTTTTGCATTGCTCACCTCATGCAAGCAAAGATTACTTCCCTTTTTATAAATTCAGATCACCTGTACTGTTTTGAGCTCATTTACAAAATCAACAAACAAAAAATGGATCCTACCTGGTGGTGATGTGACAGTAAATACAAGGTTCCAGTTTGTGCCTGAGCTAGACACAGCCAGACTGGAAAAGCTTGCACATCCATCTATGACCTGCACTTCAGTGAGCCCTGCATAGCGATACAAAAAAATTAATTGCAGTTAACAACTTCCAGCCAAGCATGACTTAGTAACTAAGGAAAAAAAAAAAAAAAAAAAAAAGAGCAAACCAGGAGAGTCCTTGTAACTTGAAGAGGACTTGGGAAAATCTGACCTCACTGTCCTTCCTAATTGTAAACTTTTTGTCTCATCCCAGAAATTTCATATAGAGCAAGGTCTTCAGAGGTATTTGGGCACCTAATCCTCCTGGAGTTACCTTGTGAACCTTGGGTCACTGAGCTCCTTGTGATAAACTTTGTGCACGTCCATATCATGGCAGTGTAATCTGAATACAAACACTAAGGCAATCAAGAAGTAATGGGAGCTATGTAGACATGTTCAAAAGTTCCACTTGATCATCTTTTTCATTTAACTTCTGTGTTTTGAATTAATTCTGTGACATTACATCACCAGTATCAGGAGAGTATTAATGACTAAGTATTTTTGTGCTAAAGGGATGGTCTCAAAGAACCAGCCACAGCAGACAAGGGAAATAGTTGATTGTTTTAACCCTTTCCTTAACTGTAGATATTTCACCTCATCATATGGACCCTGACATGCTGTTAAAGCATTTTGAGCTTTCCTCCAACCCTGTCAGAAGCTTTGAAAAGGATTTGAACAATGAAGAATGTCTGTGGTGATGACCCTGTTATCACACACAAGAGACTTTTAACTGGAAACCTCGCAGGGGAAATCTCCATGGGAAGCATTAAAATGAAACCCAGGAGGGAAATTCTTCATCCCTTTACCTCTTGTTCTAAGCTACAAGGGAATGCATTCTGACCCGGCATTTACACATGCTTTGGTTTTTATTTTTGTAGGCTCTTTTTTTAAAAAAATATAATTTACTTTGCAACTGGATCTCCATTTTATTGTGTGTATCTCTGAGTACCAGCCAAGTTCTGGCCCTTGAGTAATGTTGAGCAGGCCTGGGCTTCATTCAGGCTCTTGGAGTGAGAAGGGTAAACTCCTAAAGACTAACAAATTTCAAAATGTTAGTTCAGGTGGGGGTGAGAAGTCAGAACTTCCTTAAGATTCTGGACTCAATCCAGTGATCACAAACACAGACTTTTGCTTTCTCAGAGACAACATGTAATAACCATTTGCTTTGCAAAGCAGGTGGTTTGACATTTTATTGCTGTTAAGCAGAACAGGTGAAGGTACGTAAAGACTGAATGTGAGGAACACATTTATACTCTTCCATGAGCACACCCAGGATATTGAACAACATGGAGAAACAGCAAACTTTGCGACACCTTGTGATCACAAATTCTTGGGAGTGCTCATCAGGTGGGGACAGGGCTTTTGATGGTAAACTGGACTGTAAGAGTTTTTCCCATAACAATGTATATCTTACACCACCTACCCTCTTCTGTTCCCAGAGCTTGCTATGATACCCAGCTCTAGATGAGCTGAATTTTCCTGATGTACTTTTATTAAGGATTTTATTGACATAAATTTGTGAAACGTCAAGGATATCTGCTATGAATATTTGGAAGCTTCTTTGCATGTCAAATGTAGATAGAGACTTGTAAGGAAAAGTACGGCATTCCTTTACTTCCCTGGCCCTCAGACCTTTGTCCCATCAGCTCAGTGCTTCAGAGATGGTCATCAATCCCTACTGGGCTGACCGCTAGTGTTCAATTTGGGCTAGGAAACCTAGGAGAAGTGTCCAAATGGTCTTGGAAGCACAGAGAAAATGAATGGCATTTATTTCAGAGATGCCTCCTACAAGAAGGAGAGTGGCCTGAAGAGGAAATCTGTAATTGTGACCATAGCACTGTGTTCCCCCACCTTGACCTGTATCTTCACATTTGAAGGAAAAATGAAAGATCTTCTCCTATTACACAGTTAACTTAGCACTAAAGCATCACTACTGGTGGTCTGTAGAGTGATCCACAGAAAACAATTTCTCCAGTCCTGCCTCTGTTTCTCTCCCACACTTAGTGTCTACGCCTATACCCCAAGAACTAAACAGTGCCAGGATCTGTTCTGTGGCGCTGAAGAACTAGCATGTCCTGGCCAAACTTCTGTTCTGGAACTCTTATAGCCTCCAAACAGAGATGAGGCATGCAAACTGCCTACTGAGTTTTTTTATTTGCTATACTGACTTCTGAAGCTTGACCAGCGATTGCCAGAGAGGAGTCTTTAGGCAAAAGCAAGCCACATTTTAATGATTTAGCAACAGAAATGATAAAGCTTCCCCTCCCTATGACCCAGTACTATTTAATATATTAATATCCCAGTTAGTTTTGTGTACATATTTCTCCATTTGTGTACAGTGTCTAGCACACTAAACCCATAATTACAATGTGAGTCTCCGAGAACAGCTGTCATATATAAATAATCAGTAATTTATTCTGTGAAAAGACCTGAAGGAAACATGGGAATCTAGATTTCTCTAATTGCTCCATCCTGATCTTGGCTCTTCTATTTACCTATGCCACATACAACCCTCTTTATGGTACTACCTGCCTTGACTACCAACACTTTTCTTGTCTCTGATGCTCACTGTAGCACCACCACTTTTATAGAGGGTCTTGTCTGCTGCGTTCAAATATTTCATAATTACCATTTCTAGTCTATGACGAAGCCTGGAGTACTGTACTGTACTCCTCAACAGAGACTATCTCAGCTTTCGGGCACATATGCTTCAAAGCTCAGAATATTATATATGTGAGTCTTCACAAAGATCTCTCAGGCAAGCTGGTATTTAACGCAGAAGCAAGCTAATTTGGAGCTAAACTACTTTCCATGAGGCAGTTTGGCTGCTGTCAGATGAAGCAGCCTCAGTGTGCTAGACGGGACCCATTTCGATTAAATGCTGCTTTCATATGCTTCAAAAGACGAGTACAATAAGGACGTTTGTCAAAGGAAAAACTGCAGAAAACTATTACATGCAGAACATCTGTACTACGCACTTCATTCTTTGCTGGAGTTTATTGACTATTAATTTGATACATGTATCTTTTAAAGAATGTGAATTGCATTTCTCTGCAGTGACTTTTCTTTCTATTTCTCTCACTCTGTATTGTCTCTCATTCCATGTCTCTTTTCCATGCCTTATCTCTTTTCCAATGTTTCTTTCCTTCCTTCCTTCCTTCCTTCCTTCCTTCCTTCCTTCCTTCCTTCCTTCCTTCCTTCCTTCCTTCCTTCCTTCCTTCCTTCCTTCCTTCCTTCCTTCCACTAGCACCACTAGCTGAGTCAATAATTTGTGTCCCATCCAGACTCAAACTCCTAAACCTCTGAGGCATACCTCCCTGAGAAGGCATGAACAACAACAGAAAAGACCAAAGGACTTTCTAATCTGTAAACCTGGAGCTGTGATGAGGTACGAAGAACTTCATATTAACAGAAACATGAACTGGACCCAAAGGATGAGAAGCTCTGACCTACACTATGAGTGCCACTTAGCTTCTCCAAATGTGAACTTTTCAATCAAAGTTAACACACAAATGACCTTATTGCAAACAAAACGCTTTACCTACATTAGGAAAGCTCACTTTTGAGAGTGTGCACTGCTTGCTTACATTTTAAGACTTTAGTAATTAACATTATGATGCTCTATAATCAATTTCATTTCCATTTTCTAGTTTACAAGCATATGATCATCCACAGGTTTTCAGTTCAGTGCTATACTTAAACAACGATCTATATCTAAGCATGTTCATAGTCTCAATAACCTCAAGGGAAATACTCACATGCTTAGAGTTAATCATGAGTTCAGGTCTTCTGATAAATGAGGACCAGAAGGGAAACATTTAAATCCCTCATGAAAAACATTTTCACATTGAAGTATGCTAATTAAAAACAATAGTCAGTTGTTTCTGTCTGTACTTGGCCTGATCATTTGCTGGGACAAACAGATTGTCATTGACTCTAAGGAAATTACCCTAATTAACATTAGCTGAAAATCAGGTATTGGGATTTCTAATTCTCCAGTCTTTTCTTTTTTGATCTGAGACGCATCTTTTCAAGATAAACTACTAGATATACTCCCTTCAAGCTACCAGAGTACAAAAACACTTTGTATAATCTTCTTTTTCTCTAGGATACAACCACAAAGTTCCTCAAACTTCAATATAACAGTCTTTCTTTTTTTTTTTGGTGCAAAGACTAACTTTGAAACCCAATCATTTTCTGCAAGAATTTCACCATAAATTTATCACCATCATTTCCCACAGTTGCTTTGCCATAACTCTTGCTGTAAGAAAACATTTCCAAACCTTTTAGCACAGCCTCGGAGGAGCCCTTGAGGTGAGCTGATACAACCCAGGGTTCTGAGGGAGGTCCCAGTTCTTCAACCCTTCGACCCTGGGAAGAATAACAAAATAGCAGGATTAAGATCTTTTCTCCAAACCAAGAGGGAAGAAAGTTCTGATGGCTTTAATAATTTTAGTAATTTATTAATGCCCAAAAGGAGGGAAGTTTGGATCTACACCCTATGTGTTACAAACAATGCCAAACACCTCACCATAACTCATTATGGCATTAAACTCAGGAGGAACCAGTTCTGGAAACCAGTCTGTTCCAATAGTCTGGCATGGGTTTTGCTGCTTCACTGCAAGTAACTAGGATCACGTTCACACCATCTAAGAGAAGTAGTGAATTTTGACATCATCATAGCATCTAATTTCACAGGGCCACAGAATCTCAACATGGTAGAGATTGGAAAAGACCTCTGGAGGTCATCTGGCCCACCCTCCCCACTCAAGCAGGGCTACTTGAAGCAGGTTACCCAGAATTATATCCTTTTGAATATCTCCAAGGATAGAGACTCCGCCAATTCAAGGAAACTGAGTAAATTATGTCTATTTAGTGAGGGTGAGAATATATGCTCAATGAAAGAAACTACTTGTTATACCTAAATTATTCATCCATAATCAGTGGGGAGGATAGATCACATAGATCTAGATCCATGCAAAAATATTAGTTTTCATATACATATATATATATATAAATATTTTTGAGGGACTTTTTAGTTCTCAAGTCTTGCAAAAAAACATGTATGAAGAAGGTTCTGAAACTCAGGGGAGGATCCAATTGCCCAGATGTAGGCAGATGTTTGTATGCCATTTCAGATAGCCAATGATGTCTGACATCCATCTGAGTCAGAAGATCTGATGCTTTGCTAGTAGAAAACTCTTAGATTTATACAGGAACTGTAGGCCAAGTAACATATTCCACAGCCCAAAGTGCAAGCCAACTATTTGCAAAGAACTGAGCATAAACAGAAAGAAGCTGAAAGTCTTGTGCCTCACAGATGTAAAACCTCATGGTTAATGGGTATCCAGAACTGCCTTTACCGTAATATAACTTTGCATCCAGAAATAATTTCCACAAAGCTACCCAAGCTTGGATTTGACACTACACTTCAGGGTCACCACTGTAAAAATGTCATACGCAGGTATATTTACTTTGTGGGTATACTTTTGACTATCCATCACAGTGAGGATGAATACACAATAGAAAACAACTGAAAAAGAGCAAAAGGACCATCAAAATATACTGGAAACAGAAGCATATCATGAAACCATGCTATGCAGATTTCACCTGACTCTGGGACTGAACCTGGTCCAGCAGCTCACTAGGACTCATTGGACTTGGTCTACTGTTTCCAAGACTTTTGTTGGTGTCTCTGGCAGTGCTAAACCACATCACACAGATGTCCAAGCATGTTTTAAACATAGTGTTCTCTGCACAGCACTGCTCTGCATGGTGCAGGCTTGCTTAGGCAGACCAGGATACTCCATTATACCCTGTCTTTGCCAGCCTTCATGAATGTGTTGTTGTTCCCTCATTCCTCGATGTTATCTTCTAAGCTTCAGGAGCAGAAATCAGAAAATGCAACAATAACTGATCAGAAAATTCAATCACACAATCAATTCTACAGCACAAATCCAACCCTTGTGGGAAAAAAGCTGAAAAATATGAATAGAGTCCATCTGGGAAGATGTTCCCAAAATACCCATGACTGCTCGTTTAGAGACCTATCCCTTACCTTGTTTACCATATTTATTTGCGGAAACTATCCTATGACCTATATTTAGGTCAGTCTCATAGCTTTTGGATTTTGCTAAGAGATGACAAAATTGTACAAGAGTAATACAAATCTCCATCCACAGAGGGGCAAATCCTACCTTCTTATCCAGGAAAATGATTTGTGGCTGTACGGGAAGCTGCTTTCCAATTTCTCCATCTGAGGGCTGCACCCGAACAGAGATGTTATAGGGCCTCACATACAACCATGTTCCTGGGTGTTGTCTGCTTCCATTTTTTTTTCCACATGCAAAGGAATGTAAACAAACAAATAAATAAATAAATAGAAATTAGCGCTGCGAAAACACCCAGTGCTAATCCCAGAGGTAATTCACACCTTACCTATGCCTAGGAATTACGCTTTACTTTCTGTTCATGGGATTTTCTACCTCTCTAATGCAAGCAGCAATGCTCAGTGTCTGCTGTGAGTAGCAAGGAGTACTATGCCAAACAATTACTAATTTACCTTATGGTGGCACTTTGATTCCTTGGATGAAAGCGGCATGTATGAAAATGTGAAACAGGCATCACTCCAAGGAGACAACAATATAAAACTAATAAAAGATCTCTTTGTTCCTATCCCCAGTTTACAAATAGGAAACTGAGAAATGAAAAAAAAAAATAAATAAATGGCTTCTTATGTGATAGACAAGGATTTTATGGATTCAGTAATCCAATACCTTGGCCCCCAAAGTCTCCATTCCGAAGCACTGATAATGGTGGAGGCAGCAAATGCTTCCTGTCCAGCAGAAAGATGAATTACAGTGAATATCTCTGATCTCCTCTAAAAACAAAGTTTCAGTTCCTCTACACAAGCACAGCACTAACAGGGCAGGGCTTTAATGCATTTCTTCATCCCATCATCCCTGTGCTACCTCTCAGTTATCTGCGAAGTCTGCATGCCTATATATAGCAGTATACAGACACCCCATTGAAAGACATTGCTTTTTCAAGACTGAAATTTAAATTAGAGCATCCTTGGAGAGGGCTTTTGCATTTGAATACAGAATCAACATTTTATTCTGAGCCTAAATCATTTCATTCCCTCTCCTAGTGCTTTGTGTCATTTAGTATCTCTTTTACATATATATGTGTATATGTATATATGCTTCTAATCTGCAATTGCAGTGAAGCAACTGGGGGTTTGATATTGTCTTGAAAGTAGGAAAGGTATTCATTCATCTCTAGTGTTTGCTCAAAGGTGTTTACAAACAGAAGATACACAGAACATCAATTTCCTTGGGTTTAACTCAGATTTTGATGGGGGAGGAAGGGCACTACTATGCATTACAAAGCTGAAATTGCTTATACTGCAGCTGATGGAAAATATTGGCCTGAAAAACGGACACTGGGAAGACCAAATAAAGATATAAGGATATCTGAAGTCTCAAGTATATAAAGAAAAACATTCAGCCATTCAGCTTCGTTGTTTTTTCCTTTTTGTCAGCATGGAATTCAGAAAGGCAATGATATATCAGAAATTTATGTCAAAGGCACCAATACTCATCTGTGTTCTTTTCTACCTCCTTCATAAATGTGTGTTCAGCATTTTGACTTAAACTCACTCCAGGTATAACATCCCAAGCCACTTGTGATTATAGGACAGAGATTGGCACTTTCTGTGAGCTCTCTGGCTCCACCTGAGCCCAGACAAGTTCAGGTGAATCTTGGCATGGCATCTGTAAGCCAAAACTCAACTTTTCTCTCTCCAGCTTCTTTAAAACTGCCAACAAACAGGAAAAAAAAGTTGGCATGAAATGCCCTGACTCCACACCCCAGGCCCTACATAGGAAAATAGTGCTCATCTTGTACTTAAAGGAAGCCCGCTGCAAAATCTGGTTGTAGGAATTAGACTTTCCCACCCTCTAGAGCAAGTAAAAAAAAAAATCATACAGATGTGGTTTAAAAAAAAAAAAAAAAGTTTGTTTGCAGGTGATTTGAATCCAGCTAACGCAGCACAGACCGCGGTGTTTATGTTCCACATGGTCCAACTGGAGTCTTGCTGCGAGGAAGCCCCTGCCTGAGGGTGCAAGCCCTGCATTCAGCAAGTCACGCTCCTGCAAGTGAGTATCGGTGTGGAAGAGAGGAGCACCCTGCTGCTTCCCTGACGATTTCTGCTGCGAGGAAAATAGGCTTTCCTGGCACAGCTCTGCCACTGGGAGGTGGGAACAGGCGAGCATGCCTGTGCCCTAGCAAAGGTGAAGTGAGGCAACTGGCCTTTCTCCTGATGGGCACAAGGAGCATGCTGCTTTGTCACTCCCCTCAAGCCTCGTGCTGGGAAGGAGCGGGGCTGATCTGCAATTCCCTGCTGGCAGAGCTCGGTGGGGAGCAGCTCAGTTGCTCAGTAGCTTGCAGCTCTAAAGGTGGCCACAGCAGGCAAGCAGGCTCTGCTTGTCAGCAGGGGCAGCAGGGGCAGGCTCCCAGGGGTTTCACCAACCGGGCTAAGATCTGCAGAAGATGCTGAGGCTCTGTAGGAAAGCAAGTGTCTGCTTTTGGTAGCAAGGAAGGTAGAGGTCATAGAAATTAGAGGATCTACAGCAGGTATCAAGGCATGATGGGCTGAGGAGCCATCAAAAGCTCTGGATCAGGCCCAACAGGAAAGGCCAGGATGATTCCCAGGTGGTCTGGGAGCTAATACAGCCAGAGACTATTCTCGCTAGGTAGTTTGAACAAGGACTCCCTGAAGTGGTGTGTGAGAGAATTTAATTTTATGGACATAGGCTGATGTACCTAATCAGCAGGACTTGGTGCCAAAGAACAATGCCTGGCATTTTTAATTTATGAATAAACATAGCCAATGAACTGAACTGCTGTCTGGATATATCTGCAATGCTAGAATTGTGGTGTCAGCATAGCCTTAGAAGGGGAAGAAGACTGGGAAGAATCTGGGGTGCCAATAATATGTCAACATGCATCATGTGGTAAAGCCAAAGAGGTGTTTGTTTTGCTCTTGAGAAGCTGATGAAGAAAACACAGGCACGAGGAAGCTGCTGTAATGAAGACAAGAGACGGACTTCTGTAAGGCCAAGTAGGCAAGGATTCACTGGCAGGGATGTAAGGATTTTAGCATTTGGGGGTGAGAAGTGGACTCTGCCATCGTGTGGTGATGAGGTTGGTCACACATCAGGTGCCTGTGCCCTCCCTGCTGGATGATATCTTTCCACAGAGCCCAATGTTTTCACACGTTATAGAGAGAAATCAAAGCTAAAGGAAATAAACCCCAGTGGAAAGCAGGCTTCAGCTTTCCCTAACAAAGAAACAATAAAAAAGTAGTAATGATCAACTCTGCTTATGAGCAAGGGGCTAACGGACCGAACAGGACTCATGGTGCCAGACATTACTGGTTGCATGTAGGCTGAGCCAACAAGACCAAAATTCAGAAATCTGGGCACCACCATGCATATTCCAGGCTGTCAGAGCCAGCGGAAAGCTTTGAAAGAAGCCCCACGTCCATTGCCCTTGAGGTCAGATGCCATGATGGCAGGGAGCTAACGAGAAGATCTAATAATGTGGAGACATATCAAGGGGGCCTAAGCTGACGGTGAACTCAGGTAAGGAAAGAGGAACTGCATTATGCTCTGTGAGCAAGGCTGGGTAAGAGGGATGTGCTTTTTATCTAATCATTTGGAGGGGTTCCCTTCATAAAGCAAAGATGTTTTAGGTAGAATCTGGACGTTTTGTGGCAGATGAAAACATCGTGTAAGTTGGTTAGACTGAAAAAAAGTCTGGAAAAGAGTTCCAAGGTGTCTCTATAAGCATTCATTAATTAAAACCTTTTTTTTTTTTTTTTTTTTTTTTTGACCAACTTCTTCTGCCATTAGTCTGCTGGGGCACTGCCACTATCAGAACTCCATTTGCTAACTATTGGATCTTTGGATCTGCACCAGAGGCTATCTAAGCTTCAAATGATTCCCAACCTACCTTTCAGGAATTTCTGTCCCTATTCACAAAGGAGCAGTCAGAGAGCATGAACACAGCTGCCCAGGAACACCCAGACATGTCTCACCCATAAGACCACGCTTCCCCCACTGCTCAGACAGCCTTCATTTACACTTTATAATCCCAGTGGCACCAAAAGGCTGTGGGCGAGCAGCTGCCTGGTGGAGGCAGATGGCAGGATGTGTGCTGCAGTGATAAGAAGCCCTAAAAAAAAAAAATAAATTAAAGGCAGACTGGAGGGCCTTACTGGATCCATTTGAGGGTGAGCTGGGATCACCAGGTGTCTTCAGAACCAGAGGAACAGACCCGGTCCATCAAATAAGAGAGAAACATACTCCGAATTCATTAGCAACTTCTGTTAATTGCTGGAAATGGGTGGAAATACCTGTACTTACAATTCTGCCTGCTAGTGGCAAGGAGCTAACCTCTTCCATAACACACTCCCAAAGTTTACTGTCGGAGGAACATCTTTTATTAAATGTAAACAGCATCACGCCGGAGGTCAGAGCCTTGCCGCTGCTGCGTATCCCAAGGTAATACCACTTTAAGCTCCACATAAACTCTTAAACAGTTTCTATCCTAAAACCAGACCGTAGGTGGTACAGCTTTTTACGATATGTTATAATAGTGCAATAAATCTGTTAGCTTAAAATCGAATCTCCGTGGCCTTTTAGAGAAATCATCATTAAATGCAAGGCCCTGTTAATGATGCCATCCCAGTGAAATTGTTTAATCTGCTAGGGGGGTGAAAGGTCACCAAATGAATTTTTTATAATACATCAACTTGACACGCAATAGGGAAAACTGTAATAGATAAAAGCAAAGGAAAAGGGCACTGTCTTCTTCTGATAGGTCAATAGCAGCCAAGAGAGTCACTCATCCACTTTTCCTTCACTACCGTGCTCCTTTTCCATTTAATATGGACACCCAATTAATACCTCAGCACCATAGACAACCTCATTTTAGGTGAATTATAGCAATTCCTTCCCCCTTCTCTGAAATGAAAGTGATCACAATACATCATAGCATTGTGCGAATTAACGTTAATTGATTCGAGTTACCAAGCATTGATGGGCCACCTCTATAATCCGGCCCTTATTGGGAGCTGGAAGGGATGGAGGGAAGATTAGATTGCACCGTCCGTTGCTTTGACGACGGCGGTCACCTGATGGCTTGTTAGACAGTTGTACGCCTCTATTGCTGGCCCCAGTGGGGTCGTCAGTAAACTGGAGTGATGTCCAAACATCATTACACGCTGCTCCGATATTAAAGCAAAGGGATTAGCACCTTATTGCAAGCAACCTGGATTTGTCATTGTGCTGTCGTTATCCAATTTCCAGATGATAATGTGACTGTGGCCTGCGGGCGTGAGGTCCTGCAGCCAAACTAAGGTGTGTGTATATATATATATATATATATATATATATATATCTGTATATGTACATAGATGTACACACAGCCGTACATACACAGCACCCAAAGCCATTTAACCCTTAGCTCACCAGGTTCCTGCTAGCAAAGTATGTGGAAGAATGTGTGTCCCTTCTCCATGTGATGTCAAGAGCACAAACAGCAAAGCAGGCCAACTTCAGAACCAACACTGGCTCTGATGCCACACCACCCCAGCCATCCTGATAGAGGTGACACTGTGTTTTAAATAAGCCAGAATGGGGAAAGGATTGGTTCTGCAGGGATGTGGCTGTGCCATGCACTCACACCATCTGAATCATCAATAGAGCAGGTTATTACTGCAGGTCCCATTAATGGCTAAGGGGGAAAACAGACAGGAATGTGACATGTGCCATGCAGGTTTTGCTTGATAGAACTGGGGCACCAGATGTGGGATCAGGTCTCTTTCCAGTCCCTAAGAGAGCTGACGGGTACCCTCCTCACTATCAGGTGTGCTCTTGAGCTGATCCCAACACTTTCAACTTCTGGGGAGAAAGCAGAATTGGGAAAAGCACCTCTTGAGCTGATCCCCTTCATTTTTAACTCATTATCCCTACTACGACTGTGCCTTCCTGACACTACCAATATGCTGGTAGTTCAGTTTTGATGCCCAGTTAGTTCCTAGATATTCTGCTAAAAAATAAATAAAAGTCACCACAAGAAAAGAAATAGCAAAAGGCTTTGTGATAAGAAATCCTTGAACCACTCGGTTTCTCCACTTGAAAAGAATTATGAATTGAGAACTAAATACTGAAATTCATCCTAATTCCTTAAGCGCACTATAATCATTACTTTTTATATGGAATAACACTGTTTATATGTGTATTTACCTCTACTTTAATCCCACTAAGTTTCTTATCCCATTGCTCCTATAAACAGCCTGTTACAGAGTCCCACTCCTCTGATTAGAAACCTTCAAGGTTTCACTGCAAATTTGTTCATGTGTTCCGTAATTTAACTAGACTGCTAAATAGGAGATGTTGGCCAAAAGGGGGGCTCAGCTATTAGAGCAGCTGAATAGGGAATATTGGGAATATTCCCAGGATGTTTACAGAAAATTCACTTCAGCTGTGTGGGGAAGATAAAGCCCCGATAGAGCCTCAAGTGCTGCGTTAGCTGCAGCTCTGAGGTCAAGACTTTTAGCATCCTGCTTAAACCCACAGGAAGAAAAGTTGGATCCCTACACAAGGAAAAAATGGTCGCCTCCCCTTTTCAAAACCCCGTGCAATTACACTCAGCAGCCTGCCTAAAGCCCACGCAAAGGTTATCGAGCCCAAGCACTTTGGGCTCAGGATGTGTCAGCATTAATCTGGTTTGGACCTCTCACTGCCTGCCTGTGTGCATGCCGTGTGACATGCGGAATGAGTACTAACTTCTCATTTAGTCCCCAGGATGGGTATTGCTGTCTGAATGAGCAGTTCCTTGACAATTTGCTTCACTTTTATTGCTTGCTGTGAGTCTCAAACACCGACATTTCCTGCACACGCACATCCTTTACACGCTACCCCAAACCTAACTCTTAATAAAGGAAGATTAATGCCTGCAAATTTCAGTTCATAGCAGGTTAAAGGTCCATCAGGGATGAATGAGGTACCCTGCTCCACTGTGTGGAGATGACTGAATGGCTTCTGGAGGACCGTCCATCTTTATATTTCTGATTCTGTGTAAAGACACCTGCACAAACACATATTTGCTGTTGTGCCCTCTTGTGCTTTTACTTTTAAATATATCAATATTTATATTGATATCAGGCAAACTTTGCAAAAAGAGGGATTGTTGTCTGTGAATATATTGCAGTATACGTTTTTACACAGGTATTCACTGAAAGGTAAAGCTATGGGATACCTGTCTCCTCGTATTTCCCCCTGTGCAAGACTATAGCAGTCACAAAAATCACTTCCTTCTTGCCTTGGATAACCAGTGAGCCATACCTGAAGTCACCATAAGAAAGAAATTAAATTAAAATCTTAAAAAATAATAATAAAGAAATCATAACTGACAAATCTTTTTTATTTCTTTTTTTTTTTTTAAATCCTTGATGATGTGATACACAGCTACTGCCTTTTACCTGACCACATCAAGGTTTCCCAGGCTCCGTTCAGCCTCACTGTCCTGGGCTGCAAAGACAGACACCCAGCCTCTACTGATCAAAGATCTTTTTGTCATTTCGAAGCAAGAGGGACCACAAGCCTGAAACTGCAGGGAGAGTGGCTCTGCAGGAGTGCAGCTTCTGTGAATATCTGAGAGGCCAACTGTATTTTGCACGACTCAGGGGTGAAAACATTTCTTTTTTCCTTCCACAGGAAAATACACAGGTACACTTAGTCTGACTTGTAATCCCAGCCCCATTATCCTCACCTGTGCTAGCATGTACTGCCTAAAGAGAGACAGATAGACAGTGGGGATATTACATGTCCCAACAGGAAAACCCTGATTTCATTTCACAAGTTATCTGTGGCCTTATTGCATCAGAAATGTCAGCTATGAGTAATTCCAGAAAAGCTGTGACTGATGGGGAGCAATAAATAACACTGCAGAGGAGCCCATGTAGCTATGGGTGGATGGGCTCTGAGCTGGTCCTCCTATTTGGTGGTTAGTCGTCTTCTCTTGAATATACATCCCAGGTCTTCCCCTAGTGAGATGGTGAATCTATGGCTTTAATCTGTCCCTGTTCTTGCTTCTATAATAAAATATCCTCCTTCCTAGGGACCTGCCCTGATCTTTGCTGCTTAGACTGGTATCACAGCGCATGCACAGACAGGAACAACATCCCCAAATGCCAGCTGGAAGGGCAGTCCCCGGTATAGGGAAAATGTCATTTGTGCCTGAAAAAAGACAACAACAAGGTTATTTTCTTGGCATACAAAAGAGTGATCCTCCTCTCTAAGTGATGATCCCTGATTTCCTGCTGTTATATTATATTGGTGAATTCCAGAACATATAGACCTTAAATAGGGCTGTGGTGAGCTTACTCTGAAAATCTGTGGTTTGCTCATGACCCAAAGAGTAGCTAATGTTGCTGCTCTTGTTCTGATCATTGTTAATGGGCACTGAATGAGGGGTTCTGCATGTGTCACACTCTACAGCATGTTTTGGTATACTATAAAAAAGATAACATTTTTCTAAAAGAGGCTGAAAAACTTCCTGCATTTTTTGCTCTCCTGTTTTGTGATATCCTGCACACAAGCACCTTGCTGGAAATAGCGATGCTAGTTCTGCTGATAAAAGGTACTGTAATTCTTCTGAGTTTGGCCCTAATTTAAAATTTGTTCTTGCAAATAATTATCTCCCACCTGTGCTTAAAATGATGCCACCTAAAAAGAAAACAAATAAGACCAAAACAAAATAAAGATTCCTATGGTCCCAGAACACCAAGCCTTATTATGGGTACCCTACTATCATAAGCCACACTGCACGTAATAGAAAAATTAGTTCGTAGTAGTTTGTACCACTAGCAGCCACCAGACATCAGGATGGTACAGGGGTCAGTGGTAAAAAGTTAGAGGATATGGTATTAATTAAAGAAAATAAGTCTTAGACAAATCCAATTTCTTTCTTGCATAGATGGAATATGCTTATACGTGGGTAAGGCTCAGTAGTGCACAACATCAAAAAATAACATTATGCAATATCAAGAGAGTACACAATAAGGTTGCCAGGCATCAAATCCCATGTCCCCTATTAAAAGCAGATGGGATATTACCTTTTCCATATTTCCCATATGCTTTTAATACAGATTCAGGATCTGAGGCTGAAATACACTGCTGTCTGCTCCCTTCCCAGCCTTGTTCCTCACAGCCCTTTCTGTAGATAAGGGCTGCCATCTGGGTTTGCAAATAGTGGCTGCAAGAGATGAGGACTGGGGAAGGAAGGACAGAGAAAGTTGCTTGTTGCTGTGTAAAAGAGGAGAAAATGACCTTCAGAAATTGAGCCTTGACACAGAACATCGATAAAAAATTAGGACATACAAAACTGACCAAGAACTAGTTAACTGACAGAGCTCAAAAGGTAGCTCCCATTGGGAAATCATTCTCAAGTACAGCAGTGTCCTGCATTGTTCTGTTAAAATCAGATGTAGTCCTGATGTTTTATCTACATAAAAATAATAAATAAATAAATAAACAAACCCCAAATATATAGCCAGTGCTCATACAATGCACAAAAGGACTGGCAGGCTGATAAATTACAGAGGCAACAGTCAAACATTGGCACCTAGACCACATGGTGTCTTGGATCTGGGTTAACCTGCTGGGTCAATTGGGTCCTCAAAAGCTATAATTGAAAAGAATTAGAGAATACAGTGAGCAAACATGATCATGATCTCTCCTATTCCTGTAGAAAAATGGGCTAATGGGATCACTGAATTCTGCCAGTAGAAGATGGGATTTAGTACCATTTTTGCTTATGGCATAGACATGGAGGAAAACTCTTGGCTGTTCAGACATCCACATTTCAAAAAGGCTTCAGAAAACAGAGAAGGAGAAGGCAAGAAAGAGAAAAAGGATTTAAATAGCTTACATTCACCAGAACTCAAACCTTTCAATTTATTAAAAAGCAGACAGCTAAGTGATTTGATTACTCTGGAGGTATCTGGAGGAAGAGGAAAAGCCAATGCCTGGCAAGTCACTGACGTAACAGTGAAGGACAGGGCAAGAAAGAGAGAAAGAGAGTTTGACAAGAAACAATGGGCTATTATTTGTGACAGCAAAAAACAGGGACAGCATTCAACATCTAGGCACACATTTAAATAGCCCTGGATATGTCCAGGTCTCGTATCTTGTAGACCAGGTGATTTTTTAGAAGAATTTTTGGCCAAACGGAAAGGTCAGCCCTGGGGTATCAGAATGAAGAGGGCTGCATCATGCAGGAGATTGAAGCAGAAGATTAAATGGTCCTTTCTGGCTTTAAATGTTAAAAGCATATGAATCAAGGTTTAGACCTGTAAGTTAGTTAAGAGAACAGCCTGTCTTCCATAACACATCTCTGGCACTACATCAGTTTAGAAACACTCACAAATTTAATTGTTTAGAAGTTAAGAGCTTTTAGTTTCAAGACAGATTTACAGAAACTCTCCTTCTGGATTAAAACATCAAGGACAGTTCTGCACCTCATAGAGATCCATGAACACCATGAGAATGTCATGGTAGTTTGGCTAGATCCTAATCAGGACTCCTGTTAATCCTTGACCACAACTCTGTCAGGGAAATTTTATAATGTGTTTATAATGTGCCATAGCCATATTTCAGAAAATGGAAAACATCACATCTTACTAAACAGATCAAGTGGTATAATTGTCTCAGTCCACTTTAATCAGTATCAACATTTTGTTACAACACTGCAGCAGCCCACTTACCTACTGTTATCTCCTCCTGGGGAGACAAAGTCAGGCTGAGTCACCATTAAAGTATCAACTGGTAAGTCCAGGTCTCCGGTTTGATGAGCATTTATAATTGTTCTTGCTAAAGTCTTCAAGCTGTCAATTGTCAAGGTACGCTGAAACTCATTTCTTTGGTGGCCTGGTAGATCACCAAGTTCAATAATCAGCACTCTTGATGGACCAGGTACATCAGATGGCTGCAGAGCTTGGGTGCTCACTGGTGCTCTCCCCATTTTCTGTGAGCCAGACCGGCTATGAAAGGCCGTGCAAAATGTCATGTTAGGGCAGTGATATTTCTTTTTGCTAGCATTGTCTGATATGACCTTCAACATGCTTTCACCTCCTGGTATGTGATGGACTACTCTGATTTGGTCATGACCAACCTGCAAGAAATCAGCTAATTGATGCATTATATTTACCTCACCTTCTTCCCCAATGGCCTCACTCACAGTGAAAGCTATGTGAAGGGAAAGGCCAGCAACTATTTCTACAGGTTCCTTCTCATGGAGAAGAACATAGAGGAGATTGTCCTCAAAGCTGAAGTAATTGGCTCCTGCCCCTTCTTTCTGTGAGAATGAAGATGGGGTTGGAGAAACGTATTTCCCTTGAACAAAAACACGAAGGCTGAGGGGTTCATTGTAGAAAATAGCCAGGGGCAGTCTGGTTGAGTTCTGGCCACTAAGGAGGGAGAGTCTGAAAATCAGAGGTGTTAGGTCTGGGAAGCAAACTGTGGTGAGTTTGGTGGATGACAGTACAGAAAAAAAAGTAGAAGGATGCTCTGCAGGATAACACGACGCATCACTGAAGGTGTCCATAAAGTTGTCCGTCACTGCTACCACTGGGAACAGCTCCTGGTTCACCACGGTGGTGTCCAAGTTTTCAAGGACAACAAGTGCATGATCTGCCTGTTTGCACAAGTAGCCTTGTACTGAGGGCTTGAAGATACACTTGTTGTCATCTCTGTAAATTCCTGGAAGGACAGATGAAGGTGGGGAGAGAAAAATTAATCAATAAAAAATTGTATCGAATGTCATCTCAACAGGTTGTGCTACAGCTGTATATTTTCCCATTTGGTGCTCAGTTACTTTTGCAAGTGTTAAAATTCTAATCAGTTTTAAGAGAAGCCTGGACAGCAATGGACATTAAATGGGTAGAAACCACATCTGCCTCCAGAAGTCCTTAACCTGAAAATAATTGATAATTGAATCCCAACCGAAGTGTCTGAGATTAGCCATTAGGATCCCTTTATGGATCTATGCAGAAGAGACACAGTCCATACAGTCCTCTGAGTTCAGGTATGTTCCATCTGACCAAATATAGGTCTCTGCTTTAAGATGAGAGAAATCGTGCCTCAGGCTGTAATGATGAGATCACCACTGATTATAAAGGGAGAAAAAAAGTAAATGAGTTCAGATACGGGCACCAACAACATAAACATTTCTGCCCGGAGCATCCTATGAAAAGATGTGTGTTTCTGTTTTTCCTTCCTTCCTTCAAAACAAAATCAAAGGAGGAATTTGCTGCTGTAGCCAGCTATAATCCTCCTTCCCTTCCTGAGCCCACTCTTCCCTAGCTAGCTGGGCTCTTGAACACATTAGGCAAAGAATGGACAATGTATAAGTAACTGAGCTCCTCATTCAGCAGCTTTGGAGACCTGCATACAGATCAGCAGTGCTTAGTGCTAATGGCAAAAAGAAAGACAGAGCAACATACGTCAGAGCCACAAACTTCTGAATGAAAAAAAAAAAAAAAAAAAAAGCCAAAAAAAAAAAAAAAAAGCATTCCCCTTACTATGGAAATATTGCAAATGGGAAACTCACTGCTAAAAGAAAATGCCAGGCTCCAGGAAAAGAGAGGAACTATGAGAAGCCAGCCTGGGTCCTGCTTACTCTTACATCTCGATGCCTGAATCCTGTGGACGTTTAGCTACGATTTATTTCAAGGTGATTCCTCATGTGCAGACTGCTGCTGAGATCTATGAGCATTTCCCAGGATGAGCTTTCACTCTGCACAGCACAAAGGAAAGCGATAGAATGACATAAATATCACACTCAGATCAGAAAGCAGGTCCAAGTGTGACAGGATCTATGCAAAAAAAAAGGTAACTTCAGACACAAGTTTTTTGTTTTCTATTCCTTTTTCTCACTTTTTTGGCTTTGTCATTCTATTTTTAGCTGTACCAGCATGAGTGTTTTGCTTGGGGCAAAGGGAGAGGGAGCAGTATCCTCGTGGAGAGGCTGCCCTCAGATATTGGGTACTGCCCCAGAGCGCAGGGAGGACACGTCAAGCAGCCCATAGCCAGCCCACAAAGGCTGACAGATCTCATTTGCTCTCCCAGAAACATTCAAACCGCTCCCCATCTCCCCCCCGTGCCATCGTTCCTGCCTACAGATGGGGTTTGCTGATGTTTTGTGATTTCCCAGGACTTTCCGAGCAGGTTCGCTCGGCTCCCTGCGTGCCCGCCCATGCACGCGCACGCACCGCTGCTCGTCTCCTTCTGAATGGCCTTATCTGCCAGTCACAATTTCTGCAGCCTGCAATTTCGATCACTTTTAAATGAAACCCATGCTGGCCTTGGTAATCATAATGTCATTTACAATTTACCACAAAACACGTTTATTCAGTTAGTAGCACATCGGAGAAAGAGAACTCCATATGAACTCGCCGCTGAAGCCCTAATCTGATTATTTCCTCATGAAAATCCAAGCAGGGGTGCTTGTAAGAGGGGCCAGAGAGGAGAAGGAAGAAGTGCGGCCTGGCCACAGCTGACTCTCATAATCGATGCGAATAGATAAGCGACGTGGCGTGTCAGGGCCAGCAGCTAATCTGCCCCGGGGCTTTGCTCTAAAAAAGGCCAGAGTGGACAGGACTTAATAAATACTGAGTGACCACTGAATATTGAGCTGACATGTGCTATTTACATTGGCGATGAGCAATAACAGTGATAAATTCCAGAAGCCTTCCCCTGTCCATAAACGGGGCAAAATTCGATTAAACAGGGTTATATTTGTGCATGCACATGTGTTTGCACACGTGTGAGAGGAAAAAAAAAAAATGGGGGGGGGGAGGGAATGAAAGAGAAACCAGGCATGTGTGAGTCAATGTGAGACCCTATAAATGAGTGGGAAAGATGGAGAAGATGTCTTGTGTCCCCTTTGGTGCAAGCAAGAGAGAGAAATAGGAGATGGAAAGTGTCCGTGCCCACCCTCCCCAGCTATTTCCTCAGCCTCAGACAGCAGGCTGTGCTTTCTGCAGATTCCCTTGCCTTCGAGTTTGCTATTTAATTATATACATCCACATGCACGCACACACCACCACACACAAACATATATATCTATATGAGATTTGAGCACTCAGGTTGCTTCTAGGGCTCCTGACAAATATTAACTTTGTGTCAATATTTGTCCTTCCTGTCGTGAAATGAGGATTTTCCACCTCATTTCACATTTGAAAAGAAAAATGCGCCGAGGGGGTCCTCTTTGCTTAGGAAAAAAAAAAAAAAAAAAGAAAAAAAAAAGAAACACCAACAACAACATCTCATATCCTTTATTTAGAAAAATGGAGCAGGAGGGAAGGAGGGAAGAGTATTTTTAAAATAGATGTTTTGACTTAAAGGCACATAGAGTCCTTTGCAAGTCTCCTGCCTTTTCCCTAGTTCCCCAATGCCAAATAAATAAAATAAAATAAAATAAATTCTACATTTAAAATTGAATGAAATACATCAACATTAATGATTTTCCCCTTCAGGTTAACACCACCATTTCCTTCAATAATTTTTACCCATTTCGTGATAGATTTCACAATTCACGGTACAAGGAAAAATATAGTTGTTTTTTGACAAAAACAAAAGGCAACGTCAGGTTTTTATCAAAATAAAATAAATCTCCCGCAATTTTCTTTCCATCTGACTGGATTTGCCCGTCAGTTATTTCTAATTTAACAACAATTATAGTTACAAAAATATAAAAGCGTGTAGGGGAGCAAGGGGGAGGGGAGAGATAAATGGGACACTGTTTAGAAATTGCGATTCATTGGCCTTGGGCTGGCCAGCACATATCTTTGCTGAGGGGGAAATATTCATCAGCATTAACTGTTCCTTTTGACCTGCTGACATTCAAATGTGAAATAAAATAAAATAAAATAAAATAAAATAAAATAAAATAAAATAAAATAAAATAAAATAAAATAAAATAAAATAAAACAAAATAAAATAAAATAAAATTAAATTAAATTAAATTAAAAAAAAAGACCTGGCAATAGGACTTTGGAAATGTAGCAGTCCACAAAGGTAAATTATTCTGAGGTCAGTCGTTTTTGCTATGGAAAAGTATGCAAAAGGTTTTCTATGTTTCTTGGGTTCAGATGTTCCCTGTAAATAATTGTGGACCCAATTCTCCTATCTAATCCCCAGCACAAGGTTCTCATGCCTACACACTCGTTCTTTTAAAGCCATGGCTCTGCAGTCATTCGTCTTGTGAATCTTCATGTGCAGAAGTGCAAGCAAGCCTGTCAACTTCAGCAGCTGTTGAGACAAGGCATCCCCCATCATTTTTAAAAATACCACTGACTGCAAATTAGAAATATCGTGCAATTGAATGTACCAGAGCCTACATGGAGGATAAATATGCAGATATGCAATGCCAAGTAACTTATTTTTTGCACAAGGCTTGTGTTGGGAACAAGCACATAGCAATGCATGGAGGCGAGTGTGACTGCTCGTGTATTTGTGTGAACACGTGTGTGAGACACATGCACATAAATACACAGCCATGCCAGGAACTATGCGCATAAAAATTGAGTGGTTGCTTTAGGCTGCTAATTCTTTCTCCTAAGGAAAATTATTTTTGAAGGAAATGAGTCTCATAACACGGTGTATTTTTATGCTTGGCTGTTTATCGCTCCTCCATAAAACCTTTGAACCCTCTGGCCAATTGTGGTCATGTCTGGGGACTCAAAGACACTATGTTGCTACAAGTTCTGTTAAAGTGGGTGCCCAGGCAGGAAAAAGATGGATTATTAGTGCTCCCACTAAAAAGGCTGTAGAGTAAGCTCACAGATATGCACCACAGGATCTGCATTGGCCCCTCCCCTTCCCATACAAATCCATAGAAAAACAGGTACAGTACATGAAGTATTTGTTCTTGAACTCACTGTTTGGATGCATGGATAAGTCCACACTCATTGCTAGTATTTATTCATTATGAAATCAAGTATTATTTGCATTTTTCATATGCTTATATATTTATTGTGCTAGCACTAACCCTTCAAAGCTCCCCCATGCTTAAGAGGCAAGGTATATAGGTCATAGATAACAGCATATCTTTCTAAGTGACGAACAAAAAAATTGCAAACTTTTCCAATTACCAGGTAATTGCAGATTTATTATTAGTCATTCTTGGCTTTGAAAGCTAAGTACACAAGCTAAGTCTTCACAGAAGACTCAGGACAGAATGTTCTCCAAAGTGGTCAAAAGGAGGTGTGTAGAGAGTGTATGAGAACAGGATATACACATGGCAATGTTCTCCCAAACTGTTCCCTGAGTGTTCAGTGATCTATAGATCTGGAGCCTTTTGAGTCAAAGAGAACATATTCAGTCTTTTTATTTGAAAGAAAATATCAAACCTGTCTCACAAAACAGCCAAAAGCTTGGGAGGATAGCCCAGCCAGGAGCATACATCTTCAGCCCTCTTGGATGAGGTGGTCCATAAATCTAAGATGCCCAAATAGACCTTCAAATAGCTTTTTGGACTGGCTCCTGATTTGTCTGGGAAGCACCCAGGAATTGTTTTGGAATCTGTTGGGACCAAACTGGGCTTGGAACTGTTCTCTTTGATGTAGCAGGAGTGAGTGGGAAGGTCCAGTGCCCATTCCCTACCACTCCTTAGCTCACGAGTAGGCATCAAGCCTCTTCCTGCTGTTGTCAGCACTGTCCCAGAGCAGCTTGACCACACAGTTAATAAAAACTGTTAGAAAGCCACAATTAAGAGAGGATTTTTATCCTCATTATCATTATTGATTGGGGAACTTCAGTCATTTTAGCCATCCTAGCAACACAAAGTTCCCCATGATGTCTATTTAGGGAATAAATCTAACATACAGACAAAAGAGGCATTACATGGAATTATATTTTGCATGGAAAGAGAGAGGATTAAACAGCTGAATTACTCTGCCCTTCCTGATTCTGTGCAATTTCAGAGAGTCTCCAAAAGCACTCTGAATTAAGCGCCCTGAATGAGGAAGAAAATGATGTTGTAGAAGTCATTACCTTAAACATTACTGTAACGCAATCAAACGTGTGATATGGGACTTGTGTGATCATGACAGACCATGGGTGGCACTGAGAACACTCACAAAAGAGCATGGGTCTCTACAGCTTTCTCGAGGGCTTGGAGGATTCATCAATGAACAGCAGAAGGGTAGAAATCAGGTAGAAATTTGTACTAGCAAAATAAAAACCCAGAGCCCTGAGTGGGGCTTTTAGATGGTCTCATGAAGCAAATAGAAAAATATGAAGAAAGTATTCCCACAACCTCTCGAGTTCACTAACTGTTGTTCAAGGAGCTGATGGCTGAGTATTGGAAGTATTCTGCCTCCTAGGACAGACATTTAAAGGAGAAAAATGCAAACAGGACCACCTTTCTGTCCAAAATAATTCACCTTTGATAAAACATGTTGTTCTGCAAATATCATTTTGTTTCTTCTGTTGCTACTAAAGTTTTTCCCCTTATGTTTCCCTTCAAGACACTTCTGTTTTCCTTTAGGTATATTTAAAGCTCAGAAAGATTTTTCTCTTCTTCTGACCAGCAATGCCACTGGGTGAAGCTTTAGACAAACCACTCTGCACGGCTCAGTGCTAAGGGCAGCACTCAGCAGAGTTTTTGCCAACACAGTTCCAACCTCCAGCTCTCTGGCCGAGGAATGATAAAACTGCCACCACCACCCAACAGCAGAACAGCAATTTCATCGGATGCCAGACCCCAAAAATGAATGTGGCTGTGCCATGCACCGCTCTGAGCTGTGGATATAATGAGTTTTGAATGGGAAGTCCCGGACACAATAAATCTGTGCCATATGTGACCATTTCCTGTGTCAGTTCCTTTCTCATAACCAGTGGAGGCTTCGCCCTCCCCCTCGCTTTCCCTTTCATGACCCCACACCAGGGCTCTGAAATCTTTCAGGGCTGCTTATGGGCCTCGGGCCTTTCCACAGCAGTTGCATAAATAAATGAGTTTGACAGCAAACATCGTAACGGTTAGCAGTAATGTGTGCTCCACACAAGTGCCTGCACTACTCGCTGGAGAAATGGGAGAGGAAAGAGGTCGTTTTGTTACTGCAAACAAAAGTATGTTCTCTGACAAGTGGTGAAAGAATTAGTCAAATAAACTTGAACTCTATTAAGACCATTGCTGCCAGGTTTTGTTATGGACTGGAAGGTTCTCAGCTTCTTTTTTGCAGTTACTGCAAAGACAAATCATCCTTTTCTTCTGCAAAAATAAAGTCAGGGCATAAAATGAACTGCCTCAAAATAAAATTTTCAGAGAAGTCAATTTTACTATTATTATTATCGTTTCTTCCCAATGAGAACAGTTCTTTGGTCCTGGGAACCAATTCTAAAAGAAACTAAATGATTTTCCATTAGAAATGAGCCAGAGGAAAACAACAAATACCTGTAGATATTGGAAATATTCAGGTTAGAAATAAGGTTAAAATGACACTTACTATTTAAGACATAGGTAACAGAAAGGACAGAACAGAACTCAGCATTTGCCCTAACATTGTCTTCCTTTTTTTTTTTTATTTATTCATTAACAAACCAAACATTTTGATTAAATGCTGAAATTATACCCATTTTTCAGCTTAATCTGAGAAATGATCATGTTTTTAGACTGTATATTTTTTTCTCTAAAACAATTTTTTTGAAAAACCTTTTTTCCTCAGATATGTTGTTGAAACAAAAATATTTCAAATATTCCAAGTTCAGATCAGAAAGGTTGCAGACATTTTAATTAGTATACCAAAGTAGTATAAGCAGCTTATAGAAACTTCATAAAAATAATCAGGAAATAAGGAAGGTTGTTTTCCTATGTCCAATGTGGAGAGAACAAAAAAATAATACACATATTAACATTTTAAACAGAGAGATTTGGTTCAGAAATTTTTTAAAATATGGTTTTGGTTAAAAAATAAAAATAATAATAATAAAAAAAAAAAAAAAAGCAAGGCCTTGAAATCAAATCATTAGGATTCAGTCAAACTACTAAAATTGGTGAGTTTTTTATCAAGTTATATTAATTTCTTTCAGGAGCAGTGTAAGTATAAATACTGTTGGATCAAATGGATGAGTGAGGTGACTTCTTGAGTTCTCTTCCCATCCTGCCCAATGTCTCCAGTATCTTTTTATCAGCAACCTTGTCCCTTGTCTCTGCTTTCTTCTTTTTTTTTTTTTTTTTTTTTTTTTTTAATAAAGAAAAGCCATTATATAATATTATACCATGACACATTTATGAGAATGGACCGTAATGGGAGGCAAATATTTTAAGCCTTAGAAGTTGAAATGAAGCTAAAAACATAGCACAGAATCTGAACACCTATGAAAACATCTGAAGAGCTAAAATTTGAGATACAAAGGCTAGAGTCATTATTAAAGCATGTGGAATGGGATTCATCACATTAATTTTATCTGCCTAAATGTTAAACATGTAGTTTAAGCTTAATGTCTAGCCTAGCAGCTCATCTAGACAATAATCATGAGAGAGAGAGACTTTTAGATGGTCATTAATTCCCTCTTTCCCTGGGATGGATTGCGTCACTTCTTGAGATACCTGCCTCTATTTCTATATGGGAAACCTAGGTAGCTAGCTCAGACTGAAGGTCTGTCTTTTGGACAGCTGAAATTAGGAGAAATGATGATCCTAACGATGCAGCTGAAGAAGCTTCCAGAATAGCAAGAATAATAGGTGTTGGAATTCACCAAGTATTTTGAAATAAGTGGGAAATTGTAGCTCTGTACACACCTTTAAAGTAACCTCTCTCCAGTTATGAACAAGAGGAAAGATGGAAAGAAGAAAGATGAAGCCACTATGATGTTAATCTAGAAAATACTAAAGCTCTCCTATCCATGAATGAGATCTTCAGCACAACACACTGCAAATGTATTGTTGAGAAAGACCCTGAAAAAGATTAAACTCTACAATTGTCTTTTGATACAAGAGTTCATCCGCTGAGTACAGATATCCGCACCTCTCAGTAGCCCTGGTTAACCTGGTGAAGGGTCACCCTGCAGACCACAGCTCGTTCTGCTCCTCAGCAGCAGAGCTTGTGTAGGAAATGGGGTGGGCACTGAGAAAAATGCCTCGGAAAGCACAGAAATAGAAATATATATATATTGTAAAAGAGACATTCCAGCAAATATGGTGAGAGCCTATAAAATTAATTCCTAACGTCTGGAACCAACATGAGGGCTGGCCTGGAAGGAGACTAGTTTCAAACACCACTTCCAAGAAAATTAAATGAGTCTGTAGGCGTAGTCCTAAAGCACCATGACTGCATTGAACTCCAGGAAAAATAGGTCAGAAGAGATTTCTGGATGTCGTTTAGTTCAAACTCTCACTCAAAGCAAGGCTAACCACAAAGTTAGATCAGGCTTCGGAGGGCTTTATCACAAATCATAGTATATCTACTTTTAGGCTTTTATATATTCACTAGGACAAATTTCCCAGTTTGGAGGATGTCCAGAGAAACCACCAGGGTTGAAAATGACTCAGACAAGGTCTGTGATCCTAATGAAGTTTTCGTACAACATAACACACATGCAAGATGGTTTGAAGAAGCTTTTGAGGCTTACTTTTGCAAATAGCTCTTTTACTCCTGGGTGCATTTTTAGGCCGTCCAAGGCCTATTTTCTGTCCTGTCAAAGTCCTCTGGACAGCTCCAAAAGAGAAAGAAGAGCTTTGAAGCTGGAGCAGATCTTGTACTTTACCAGATTGTGTTCTTCGTCTTTAATATAAAAGTGAATTAACTCAGTCCTGGCTGCATGGTGTGGTGTCCACGTAGGGAGAAAAAGAATAAGTACACTGGCTTGAAGTCCAGAGTGTCCTGCATTGAATATTAGGCATCCCTTCTTTTGCATTTTATTCCAGACTTTCTAGTGAGCTGCTTGAAATTTCAGACAGCCCTTGGAGTTATTTTGGCCAGGGAGTATATTTAAAACTCATTGTGCCTAATGTTGTCTTTCTACAATTGAGAAGTAATCAGGAAAGACGTGAAAATAAATAGACAAGTGAGAGGCAAAATGAAATATGAAGTGGCTAGAAAGGAGCCTGCTCTCTAATGTATTTTTTCAGCTTATTATTGTAAAAGCCCAGAGCAAAAGAATAGCTTTGAAGAGTCTTTTGTTAATAGTGGCAAGGTTGTCTTTTTATTTTTCTTAACTTTTTATTTATTAGCCATGCTGCACAGGGTACTTCCATAACTGATGGTTGGGTTTCAAGTTACAGGGACTTGTTTAGTCTGAAAACATCCCAGCCTGTGATGGGAAACTGCAAAAAGAAGTAATGGCCCGTTGTCTCCTGCTTGAAGGGACTAAAACTGAAGCCCATTTGTTCTCTACTTCTCCCTGTGATTTCTGCTGGTTGAGCTTGCAAAGGTTTGGATGTCTCTGTTTGGATGGTTAAAGTGCATTCCCAGCAGGCCACTTCCTCAGGTGGTCTATCTGATGACAGCTTGATGCTTAGGCCAATATAAAACAGCTGAGGTTTTGACCCTGTCTGAGAATAAAATTATAAAGCTGCATTCCTACATGGGGGAAGGATTTCATCCCACAGATTGATGTAATAAAAAAGTTTTTGAGTGTTCTTAGCTGATGTTCAAGCTCTAAAATGTGACAGTCAATGACATTTTTTGAGACTGTTAGCACTGGGATACTATGCATTTATTCATCATTGCCCTGAATATGTGCTTAAGCATACAAATATTCCATTGCTACAAAATTTCATTCAATGCAGTCATGTGGGAACACAGTAGCTGCGCACAGAAAACCAGACAGGTGCATTAAGCACATTTGTTTCTTTGAGACTTTTTAGTGCTTTATCGCTGGTGAACAAAAGAGGTCTGAAGCAGAGTTAAGATAGGCAGAGCAATATCGGATTGCCCAAGGCTGCTTAGCTCAGGCATCCTACTGGCATTTACAGGATGCTCTTCATGCATAATAGCCTATATTACCTAGCTTTTTATGACAAGAATTGCCAATATGGACAGTTTAGGGTCTGCTCTTTTTGGTATAATACCAGCATTACCAGACAGCAAGGTGAGATGAGCATTGGCATAATTTTTACTTATTTATTCCATGTCATCAACAGTATCAGAATAGTCTCCATTTTCTGGGCATACTAATCAATAAACTTATCAGGCAGGCACCCAAAAGGGTTTTCTGCTCATTTAGGTCATCAGAGAGCAGCTTTCTGTTCCCAGGGTGCTATTAAGAGCCAAGCCAATTTAAAGAGCCCATGTGGCAGGAGTTGCTCAGTTTTCATATGCTTCACCTGTCCCCATTGCAGGGGACACCTGGCTGAAGCCTTGTGGGTTGTGCTTCTATCCTGTGAGCATGCAAAACCTCATTCCAGACAAAGTGCAAAGACCAATCCAGGTGGGTAGAAAATGGGCTAGTCCAAACCAGTTCTAACTTTTTATCTCTGCCCTATCAAAATATCTGGACTACAACCACTTTTTTTTTTTTTTTTTTTTTTTTTTTCCCTTCCTGAAGACCTCCAGAACTCTCTTATGCATAACTTCCCTACGGAAGAGCTTTCAGCAGAGAGATCCCATTTTCCAACCCAATCTTTCCAAACAGGGTGATATATTACATCAAGAACATATGAATTTGCATTTTCTTGCAAGTAATGTTTCCATGAGGTCCAAGAAGGGTTAATTCTGGCAGCAGTGGGGTCTGTAACAGGAATACCCAACCAGAAGGATGTGCTGTAGAAAGGACCCCCATGCTGCCTAGGACATTGAGGGGACGAGGGACGTGGTGGTATCTTGATGGTTTTTTTATTTTTGCTTGTGGTGGCTGAATGGCACAAGCGGTCAGACACAGAGGCCTTGGAAGTCATGATCTGAATTTAATAAAGCTGTCTGAAAGGGGAGGGAGACAGGGAAAAGAAGATCATGGAGATAATAAAGGCAGAGATAGGAAGAGAGGAAAAGAAAGAACATTAGAGATGACTGGTGATGGCTGTTCTCTTTCAGACTCAAGTGGCCAGAAGTAAAATATTTATTGAAGAGGCAGGACACCAATTCATTATGAAAAGAATAATAATGAAAAATGAATATTTTATGATTAGAACATACACTTCGATGCTTCTATGGTGAAGAAAGTCAAAAGGCAAGGATAATGGCAAGGAACAGCAGGGCAACTAACATAGCTGCATGATTTCATTATAATTTGGCAGGTATTGGTGTGATTCTTTAAATTCAGTACAGGTACACCTATGGTCTGCAAGCAGAATTAAGTCAGTGCTTGGAAAAATGTCCACTTTCAATGTAACAATAAATTCCATAGATTGGTAACGTGAGAGGGTCAGCTTGCTTCACCATATCAGCAACCTCTCTCCCATTTCTGTTTGGGGAATAAAAGTTATTTGAGGGGTCAAATGGAGGAGGAGGAGGCTCATCTTATCCCCACTGATATCAGCAGCCAAATCCCCCACCTAGGATTGTTTTTTCTTGTTTTTTTCCATAAGATTTTGTTTGTTAGAAAAACCAAAAATACACCAGAGGGAAAATAAATGCAGATACATTTTTAATGCATACATTTAATTTTTAGAACATGGTGGGCACTTCAGTGCCGGGTACTGGAACTGCGAGGGGGGATTTATCTAATCAGCCCTCCGTGGCCCCGCTTCATTGACATAATGTGGTCCTGCCAATTAAAGCACTGGAATCACAGCTCTGCATTTTCCTTCTCTTTCTTGCTAAAATTATTGATGTGCTTTGTACAATGTGTAATTGCCATTATTGTATATATGCCTAGAGCATGTGCAGAGCTGAAATTGAAATAAATAAGCAAACAAAAATCAAGCGATAGAAAGTCTCTGATGGTATGGTAGGGGGTGGGACAAGGCTTCACAAGCTGAAAATAGGATTTGATACTGCTGTGACTGGGTTTGATAGAGTGAGATTTGATAAGGCTAGAATAAAAGGATGTTGTGATCCTTGGGTCTGACCCCTCTCTCTGTATAGCACAGATCCACAGCAAACAACCAGATTCTTTTAGCTTCTTTGGTCTGAGCCTCTGCATCCAGAGACTTTGAGGGAACGGTCCTGATTTACACCACCTGCAGATCTTGCCCACTATAACACATTCTCGTTTGCTCCCTCCCTTTCTCTCTTACACACACACACACACAGTAGATTTGTTCTTTACATTTAATTTATACAAGAGAGGCACAGAATACATTTCAGTAATGCCAATTAGATACGCACTAATTTCTTCTCTGTGAAATAGCAGTAAGTAATTAATCAGAATTTTGATCACAACTCAGTTGGCAATTCTAATTGCACTTGCCATTTCCACAGCAAATATGGAATCATTATCTTTTTCGCCTAGTCCTCTCTTCCTAATCATCCAGGGTGCTAGAAGCAAAACATTTCCAAGAACTAGATATTGTCTCTATCAACTAGCAGATTTAATACCTTTGGACTCAGGGTTAGTGGGTTCAGTCCACGGCTGTGTTTTTATTTCAAGCTTCATTGTAATTTTAAAGTGAATAGCTAGTGGCAGGCCGGCTGCTTGCCTGGGGGCGGGGGGATTCTGCCTCATAAAATTATGAGAAAGGATGAAAGCAAGTGGCTCACGCCATTCAAAGCCTTCTGGGAGAGCACAAGAGACACCTGACCTTTGCACAAGCGTCCAGCAGGCATCTAGGGGACATATGGATGTTGATCAGATCTGTATCACCAGAGCCTTCGCTGCATCTGCAAAGCACCACAACCACATTTTAACTCCAGGTGATCATCTAAGTACAGAACAGGATGCTCAGGGGAGATTGGTACCCTGCATTTAATGGTAACAGTGTTTGCATGATCATTTAGTGACCGTTTTGCTGATTGGTGCAAATCAACCCTGCTGGACTGGAACAAGAATGATTTAAGATTGTTTGCCTAAAAGTGTTATGGCTGGGAGGCTATGGAGACAGGACACCTCTTTGCCATGCTCCAAAAAAGCTGACACCGAGACTGTTATCAGATGGCTTAGAGGGAAAAAAAAGAGCAGAAAGAGAAAAGAAGCTTTACCCTTTAGGAACTGAGCCTTACAGGGAACAGTGGTGTACCTATACCAACACAAGTCCAGCTCTCAAATGCAGCCTACACTTTTACGTTCTCCCACTGCTTGGAGGAAAGGTTTCCTAGGACCTGATGGCAACAGTTTGGTTTAATAGTCAGAGTCTTCATTTTGCTCAGTTTCAGATGTCTCATATTTCCCTGGTAATCCCTTTTTTTTTTTTTTTTTTTTTTTTTTGGTCCAAGTCAACTAACCCTGAAGAATAACAATAACATCTCCAGGAGCTAAGTTTTGATGCAGCGATGTTGTGCAGAGCAGTACCACCATAATCCCTACTGTTCTTATGACAACTATCCCACTCCAGGAAGCTCAGGAGCATTGGAGGCACCGGTAGAGTTAAAAATGAGATGGCCACCAGCTGTTTTTTGCTAATCAACTATGCTTACATCTACAGAGTCAGCAATGACTGTGCTGCCTGTCTAAACATATCAAAGAGAACCTAAAAAGTCAGAAAAGAGTTAAAAAAAAATATTTTGAAAAATTAAACACACAAGCTGCAACAATGTTCCTTTCAACTGGCCATAATCATAGTTGTTTAGTCATCTTGGAGTGAAGAAGAAGAAGGGGAAGGGGAAGAAAGGGAAGAGGAGAGGGAGAGGGAAAGAGGGAGGGAGAGGGAGGGGGAGAAGAAAAATAATAAAGAAGATGAAAAGAAGAAGAAGAGGGAAGGGAAGGGGGAAAGGAAAGGAAAGGAAAGGAAAGGAAAGGAAAGGAAAGGAAAGGAAAGGAAAGGAAAGGAAAGGAAAGGAAAGGAAAGGAAAGGAAAGGAAAGGAAAGGAAAGGAAAGGAAAGGAAAGGAAAGGAAAGGAAAGGAAAGGAAAGGAAAGGAAAGGAAAATCAAAAGAAGCTCTTAGAATCTGAGCATCTTTGAAGACTGAGTAAACCGATGCAACACAGATTTATGAAGACAACAGATCACGTCTCAAATCAGCTACAGGAGCCAAAAGAAAAATAAGAGCTTTAAAACCAGAGGCTGTGGGATACAATCAGACTAGTGCAAAAACATCGACTTCAACTTAGATATATAAGTAATGGATGGTCCTGAAGAAACATTCTGGCTACATCTTCACTAGTAAATTAAATGTGCCCAGGAGTATTCCCAGACACTGCGGCCAACAGACATGGTCTGGCTGCATCCATCTATTAAAGCGTCTCAGCTTTCAAAAAAGGATGGATTCATCCAACATACCAATTGGGAATGTTCCTTGGCACACATTAACTCCCAACCTGCACCCAGGAATCATTTGGGAGAGTGTTAATTGGCCCAGGACAAAAGCATGCCAGGGGCTGTTCTAACCATCTCACAGAGCAGAGGACTGAGTTTTGATATTGGTGGCCTGGCACCACTTCATTTATTTTAGCATGGGCATAGCCTCTATCCATATTAGTGTCTGCTTTCAGAGAGTACTGCTGTGACCACAGATTTACCTGCAGAATTTAGCAGAGAGCACAGGCCATGTCAGTTAGAGAGGTAGATTGGACTGAAGGAATTGCACAGGGAAACCTGCAGCCAGTATTAATTTTGAGCCCCTTAGAGAACTGCTTACACACAGAGACAAAGACCAAGCAGATATTGTTTGAAAAATCTGGTCTTCTCCGGGCATTGTTGGAGGTTGCTGAAATTTTTCACACTTGGGTTTTTTTAATTTGTCGCATACTTGTTGCAAACAAGCTATTACTGTTCACTTGGCAGTTTACAAGGATGAGGCTGATGTTTCCTTCTACTATAAAATTATTTTAAGTGGAGAAAAACGGTTTGAGGTAATTATTAAAACAGTTAGTAGTAAGGCAGGAAACAACTCCAGTCTAGTCACCTTTTATTATTTCCCTTCTCTACTCAGTGTCTTTCTTGACTGATGAAGCCGAACCCAACTCTGGTCTTTATTACGAATCATAATCTTTGAGTTCAGTGAGGTTACACCTGTTTGTCTCCTGTCTGCTTTGCTGTGCAGTGCACATACTAGTGTTTGGATTTTGTGATGGAAAGCCACCTAGACCAGGCTCATTATCATCATTTTCCAGGTGACTTGGGAGCAATATACATACCCGCAACATGAGTGGAAGGCTGAGCTGATGCCTCCTGGTTGGAAAATGGGGACATGAAGGATCATAGCCAGCATCAGGCTGGGTGACTCCAGAATGTGGTGCCATTACAAATAGCACTTTGCCTGGAGGCACATCCAGTTGAATTAAGAAAAAAAAAGAGCCATTAATTAACTTGACTTAAGAGAGGGCTGATGCAGGGCAATGTGACCTTTTCTCTATGTCATATGCCACATGGATTTTAGCCTCCCTCTGATGCATTGTCACCGCCAGTCCTTGTTTTTTAGATCACTGGATTTCAGGATGATGGTGGCCAAAGGGATTGAGTCAGCAAGAGAAAGGAAAGAGATGGCCTCACAGCTTCGGTGATCTGTACACCAAAGAGCAGAATCCTATCATCCATCTACTGTCTGTTACACTAAATGGTAAATATATACATACATACTCTATTCCAGGTATTACAAACACGTGACAAGTCGTGTATATTCAGTCAATATGACTTCAGTGATGGTAGTTTTGGCAATACATTATAGAGAAATCAAAGAATGGTAGTGGTTTACAAAACGGTGATTAGAATTGTTTAACACTGCTCAACTTTTACATAAAAGTGATGACAAGGTAAGGGGCTTCTTGCAGTTTGTACCAGTCAACAAAATGCATTGCTGCAAAACCCAAGTCTACTTAAAATTTGTCGTTAGAATCACAGAATATCTTGAGTTGGAAGGGACACACAAGGATCATCGAGTCCAACTCCTGTCTCCACACAGCACCACCCAAAACCAGACCCTATATCTGAGAGCATTGTCCTAACGCTTCTTGAACTCCAGCAGCTCGGTGCCATGACCACTGCCCTGGGGAGCCTGTCCCAGTGCCCGACCACCTCTGGGTGCAGAACCTTTCCCTCACCCCCTGCCTGACCCTGCCCTGTCCCAGCTCCATGCCGTCCCCTTGGGTCCTGTCACTGTCCCCAGAGAGCAGAGCTCAGCGCCTGCCCCTCCGCTCCCCTCGTGAGGGAGCTGCAGGCCGCCATGAGGCCTCTGGGCTGAACAAACCAAGGCACCTCAGCTGCTCCTCACACACCTTCCCCTGCACACCCTTCACCACCTTCGTAAAGATATTAGGTGAATAAAATAAAGACCTGCAGCAAGGATCCCTGGAGTCAGACAGTCAGTCTGCTGGTCTCTGTGTGGTTGGGAATGAGTTGAAAACTAGGGCTTCTGAGGCTTCTTGACATGAGAAGTTGTCTCATTTTGGAGTGCAGTTATACCCATATTCTAACAAAACATGTAATTTCAGCCTTGTAAAACAGCAGGAAGGACAGTGCTGAGTCCAAAAGCACATGTAGGCCATTAATATAAAGCTTGTAACAATAAGCTGGCACATTAGTTCTTCAAAAGCACAAATAAGTTTTTATTTTTAGTATTTGATGAGTTCTGTTATGGTTAAATGGTTGACTTGAAGCTTAGGGTATTTTTCACTTTTTTTTCATTCCTTTTCATTCTTCCTTTTTTTTTTTTTTTAATTAATTTATTTTTTTTTTATTTTATTTTAAAAAAATAGGCCTTTTCCTAGGTTTCTTGCGAAAATGAGCACACATTGCTTCTCCTTATGCCTTTATGTATCCTCACAATTTTTTAGTTCATGCACCATCTTCACTTAGAGTGGTCAAAAAAGATGTCCTAGAAATGTCTTTCTATAGCAAGACGTCCTCCACCCTCAAGTTCTTAAACTGAAGGAGAATCTTCCTTCACAGCTTTCAATTTTTTCAACGTCAAAGTCAATCAGTTACAAAACACAAAACCATAGGAAATGACAGCTCCCCAGTGGTCATGCTCACAGGACCAGCTCCTAGTTTGGAAAACTGAAAACTTTCAGTTCGATATTCAATTTTGGGATATTTTAACAGAATAAATATTTTAAAATCATCCATTGCTTTCTTCAGATTTCAGATACTACTTGTAGGACTGTTATCTTTGCATTTGCTCAATTATTACTTTCAATTTAAAAATAAATAAATAAATAAATAAATAAATAAAAGGAAAATGAAAAAAAGATGAAGATGAAAAGATTGTTCTTGAATGAAAAGAAAACACAAGTTTATGTATAAAATCAAAATAGTTGGGCTTTTCTCTGTGTAAGTGGGAAAGAAATGAAATTTTACCTCAGAAGATTGAAAAAAAAGATTTCAAAACAAAGAAAAAAATCAAAGCTATCAACTCTAGGTTTTGACTGTAGATACAAAACATAGAGGCCACATAATGATTGAGGCAAAGAATCAGAACCACTGCTGTATTATCCATATATTTTTACTTTCACATCAGCACGTAGATAAGAGATCCCTGACACAGTGGATCTGGTAAGATTTCAATGACAATTCCATGTTATTGGGCAATTTCAGTCAGAAAGGGATGAGCCTCTCTTTCAGATTTCACTTCAAACATAATCATAGCATCTATTGCAATCCTCAGAAGGCAGTGGTTTTGCATTGCTGTATTTTCATTAACCAAGTGGTCTCTTACAAAATCAATTCAGAGACTAGCTCTATGGACCGCATGGGAAAAAGTCTCAATTTTTATTTCTGAGGGGTCCCTAGTTTTGGCTCCTTCTTACCTAACTTACATGTTTCAACATTTAGACATGAGTATCTAAGTCAGAGTTGGACTCCTTCAGTTGAGAGAAATCCAGATCTTCTAAGGGAAATCTAAGGGAAATTTATCCGTCTTAGACAAAAATGTTAGGGTGAGATTAATGATTATTAGGAAAGACAAAGCTTCCAAATGGAACTTAAATCTTCCTTTTAAGCAAACAAAGAAACAAATAAATAATAATAATAATAATAATAATTTAAAAAAAAAAAAAACACACAGGAAAGTCCAACACTAAGCATGACAATCTAGATGCATCTATAAGACTTATCCTTATTGCACCTCAAAGTCTCCCTCAAGACCTGACCTATGGCTCAGTGCAACTATATACTGACAATTATAGGCTCCAGGCAGAAAGGAAAACCAACTTGCAGTAGAGACATGATGCTCTGAGTCTTAGTCTTCCTGCAAGCTTGAATATCTGTTTGTGTACATGGCAAGGCACACCTGGACTGGCTGGCTGTGGGTGACTGCATTGCTGGGGGCTACCTGTGTAGTCTTCATGGGGACAAAAGACGGATGGGTATGGGAGCTCACTAACCCTGAGTTTCTCCATACACTTGGAGAGTGGTGTCAACACACACACTGAGTTCAAAGGTGGTTTCATCCTCTGAATTACAGCGTTTTTTGATCGCACAGTTGAAAATACAAGGAAAAAAAACACTTCTCAAATTCCGCCGGATAACATGGGCAAAGAAAGGCATGTCAGAGTTATACCTACATATAGCTGAGATCGAGCAAAAAAACTCAGAATGGCTTAAAAAACACTTGTTCAGGTCCTTTTAAATCACTGTGATTTAAAGTATTGAAGGCTGGTTTTGAAACTTCTCTCAATGAAATCTATGCTTTTATCTCAGTGCAAACACTCTCATCTTATTAAACAAACATCATGTGATCAGCAATGGACCTCAGAAAAGCCTCTCACATCTCATTATCCCACAGTTTAGATTAGGGTTTTATAGCTTGACTTCATAATTCAACCACAGGATCAGCTCTGTTCCCTCCTGCCCAGAACTCCGCTGGGCTATTATATTATTTCTGTAATATGAAGAGCAAAGAAAAAGAATATGACATGTTCTTGCAGCAACAAGTTAATTTTGATTTAACCTTCCAGTGTTTGACATTCTGAGTACTAACACTTTGGTTGTTTAAAAAGAAACACCAAGTAAGCAAGCAATAAGCCTTTATTCAAGCAAAAAGACTCCCAAAGATGCTGGCTGCATTGTAGCTTGCAACATAAAGCATTCCCTTGCCATTCCTATTGGCAAGATAGGGTTATGCCCTTTCATATGCCAAGATAGACCCTATTGGACAAGGAAACATTGGTCTTGCTCTTACACAACTGCAAACACAAAGAGACTTAGCACTGCTGGGGAGTAAGATAATAGGAATTGCACGCTGGACTTTTGCTCTTGCAGTTCAAGCAATCCAGCATAAGTTTGCTCAAATGGTAATAAAAGCCTCTTTTATTTCTCACTTCAAAACTTTTTTTTCTCCTAAGCCCTCCATCACACATCCACTAAAATATTCAAGCTCTTGGAGACATATAACTGGCAGCTGGGAGTTGCTTTACAGAGAAAACACTCAGACACAACATGACACCTTCCCCAGACAGACACTGCAAGTCAGTCTGAGATTTCCAGAGTAACTGAAGGAATCAGGTGCTTGGTGTCCAACTTCTAACGGTCATAGAAGATTTGTACATATCTTTCGTCTGAGAACATTCATGAAGTGTTTCATTAGCAGAGCCCCAGACATTCTGACTTCACTTCTAAAGGATCACAAATGGAGCATCTGCGCTTGCATGGACAACTTTGAGGAAGGGTCTGAGTTGGCTTTGGGTTAGGGCTGTTGGTTTTTGTTGTTGTTTTGTTTGTTTGTTTGGATTTTTTTGCTAGTTTGTTTTGTGTTTGCTTCCTTGTTTTTGCTTTTTCTTTGTTTGGCTTTTTTTTTTTTTTTTTTTTTTTTTCCCCAAAAAGCTCTAGCTTAAGCCTCTCAAAGAAAGGCACCTGAAAAAAGAGAGTTTGCATTTTGAAAGACCTTCAACACATCTGCCTCCCTCTGGAGTTAAGGGAAAGGCAATATTATTTTCCTAAGGCCCCCAAACCGTGAAAATAAAAGCATACAAATTCAACACCCACAAAAACAAGGAATAAGATAATAACCCCAGACAATGAGAAAATTACACGAGTTCACTTTCCATGTCAGTATGCATTTCCCTTTAAGAATTTCCATTTCCCTTTAAGCAATTCTATTATTCACACATAGCATTTCTAATCATTCTTTCAAGTGTTTCTATGTAACTTATCAGGGTTTAATGAATGCCAGAATAAGCACTAGAGGGAAAATCCACATAACTGGACAGTAACCCAAAGGTTTTAACAAGACCTCTACATTTTTCTTTTTTAATATAATCTTTATTCAAGCATTTTCTGCTTTGATCAGAAAGATGGTTTTTTTATTGGTATTATTATTGACTTTTTCCCACCCACCCTCTTCCATAATCCACCATCCCATAACTTGTGAGCCCTCCAGGGTTGCAGTGAAGAGTTATTAGTTACAAAGGGCTTCTTTGGGAAACATTATCTACAAGTAAAATCAGTCAAAGTAAACAAGTTAGCTTGTATACTGCCTTCTCCTGAATCAGGCCCCACAGTCTACTCACTCTCCAGAAAGAGAAGTTAAAAAAGAAACGCCCTGCAAACATCCAATGTTGTTCCATCAATATGTATGGGAACAAGAGTGACCTGTTGAGTCTGCCATAATGCGGGGATGGTTGTTTACTCAAAATAATAATTCCTAAGGATGACCATATGTGCAGAAGTTGTCAATCAGAAAATTAAATTCCAAGATGCCTTGTCACTGGAGCTTAGAATGGCTAAAAGAATGGATGAGACAAGATACATCAACCAACAGCTCAGGAACTGGATTTATTTGGAGGTCAAACTGTACTTGAATGGCTGATTCGGAAGGCACACCTGTGAGAAAAAAGTCAGTCTTTAAAAACTGCATTCTGAATATTCTTCCCAAAGCAACCACTACCTTCAGCAAGACACTAGAAACATGCTAAACCTTGGCACTGATTTTTAAGCTGGTCTGTAGGACTTGTCTCCTGTTTCCATGATAATGTTGTGGGCAGCACTGCGCTTACACTAAGAGACAGCCCATGAGCCCTGGCCAATTTTGGATTCTTTTCTCCTGAGTGCTGTTCAGGCATACAGAGTCAGATCTGGCCCCAGAGAGCCTCAGGCTTTCCAAGAGCAAGGGACGGTTTTAGTTATGTATGGTCATTGACTTCCATCAAGCTTCATTCTTATCCCAGACACAGTTTTGAGTGACTGAGGAAGTTTTTCTGTTTGGGCCCTAGAGAGGCAAAGAAGAAAGCAGGTTTCTCACAGAGCACAGCAGGTCAAGCCAGCCTCCTGAAAGAGCTGGCACATAGAGCTGGAGAAAATAGTTTCTTTAAAGCTACCATGGATGTCTTAGGCCAGGGATGTGAACAGTAAGGGACACAGTGTATCATTGTCCTGCAGTGAGAAAATAACTTCTACTGCTACTTCTACCCCTAATAATTTTTAAGACAAAATTGGAGCATTTACAGTCAAAGGGCTGGAAAAGTCCTCCACAAGTGATACAGCTTGCTCCACAGCAGACTTTTCTCTGTCTTGCCTCATTTCTGACAAGTCCTGCTATTGTTTTATTCCTCAGCTCCCTCCCCAGCAATGGTAAGATGACTGTGGTGCCCATCTCCTGCTGGAGCCACTCTTCAGAGACAGAAGCCCAAAGTTTAAGTAATTCATCACAAAGTGTAGCAAATCAGTAACAGAGGCCTGTAAACAGTGAAGGATTCTTCTCAGCTATTAGGAAAATTACTTTTACCAACTATCTTTTTTTTGACTGAATATTTAACCAATGGAGCTGAACAATCTACTTCTTTCATATTCATTTATTTTTGGTACAGCCATTGAACCAGGCTGCTGCCTCTGATCAGCTAATGCTACAATCTGCTATCAACCTCATGGGAGGAAGAAAAAGTGTGCTTGCAATATGGACCTTATAGGGATGAAACAATGTTCAGTCCAGTAACCGTTGTATCCTAGTGAGCATGGGAAGAAAACAATGAGGCAGACTTACTCTAGTTTTGCAATGTGTTTATTAATTTCAGAGAAACCACCGCAGGAACAAAGTTTATTAGTGAGTAGGAGGACATTTCAGGAACAGAGCTGGACTGAAAATAATCAGCTCTCTTTAATTAATTGCATACAGTTTTATTGCATAACTGATGGTTTTAAACCTTGGCCAATTAGTTTGTCAAACACAGAAGTTAAATCCTCTATTGGTCTTTCAAATAAGCTCTATGCCAAAGTTTTAATTCAACTTGCCTTATCCAAACAACCAGAAAACAGGGGCTCTTGAAACTGAAATTAATTTGCAGTTACCGGAACTGTAAAAAAGAATACCAAATACAACTTAAAAGAAGAAAATAAAATAAATAAATAATAATAATTATAAAAAAAAAAAAGACTCCAAAGTCCCAAGTACTGCCAATATCAGACTCAAGTCCATGACCACCCTTTATAGGCTAGATTACAGTTGCAAGGTCACTCCATTTTGACAGCTAGTTTCCTAAGACAGGTTGAGGTACTGTTGCCAACCCAGCATGTTTTCAACACAAAAGAGGAATCTGTTTGAAAAGAAAAGCTGCTCTAGACAGCCTACGACGTTCCAGTGTGATTGCCTCACTGTGTGTCTATTTCTCCGGAAACTGGGAAATGCAGGATGATTTTATAACCATGTATATTTATATATGAATGTAAAAAAATGCATATAAAGTTGTTTATGTTTAAGTTAACAACTATGTTCCTGGCATGATCTTAGACTAAATATTCAGTGTAATTACCTAAGATACATATCTTTATTTTTCAAAGTTTCTTAAACAGAGTGTCAGTGGGTTGACTGTTTTTCCAAAGCACTGTTCTGTTTCTCTAAAAATACATTAGGAACTTCACATGTTATTTTTAACTAATAATTTTAACTAATAATTATATTAATAGTCATGCCACATACCCTGAACACCCCAAGGTGCTCCCTGTGTCAGCTTGAGTGCTTTGAACTCGGTAAAATTATGACATCTGTATCACAGACATGCTTTAGAAATTATTATTTTTCATATTTTGGCCAGGCAGTAACCTTGTGAAAAGTTGGTTTTGGTTGTAGCAACCTCTTGGTTCAAACCTAGTCCACATTGGAGATTTATTAGCTGAAATGCCCTACTGAGTGGGCCCTCCTGTCCTGGGTGCCCTTTGGCTTAAACAGAGATGGATGATTTCTGCATTTATTGCTTTTGTCTCTGTGTGCATGTCACCCGGACCACATCTGCACAACTAAACCAAATAAATATCGCTAGAAAGTCATCCCATGCACTGGCTCACAATTACCTACCCAGTTAAACCATTAGTACATTTCCCAGAGCAATCTGTCCCTGATGGCTAACAGTCCCTGGCACCATGCTAAGATGTGGCTGGATACAGACAAGAGGTAAAATGCTATGAGGACATGAGCAAAATAAAGTCATGGGCAAATGTTTCAGTTTAAAAGAGGACATTAGACAGGCTCTGTTACTCACATGGGTTCCAGAAACCACCTGTGCTATGAGACTTTTCTTTCTCCTCCAGTTCTTACTCACCCCACATGTTCCAGTTTCTCCAGGAGTTAAGGCAGAGCTCTTGCATACAAACACGTGGAACTATGAAGCCCAAAGCCAACTCCAGACCGATCACATTTTGGGCCAAATGAGTCAAAATGGCTACCCTGTTACTATCATCATGTGTAAGACTGTGCCACAACCTAACACCACAAATAGGGGAGTGAGGTAAACTAAGGTCATGCAGGCAAACGTCAAAGTGTTTGCCTGCTATAGTAATGCCATATGGACGCTATTCATGGTACGTAATTTCCCACAGTGTTTCATAGGAGCCCAAAACTAGTTTGGGATCACATCATACCAGATGCTACATAGGCGTGTTTTTAATCTCAGCATTGAAATGTCAAGAGCCATTACAAGCCAATGAGTGGAGGGGAAAAAAAAAAGGATTGACCTAGTTTCACAGGATAATCAAATGTTTTCTTCAAAGTCGTAGAAAATTTTAGCAGAGTTCAGCGATGAATTCAGACCTGCTGCATTATTCTGCAGCACGAGCCTGTGTTTCCCCATCACTGTCACCACACTGCTCCCATGCAGATGGTTGAACCTTCTGGCTCCTGTGATGCAATTCTGCCAGCAGTGGTGAAACCTCTAGAATGACATGTTTAAAACTAGGAGGACACTTAAAATGCCATTTACAGATAGACCTGAGATTGTTCTGCCCACTGTTCAATCTGGAAGGACTACACTCACTTTGAAGTGGAAGCTGTGTAACCACATTAGCATGGAATCATTCCCAGCCTAGTAAGTCCTGTCCTTCTGGGGCTGTGTCACACAGCTTCTGGTGCAGAGCTGGTTTGTGTTCTGCCAGCCTGGACCACAGGCAGAAGACTTGGAAGACTTTATGTCAACATGGCCCAGTTGTGATGGTGCCCAGGAGAAACTGTTGTGCTTTCACGTCACTGTCTTCTAGGTGCAAAGCAATAGTTTCCCTGCTTTTCTCATGGCTCTTTCACAGCACTGAAAACTTAAAGATGCTTTATCTGAAACATCCACAAAGGAAATCCTGTGTCTTGGATGAACCTGACTTCCTCAATTTCCTGTTTGCTGCACAGCTGTCTGCATTGGATGGGTCGCAGGGACATTTTTTTTGGACATATTTGTCTACCTCAGTTGGAAGCCAGGCTCCTTGAGTTAGAACATAAGGGTCTATAATCTTTAAAAAAAAAAAAAAAAAAAATCACAGTGAAAACAGAAAGAATGAAAAGAAAACAAACCAATAAAGAATCTATCCTGTCATAACATTTGAGGTTCTGGTATTTGCTGGCCTTGGAGTAGGTTCAAAATAAATGAAGTAAATGTGTATTTCATTAAATGCTAATATTTGGAAGATAAGAGGGAAAAAATGATGAAATGCTTCCAAGCACAGTTGTGAGGACAGTGCCTGTGTGTGTGTGTGTGTATAAACATACACACACAGACATACAACCATACAGTTGTGATTGTCTTTGATGCAGAATACCGCTATGCAGGAAGAATTACAGGGGAAGGGAAAAATGGGACTTGCTTTCCCAGGCCACTGCTCTTCATGTAAGCAGCAAGGCCCTTTGCACCTCTCACTCTCCTTCTCTTTTCAGAACTGCACTTGAATCCTTCCACAAGCATCCATTTTTCTGCAACCAAGACCCAATCCTATATAGATGCAGTCAATGAGACATGTTTAGGTGATGCATAACAAAAACCTCAGTCCTGCGCAAAGTAAGCTGTGGTACGTGCCTTACTGATAAGGCTGGTTAATCAAAATATAATCAGCATGTTCCCAGTTGACAGCATACTTGAGATCTCCTCTCCATTTTATCACAGATTTAAACTCTTGGACCCTAACCTACCTGGTTTGTAAGAACAAAACACTTGGCTGTCTTCCAGGGACACAGCATCTTCAACAGCAACAAGGCTCATGAAGTGTCCAGAATTTTTTCATTAATTAGCAGGTGCAATGCAAGGAAACTGGGATTTAAGGCTTCAAATCCTCAGCTATTTTGGAAATGGCTGGAATTTGATGTCTGTGTTTCAAACTGTGCAGCAGAGCAGGGACTGAAATTTTCATAAATGATAGACAAAGCTCAGAGCTTTCACAGTGCCGAATATAATGTATCTCTGTAGTTTATTTTCATAGATAACTCTGTCCAGAGTTTTTCACAGGGACTGTAAATAAAAAACATTTCACTGACCTCAGAGTTGTTTCCCTGCTAACCTTCACTCCTCTACTGCAACCCCATAGGTTCTAGAGTTTAAAGATTTACTTTCTAACACACATCAAAAAGAGTTTCATTTTAGTTTTTGCAGCTGAACTATTTCTGATCAAACTTACAGACAAAATCTGCCCCAGGCATAAATCTAGCATGGCAAAAGAAAGACATCAAGTGCAACAAATAGCATAAAGGGATGAAGTATTAAATATATATATATAAAATAATAGAGCAAAGATAAAAATAAAATAGAAAAGTAGGAGCAATTGAAAAACAGGAATGATGATGGAACATGTTACAACACTGTCAAACTGTGGCTTGCAAAAAAAATGAGTTGGTACCCTTGGATAAAAGCCACTGACTCACTGAGCCATTGTAACCTCCTTTAAGGTAGGCAGCACCTTCCAAGGAACTGATTAAATGCCAGGATCAAAGTTTCAGGTGGGGCTCTAAGGCACAAAGGAGACTGGTTGATGGTTGGGAAGGCTGTGGAGGTAAGAGGTTTGGAATTAAGTCCCTGATTTGTGGGCAACGTGCTAAATTGCAGCAGAAAGGATGAAATAAGTGGTACAGAGTCAGAGATTTGGTTAGGAGACAGGAGGAGTCTGGGAGTCCCATGACACAGAAGAGATGAGGGGTCCTGGTTTGTGGAGGCAGAAAAGCATGGTGGGGCTGGAGACCTTGAATGGGTCAGATGGAATGAAAGAGTAAAGGAAGGAAAGAGCAAAGGAAGGAAAAGCAAAGCAAATAAAGAGCTCAGGCTGTGGGTCCTGGCTTAGGACTACTGATGATATGAAGACAAATATTAACTCTGTGCTAGATCCTGAGCTTCATCAGAGCTGCCCCCACTTCTGCCCCCTCCAGATCTTTCCTATATTTGTGCAGCACGTAACACACCAGCCAGTGCAGATGTGCTGAATTCAGGGAGACTTTATAAGTACATCGTGTGAAATATGCATTACAAAAATCCTCTCAGCAATAGCCATCTCCAGCACAACACCCTGCCTAAGTGAGGTCTGCAAGTTATGCACAGCATCCTGTCCTTTGGCAACAAGTTGCTCAGTCCCACAAACTCTGCTCAGATAAAATTCTCCACGGTCTTCAGTGGGAATTTTCTCCTGAGTAAAGTACAGAAAAAAAAAAGGTGTCAACAGAATACACACATGGAAAAATATAGGTAATTGTAAAAATATTCAGCAGTGCTTTCTGTGAAAATTTGGCGCCACTTTCCACTGACAAAAGATTGCAGCCTTTCAAAGACTACACTCATCGAAGTATTTCCTTTTTTACTTTTACTGGGGTCTATAAATCAAATGAGCCCTCACCTTCAGAAATATTTTATGTCCATTAACAAATTTTAATGCAAAAAAAAAAGAAAATATTAGAATCCCAATTTTATAACTCCAGATAGACTGGGATTCTACCAGTTTTACATCAATATAATCGGGGCTGAATTTATCATGAAGTACAACTATTGAACCGTTCATGTGAATTACAGCTGGCCAAAAACTTATTCTAGAAGTTCATTTCTGTATTGCTATTGAAAAATAAAAACCACTATTTTTGACTAAACTCACAGATATATACACACAGGGGAAGAAAAAAAAAAAAAGGCAGAAGAAAGAGAAAAAAAAACATTTTGTCTGAAATATTTAGGTATTAAAATAAACTTTCTCTTTTTTACATGGAAAAAAATATATTCTTGGGAAACCTACTTTTAGGTAATAGGTTAACAGTTAACAGTTTCAGCTTTTATTCACCAATGTTTTCTGAAAGAAAAGAAGCATTTACATCCCATCATTAGGATTGTTTGCTAGTTTTCCCCTAATGTTAGAGCTCTCATTAGGAAAGAATATCTTGCTTCTTTTTGTTTGTTTGTTTGTTTGTTTTTTAATTGGCTATCATCAGATGAAATCTGAACTGCTTATATGTTTCAGTTTTATATTACCATTTTTTGGTAGTTATTCAACAACATGCTGCAGCAGAGGGGAGTCAGGGGTTAAAGAAACTAGTTTCATGCAAAGTGGAACTTGTACTTTATCACAGAGCTGTGTCTGGATTCCTTGGTATCTACCAATGTACAGAAGATTTCCTTTTTCTAGTTTGTTTTGGGACACAAAATTGGAGTTTCTCTCCAGAGAATATTTCTTGGTAAATGGCAGGGATCCAACCTACCCCCACTCGGGAAACAGGGGGGTTCACTGATAGGATTTCTCTTCCAAGATCCTTTTTTTTTTTGATTGAAATCAGAAGTGGGCTTAAAATGACTGAGTGGGAAAATGTACACACGTACATATGCATATACACTGCATGATCACATAAGTCTCATGTTTAAAGGAATCCAATCTTAAAAGAAAAAGAGAGAAAGGTGACGTATTAACATCAATACATTGCATTGGCCATGCTAGCTGATATGCTTTGCTCCAAAATTTGAGCTGGTGATCCACTGGGTGCCAATCCAGTAAATCCCTGTGCTCTGCTCTTTCAGAAACGTGGCCTCTGCAGCCTGCCCAACGCCTCCTAAAATTGATAAGAAAACTGTTTTGCTATCCACAGGACCTGATCAGGCCCAGAAAGAGAGGAAATGAGGAAAAAGAGAGAGAGATCCCTTGGTGTTTGTGCCTGCTTCTCTTTCATATGGAATTAATGGTGGTTTAATGGGGTATGAAAGGATGTTTTACTGGAAACAATGAGGAACAATTGTCTAGCTCACGTTTCATTTCACAGGTCATTATTGCATTAAGAAGTAAATCGACCAAGTCCGGTAAATAACAGTCTGTGTTTTGCCCAGAGCTTCAAACCAACAATCTTAGCAGTCACCAACTAATATCTTTGTCATTTTTAACCCTTGCAGGGATCTGCTGGGGGCTAAACAATTATAGTCTTCACCCACCCCTAGCAGGTAAGCATTATTCATTTTATTTCTCATCCTTTCTTCCTGCAAAACCCACGAGGCTGGGTTTTTGCATTGTTGTTTTGTTTATTAGCCAACCTAGCCAACTGTGTGTCTGGTGGCCTTGAAAAACAACACATATTTTAGTGACTGCTGCAGGCGTCTTTAAACAGGCTGCTTCCTCTGCAAAATTAATTGTTGCAAAACGCAGTGCTTCCCCTGTAAAGCTCTGCAAGCTAACACTCAGCAGTTTGGTTGGATTACAGATATGCCTCTCAGATCTAAGGAAAATACTACAGTTTTATTCACAGGATGCAATTCACATTTCTTTTTTAATTGCATAAAGACAGGCATCTAGTGTCCTTAAAGGTAGCAGCCATCAAGCCTAGAGAGGCTGTATGATGTAGGCTGCTGTCCTCAGCTGTTGACTTAACCCAGAGCAGCTCACTTCTCCATTTTCCTCTATTTCTCCTGAAGCCTTCTGGGTTGATTTTCAGCGTTGGAAGCTTCTTCCAGAAGGTACCTGAAAAGTGTCAGGGTAGTATGTACTAGGAATAAAACCCAATTACTTACTCAGATCTGTGGGCACCACTGAAATGATAAAGAGTAAGACAGTGCATCATGAGGAAAGGCATGATGTATGAGTGACTGAGCTTTGAGGAGACATGCCTTCAGAGATCCCAGATAAGGTACTCGCCTCAGTTTTGATTTCCTGGTGCTGCAAACTCTCCTCAGTCCTAGCACACAGTTTTCCATCACACTAACCTCTACACTTTCTCTCCCTCTTTTTGTTCACCAGCAGTATTTAGAAACTCCTAATTACCAGATCTTCCCACTACAACACCCTTGTGTTTAGACCAATAAATCACTGTCAGACACCAAAGGTTCCTGCAGACCACAGAGAATCCTTACAGACCTGCAAAAATAGGGCCAGAGAAGACCTTCTGAAATTATTTGATTCATCCTTACCCCAAGGACAGGCAGAGGTCTACATGAATCACCTAAAGATGCTTATTAACCTCTATTGATAGGGATTCCACAACCCACTCAAGCAAGTTATGTCAGCTTTTCACTATCTTTTTTTATAACGTTTCTTCCCTTATCTAAAATTATGTTTGATGAAATTTCAGCCTATTATTTTGTATTCCACAGACTTGGGGAGCAACTTTTCCTCTCTGCAGTAATCTCCCATGTATTTGAAGGCCGTGCTTGAATCTCCCATCCATCTCTTCTCCTCTTGACTGAGCCACTCATCTCTTTCAGTCATTCCTCATAGCTTCTGTTTTCCAGATGCCTAATGATTCTTGTCACCCTTAACTGTCAGGCTCCTAAATTAATCTATGGGTGTTACGTGCATCAGTTACTCAGCTTTCACAAACACCAGTGGTTTATAAATCACATCTTAAGAACAAATGCCTGAAACAGTAGCCTCATTATGTCAATGATAAAAAAGCTGATGTACAGGTTGAGGACAACATTTGTATACAGAAGTGTAGAGAGGTTGATATTAAATCCATAACTAGATTCCTAAATGGAAGTGATGTGGTGTTTTGGGGGCACTGAGCTATTTTTTAATGCACAGGCAAACAAATGGGCTCTTCAAGAATTCAGTAACTCTAAAAATGGTGTCATTTTTCTACACAGGTTCTTAAATAGAGGAGTTCAGTTTGGAAATAGCAAACCTCATGTTTTATCCTCAGAGATTAAAGCTAAAAGGAGAAGCTGGGGATTCCTCATTGCAATTGTAGGCAGAAACTATTCGCTGATACCTCTTCAAAAAGGACTGCTAATCTAAGGGTCAAGGTTATTGCCTGTACTTAGGGACCTGATTTTACATTCACTTTTTCCAAATTCCATTATTCTTAATACAGATATATGTATATACTTATTTTACATTTTATGCAGCTGAACACAGGTGCATGTTTGTTTAAAAGTACACAAGAATTTTGAAAAACAAGAAGTATAAAGAGTGATACAAAATGTTAAACTCCATTTACAGCAATCAATGTGCTAGATGGATGTATTTGCCCAAGGTATTTTGGATTTCTCATGAGAAAAGCATCTGATTCTCTCCATAGGAACAAGAAGATAATGTTTGATAGGTTTATACATTTGTGCACATACATATATTTGTATATATATATATATACAAGCTTGTATGTATATATATACTATTGAACCCATGGACAATGAATGATGCCATTCATCTCATATACTAGCTTCAGAATTAATGAGATGACATCCCTGAAAAGGGAAAATTGCTACTTATTAGGGTCTGAGATATAGATGAGTTTGAGGGAAAGTATTATATAGTATTTCAAAATCAAAATGTCATATGGCCTGGTTGTTCCCAGTGCTGACCTAGATTTCTCTTTCCAGATCTCCAGTTCTGGTCTATTCCTCCATGATTTTCCAAAACTAATTTTGCAAAGCATCCCCTCCAACAGTATGCAACAAGTATTGGCTGAGGAGGGGGAGAGGTATTTTGCCTTGGCAAAGGTTTCCCCTGGGACACAGCACCACGGTGACATCCAGATGCCCTGCTGTCGCATTAAGGGGTGTAGCTGATTAACCGTTACGGGCCCGGTCGGATTCAGGGTACTGAACCAGTCGGACATTCACCAAAAACACATTAACCGTCTGGGGGTCCAGTCAGACACTCACCAAAAACGCATTAACCGTCTGGGGGTCTGGTTAGATTCAGAACACTGAACTATCATGGATAACCACCCTCACCCTAGTTACACTTAATGAGAGTTATCACAATGCAATCAAGTATGGTTTATTACAGCAACAGATAATCAGGTTCTTTTGGATTGCCGGCGATAGTGACTGTCTGCAAAAGCAAGCTAGTATGCATCACAGGTGTGCAGCCTAGAAATAAACGCGTTAAAAGGATCAAAGACTCTATAGAGATTTATAAGCAAGTATTCAGATCTCACCCAAAGGCGTCCCAATGGGGGGGGAAGAGAGGCTCAGCCCATCGACTGATCCCAGGAGTCAGGAGGTCCTAAGGATGTTGTCCTCGGGATGGTATCTCCCCTGACGGTGGTATCTTCCCTAACATCCCCTCTCTCTTGGGCCAATTTATATTATTTTCTATCTTTTAAGTGGAGCTTGAGTGGCTCTAGTCAACCATATCTTAGTTATGATTGGTGTAAAGTTTTCCCGTCTCTGTTTAAAGTAATAGGCTCCAAGAAATTCAGGGCGCATGCTCAGTGAGGGGTGGTCGCACCTTGGAGGCGGGTAGCTTTTGGGATGGAGGTGTGTTTTTTTATTATCATGATATTATAATGAGCAAAAAGTACACTAGGGTACAGCATTTGTCAAAACATGACAGGTCTTTGGCTCAGGGTGGCAAAAAGTGCAGCTTTGTGCACAAGAACAATCGAGGCCCCACCTGATTACAGAGCCTAGCCGTGGTGTCTCCACTCCACTCTACGTTCCGTGCTGTTCCTTAGAGCTAGCACACCAAGTTTCCCCAGTGCGATAGCATCTAAGGTTGGGAGCCTAGGGAGTGCTCAGATAATGCAGTTATGCCCTACCCTAAAAGCCTCTTCAATGCTGTACCTTTTCCTTAAAATGTGAATGTTAGTTTTATTTTCCTAGTTACTTCAGGCATTTACACCACACCTGTGGGCCTTCATTCCCAACTGGTGGTTTCACCACCCAAAGATGTCCTTCACTCTGCAATATTCCCCTCAGTTAACAGAGCTGATCCTTTACTTCAGTAGCTTCGGCCATCTCATGCTTGATGAGCCACCATATAGTTATTACAGATACAAGATTAATTTATCTCCCCCTTGGATTATTTTAAAGCTCATTTTCCCAAGGGTATCAAAAATAACCACCAAATTTATTCTCAACTTTGGTCTTGATTTAATTAAGATCTGCTGTAGTCTTAGCCAGGGATGTATTTTCAGGAAATTTAAGTAAAAGTCACAAGTAATTTCTAATCATATTAGGTTGGATTTTTATAAAACAATAACTTGGTAAGAGCTCTTTTAATCTCCTTCATTGCCACTTTCAACACATTTTGCATGGGCCATTTATTGCAGAAAAAGCAAATTTCTATCTGTGAACAACAACAGCAACAAAAGATTCAGAAGAAAACAATAAACATTTCAGGCCAATATTGCAGCTGTTTCATTCCCTGAAAATTTACCAAACCTGCACCTGCATTCTCTTCTCAAATGTCTTTAATTACTACACTTGACTATGCATAGCAGGTATAGCTAATCATGCTCCTTAGAACATTAAATATGTATAGAAGATATAAAAGACAATTTCACACAACTTTAGCCCTAAATTATATTGGCAGCCTGTGTGTCAAAACGATATTCCTCCACAACTATTATTTGTGAATCTTAATAGCAAAAATTACCTCTTTTTTTTCTTACCTATTATCCATGACTTACATTTGTTTTGGACTGTTTGCATCAACATCTAATTTTACGTTATTTATGATGAAATCTAGCAAACTTCTACGTATTCATATATGATATTTAATCTCAGTGTTATGCAGCCTTTTTGAGTTTTCTAAAACTGCAGTTGACAAGATAAAGTGTCTAAAATCCTGACCAAGCTGCTTCAGATAAGCATCTGCATATGAAATACCTACCCTTTTTGATCTAGAAAAGTACTGGCTACCTCTAGAGAGCAAGCAAGACTAGTATAGAAATTTCACAGCTTTAGATCTGTCTAGATTGAAAACACCATACGAAAATATAGTCTGAGTTATCTGCTGGTCAGATAAAAAGATCAGTTGTTCATATCACACTAATCTTCTCAATTCTCATTAACAGATTCCCACTAAAACTGATTAAACTTTTTTTTTCCAGTACAGCACTTCTTCAGCTTTTTAAATAATAAAAAAATAGTTGGAGAATTTTTTTGTTTAAAACCAAAGTCAGAATTTAAGTATTCAGTAAAGTTCTAAAATATGCTGCAGGCATGTTTCTTAATAAAAAGTTGAATATAAAATATATTTTTTGCTGATTCTAGTTAATGCAACCATACTTTTCAACCTGCCTAAGCAGGGTGGGGTGCTTTTAGATTAAGAGTCTGGCTGTCAGGGTTTTGGAAGGATATGCATTAATTCAATGACTGACCTTGGGCAAGTCACAAATTCTGTCCTCTGCCTGGGAAACTAGTGTCAAAATATGTGCCTATCCCACAGGGGTATTACAGACCTAAATTTCACTGATTTTTCCACTGTACGTGGAGAACTTAAAGGAGGTTCCAGGTTTTACTAGTGTAAGGTAGAAAATAAATGCAGTTGTTCACAGAAAGGAAGTTGTTCATACAAGGCACATGTGCTAACAGCAAGAAAAAGTTGCATGATGGCTAAATCCTACAGCCTTGAATTTCCTTATCCTTCATTACATCAGAATTACTCTGATGACCAAAAGTTAATAGAACAGGGACTCTATCAGCTACAGAGTTGTAAAATAGGATATGCAAAGAAATTGCTGTCATGCAAATGTAAGGATCTTCTGTATCTGTACAGAAACCAGTATGGAAGTCTTTCAGGAAACAGAGTTATAATTAACAGTTTCACAAGATGCAGGAAGGTTTTTCTTCTGACTAAATTTGTAGCTGTGCTAAAGGGGAATAGTAAGAACAGGAAGGGCTCACTTCTGGATTTACACAAGATCACTGTGGGTTGGATCTCTCTCTCCATGAATGGGAATTTTCCAGGACGCCAACCTGTCTTCATGCTGTTTTACCCTGAAATCTGGAATCCTCACAGTCTGATCACAGAATCACAGAATGGCTGAGGTTGGAAGGGACCTCTGGAGGTCATCTGGTCCAAGCCCCTGCTCATGCAGGGAAATGTTTAATGTTTAATAGGCTTTAACATTTCATATTCTTTTTAATATGCTTGTGCAGGGAAATATTTTAATGTTGAGATTAAGGACCCATATAGCAAGTTGCAATCTTTTAAGTTCACTTGGAAAGTCATTTTCTTCCCTCTAGCTAAGGAGAAAAACAGTTTTGTAAGTTTAGATATTGCAGACCATTTCCCTTCTGGAGACCATTTATCTTCTGCATTTCCCTTCTTACATTCCCATTTTTCCATCTATAGCACCATCTTAAACCTCTTCTATCACAGTCAATAAAAGAACAAATTGTTAAATGACTGATGCTCAATTTCTGGCTGCATGGAGCCAAAGAAATATTCACCCATTTCTGCTTTTCTTAGTCACTTCATCACTGAGTCATGTTCCTGAATCCAACAACAACTATTCAGATATTCAGATTTGCTTTTTCAGCCCAGATTGCTTTAGAAACGCCTAGAATGTGTCTGCCAGCTCTAAGAAAATGTATCTGTCTGCAGGCTCTAAACTATAACTTAAAAGATTTGGGTTCATCTCTCAGGAGTGTACAATGGTGGATATGCTACTTCCACTGAGGCTCACACCCTATGGGAGCATCATGAGCGAAACACCTTTGTGAATTGGCTGTGAAGCAAGGTGTTTCCTCAACTCTTTGCCTCCACCAGAAGCTCAGCCATCCCATACTTCTCTTGGTATGCACAGGGGCCTTGCAGAGGATGTATCAGCCCACCAGCTTCTGCCCATAATGTGTCATTCTCTCCTAGTTCACCAGAGATTACACTGGAGGGTATGCAGAAGGGGTCAGATGAATTTTCTACCATCCTCTGGTCCTCAGCTACATTTCCACCAAGGGAAGACAATGAACTTCAGTGCTACCAGGAACTGTTAGTGGGTTAGGTTATCATGAGGCACTCACAGAGTCCAATAACAGAGTCCATATAAATACTGCAGATAGCCAGCAGCAAATGGTTAGAGATTTAACTACACAGTGATGGTGGTGCAGGGCATTTAACCTGGACACAGAATTCAGCTGAGTACATTAACTGTTCACTTATCCTTCATTCCTCCTCTAGACTCATGCTTATAGCTAATTCTGCTGTACAGCTTCTGATTCTGGTATTTCCTATATCATGGTACCACTTAGTGCTCCAGGCCTGGCCCCAAGCTCTTTTGTAAGAGGTTTGGTATAAAGATGAGTTCTGGGAGAAAAACATTTTGTCATCCAAAAAGGGCAGCTCAAAGAGATTTAAATAATTACAAATTCATGTTAAACTCATTAAATTGTTTTGGGTAATTTGAAAAATGATACTGTGAAAGTTCCTCATACATGATTTAAGGGGGTTTTGTTGGAAAATATTTCATCCTAAACTTTTGCAGCATTATATCTAAAAGAAATAAAAGAACAAAAAGTAGCCTTAGATAAATAAATAATTAAGCTTTGTTTTATTCAAACACATTTTTGTTGTTGTTACTTTTTCTTCTGGCAGAAATAATAAGAACAAAAATTTGGATCTGTTCCTTCCTTTCTTTTTTTTCCTTTTCTCTTTTTTTCTGAATTCTGTGTTTTTTCCAGGAAACTAAAACTTCAGCTTTATGTGAACAAGTCCATTTCTACAGATAGCCACGATAAACAGACCTGGTCTATGACCCAAAAGGTAACACAGCAGGCAAAAGACAAGACACACAGGAATACAAATAATAATAATAATAATAATAATAATAATAATAATAATAATAATAAATGTCTACATGCTTAAATATATATATTACACAGCTTGCTACTGCCCATATGATATAGCCAGGACTCAGGAAGCCACGTGGTCCCTCCTTGGCCTATTGCAAAGACACATATGTACATAAATAATATATGTATTCTCTACCTGTTGTGTCTTCAACTAAAGGCATCATATGGATTCAAGAACATTAATATCATTCTGAGTAATCCACTGTGCTGCTGTTACAGCTCTCACAGCCTCTCTCTTCTATGGAACTCTTCAGGGAAAATGTCTTACTAGATTTTGTGTCCCTGAAGTACAATGAGTGTTTTGGCTTTGTTCCCCCTGGAGTAAGCAGAATATCTCGAAATGGCTGAAGACCAACAGTTTCAAGCTGACTGTGCAGACTGGAAGCTTAAGGGGAATACATACATGAATTGGGATGAAGATGCAATTAAGTCAGAGCTGTCGAGTCTCAAATAAATTCATGTCACTACACTGTGGAAGTGGCAAAGATGTTGTGTAGCTCCCTGAAAAAACTATCCCTCTTTTTATGTTTAACAAGGCTAGCAGATAACCACTGCATGACAGTGCTCTGATCAAGCTGCTAGAAGTTGCTGGAATTACTCTGGTTTAACAAGGCACCGGGTGGGGATGTGGATGAGAGGCTGAGCAGGTGGGTGCAGAGCACCCAGTTAACATCGCTACCAAACATTCATCTGGATTCAGGAAAGGCAGAACTCCTAGGGCCAAAATCTGCTCATCAGCATCATCTGGGAATAGTGCTACCACCTTCCCTGGCCTTGAAGCACTGCCACAATGAGGGGCAATCTGGCCCCACAGAAGGAAAGCATTTTCTGGTATCTACTATGGAAGTCTGCACACCAATGTGCAAAACATTCAGTGTTACGACTTTCAAGAGGGTGACAGAGCGGGGAGAGAAGGGAAGACAACGACCATGAATTCACCTCAGCATCAAGCTGTGATTTTCCAAATGTCAGCCTCAAGATGAAAGGAATCTCAGGTCAGAATGAGAAATACAGAGGAATTAAACACAAAACTGTGAAGAGAGGGGAAAAAAATCCCAATTCATATTTGGGCAGCAAGAAGAAAACACAGCAATTTTGTTACAGCCTTGGAGGCAGGCAGCATTTACCATATGCTGTCGCCTCCATTACACAAGGAGATAAACCCTGTGGAGTGCAGGTTGCACTGTCAGTGCAGTTTAGATGGTGGGGATTCCTGGCACTCATATGACTATGTCCCAGGGCATGCTAAAAATGGTGAGAATCTAAATAAAGTATAGGTTCTGTATGCAAAAGTATGTGTGCATTAATATGCACGTGCTAAATGGTAATACTGCTAGGATATTAGCACTTGCATGCAATTCATAATCAGGGCAGAAAAGGTAGAATAAAAATCAGTGTGTTTGTGTCTAGACAACATATTAATCAGCCCTCTAAGCAGCCAGTTATAGTGGGATCCTTAGAGAAAAAGCCTTTACTGGGTACACATTAGACATTTTGTTTAAAGATTAAAGTTCTTCTCATGTTTAATCAGTTTTAGAGCAGGATGGAAAACAGGATTAATTACAGTCCCTTCCATCAGTCTCCCATACCGCCGGAGTCACAAATGATGCGCCTTCTCAGCAAAATGGCCGCTGTCAGCAGCAGGCGCAAGAAATACTAATTGTAATTAAAGAGTCTATTTGGAATCACAGAGCAGAGTTTTAATCAGAAAGAGAATGGAGCCTTGCTGTGTGAACTTTCAGAAAGTGGTTCCAGAGCAGAACGGGCCCTTTTAAACCAGAAAGAGGGGTCTTTAAACTTCTGGAGTCGGTTTTCAATTTGATTATCTCCCAGTGGGACATGGATGAAAATCCTTGCTGTGCCAATTATTGTTATTATTTTGCACTTCCATAGCAGTTACATGGCAAGTCTTACTCAACAGTCTCAGAGAATTTTGCAAAGGGCAGGTAAGTTCTGATCTGGTCTTAAAATGAATAAATTAAACCCTAAAGGGGATAAGGATTGCCAGGTGACATGATTCTGGGAGATGGCAGAGAGGCATTGGTGGACACAGACCTGTGCAATGAGATCTCCTAGACTTCACCACTGCAATTCACTACTTCCATCCTGAAAAGGCATCACCCAGTCTGGGGCCATAACCACGGACCTCAGCTGCAGGTCTCAACGAAAGGCTGGGATGCACCCTACCTCTCATGGGTCAAGTGTATGCATGACTGTGCAAGCACTCCAGACAGCACAAGGCACTTACCAGCTTGCAAGTAGAACTGTGTCCATTCAAATTCGGACTTTGGGAAAACAGAAACAGGTGGTTCCAGGTCCAGGACACTTCCATCCAAATCCTTGAAAAGGGCCTTCCTCGAACCTTTGCAACTCTTTTCGGGGAACATGGTGTCTTCAGAGCTCTGTACACTGGCAGGCAGGAGAAGCAGTGTTATTATGAGACAGACAAAAAGAAATTATTGTGCTGTGCTGTTGTCTGCAACTTATTTACACTGAAAACAAACACTTCTGTGCATATATGCGATGCCTTGAAATTTACTAGGTGAACTCATATGCCCATGAAAAGACAGAAAATGACAAATAAAGTAAAATGAATGAAATCTAAGCAGACTAGTCAATGTCTAGCATGTTCTGTAAAGAAATCCTGCAGCAATCTTTGTATTTTGACATATTGGTATCCAAAAAAAAAAAAAAAAAGAGAGAGATAAATCTGCATCCTCTCCCACCAGATGTTGGCTGGGTTTGGACAGAGAAAATCATTTTATTTCCAGTGTAACTCCTGTCCCCAAATTTCAAGCTCCCTGAAGTTCGTTTGGGCCAGTGTGGGCTGTCATGGTCCTTGGAGCCAGCTGTTGCAGTTTGAGTACCTCTGGTTCTTTCTTGGATTTCCTGATTTGAGGAACAGCAGTGATATGACCATCAATATTCACGTGTTATTAATCTTTGACCTATGCTAGATGAAATCTATAGTTACTGAGTGACAGTGAAACATGCTGGCTGCTGCCACACAGTGACCAGGAATGCCTCTGCTGCAGTGTGCAGGGCTGATATGGGACCATGGCTCCCCAGGCATTGCTCTTCACTTCCACCAGGTGATGGATTGATTTTTGTTTACAGATTGGTGTGTGCTTACATAGCATTTTGATAAAAAGCACAGGCTGCCCAGTAGTACCTGTTTGTCTTGTACTTAGCACTATGTCCTGAAAAAGAGGGAACCCTCTACAGGGCCAGAAGATTGCACCTTCCCATGACCAACTGAGTTTATGCAGGAGAAATCATGAAGTAAGGTGAAATGACTGAAAGAATGAGAGAAGGATCCAGGAGTCTTTGATGGTCTTAAAGTGAAGTGTAGGTGAAACTAAGCTCAAAACTATGTTCACTACACAGTCACGCATATCTTGTAGTACTCCCAGCCAATGAGTAGCTACTTCTCTCCTAATGATAAGTTGATATGTTCAGGTTCCAAGAACAGAATTAAATCCTAGTTTAAAAAAAAAAAAAAAAAAAAAAAAAAAAAAAAAAAAAGAGTTTCAAAGCATTAGTCCAAACCAGTACAAAGTTCTTTTTGGATGGGGTGAGAACATATCTCCACAGATTACATCTAATTCTCAAATGGATTCAAACTCAACTTTTAACATCAGTATGTTCTCAGAAGGAAATTATAAGTATAGTCATTTAAAACTGCCAGGAAAAAAAAAAAAAAAAAGTAATTTTTTGCTTATAACATTAGAGTTTGGCTTCCACAGAGGGAGATATCTACAGCAGGACAGGTTTGTTGGAGAGGAACTTGCCTCACCTGAGACATGTGCCTAGGAGAGTTAGGATGAATCATTTTCTAGACAAGCATCACTATTGAATACAAATCAGTTGAGTGTCCTCTTTATATTACACACCTAATCTTTTGATCACTAAAGTTTAGAGAGCAGAATAATTTGTTGGAGATCTTAAGTGCTTTAACTGGTCTTTGACTAAATGCTTAACACAGCTTAAGAGAGCTAGCCAATTGGCCATATAGCTCCTATTACAGAAATGTAGTGAGATGCAATGACTTCTACTCCAGCAAAGCCCATGGAAATACTTTTAGATTGCTACATGGATACTCTTTAATCCTGGAGAACACTTAGAATTTCTTGAGACCAAGTTGGAAGAACACACTTATTGACATTAAGAGTGCAGCAAAGTCAAATAGGCAATGATCCATATTAAGGAAAGAGAATCACATGGACCAGTGTTTCCAATCAACATTACTTGAAAGATGTGAAGAACAGGGAAAGTTCCTGTGATCCTGACAGCTAGTGCAATTCTTCAGCATCTCTCAGAAGATCCAGCATTTCAGCTGGCTAGGTCCACCAGTGGGAAAGCAAGGCACTTCATGCTCTTGCCATATTCCCTGATGTTTCTATTTCCTCTCTTGCTCTAAGGCAATGCTCACCTTCTCCTTGACAGAAGATATTCATCAAGATATCCCGTCAGGGTGCTATAGCAGAACAATGCAGCCACAGCCTGGATCCAGCACAGCAGTTGCACAGGTGGACTAAATAAATGCATGCAGATAATGCATGAGGAGCACTGAGAGATGTAATCTCCCTCAGAGGTTTACCAGAGCCCTAAGAAAACATTCTGTAATCCACATGCATTCATCACATTTGAAATCACCAGCTCTTGCAGTGGACTGCGTATTCAGCAGCTCACTAATAGCATAATATTGTGGGATGGATACAAGAGTGAAACATAATGGGAGCTGACAAGCTGGACAGGTCTCAGAAATCTACACACAAACTAACGCCCAAAGCAAAAAGCAAAAATATAGAATAAAATAAAAATTCTTGCAGAAGGCTGGAGGGGCTCTAAACATAGCAGTGTGGGACACCTCCAATTATTTTTGACTGGCAAGCGGAGTCCATGCTGGATTTCTTTATTTATTTATATTTTTTTTCCACTACTTCAAGGCTTTCCTGACATAGCCTCTATGTTGTGTTCACCCATTGTAATAAATAAATTGGCATGTGGTTTCCATTGGACGTGGTATGTTTGAACTGCTACAGCCATCAGTGACTTAAGGTTACAGATGAAGCTCTCTCCCTCCCTGCTCCATGTTTCTCCACACACAGCTGATATTCTCCCTGGGCAGGAGCAGTTCTGGCAATCATTTGACATCTCACAGCCTGCCTGGTACTGATCAACATTTCTGATTTGATCTCGCAGGCAAAAATCAAGCTCTGCTTCCCCAGCCAAAAGGACATTCCCTATCTCAGGTTTTTTTGCTGAAGGTCCTGACATTTTCTGAAGCCTGAGGCTGAGAATTCAGAGATGCTCGGGACAGAGTTTTAAGAAATAGGATATATGAACCTTGTTTTGCTATACAAACATCAGTAAGAGAAGAAATCCAAGAGGATTGGTCTGGAGATGCACCTTGATAGAATCTGAACCTCAACTCTTCAAAAATTGCCCTTAACTAACAGTTACCTTTTTTCTTTTTTCTTTTTTCTTTTTCTTTTTCTTTTTCTTTTTCTTTTTCTTTTTCTTTTTCTTTTTCTTTTTCTTTTTCTTTTTTCTTTTTCTTTTTTTCTTTTTATTTTTCTTCTTTTTTTTTATTTTGGATTTGAGTTTTTCTGTGCATATTTGTTTGATGTCTGAGCTTTTTCATTTTTTTCAGCCAGGAACAGTACAAAAGAAGACAGATACAAAGGATGGGACTGCTCTGCACCTAGACACTCAGTCTAAAATAATTGCTTAAACTTTCAATAAGATAAATTTTATAACATTATTTCATATTTTATTTTATTATTTATAATATAAAATTATATAAAACTATAATTATATTTTAATAAGATAACATGAAGATAAGACAGCTAATAGAGGTTAAAATAGTCCCATATTTGTTGATTTTTATTTATTTATTTATTTAATTTTCAGAAACCATTGAAAAAGGTTCTAAAAAAAGCATATTACCTTGCTGGATGAAAGTAAAATTTGTCCTTCTCATTGACACGTAACATCCTCGATCTCTCCGCTGTGATAAGGGGCATGATGCCTAAATGGTCAGCATTTGACATGATGCAGACATCCCTGTCTTCACTATAGCAGCTCTTTGTAAAACCAGTAAATGTGACGTCTACCAGAGATTAAAAAAAGACCAAGAAAGAAAAAATAGTGAGAGAAAATGCAATAATTAGATAGAGAAAAGCTCCATTCTGTGACCTTTCCTATGTGAAATCGCTGCCATATATACATGAAAATCATTTTTTAAACAGACTATTTGCTTTAACCTATACTTTCATTTAGCTTTAGAATACACTGTACCTGAAGTTATATCTTAAATTAAGATTAAATTATGAAGTTATATCTTAAACTAAGACATGCACAGGAAATGAAATCAAATATAAAGTGAGAAACACAAGCATGATTGATTGATTAATTTGTTGGAATCAGTCAGAACGATTCTAAAGATGAGTTGCCATGGATGGTTTATTCACTTGCCAGATTTTAATGTAAGATGAGCTGTGGCTGGTGACACATGGTTGGCTATGGCATTGAAATCTTCTATAGCTACAAAATCCATAACTGGCAAATCTTTCTTTTGCAGTCTTTAAACATTATGATTCCTTATGACAATAAAAGTCATGACTGTTTCTGTGTAGCCGCAGTCATCGTGTTCAATGCAAATTCTACAGGAAGTGTGCTAACCCTCAAAATTGGCATCTTTATTTAGGTAGAGATAACTGCTGTTCATAGAGATGCACCAAGTGAAAAAATAATTAGTACAGAAGAGGAGGTGTGTCTGAGGTAAAATAAACAAATTGGTACATAATTGCACTGTAGTAGATAAAGAAAGTGAAAAATACCAAGTAATATGTATTTAACTGAATCCAACTGAAGAAGCGTTCAGAAGGATTTCCCTACCATGTCCATTTCCAGGTCCAACATAATGTCCATGTCCAGTTAAGTGTGAAAGTCTGAAGCTTCAGCCTTGGAAAAATGAAATTAATCAAGACAGTTACGGAATAGTCTGGCCAATATAAGTGGAAGACCAACCTTTCAGCTTCATGAGTCCCAGCACTTTTGGACAATGAACAACTTTGTGCCATGCGTTTTCTGGCCTCTGGCTGGGCATAGTGGTAAATGTAGGCCATAAAATCCCAACACGGCCTCTTCGAGGGTAGTATGGTGGTCGATCTCTGGAAGTTAGGTCAGCTGCATGAGGCTTGATCCGGTCACTGATGCAGTCAAAAGTTGAGCTTGTTGCGACAATGACAGAGTCTTTAAGTTCCAGGAATCTTTTCCCTGTGTTACACTGCTTGGCATAGAGACAATATAATACTGGCATGAGACCCACGGTGTTGTCCACCAGCACCACATTGTCTATAATGACGCTACTTCCAAGGTGGAACATCATACCATAGTCATAATTCTTGTAAGATAGAAAACCTGTGATTCTAGTGCAGGTCGGAAAACCATCTCCCCCGTAGAGATGAATTCCATGGAGATTTGAATGGGCCACATTTTCACTGCAACATTCTCCATCTAGGAAACAGTCTTGGCCCCTGATATGGAAGCCAATCCGCTCAGATCCTGCCACAACATTGCCGTAGAGGGAGACACCAATGGCAAGGTTCACCTTTATGCCAGCAACCCAGTTTAACAAGCCCTCTGGTTGCCTGCTCAGAATAACAAGGTTCCTGATGAGAGAATGGCTTTGTCCTTCCAAATCAATGCCAGGTCCAACTGTGTTGAACACCATGTTACTATGCAACACGATCCAGTTGCTCATGACTGCTTTGATACCACCTCCACAGCTACCATGAATGCTGGATGACACCACCGAAGACTGTTGGGATATGTTCCTGAATTCAATGGCAGAAAGCTGAGGAGGCCCAAAGTTCAAAAATTCAATATTTGAGAGCTGAAGGACACCTGTAATGAGATAACTATAGTGAAATAGAAGCTTCCAGAACTACCTAAGAACTGCTTAAGAATAATACCCGTTTAGACAGCATTCAGGCATATAATAGCAGGCAATATTTGTCAGTGTATTGCCAGTACTGGCTATTTGTTCATAAGTACGTAAAAAGTTATAGTAAAATACAACCAACCACAGAACAGAACCCCCAGACCTATTCCAAGGTTATTATGAAATATTATTATATTCATGTTTCATGCATGTCACACAGCCACAGTTTGCTTAGACCTGTTTCAAAGCACATGCCAATGGATACATCTGCTGTTAAACAGCTCTTCTTGGGCAGAACTGGTCTGGTTGATGAGGATAGGTAAATTGCTACTACCTTCAAACTCTCTCCCACTGGAATCCATAAAATGTCCCACCAGCATCCTCCCAGTGCAAGCCAAATCAGACTTGATCTGTATGTTCCGTGTTAGGAGTCCAACTTCTGCTGCCAAACAGATGCGTCTACCGTCTTCTGTGTCATGAAAATGGCCTGGGGAGTTTCAAGAGACAAAATGTGATAAGTGTCTATCATACGTATAAACCACTGCTTTGGGGAATATCCAGCCTGACAGCTTATGCACAGCATCTCTGCAGAATCTGCACTGACATTCAGGTGGGTTTTTCCTCCAGCACCATCTACGTGCATCAACACTAAAACAGAAAGGCCACCTGCCTATCAAATATTCACCATGCTCTTATATTTTACCAACATATTTTGTTTTTAGAAAAAGAAGGTGCTCAATCTTTTCCCTGCAGTGTGGAGATGCCAAATCAATTAACAGATTCACACTTCATTTTTTAAGCTACATGTGCAGGAGATATTCTTCAGTACAGATACACTACAGAGCTTATCTCCATGAATTCTTGTTAGAATCAGACCAATGACAGCATTAAAAAGCAATTTCCTACAGATATCTGGTTTCAGGTATTTTCTAAAACAAAGTCTTTCTAAATGAATCCTTTGAGAGAGCCTATGCAGGTATCTAGCCTGGAATTCACCTTTGGTGACTTTCAGTATCTCCAGATTTAATTGAGTTAACCAAAATACTTTTATCTACAATGGAGAGAAAGAGCCAATTCTCAAGTGTAATTCATTATCTATTTTATACACCCGCTTTAATGGGAGAAGAAAATATAAACGAGAGGTACCTATTTTTCTGCTTTGACACATGTGAACATTTACTCTACAATCTATTTTTGCCTAGGTGAATCCCAGTATTTCTGTTGCTCTTAATTCTTATGTCAGTACCCCCCTTTTTTTTTTTGGTTATGATGTCTAATAACTACAGTAGTACTCAATAATGTATGTAGTCATTTCATCTCAGGATATACTTGCTATATCTACCTTAGTGAAATAAATAAGCTAAGAATTGTCCTCTGGCCATGAGACCAACTGGCAAGCTTCCTCCCTCCCTCTACAAAAAGAAAAGCCATGCCCTAACTACTGAAAACAGGGCCTAGGCATCTTTGAACTTCATTTTTTGCAAAAACACAATTGTCATATGAAACTGCCATTGAGGCTATTGTCAAGTACAAATATGGACAATAGTAGAACACAGCACAGTCCCAAGTGATGCTTAATTTAATGGAGTAGCTGTAACCACTTAAAACACACAATATTTCTGAACCTTTTCATTGATCATACTTACTTCTCTGGCTACTAGTTCAAACAAAGACTAAATTTAAAAATAATACCTTAAAAATCCTGGGTTTAAGGCCTCAGAATTTGATCTGTTAATTTTAATTCTTTTATTTTTACTACATAGAAAGTAATAATTTTACCTTGTAGGCTAAAATAAAATTAAATAAATTATTAACAGTGCATCTCTTTTTTTCCAGTTAAATATAGATCTCATATAATTTACACAATAAGTAGAGCTATGATAGGTGAAGTAATAAAGGTATCTCTCTGTGATCATAATACAAAGATTGTAAATCTATTTATGTATTAGGTAACAAATACATTAGTTTCATGTCACAATCACATTTTTTACTTGAAACTCCAAAAATATCATTTTGCAATATGAAAAAGGGCAATGTTGTGAATTTTTCAGTTTCTGACACAGCATGAAAATAGTGTAAATGACTTAAAAAAAAAAAAAAAAAAACTTTTCCACTAAATTTTTAGTTATTTGCTCTCTGTGTTAACTAGCTCTAATTAACACATGAAACACCAGATGAAACACAGGAAGTTTTTCAAAAGTATTAAGCACTGGATTGACTCTCTTTCAAGACGTTCTTGTTAGAATCAACTGTTCAGTGCAATTTTTACTGTCAGTTTTGCAGTATCAATATAGCAAGAAAAAAAAGCATGCAGATAAAGAAATGAATATGCATCAATAAAGTAAAACTGATCTTGGTGAGATTTGAGACAGAAGGTCCATGCTTCAGAAGAAAACTCTCAAACAGAAAGATATGTTTCTTACCAATATGCCTGTGGAGAAGGCGTTCATGGAGTGCTATGCTACGACCATTGACTTCTTTAAGTGTAACTACTTCAGCTTGATGAGCTTCATAAGAAGAAGAGCTGACAACAATATCTCCACCAGGACTCCAGTCCACTTCATCTTCCACCAAAATCCTGTAAGGCCAAGATATCAAATCAATGTTATTGCATTATGAATTATGCTCACAGATTTCCTAAAAAATGGACAACAGCTTTGCCAAGGCAGATCACAGAAAGAATCTTCAGGCTATGCTCTAGGAAAAATGCTTTAAGGCTTGCTGCATCCAAAAATGAATGCCTGAAATATGTAGGATAAAATTCATCCTGAAATGCTTGCTTTATACCACTGGTTAGCAAGGTATCTCGTATTGATAGAGGGCTCAAGTACGTTTCCTACCAAATACGTGTCACACCATTTTCAGTGACAGGGATATCCTACTTGGTTTCCATCTACAGGTCTGAAAGGAAAAAAAAAAAAAAAAAAAGCAAAAAAAAAAAAAAAAAGCATTTTTGTAGGTTCTATTTGCCATTGATATGTACATTTTGCACACATCCCAGGTCATTCATAATAGGCTCTGCAGGAGGATCTGGATAGGTTGGACCGATGGGCTGAGGTCAACTGCATGAAGTTCAACAAGGCCAAGTGCCGGGTCCTGCACCTGGGGCACAATAACCCCAAGCAGTGCTACAGGCTGGGAAATGAGTGGTTGGAAAGCTGCCTGGTAGAGAAGGACCTGGGAGTACTGGTTGATAGTTGGCTGAATATGAGCCAGCAGTGTGCTCAGGTGGCCAAAAAGGCCAACAGCATCCTGGCTTGTATAAGAAGCAGTGCGGCCAGCAGCGCTAGGGAAGTGATTGTCCCCCTGTACTCAGCTCTGGTGAGGCCGCACCTCGAGTACTGTGTTCAGTTTTGGGCCCCTCACTACAAGAAGGACATGGAGGTGCTCGAGCGAGTCCAGAGAAGGGCAACGAAGCTGGTGAAGGGTCTGGAGAACAAGTCTTATGAGGAGCGGGTGAGGGAGCTGGGATTGTTCAGCCTGGAGAAAAGGAGGCTCAGGGGCGACCTTAGTGCTCTCTATAAGCACATTAAAGGAGGCTGTAGTGAGGTGGGGGTTGGTCTGTTCTCCCATGTGCCTGGTGACAGGACGAGGGGGAATGGGCTAAAGTTGCGCCAGGGGAGGTTTAGGTTGGATATCAGGAAGAACTTCTTTACTGAGAGGGTTGTTAGGTATTAGAATGGGCTGCCCAGGGAAGTGGTGGAGTCACCATCCCTGGAGGTCTTTAAAAGACGTTTAGATGTAGAGCTCAGTGATATAGTTTAATGTAGGACTGGTTAGTGTTAGGTCAGAGGTTGGACTTGGTGATCTTGGAGATCTCTTCCAACCTTGACGATTCTGTGATTCTGTAATAATACTAGACACCTGCATCTAGAAAACATATTTTTTTTCTCCTAACTTTAAACAGATTATTTGCTCGCTGAATGCTGAAAGTCGTCTCTGGACCTAGACACCAAAATATAGGTGTCCATCTGTAGGTGTGTGCATGTGCACTACTAGCAGTTAAGCTTCCACTGTAGTTGACAAAGACCTAACCAGTACAGCCAATAACAGGTGAAAGGTGATCCAGCTTTCTCTGTATTGGACACATAGGGCAGCATTTGATTGCCTAAACATGAGCAACCTGTTGTTGATTGAACTGTCCCAAGATATCTAAGAACTAGGGTAGCAGACTTGACAGGAGTAGCTCATGGAGCATTCCTGAAGGGACAGATGGAAGCCAGGGAAGGGATTCAAAGGCATCTCAGATGAGCTCAAAGGTACCAGATGAGTGTTTAATAGAGAAAGGAAAAACACTTAATGAAAGCAAAATTGATAATGATCAGTGTATATATATATATATATATATATATATATATATATATGTTAAATACCCAAAAGGTACTATTATACAGTGACCACTGCTGGCCAGGTGATGAGCTACACTCAGCTAATTGCTGATATAACAGACCACTGAGCGAATTCAGAGAATCTTGCATGACTCATCATGCAGTCAGATGTAATAGAAGTATAGAGAGAAAGGAAAGGCCTAGTGGGATGTAATTAGCAAGCTACGTTGCCAGGTTTTCTTGATGTCTCTTCTCACAGTCATTTTCAAAGATAAGTAGGCTCAAGATGAGTACTTCCAGTTTTCTGCACCTCTGAACACTCAATAGAGAAGTCTTTTGTGCTTGGAGGTAGCACTGGACAGCTTCTGAAAGGGCAGGAAAGTGTTAGTTTGACTCAGAGCTACATGTTTTTTAAGGATAAATTCACTGTCAAGGAGGAAGCAAAACAAAACAGAGTAACAAGAATAGGGCTTAAGTTTAAGGTTTTTGACAGTTCACTTGCAATACATATTATTAGCTGAATCTTAAGTCCAGTCCCAGACATACAGTCCAATTCTAATTTATCTCTTCTGGACCCAAACTTAACTCTTAACTCTTGCACTTCAAACAAGTCTCATAAGGGGAATCAGTAAGCAAGAGAAAGTATGTTTTGTATGATACACTGTCAAAATGCTCATCTGCTGAAATATTAATATAGTTTTTCACTGCAAGTAAAAAAAAAAAAAAAAAAAAAAGTATTTCTTTTTGTAAGCATAAATACTTCCCTGACTCATGTGCTGACTCATATTGGAAAATATATGCAACAACTTCTCTCAATCAATAGAAGAGCCACTTTCTTCAGCTATTCTAGGACTGACTTGCCTATTTCCTGTATCTAACCACATTAACTCTTAACTGGCTAATAGTATTAGTTTCTGAAAAAAATAAATAAATCTGTGGCCAAGATTTTTCATAATAAATAGCTTCTTCTCCTCTCCTCTCCTCTCCTCTCCTCTCCTCTCCTCTCCTCTCCTCTCCTCTCCTCTCCTCTCCTCTCCTCTCCTCTCCTCTCCTCTCCTCTCCTCTCCTCTCCTCTCCTCTCCTCTCCTCTCCTCTCCTCTCCTCTCCTCTCCTCTCCTCTCCCCTCCTCTCCTCTCCTCTCCTCTCCTCTTCCCTCCCTTCTCGATTAAAAATTATTTCTTCATTAAATAATTAATTTTTAAATACTCAAGTCTGTAAGAGCTAATAACAAACAAATCCTACCTCTGAAGTTTGTGCCCCATTGTCCATCCTTACAATGAGTTAAAAATAATTCCTTGCCTAAATGCCAATATTTCTCCTCTACCTAGGTGAGATCTCTTCCAATTAGTTTTTCTTAGGCCTAACTATTAGATTTTTTTTCTTTGAATATATGCATTTCAGTTTAAAATGAAGCATTTGGAAGAGTTACAGCAAAAGGTGATGAAAATTTCATGTAAGACAGAGTCCAGAATTAGAGCTCCAGAGAGAGAGGTACATGCCCATGCTACACGGGCTAACAGTGGTCAGGGCACTTACAGAAGAGATCCCTATACAGACGTTCATATATTCAGGTCAAAAGTCTGAACTTCAAGATGTAGCCAACCTAACAAGCAGCTGTGGTAACTCTGTTTAACCTGCCTTAGGAGGTGGTTTTGATTAAGCCTTCAGACTGAAGTCATAGGTAAGTGCTCGTGTAGTTAGGTCTGCTGGAGGAGCTGTAAAAGGTTATGGAGGGGTAGCAACAGGGGAGAGAGAAGGTAGGAATTTAAAATATTTCTGCTAAGTGTTAAGTGAAAATGTGTCTATACCTTGAAAGTTTCACATCCCAGACAAATACCTTACTCTTCGGGCAGTGCAGGCAATCTTATGTTCTCTGAGCCAATTAATTATCTATACAGAAAAGATTGACTCTAATAGCAGAAAATAGGATGTCTACTGCAGACACCACTTCTTAAAGTGCTGATCAAAGATGTTGAAAATCATGGTTCATATCCCAGTTTTGCCTAATTCAGAGATGAAATTTGAATGTAGGTCTCAAGCCAAAAGGGACACCTTAATCATCAAGGTATCAGTCATTTTGGATTCTTCCAAAAAGAAAGAGAAAGGGACAGGGCGGCAGGGAAGAAGGGAAGAAGAGAGGAAAGAAGGATGGAAAGACAGAAGGAAGCAAGGAAGGAAAGACAGAGGAAAGAGGAAAATCTTAGCTTCCTTATTCTTTAGAACTGAATCTAAAAATAGTATAATTTTTCTTGCATGATATAATATAGTTGTTCTTCTATCTAAACATAGTTTAAACAGTACCTGTCAGAAGGAAAAGAGTAATATTAGTATAAGCCACTGGAATGGGAGCTCAAACTTTGTGTTTGGAGTAATATTTGGGCAAAATATTACCTTTCATTGCCAGGAGCAACATTACTTCCAAGATGTGTCCAAGACTTCCCAGGATAACCACTATAAATTTGCACCTTTCCATAAACCCCTTAAAAAACAGAAGCAGAAGAGCAAAAATTAGAGAAATAATTAAAGAAATTATTTAGATGAACTGAATAACTAAATATATTGATACCTCTCTATATATTAAAACACGTTTCTATATTTTATTTACTATATTAAGAACAGCACATAACTTCCACTTGAAATAGAAAGTGAAGTATGAAAAATTCTGATATTATGCATTGAATTTTTTTGTTTCAATTCACTGACCCAGTGAATTCAAAATCTGTTCTGCATCTCTAATGCTAACCCCTCAGTTATGCTTCAAGTGTTTGAAAGGCCCCATTTAATTGCTTGAGCTAATGTCCTGCTTGGACAACTTTTTTCCATGACATCTTGTGTCACTATAGTCCAAAAGAAGACTGTGGCAAGTATTGATAACTTCTTTAACTCTCATCATCTGAGAAGATCTAAAATTCAAACATGAACCTTCTTTTGTCAATCCTATGGATCCAAATGTTTAGAAGTATTTAAATGTATGTATTTGGATCCAGCCAGTAGCTCTTGGATGTAATTCATCTCACTTCAGTCATGAATTTTAAAATAAACAATGTGAGTTTACACCTATCAGCCTAGGCTGAAAACTTTCAGGGTAATTTGTTTTATCCTAAGAGAGATCAAAGATAAATGAGACAAAACACCATCTTCCAGCACACACTTCTCTCCACTCTGTAAGGTCATTTTAATTTGTTGACAACTACCCTTTACAAATCTCATACCTCAAACCTAACCACTGATAGGTCAAGACCTGTCCCAAATCCTTGTGTGTATGTGTGACTCCTTTTAAGTCCTCTCTGGTTTCTCATATAAATACCTCAGAACCTGACATCTTGTTGCTTATTTGCCTAAACAAAATCTCCACAGAAACTCTAGGAACTGACCTAGCAAAAATTACCAGGTTTAGCTCAAAAAAAAATGTGTACCTTTCTTAGATTTTTTTTTTTTTCTGTAGAAAAATTATACCAAACAATTACCTAAGATTGTTATCCCATAAAAGAATTAAACCCGTGTCTCATACCAATACTCCCTGGATGGACATTTATTTCCTCCAGACGATCACAGTAAATCCCTTCAGATGCCCGAAGAAGGATCAGTAGCTTTAAATCCTTTTCTAGAGGACGTTGAAAAGAACCTGAAATAAAGACAAAACAGCAACAACTGACACAGAGGTATTGGTGATATCTGTGATGCTGAAATGGCCCTCTCTTTTATCTCATGGAAATGGTCCCCATGCACTTTTCTCCATGTCATAGGTCCCTCCTGAAGCTCAGTTGAATTCTGTGAATGCCAGCAGTGGCTCAGTGTGGAAATATTTCACCCACACCCCTTAACTTAGCTCCAGGCTCTCCTTGGAGTCAACAGAGAGAAAGGAAAGTTCCTTCATTCAGTGACTTGCACACATCTTATACAGCCTGCCTTGCCCCCTGGAAGTGACTGCCTCTTCATTGACTTTGAAGGTAGCCTAGAGAGACCGCTCCAAACTCAGATATTTCAGTTCATTCTTAAATTAGGATGGAATGGGAATGTGCCCTAAATTCAAATTAAGAGTCCCAGAAGGGTTTGCCCAAGGTCATGCAACAAGTGTGTAAAATGACAGGAGGTTCTTATTCATTCTGATAATCACTGAACAAGCATTTCCTTCCTCCACCCATCTTTGCCTTTCTGCTCAGTTACAATTTCACCCATTCCCAGATAACTGTTCCCATTCTGCTGCCAGGATGGGTAAAGCAGTCTTTCAAACCAATTGAAAGATTTTATTAGAGCAGGGGAAGAGAAAATGCCCAAGAAGTTTTGGTGTGTGTGATGTTGCTCTTATCTTGTGATAAGTCTGTACAGTAAACTGTATTCCAACTGTGACTTCATTTATTTCACCAAGGGTAGTTTACAGTTTCAGAAGAAAATGGCCCAGCACTAAACAGATACTAGTGAGGAAAAAGTAGGACAGTTTTTGCCCTGGAGAAATGTATGCGGAGTCCAGTAAAAGAGTTCAGCATTCCTTTAAAATTAGAGATTAAATCAATTATGCAACAGAAAACTGCAGCAGATGTAGAACTAAAAAATATATACATATCTGTACAAAATTAGCTGGCCTGTCATGTTCTTTTAATATTTAAAAATTACTAGTTTGGAAAAGAGCTGATTTTATATCCTAAAGAAATATTCCTCTTTAAGAGAATTTTAGTTAAGTGAAATCAAGAAATAAATTCATTGTTCTCCACCACTGTCTGATTGATATCTGCAGGTATATAAATTCTCTTTACAGCTTTTAAATGGATAAAAGATCAAGAGTACAAAACTTGCGTGCTCCCCATCTAATACGTCTCATACCAGTGAGTTCATTTCTTCTATGGGGACATGGAGGGAATTCAGTCTTACAGCATCCATCACCCATCTTTGGCTTTCTGGTTTTGACTTTCTAGCTTAAACTCCCATAACTAAATACTAGTTTCAGAAAAGAAAACTTAGTGACAAGCACTTTTACCACTGGTGCACTAGGTTAAACAAATATCCAGCTAGAACTGCAGAAGAATTACATTGACATTTGTGTCTATTTTTGTACTCAGAGTGATTGTTTTCCTGCTTCACCCTCACAGCAAGTTGTGATTTAAAATACTAAGCCTGAAGATATCTTCCCCAGTCCTCAGGTCAACCTCACCCCCTGGGATGAAGTGATCAGCTACACTGATGACCCAAAAAAGACTCAACAAAAAATATTTAGAGAACTTTATACTGAAGTTACAAAGTTATTCACAAATACCTTTTCCTATAACAATGATGTCCCTTTAAACTAGGGGATTATTATTATCATTATGAATTATTATTTGTGTTATTATTGGTGTTATTATTTTACTGCTGGTTACAAAGCCTTTAATATTTCTTCTACTTAAGTCAATTAAAAAAAAAAAAAAAAAAAAAAAAAAAAAAGCTATGTGATATATCCAACTCAGCTCAATTTTAAAACAATTTTTAAGTAGACTTCCAGGCTTAACAATCACAGAGATCTGTTTGGAAACGCGAATTCTAAATTCTTGGCTTGGAACTTATGAATCCTTAAAAAGAGACACATGTACACTTAGCAAAAATTTGTGATTTTTTTAATCCTAAAAAGCATGGCATTTTAGAGAACATTGCCCTTATTAAAATCTCACACTTTCTCTCCCTCTCTCTCTCTCTAAAATCAGAGAGAGAAACAAAGCAGCTAATATAAAACTATTCATAATAGCTCATCACCATATTAAACCTTAGAAAAGAAATTCCAAAAGGAGAAGAAAACATTCATAGAAATTCTTCATTGCCTGGAAACCGAAAATAGTGTATCACACAAATGAACACGGGAGATATCTATGATTAGAAAAAAGACTTGCTTTAAGTAAATTTGGAACAAAAATAATCCTAATACTTGCTTATTTCCATTAATCGCTCAATTGTGTTAAGTCAGTGAATTTAAGAACTTGCATACAAGTGCTGCAAAAGAGTTAGCTCAGAAATGCATTGAACTACTAAAATTGATTTTTCAGTAAGTTTGGATCACTCATAATGTCTCAAAGAACTTGAAGGAACCTAATATTGTGTCAATATTCCAAACAAAGATAAAAGTAAGAACTGCAGGTAATTACAGCCCTGTCAACTCAACACTGATTCTAGAGGAAAAATAAATAAAAATGGAATGTCCAACTTTGAACACAATTAATAAATCATTAAAGGTGGATGATATAATTAATGCCAATCAACATGGTTTTATAGAAAATAGGTCCTGTGAAACTTCCTTGTTATCACATTCTAATGAAATTACAGGTTTACTTGATAAAGATAATAGCTTTGATATGATATAATCGGCTTCTCCAAGGCATTTGACTTAGTAGCACAAGACTTTCTATTAACAACCTACACAGGTACAACAAGAACATGGCATGTTAATTTCCAGGCTGACTGATAGACATAGGGGCTATAACTCCAGGTCAGTGTCTGGTCTGGTCTTGCAAGCCCTGTGGTACATGACATTTTATCAATGACCTAAACATGTCTCAAAATATTGGAAGATAAATTGCCACAAATGGAGAAAAAGATAGAGAAGGGTCAGCCAATACAGAAATAATTTGAAAGTGAAGCATTTAGGGAAGAAAGTGAAGAATGTTCAAAATATAATAAAATGGGTCTTGAAAAGGTAATGATGTCTATGTAAATGAATGAAGACTGAAATAAAACTAGGGAAAATAAAGATAATCCAAAAAAATGAGTAAGGTCAGAGAGATGTGCTTTAGCTTAATCTAAGTAGAGTCCAAAAGAATGGCTCATGAAAATGAAGATATGGAAATGGTAGCTATCTCAGCTTACTCAAAGGACAATCCAAAACAGATAATGCACAAAAGCTATTGGACCAGATAACTTTCATTACCATATGAAATAACTGTCATATGAAATCACAACTTTTGTAATAAGCAGTTTTGGTAAAACTACCAAGTTGCTATAAACAAAGGACTCACCATCTCTGCTGCACACATGTGAAGGATATGGGTTTAAGTGCCTGTCTTTGAACTCTGGATGTGAAAACTTCAAGTCACTTGTCCCACTTTATTGTGAAGAACAAGCCTTCCATAAAATCACATCAAACTCTCAAATTACCCATCCTGCACATGAGATGCACAGCAATAGAGCCCATTTCCTATTCCTACTACAAGTAGGTTTACCAATTTAATGAACAGCCTGGTTCATCATAAGGTGAGAAGATAAAGCATAGCTGGCAGAGAAGTAGGAAAAAGGTAATTGTGACCAGCAGCTGCCAGAAGTGTCTGGTGAGATGTGCAGAAAAGGTTAGGAGGGAATAATGTCTGTGTGTGTTGAAAGCTGTTCTCAAACATGCATCTTTTTGCAGCTGGGTTACTTGGAATTTGAAGGGTTTGCTCATCTGTTGATTTGACACGTATGTGCCAGCCTGGGCAGAGCTCCTGAGCAGTAATTTGTTCACTTTATATATCTCAGGCACTTCAATGCAAGACAGAAGTCAATCTGTTGGTGCATAGGAGCTGAGCTGTCTTCTCAGAGGTAGTCAGTCATTGGAATAGTTTGCCCTGGGAGGTGGTGGAGTCACTGTCCCTGGGGGTGTTTAAAGAAAGGTTGGACGTGATGCTTAGGGACATGGTTTAGTGGGTGACATTGGTGGTAGGGGGATGGTTGGACCAGATGATCTTGGAGGGTTTTTCCAACCTTAATGAGTCACTGCACAGTTGCTGTGTGCCTTCACTGTCTCTCTGCTGTCTGATATCACATCAAATGTCCTCACTGCAGATGTTTGAACTTCTGTGAAGGGTGTCTAAACTGAGGTTCTTCAAGCAAGTATTGGCAATACACAATGCAAAAATAAATACGTGATAATCCCATGTATAAGAAGTAACTTACACTTTTGATAAAGTCACTACAGTTTATATACTTTCCTGAAGAAGTGTGAAGCCCTACTGCCTGGACTGAGACACAGTTCTGTTGGCACAATGGTTGCAGCTCATTCATACTCCTTCCTCAGGCCTAACCTCTGGAGAAGGTTAAAACCCACTATATGAAAACAGGAAAAAAATATTAATAATTAAGGGAGAACAGAGGGCTGTATTTTTTCTACTAAGATTTTCACTTATTCTGGACTGCAGTCTGGATCTAGTTTTCTACTGGGTTTCAAAAGCATTTTCCATTGTTTTCATATTTCACTTTGATTCCAGATGTTCTTCCTGACAGTTTTTGGTGCGGTTTTTTATGTGTTTTTTTTTTTTCTTTTTTCTTTTTTTTCTTTTTTCCATAGCAAATCCTATTCGTTTCTTTCTTAGAATAGTGGGTGTTTCCTCCCTTCTAACCTTTCTTTTATTTACAACATAGCACACTACAACAGCTGTTGTGTGTAAGAGCAAGGAAGTCTCTGAGATAAGATTCCCTCCCTTCCATTGGTAAATAGACTTTGCGAAGTATCATGCTGTGACCACCTCCAATATAAGCTCTGTATTTTTTGAATCCAAAACCTCTTGGACTCTACCTGCTCAGCTATTTTGAAAATTGTGGTGTGTAGTCACCAGAAAGTATGAAGGACTTTTATTCATGGTCAGTGCATAGCCAGTCACACATTGTTGGTTATCTTTCCCCATCTGTTCCTTCAGGTGTCTCTGCAAAGCAGCTGTAAATGGGCAGGCATCACATTGTTGCCTCTTATAGATGATGCTGCCAAACAAAAGAAAGAGATAAGAGACAGACAGCTGTGGAGCTGGAGAGCTGGAGCCAGCAGCAAGAAATGAGGGATGTTTGTCCAAGGAATGTAAGACACGTAGGATGAGATTCAGCTGCTTAGATATGGATGCTTAATGCCATCTGAGAGCCCTAGTCCCCTCCAAATCCACTACATGAGGATGACATATATGATCAATAAGAGAACGGTGCCTTTTTAAGCAGAAGCTGGAGGCCAGGTGAGACACCTTAGTGTGCCCTAAGTGATCCAAAGTGCCCATATTTAGGCAACTGAACCATGTTCTCAGGAAGATTCATATAACTGCATTTTAGTTTCTTCATGTAGGTGAATCCTCTTTGGGTATCTGAGATCAGATAATCCAGTTTAGACTGTAATTTGTTCTAGTTCACTGTATTGGGCAGTCCCACTGGAAAACCCAGCTAACATCCTGATGTTCACATGCAACACCTAAATGTTAGTGCCCTAAGCACATAAACCAAATACCTTCTCTAGATGATACTATAATATTTTTTCAGTCAGTACTAAAATACTACAGTTTGAAGAAACCAATGGCATAAGAAGGGCAAAGACCAAACAGATGGAAACTGAGAGATGAATCGAAGGAGATGAAGATAGTGCAATGAACTTCTCAAAACCCTTTTTCTGTTATGTGGGATTAAAAAGTTTGTGTATCCACATAGGTGTGATGTGCGATTACAAGATGGGACTCCAAGCCTACAACTAAAGAATACGGGACTCACACAACTAAAGGTATTAGAGAACTTGGAGGAGGAAGTCTGTGGCAAGACTCATTTGTGCCTCTGTTGTTGTCATTATGAGGCTGAGCATTAATCATAATTAGCACATGGTCATCTCATGAAGCACAGTGATTTACCCTTTGGGAATTAAGTTTGGGGGTTCTTACTAGTTCTATAAATAAATTAATAAAGAAAGAAAGAAAGAACCAAATAAATAAAGTGGAGTGAATCTGTTAGAGTTCTCTTTCCACAAGCTTGATAAGAAATATCAGAAATGTCTGGGGTTTCATCTACAGACAATCAAACCATGAGCTAATGATGACTTTAGGCTTCTTGCTTCAAATGAGTGACAAGACTGACAAGCAGCCATTAAAAAATATCAAAAAAAAAAAAAAAAAAAAAAAAAGGAAATGAAGGAATGTGACATGTTGAGACTGAAAAGAGAAATCCTGTCTGGATAATTACTTAGCAGGTTCTACTATAAAAAGCAAAAAGAGCCTGCCAGCACTGCCAGCAAAGAATGGCTGAGTGCAGCCAAGATCAGGATGAGCCCAACAGATCAATTTGTGCAAAAGGAATTTCAGCATTTTCTGCAGACTTATCAGGAGCTGAGAGCTTTGTTCAGCAGTGGAAGAGAGCACTTTCCATGCATACTGTCTGTGACTTATTGCTGACATGGGTTAAAATGAATACAACCATCTTAGCATAGATCCAAAAAAAGAACCTCTGGGATGCTCAGCATTTCCTTTTTTTTTTTTTTTCTGATACTGGTGTGCTGAGGATATTTAGCAAATCACTTAATCTCTCTGCACCTCAATCCCTCCTGCTATAAACTGGAAAAATATCTAATTGTTTTAAGGCATGGCAATGCAGGAAGGTATAAATAAATGTTGCTTCTAAAACGTTATTGCAAATATCACCATCAGATCACCCTGGGTCCAACAACGTTGAAGGATCGGGATCACACAGAAAAAATACATTGTGGATAGACCCAAACATTTCTTCTGAGTTGTCTGAGGGCTCTAACAGAGGTTTTGCAATCCTTTTCAGAGCATTAATCAACTCATATCTCCCTGTGACTCTGTTGATCATAATTCACGCTGACCACAGATTATGCCATATGCTGAAGAAGTGATGACAGACCCTCCAAGATCAAAGGTGTCCCAACAGTTTTGATCTCCCAGCTTTGACTGTATTTTCTCCTCCCAGTTTCACTGCAAATAACTGTTTAAATAAAATTAATTAGGATCTGGTTGATGCTTCAATAATCCAATTTTTATACTGATGTTTTTCTTTGTTATGTATTTCTCATGTCAATGAGTTCCCATGTGCTTGCATTCATGTTTTAACCATCTGACTTCTTTATTTTTACCTGAATATAAGATGCCACGTGCTCTTAAGGGTACCAAAGTAAAAGAAAAGATTTGTTTCTGGAACTTATCAACATTCTCTACCTGCACAGGTGAACAAAATACTCAAGCTCTGCCAGAAAGTCTTTGTTTGGCCCAGGCCATTGGGTTTGCAACAATGACATGTGATCAAAGACCGCTATGCTGAAAACAAGGCACGGAGATGTTACACAACAGGGAAGACCTGGGGATTTGGATCACATGATGTCAACCTCAGATCCTGCTCAGGCAATGTTGAATGTTGATGTCCACATCTATTAAATCTGTTTACTAAACTGTCTCATTATCTGTTTTGTGTCAGGATTTCTTTAGGGTGTGGTAGAATTGGACAGATGGGCTTCAGAGCCTTCCTTCAGGCATGGAACAGTCAGGATTGGACAGATGGGATCCAAGAAGCTACCTTTAGGCCTTGAACACATGGGAAGAGAAAGAGGAAGGGAGAAAAATGTTCACTCCCGGTCTCATAAGCAAACACAGAAGCCAATATAAAGTGTGGGAAACTTGCAGAGTTTCTACACACCTATCATCTTTACAGCTCAAACTAGAGCAAGGGTTTCTCTCCAGAAGATGCTGGACCATGATTCAACAGCTGCAAATACCTGTTTGGCTTTTAATATCATGACTACTCACAAATATGCTGGAGGGGAGTTCAGGCAGCAAAGTGCCTCAATGTTTTTTAATAAGTGTTTTTAGCAGTGAACACATGCTTTTTCTTAAAACCAATAAGAAACCACATTTAAACTACAAAAGAGTGTAAGTAAGAAATGGCTGAGACTCTTTTAAGTGTATAGATATATTAACCTCACAGATTAAGCTTTCAAACCTTTTTTTTTTTTTCTTTTTTTTTCCAAAGGAAAACATAAGCCAGCAAAATAACTCTTTTGGCCAGTGCTGTATTAACTAAACAGTCCCTTGAGATTAACAACAAACAAATATTGGAGCTAGCTTCCTTGGGGTGATTACACAAACAAATTCTCCTTTTAAAGTTCATGAAACCAATCTTGAGAAAGGTCAGACAGTGATCAACAATGTGATCCCAGCGTCCTAAGGATTCCTGTGACTAAATACAATGCCTGGCTTTAGGAACCTCAATATTTAAAGGAAATTGTATGAGTAATTACTTCTGTGCAGAAAAACACTGACCTGTCCATTCCAAATAATGTGGAACAGCCCCAGTGACATTGGGGACTCTGAAAGCACTAGAAGTAGGGGCAGGGTAGCACCTCCCTGAAGTCTTGGTACTCACCTGTACAGTGGGATGAGAAGAACAAATGCCCTGAATCCAGTTGTGCCAAATTAACACCACAATGGGCTTTCCAGGCACTTGGGGGATTTTCCATCACTTTGCTTGCGTTAGCTTTAAATACCTCTGTGCCACCTAGTAAGTCCTCACTACTGCCCACAGACATGGGGCACTGCTTCAACACTGAATAAGGTAGATCCTGCCCTGAGGAATTACTGTCTTAGAAAGCAGCCCCATGTGAAGTAGGAAGGACTTTTACATATACCAGATGAAATCTCAGCCACCATGAAAGCAGGAGTTTTGACTTCAGAGGAATGAGGACTGCAGTAGTTGCAATATGTAGCTATTAAATGAACAGGTAATTAGCTCCAGTAGATAATCATTGTGTGGTTAATGTGGATTCTGAGTGTCCACATTGCAGACACCCAGGTAGTTGTGCTACATTAGGATGGTAGCATGTTTCTGTAGCACAATACAGTCTTTCTTCCTTCTTTGTCAAGAGCAGAAATAAACCCCAGGCATTCAGAAGACAGGCTGCTCACTTACCCACTTTCAGCATTCCCCCCACCACCACGATACAGGCTGCACTCAGGATATTGCTGGCATTGGTGGGGAACACCAGAGTCCCCAGGATGTAGAGACCTCTCACAGGGGGAAGATCTGTGTCCACCAGGATGGTTCGGTCTGAGAAACAAAGCAGACAATTGCTTAGAACAATGGCATGGAGATGGAGAAGCTTGAAAGATTTGTTGTGCTTGAGTTTAGCTTTCTTTAAATCTTTTTCATTTGTGTGTGTGTGTGTGTGGAACTACTGGAGCAGGGCTTCGATGTTTGTGCAGCATCCACAGCCAGAGCCTCACCTACAGCTGAGGCTCTATGGCATGACTGTAATCTTATAAATGAATGATAACATAATATTTATAATGATATTGTTGCATGCTTAAGTCTCATCAAATGTCGCTTGAACATAAGAATGAATATAAAAGGCAGAAAGTTGGAGACATGACATTCTCACTGGGTGAGCCTTTCACTGTTTTATGAAAATAAACCTTGATCACCTAATACGATGAAAGAGGAATAAGTTAAGCTATCCAGACAGTATTTTTCCCTCATGAAACTGCAGAGAACAAGAATGAAGGAAGTGAAAAAATGCTGCATTCCCTATTAATTAATTGGTTAACAGAAACCAGGGGTACCATTCCCTCAGCACCTTGAGGACAAAGCAAGAAGCATGAGTCACTTCTGACCTCATTTCCAGACTCCTTGATCCCTGCTTTGACCAAGCCGACACTAAAAGTACACTACAGCACTGGATATTACCAGAGGTCAATTTATGATTTCCTATGCCAGCTCATCTCTGAAATGCAGTTAAGGTAATTTTGGACTGTTGTTGATCGAGCGCAATGACAGCATCACTGCCACCTCCTCAAGATCCAAGCTCACAGTCTGTGAGCCATCCAAATACCACTTAAGCTTTCCAAGTAGGGCATGAGTAAGGACTTAGTGCATCATTTACAGGTAGCCCACCACACAGAGGTGAATTCCACCCTTAGGGTACATCTAATGATCTTTAATGTCACTGGGAGCTTTTCAGTTGATTGCACTGGAAAGCAGTTCAGACCCTTAAATCATGGTGTTCATCTCCTTTCATTATCAACAAGAGTAACAGCTTCCTGATATGATGCATCTCTGAGACAGTGGATGCCCCTGGAAGAAGAGGGCATCATTCAGGGTCTTTCTGTGGAGTAGAAGTCCTGTTTAGGATCTAATTGTGGCTTTCACAGAAATACTTTACAGAAAATGAGAATTTTCGACAGAACGGCAGCTGCCAAACCCTACCCAAGGATTCACTGTCACTTTCCTTGACATCATATTATATTTATTGTGAGACAGATACATAAGGCAGGAAGGATTAAGGAACACGCATTTTCCAATGGTCTTTGGCAAAACAGTGAGAACAGGCCACCTGAAACACTTTTGGTGTGGAACATAGGAATTGACATGCAGTATCATGAGAATTGTATTAGTTGTTTCATGGTTTTGCTTCTGCCTATAGCCATTAGCAACTGCTTTAAACAAAGACACAAATGATCATGCAATAGGAAGCACAGGGAAAGTCTTCTCAAAACGTGTAATTAGAGGTTGACTCAAGACATTTGACATGAAGGTTTAACTCTTCTAAGCCCCTGTCTGCAGGGAACAATCAAAAACTACACAAAGTACACTCCGGAGGGGTCTGGAAAAATATAAGCAGGCTGTCTTAATATTAGCATTTCCTAGCTCTTTGGGTTTGAAGTCCTGAAGTTTCACAGCTGTGTGTAGAGGGGAAACTACTTCATCATGGGGACTGGAGCCTGCTTACAAATTTGCTTGTCTCTTCTCCACACATGGTCCTACTCTGCCCCTGTAACTCAGTCTTCTGACCTCTTCCTTTCCCTTTTTCCTCTTTCTCTCAAGATATCTTCAAGGGACACCCTCTGTTCTCAAGGACTGTGCCAAGCACTGCAGCAATCCATAGTGACTACGAACACCCCCATCTCAAAAGAAATTCCCTGCATCCTTGGCATCTTTCAAGCAAGCAAAATTTTCACAGCAGTTAGATGTAATAAGTCTTTACAGAGCAAGCGCATTTTGTTTTGTTTGGTTTGGTTTCCCCCTAAATCTCATAGTGTTAGCACTTGATATATTTTCACAGGCATGAAGAAGCTTCCATCTATAATCTCTTTACAGGACAGGTAGAGTCCTGTGCCCTGCAGAGCTGAGAAGGGGAGGCACAGTATGTGAGGATATGAAACAGAGAAGAGAATAAGGGGGAAGATGTTGTTAAAACACTATTTTTCAGACAGAAAGGGGAATCTAGTTTGTGAAATCACAGCTCAAGAATGTGGCAAAAAGCTGCAGTTGACAAAGGCCATAAGTATATTCATCAAACACAGACTGAAACATTTTTACAAGGAAAAGAAGAAGTGCTCCTAGGCATACCATTTATATGTCAAGTTTCAGTCTAGAACAGATATTTTTGCTGAGTAGCACATCTTTCTAAAAAGGGTTTTATAATGGAAATGCTGACTGCTCTGTAACTGTAGCATCATGTATGTGAGCCTTGAAACACAGTCGTGTGAAATTTTCCCATTCGTATTGATCTCTGCAAACCTGCAGTTTCCTCTATTTAAAAGAACAACATTTGGGATGTCACGTCCAGGGTGTCAAGTCCTCAGAGGGTGAAATGTTGCTCTGTAAAGACAACAGAAGGCTCCTTTCACAGAAGAAAAAGTTTCTTGCGCACTTGAAAAAAAAAAAAAAAAAAAGCAGAGATTCAAAGGATACTTCAGGATGAATAATACAGTCCTAACAGAAGATGCTCAGTCATGTAATAGAGGAGATGGCTACTAAGGGGTTAAACTCATAAACTTAAGGTCCCTAAATTCAAGAGATTAACTTTCAGAGAATGACAAAACTGGATGGCTCTTCTACAAAGACATTCACATAACAGCAAGCAACCACTTTCAGAAAACAATAGCTCAAACCCAAAAAGAGGCTACATTTCACTATCCATACACTTTCTCCAGACAAAAGCTCACAGGTATGCCACAGTCTTAATATTCAGGCGTACAACACTGCGAACTTGCTAATGACTCCAGCAATGACACAAAATGCCTTTGATCAACCGCACTGCTATATAAAACACCATAGCATGCCATTGAATGGAAATGAGACACAACAGAAGAGCTATTATACAAGATACAGTACTACAGCATTCATCTCTTCAAACAGAAAAAGTTCAAAGAATATCAAAATCAGAAAATGAATAACAGAGTGAATTCCATCACTAAACAAAAAAAAAAAAAGAAAAGAAAGAAAAAAATTGCCAGAGGCTACATGATATCATATCAATACCCTTCAAAACAGCATTCCATCGGCTGGAATTATAACATGTTCTCCTTCCACTCAAGGCGCGCTGCGTCAGGAGTGTGTCACACTGAAAACCATAAACCAAAGCCCTAAAAGTCCGAGGGCTTGAGAAGCTAATGCTGCCAGACTGGCATGACTAAACTCATTCAGCTTGTTTTCCAAGGTGGAGAGGCTGCTGAAGTCTGATGCATGCAAGAAGTCCTTGCGGGATGGCTGCAACTCTGGAGGATGAACCTCTAGAGATAAAAGCACAAGTTGCTACAGCCTGAGCTAAATTTTTCCAGCTGGGGCTGGAAGAGATTATACCCGCCAGGGAGTCAGAGATTGAGGAGACTTGTAGCACACCAACACTAAAAGTTACTCTAACATGAAGGATCCACCTCTGTTTCAAGTAAAACTCAGCCTTGTACAGAGGTCTGTAAACTTCTGAAGTCCCACCAATGCTTTCAAAACAAAACACTGAACAAAATAAGTTGGTACACATCCCCATTTCCTGACCTTCAGTGAACATTTGAAAAAGCTCACTTTCAGTTTTCTGTGGCTACCTGGAGACATTCTGAGTTTAGTGGGATCTGCACAAGCCAGTGGAGCACAAGAGGTTCCACCTAAACATCAGACAGCACTTCTGTGCTGGGTGGGTGCCAGAGTCCTGGCATAGGCTGCCCTGAGAGGGGCTGGGGGCTGCTCCTTGGAGAGCTCCCCAAGCCCAGGGACGTGGGGCTGGGCACCCTGCTGGGGCAGAGGGGGGCACAGGGGCACCCAGGGGTGCCCCCAGCTTCAGCCATTCTGTGATTCTGTGAAATGGGATAGGAAACAACCATAAAAAGCCATGATTAAACATAAATTTTTGGCCCCCTGTTTCCCCACAGATTGAGAACATTCCTGTCCACGGTAAAACACAGATCACTTTGAGTACTCCATCCCTTACCCTGCTGCCTCCCAACCAGTAGACACCAGTGTGCTAAGGGACTACACCACATCATGCAGCACAGTGCAGAACTTCTCCAGTTCAGCTGACCAAACCCGCACTGCTCTAAATATGGGAGATGTTTGTTCTGACCCCAAAGGCTGTGCGGTCATGTTGCACAGCAGCAGGCCTAGGCTAATGAGCTTTGCCTCTCAGGAGAGCTAATTAGTTCTGGTATACCAGCATGCTGATGCAGCAGTGTTGCTTCCAGTCCTAGAACTAGATTGGTTGGGCTGGGCTGTGGGCAGTTCTGTGCAATGCTTCAGGCACATCTTAGTCATGTAGGACCTTGTGGTATGTGACAAAGGCCCTGGTAAATACCTCATGTGGCAGCTTAAAATGAGATATGATAGGAAGAGGATTACACTCACCTCTGCAGGAAACACAGACAAGTTTTGTTCATAGGTGAATTTGCAATGCAGCAAAGGACTACCACAATCTCAGCATCCAGTTTCCACTCTCCTAACCTAATCAAAACAACAAACCTCCAAATCCTTAGCTGAGCTTTTTTTATTATTATTATTTATTACTTTCTGTATCCGTGTAGATTGTGATTTGCCTCCTGTGATCATCTGAGCACACTCAACATAATTCATTCATTGTCAGTACATAGGCCACCACTGCCATTGACACTCTTGTGCCTCATCATATCACTCTCTGACACACAACTATGTTTTTGAAGGCTGAAATGCTTTGGTCTTTTAACAATCATGAGATCTAAGTAGGGGTGATTTTTGACCTGGGTATAATGTGATACATAAGAAGTTGAAACATGATCTGGTGTTGTCTTCTTGCCTTGCTCTCTGAGAGCTACGGATAACAAAATACACAATGGAGTGCAAAATCCAACCATGGCAAAAGGATCAGAAGGAGAGCAAAGCACAGAGCAAATGCACTGCTATTTAATGTCTGCATAAGGGGTCAGATATAATGGAGGTGAGAGTGGAGTAGGAACCAGGGAGAAAGGACACTTTCTCTCTTTCTTAATGGCATGATTCATGTTCAACATGAAATACCAGTGGAATGGATGGAGTACTGTTGTTGGAAGAGAAAAGCAAGTCCACTGTTTTGGGTGTTGCACTTGGACTTTGGAGACTGGCGGCCAGTCCCCTGTGCAGGGATGTTAGCATTGTCTGTACAGACAAATACGTCCTTACATTAAGGGACATAGACTTTTATGGTTCAGAGGACACGCATTAACAGCAAGTTAGGTTAGGTCCAGCTACTCCTGAATGAGGTTCAGGACACAACTTATGGCACCTGACCTGAGTCAGCTGATGAGTTCCAACCACAGTAAATTCATTTAGGCATTTAGTACAATCTGAAATGCCTCTTGAGACCTCTACACCATGGCACTGGCAAATATGACTTGGAGGATACCTGTATCCATCTAGGTGTTCACCTGGAGCCCAGGCAGGACGATCCTGAAGTGCTTCAAACACTAGATATCTTCATACAAGCAATATATAGAGCCCTGGACTTCTGCATAATGTTGTCATGGAATCTTAAATGGAAACTCAGTTCTCAAAGATATCCACATTGATAGCTCAGTAACTCTACTAGCTCTGCTAACTGGAATGACCAGGAACAAGTTCAGATGCTTAGAAACAGACTCCTCCTGTTACTGTCGATGCACATAGGGCATAGGACCTACAGCAGCTCACACCCCTCCATGGTCATCTCTGTGGCTTCTCTAGCCTCTGACCTTAAAAACACTCAAAAAAACACACTGCGATTTTGACAGGAAATAAGAAACTAATTGGGAGAAGGAAATCAGTTTTCATGTAAAAGTAAGTTACTACCCAAAAGTAAAGACAAACATAATATCAAGGTGATCCAGAATGAACGTGTGTTGGGAGGAGAGGCTATGTTGTTTGTTTTTCTTAACATTTGTCACAAATATGAAGATTAAACTAAATACTCATTTAAGGTTGAACATAATTCTCAATTTAATCTGAAATTATATATTCAATCTTAAGAAGGTTTGGGGTTGCTTGGTTGTCTTTTTAGCTTTTTTTTTTTTTTTTAATCAAACCATAAGTATATGTCAAAATAAAATAATGTGTCAAATTGGAAACATTTGCTGAAATTAAAATAAGTTCACAAAGTGTTTCAGTAAATCTGAAATTCAGTCAAACTTATAAGAAATTGAAAGAAAGGGACTGTTTCAGACAAAAATCTTTTATCCAACTTACAACCCAAAATAAATGGACTTCATAGAAGAGTCTGAGTGAAGGGGCAGGGTGATAGCATCAAAATCATATTTACATGACATATCATCCTTTTCTAAAGTTGAATTACTTCTTGCTACATGCATAAGCTTTTTTCCAATTTATTTTTGTAGAGATTTAATGCCAAGGACACATTTTGGAAGCATAATAAGGAAGACAAAATAAATTCCAGATCAATAGTAACAGAATCATAGAATTTTAGAATCACCTAGTTTGGAAAAGACCTTAAAGATGATCACATCCAACCATCATCTTGACCTACCAAGTCGCATTACTAGATCATGTCCCTTAGTGCCACATCCACACCTCTCTTAAATACCTCCAGGGATAGGGACTCCACCACTTCCCTGGGCAGACCGTTCAAATGCTAGACCACACTCTCTATGAAGAACTTCTTCCTGATATCCAATATCCTAATATCCTCTGACACAACTTGAGACTGTTAATAATGTCAACCGTCCTCATATCTGGAAGATCTCCCAAAAGAACTTCCAGCTCTAAAGAACATGGTAGAAAGCAAAAGTTAGCTGGTCAGAGAAGGTCGGAAAAAACATATAGACCTTGCATTGTAGAGAATGATCAACAGACTTACAAACTCTCCCAGCAAGTGAGAAGAGAAACCCCAGACTGAGTACACTTCACTGAGACCCCTCCTCTTCCCTTCCTGTCCTCCCATCACTTAGCTCCCAGACATATAAAAATAAAAACTATGAGCCTGGTTTTCAGTACACCAATGACATATTTTTAATGACACGTGACAGAGGAGTCCAAACTACGACTGGGGCTCCACATCAAAATGCCAACACAAAGCAACAGAAACTTCTTTCCACAAAGATTTCACATGCAAAAAAAAAACACACGGAAGAGTAAGAGGCATGGAGCAGTGTTAGCCCCGTTTCCAGAAGTGGAGCTGCGGTAGGCACACAGACTTTTATGGCATCACTCAAATGAGGGGACCCACCACCAGGTCCTAGAATATGTCAAGTGCATACCGCTTAGCATTCACAGGAACATAATATAATTCAGTCTGAAGGGGACCTCAGGAGATCATGTAGTCTAACCTCCTGATCAGAGAGGGTCAGCAATTAGGTAAAATGGTTATCACAAGTTTTCTGCTCCAGATTTTGCAGCAAGTTGCCCAATATCTTTGCTAGAATACAGGAGGGTGATCCAGCAATAAAACTGTAAACTGAGTCAATATTTAAATATAACTTAATTCTGAGGTTAAAATACAGATAGAGGCTAAGGTATCCACAGCAAACCAGCCTAGAGATTATCATTGATACTGGGAATTGCAATAGGAAAGGAAAACTAACTGTAGAAATGTGAAATATGCCCCCTGCACAAAATGCAAAGGTATGTCAAGAGATGAGACCTTTGTTACCTATGATTCTGCTCCTGAAGTGAAGTCCCTGCATATAATTAGCTTGAATATCAGTATGAGTGAGTGTGTGTATGTTTGCATATATGTGTAAATAGAAAAGAATTATTATTATTCTGTTCCAAAAATTACTCTTCTTTACTGTGGACAAGAGTCCAACATAACCAGGAACAAATGCGGTGTCCCACCCACATAAGAATGAACCCCAGTGCCGAGGAGCATACATGTACATTGCGACACAAATACCTATACAAATGTAGACAGAACCCAAAAATCCTACAGAAATTAACCCCCCCCTTCCTTACTAGGTAAGATGATGACATCTTCCCCTGGGCCTGGGATGCTGCAGTTGAACCCACCCCAGCCTTTTTCTACATCCTTCCATGTCTCTGGGTGCGACCATTTCAAGACAGCATCAGAAGGAACTACAAAACAGGACACAGAAAGACATAATTATCATTTTCAGTAGCTGGAAGAATTAACATTTCTTTGATAGTTAAGCATCTGTGGTATTAACATCCTTGTTTTGTCACTGATGAAGAAACAGTAACTGCTTTTTGTTATCTTCCATCCTTAAAAGAAATTTTACAATAGAAAAAAAAATCTCTCCCAGAACCATGTTTTTGGAGCTAAAGGGCAGAAAGGTATCTGAAAAACAGATTGAAATTCTTTGGGACCCAACAAAACAAAGCAAACCTTGAGGTTTCTCATCACACTTAGCTTATATTATGCTTTGTGCATATGCTTCACAACTACTTCGTTATTTTTATTTACACCATCCAAAGCTCTGGGCACTTTGAACACAAAGTTAAAATGAACAAGTTAAAATAAAAGCCAGTCACCTGTGCTTGGTGACAAAACCAGGTAATCAAAATGGTAGATAACTCTACCAGAAAGCACCAACTCTTCTCATGCATTTTTCTCCACCAGTGCTCTAGAAAACAGACTGAATTCCCCGAGTGTGCTAAAGTAGGAAAGGTTAAAAAAATAAAAAAATAAAATAAAATAAAAATAAAAAGAGTAATAAACTCTCACAAGTTTTTTTTAGCCTTAGAAAAACAGTCTTTATACATGTAAATTAATTGCCTATCTTTGCTGTGCCATCAGCAGAGGAGGGGAAGCCTTCAGGGAAGTCCTACACACTGTTTAGCATACCCTACACTAATGCAGACAGGGCCTCCCTCTGGAGGCCTCTGCAAGCACCTACCTCTGTCCTACAACTAAAGGAAATTCTGGCATTTTTCTTTCTGAGCAGGGCTTCTTTAGATATTGAAAACATAGGGGCAAGCTCATGCCTACATGCAGTGGACTAGAAGCCGCTCAGTAACAACATGGAGTAAAAAATCCTCTCTGTTGCCAGCATAGGGAAACAGAAATTAACCCCAGGTTGAGCTCTTCAAGGCTTGGTCTTCATTTCCTTATCTGTTCAGGGGGAAATGCTCTATAAAAAAAAAATCTTTAAGCTTTATTGCTACATAAATCGTTATTGCTGTTAATAAACAGCAAGGCAGCTATGAAACTAAGAGCAAATTTTGGAGGCTTTCCTCATCTCTGGTGTATTATGCTGTCTGACTCAATGTGTAACTGTGCAGTAATGTCAAACTATTACACTAAGATCACTGTGGAGCACTAAAATACACTCTAGTTTTACATTCCCTGTGACCTTTCTGATCTCCTATGATATTTCTTAACAAAAGTTTATAGTCTTTTATAATGTGGAATCACACATTTATCACAAGCAATGGTAGATATGGCTCAATGAAATGCTTAAATGAATGCCAAGAGCCCCTGTTGGGTTGATAGATGTACAAAATATTGAAGTGAAATACAGCAATATGTTTCTGAAAAAGTAGTAAAAAGGAAATAGCGTGTCTCCCAGACCAAACCTTTAAATAGACTGTCACGCACCTGATGTAGGTAAAGGGACTCTTTCCTTCCCTTTCAGTGTGACCTGAATTAAGTCAGCTCCTGTGACTGAAAACAGAGAATTAAAGGGAATTACAGCAAGGCCTTACAAATTAACCAAACTGAACCAACCAAACAAAAATATATAGTAAATGAATTGCTAAATATGATTTTCTGATAACATTTTACATTTCTAACATTCAGATTTTTTAAGAACTATGCAATTTTCTTTCTACTCATTTTTGTCTTTTTTATACTTTGAGAAGGGATTAAACAAATACATTTTAATTTACAGATACGGAGGGTCTCAAGACAACTCATTAGAAACAGCTAAAAGAAAACATTCAACAATCAGAAATTCTAAGCTGGAACATGAATCTCATTTATCCCACTATAAATCCACAGCAGTTCCACTAACACAAGCAATATTACACCATTGAATGCATAATGTATTAACTGGCTCAAACAGCGAATTACAGCTTTTATTTTGTAGTTTGGTTTTGATTTTTTTCCCCCAAATCTGGTATCTAAAAGAGATGCTTTAATTAGTCAGACTTTATAGTCTGAAGACAGGGACCCTGTGTTCTGTGCTGTGAAAAGAGGTCAGAAGCAATTATCACAGTTGTAACCTTTCTGCCAGTTTATTGTCAGCAGGAGAAGGGCCAGGATAATGCAAATCAAACTAAGAGGAGCAGAAGAAAACTGCTTCAGATCCAGCTAAAAGGCTACCTCTTCTTCAGCTCCAGTGGCATATAAAGGCATTTCCTTTCAGTCACCAGACTGGAACAATCGTAGGTTAAAATAGAAACACTCTGCCAAACACATAAATCTCCTGTCCACTGCCCAACGCCTTATGGTGACCCTAAAATACCATTGGAAGATTTTTTGGGGGGTAGAAGAATTGTATAAATAAAACCATTGTCAGAACCTCCTTCAGTTCCAGAACACACCAGGAATTTTCCTACACGTGTATCAACCCACCGATGGGATCTCATGCCATATTGTAATTTACTTATTTTATCTTTAAACAAGTCTCTGTACTTTCAAATTGTGAGAACGTCCCTTCCCTACCTCCCTCCTTTTCTCCCAGTGCAACTGAGCAAATTTAAAATAACTGAGGTTCATTAATTTTAAGTGTTCAATAAATTAGTATGAATAATCAAAAAACTTGATTCTTTCTGATAATTACTATTTGATGTCAGTTGAAAGCACTCGATTGAGTTAGCAGCATATGCTCCTATGCCAAATGAGGCTTCCATAATTAAACAGAAACTGATTCCATGAGGTTTTTCTCATGTCTGATTAATTAGTAATCAGGTGCCTCAGCCCTGTTCTTCAGTGACACCTTCTCTCTCGATGGTAGCTGTGGTTTGATCTATATTCACTCAAGCCAACCTGCCCCAGATCATCACACAATGCTCGAACTGAACAACATCATGCCCTTGGGTGGCCATAAGGTGAACCTCTGAGAGGAAAAAATGACATGAAGATGCTAATTTAAAGTCTTTAGCATATTGTTCATCTAGCTTTTAGACAATACTCATCTATAGGTACTTACCTCCCCCAAAATTAACCCTTGCGAAGGGCATACTTCTCACTGAACATTAAATGATGACAAGCTAGTCAGCCTGAACTCTCACAGTACCACTGGAGGTATCTCAAAAGAGCTATGCATCCATCTTTTTGTACACATCAAGGATGAGATATGCTGTAGTGAGATACCTTTCTCTCCTCTCTCTATAAAGGAGGGAAGGGTAAGCTTAGACAACTACTGTTAGATACCTGAATCAGGTGAAGTTAATCCCTCTGGCATAGATCTTCCTCTAGGCTACCCCAACTAGCAAGAGAGAGAAAGCAGCACCTTCAGACCAGCAGTCTGGGACCATGAGGTTCCTCACAAATAACAATAACCCACCTTGGAAAGCCAGTTTTGATCTTTTGTTTTCTATTTATGGTGGCCTTCTTTATCTTGTCAATTGTAGCAGGGCAAATTTGGAATCAAAGGTGTTACATCAATACACAGTAGTGTTAGGAAAAGTGAGAAAACCAAGCCCTGACATTACCCTTTTATCAATAAACAGGTTTTGTCATTTTTTATTTTTTCCCCTTAATTTTGAAGGCACTAAAGTGCAATCATCTAATTAAGGATGTATGTATTGTTGAGAGAAAAGCTGTTCTTCTAATTAAATCCTCAGGGAACATAAAATCTGATCGATTTGCTATATAGATCTCATAAAGGGGTTCAGTCCCCTTACACAGTGAAGAAAGGAACTGTTAAGAGGTGCAGCCATGTTCTGAGTCAGATGCAGAACAAAAGACTCTCATATTTGAAGTGTCATCCAACCACACAGTGTGACAATTCAAACCATTATAAGCCATCGATACCCTATGCAGGAATGTGGGGCTGAATTCTCTACAGCCCTGACGCTTGCACAATTATTAATGTCAACTGAGTATAAAGTGCAACGGGTGTGAATCAGTAACATTTTGTTGCTTTTTCCCAGAAAAACTCACAAAAACTGATTAAAGAAGGAAAGATAGAGGCCTGGAGAATAATCAAGACCACAGTGACATAGTCCTTCTGTTTGTTTTGTTTTGCTGTTGAGTATGTTATTATTGTTTCTGTACAGGACAGGAAGAGATATAGGCAGTACAGACGAAGGACATCATTAGTAAACATTGAATTAAGGTGACTCTTCACAAAATTTAGTTATAAGGCTCCAGGGTTTAGTTGTATAAAACCTTTATAAGGCTCATCAATTTTCTGTCTTATTACAGCTCTTCCTGGATGCTTGGGCTGTGAATCATAAATATAGGCCTTCTTGACTATACTCCCAGTAACTTTCTTCTGGTTTAGGGCTCCTTGAGTGAACATGAAGGAGGAGCAACCTAGTCTTTTATCAGCTTTGCAGTGACAGGGAATTTTGCCTGTGGATATTAGGAAGGGCTGAAACCAGGATAAATGGCTCCAATAGCCTGACTTACAAATAACAAGCAACTCTATGCTATTTAACATCAATTGGGCTAACATACATCACAGGCGAATCAAAACTTTTAGACACTACAATCAACAACACGGTGAGACACACCTCTAGAAACTGGAGAAGCTGGGATAGGATATTTTGCCACCATCTGCCAGGGACTGTTAGAGCAGAAACCCAGAAATATGGTATCCTGGGGACACTGCAGTGAGGAGAAGTGATGTAAAAATATATCTGGGCTAGTGGAGACTGATTCCTCCTTACAGCAGATTAGCATTTGCAGTGATGGAGATGAAGGCAAGAGCTTCCTCCTGAAGATATCACACAGTCAAAAGACCATCTCTGAAACAATTATAAGGCATTTCTTTATTTCTACAACTGACCTGTAGAAACTACTGATGTGGGGTGAATTTTATCAAGCTGGAAGAACAGAGTCATGCCTGTACAACCAGACCCCCAATAAATTAATTTTCAGGTCTTTCACCTAGGATTCCCCTTTTTCCCTGAGCAATAAGGCTGAAGAAAAATTATTTATTTATTTTCTGTATTTTAATACTAGAAACAACCATTCTTAAGAGCCTGTTTTTCTCCTATACAAAGCAGATACAACAACCCGTGGAGTAAAATGGAAATTAGATCATTCTTTAGGAATTCAGAAAGACAATAAGCATAATCAAATTATTTTTTTAACAACTACAGAAACTCCAAACCTGCTTCTGACACAGCAGTAATAGGAGGCTGGGCCTCAGGCCTTCTTAACAACTCACACATGAGCAGCCTGAGCAAAGTCAGCAGGATGACCTGTCTCCACAAAAGCTGTGTCTATTGAAAAATGTATTTGGGGTAAATAAAAAGTTTGATAATCCTTTCAGTGATGTTTGCAATAACGTTTGTGACAAGCCGTTCAATTTTAGAAAAAAAAAAAAAAAAAGCCAAGAGGGATGTGGAGATGAAGCAAGCCAACACTTTGTTTTATTCCAAAAGAAAATGGTTTAAACATTTCAAAAGTGAACAAAAAGGAAACAACATCTCTCTGGTTTTTAGCCAATTCTAGTATTGCCCAGAGACCTTAACCAAGGAGCAGTACCATGCTGTGGTACCATATGCTCATATTTGTAACAGACTTAAAAAGCTCATAATGTTATTATTGTAATTTACACAGGACATTTCTCCTAAAAATATCCCAGATGTCCCAGTGTGACGTTTCTTTCCACCTCTGTTGTTACAATAAGGGTGTTTTGTTTTGATACAGCATGGCCACATCATGTGAAGGCCACTCTCCTGTAACATGGTTGAGCCACAATGGATCGGTATTTATGAAGCCACACACTGGAGCCCATCAGTGACCTTTGAGGAGTACCTCTTTTATGATATGGGGCGCCCCAGAGACAAACAGGGTGATGCTACAAAGACTGAGCAATGTCAGAGCAAAGCTACTGATGTAGAAATCACTGAAGCCCTTGGATTCCGTTGGCACAAGATGGCCCTGGCATCCTCACTTTCCCTTCACCCTACATCAGTGGTGAACATGGCTCTTACTCCTTGAATGCCAATCCCTTTGCATGGTCTGAAAAGATTATTTTCAAAAGGAATCATGGGTTGGTTAACAGGGGTGATGTATGTAGGGAGCAGCAAGCACTTTTGTTAAAGGATCTCTGCATAGGTGCCCCACATGGCAGAAACACTCTCCGTTACAATTATTTCTCCCCATTCAGCTTCCCTTTCATTGTGCCACGCCAAGGTCTCATTTACAAAAGTGTGAGCATGCAACGCATCAGGGCAACTTAACTCCTTTAATCCCCTCCATACGGTACATTTTCTTGCCTTTTGTGTCAGACAGACATTTTTTTTCTTCCCCAAAGAGAAACACTTGCATGTCGCTGGGCAATTTTGGACGGGGGGAGCATGCACAGCGCCTGAGCCGGACGCGAGCTGCCGGCCAAGGTGGCTTCGTTCAGCTGCCCGCTTCGTTTGAATAACAATATCTTCTCCACCATCAGGTCTTCCCTCCCCTTCTCCTCCTTTTTTCCCCCTGTGTGAATTCGGGAGCCTGCCCGTGAATGAGCTGGCATCTGATACGTATTTACCGACGTTAATTTTGGATGTAACGCACCCCTGCCACTTCCCCGCCGTTTGCCCTAAAAGGCTTTCCAGCGGGCACAAAGGCAGAGGGTCAAAAGTAAGGTGACCCCTGACAGAATGTACAATTATTAGAACGAAGCGGGACACAAGCAGCTGTCGAAACCCCACCGGCACGGCAAAGTGCTTCCAAAAGTCGGCGTATGAATAATACGCCGGAGCTCTCCCCTCCGCCCCGCCAGGGCCGGCGACGTTGTGCGGGAAGAATGATGGCCTTCCCGAGCAGCTGCAATAATTGTGTCCCCATTGTCCCCCGGCCCTCCCCCGGCCACCCCCTACAAGTGCCCATTGTGGGCGCGGGGTCGGGTGATTATATGCTTGGGCTGATGCCGTTTGCGCCCAGCTGCCTGGCTGCTGACACACGAGCACCGAGAGGGGGGACCCGCGTCTGCGAGACGGGCCTCCAACATACCAGACCTTTTACATAAGTCAAACAGGAACAAATGACTCTTTATCGGCCCCTTCTCCCTTTGAAGTGGCGGCTGCTTATGGGTCCTTACAGCTTTTCCTCCTTAGCCCGAGCAAACATCCTCCTTTTGATATGCTACATGCTCATTATCTCTGCCCCATTTAATGATTTTTGATTGAAGGGTGGCAGCGCGGTTGCCAAGAGGGTAGCTAAAGAGGCTCCACACAGGCAGGACTACAAGAAAGGCTTTCCTTGTGCAGCAGCCTAAATTTGGAGTTTCTTAACAGTGTGTTCTTGTTCTTAGCAGCAGATAAGGGCTGAGCGTGAAATTCTTAATTAAGCAGTAAATAGAGAGTGGGGTGTCAGCAGATGCAGCCTGTAGCCATGGAGACCAAGTCACATGAAGGAGGGAGCTGAGACTAAATGCCGGCCCCAGGCTCAGGCATGACTGACAGCTGAAGAATCCGACAAAGCTTGTAAACGGGATTAATTAGTGGGCTAATTATTTCATATAGTTAAATGTAACTAAAAAATAAAAACAGCTTGCAGAGTTAGGCGGCAAAGCGTTCTGAAAGCCAGGCCTTCAAGCGTTGTCCTCTCTGGGTTGGTGCTTGGACTTGTAGGGCTTTAAGGCCAGAAGGGACTATTGTGGCAGCCGTCCCCAACCTCCTATGGAGCATGAATCCTGCCCCATGAGGATTCTAATAGCTTCTCACAGAGCTGGAGCATATTTCTCTGAAAAGAAGCCCAACTATCATCTAAGGACCTTGAGTGATGGAAAGTCCACCACATGCCACGAGTCTGCTCTGATGGCTAATTATCCTCACCCTCTCAGCCTGCACAGAGATTAGGAGAGAAATTAAACGGCACACCAGGGCTACGAATCTGTTCGCTTTATTCCAGGCTTTTACCCTACCAACAGTGTTAGATATTAGGTACTCAACACTGAATTATTGATCTCACTGCTATAAAAGTCCTGGCTGAAAATGTTCATAGCATGAATTATACATGTTAGGTGTTTTCATAAATTTTCCCTCGTGTATTCTGGGTGATTGTTTCTCTCTATATTAAAATGAGAAACAACATCGAGCTCTTCGTATAATAAAAATCAGAATGAAAGGAAGGCAAATGAGGAACAAGAATGTATCTATGATGCAAGAGTGATATATGCTGGCCTGATCACCTTTTCCCGGTCTTCCCAAGGCCATCATCTCCTCTATTTTCAACAGTAAAAAGAGACTAAGAAATGGCATCTTCTGAGCTTTCCCATGCTGCTCTATTTATGAAACTGCAACTCAGGATATGCAAACTGGAAAAAGGTTGACTTTCATATTTGCAAGAACAAATTTGCACTGTGAGAAAACTGAAGTAATTTTTAAAAAGCAATATTTTTTTCCAGTGGATACCTAACATGATCTCTACTCAACAGCTATATCTGCTCTAGCAGACTAAACTAGGTAGAGCTATGGGACTAAGAACTGGCTCCCAATAATCTGCATGGCAATATTGCTGGCCAACTTTCTGGCACGTCTTTGGCCCAGACCAGTGCACTCTCCCAGATGGTGACCATTATGGTTTGGGAGTTAGCACAGGACAGGGATCTTTCCTAATTTGAAGCCTGGGTGCATCCAGCCTGTTTTGAGAGAGAAAATGTTAAGCTGTATGGACACAAGCTGTGCAATACGAGTTGGCCTCAGGACCAGAGATAGATGTGGCAAGTATGACCCCTCAAACTGAGGTTAAGGGATAGGCTTCCTCATTTCTCCTCAATTTTTATTTCTGTCAGACTGTTTTGTGGATTACCTGCCTTCATTCCAGCCATGTTTTCCTCTCCTCTCTCCCAGTCATTGTTCCAGTTGCTTGTTCCTAAGCAGATCCTATATGAAAAACCCATTTTCCTGCCATCTCCACAGTGTAAGTCAAAAGCAATTCACTAAAATGAATGGATTACATCAGTGACAAAACTCCCTGTTTCTGTGAAATTTAGCATCTTGATGCTTTAGTTTCCCTGTATGATGAACACAAAGGATAAACTATGCCTCTCTAAGGCACTGAAGTGCCTTTGTTATTCTAGATTCTACTATTATTAATGACAGCAACAATCATTACCTTGCCTTTTACATACAGAACTTAGACCCTTAGAAAAGAATTCGCTTGAGAAGGGGAATTATGGGAACTGACCACATCTTAAAAGAATAAATAAAATTTGAACGTATTGACAATCCCAATAAATAACATTAAATACCCAAATTTCTTAAAGAAGAGACCACCATACTTCATGATCCAGTGTACAAAGCCACCACTCTCAGATGTGAAGGTTTATGATGCTTTTGAAAGTTTACAGTCACAGGAAAAATCCTTGTTCAGTAATCCTATTGCTTTCAGTGGGCTTATCCTAGATAGATTGCACATGGTTTATTAATGATACATGTGATATGGGACCAGCTGACACCAGAGATCATTAGTGGAATTTAATGCCTTTTCCTCTCCAAAACACCAATTCAAATTCAACTGATGTCATCTCACCCACTATTTATGATACATTCCTGTTCTTGATAGATTAGGCATCAGATAGATCGGATAGATACTGACCTGATGTGCATGCATTTACCTATTTGATTGGTCTTATTGGAGAACTGCATGCTTATTGAAAGGCCATTTAAAGACTTTCTTGTGTCTAGGGCTTTTTAATGCCTGGGGGCTTTAATTGAAAAGACATCAGACATTATAACCCTCATATTGCACTTACCCAAGTAGGTTAGTTTCCTCAGTCTGCTGTCGAGATACCAGTCACAGTTCCCATGATGACCATAGGAAGGCAGTGATTGGAGTGGCTGTCCAGTCCTATTTCCACAGGACACTATAACCTCAGAATGGGCAGGAAGATCCTTGTGCTCCACCAGCAAGTAATTCCCAGTTGTGAAGTTGCTAAATGTCACTGAATACTAGAGAAGGGGGAACCAAAATAAACACATCTGTCTCTGTGATTAGAGCTCCACAGAGCGCAGTATAATAGAGGATGATGTTCCACACGTGCAACATATTCTTTTGCAAAATGTGTACTGAAAACATGGAAGAGAGTGGGGAAAATTAAGTAGGAGGTGATGGTGAATGTAGATAAAATTCCCTTGTCACCTTAAAAGATACAGAAGAACTATGTCTTCTGAAAACCATCCTTTGATATGTCTCAAGATAATACGAATTTTGTAGGTTTCTTAGCACCACATTGAACATTCATCTACTATGTCCAAAATCTTATTCCTACTCCAAGTTACTTCTGAGAGCTTCAAGACTAGGTCGTCATATCTAAACCCTGCCTGTAAATACAGAGAGATTTTTTGAGTGCACTTAATGCTTCTTTTTCCTCTCTCTGCCCACCCAGAAAGATGAAAGCATGACTATCTCTTCCAAATGTAATTTAGAAATTATAAAAAATGTCTGTGTTACCTGGAGCTGTTTGCTGACCAAAGGGTTGTCAAATGTCAGCATGTAAGTCTCTTTATCCAAAAGAAGAACCATCCAGCCATATGGGTTTGATAAAGTATCAGGGACATAATTGACTGTGGTTGTCTTATTCCTACTGTCAGTCACGGTTAAATTATAGGGAATGTCTGGAGCCTCTTTTCTGGAGAAAAAAAAAAAAAAAATTACACAACTATGTCATTTTGCAACCTTTACAGTTCTATTTTTATTTGAATTACAGTAGTATGTGTTGTCTCTCTCTCAGAACGTGACTTCATTTGTATAGTTCTTTACAAACACAGTAAGAAACGATCTCTGCCTGAAGAGCCATAAAAAGAGAGAGAGAAAGAGAGACAAAGGGTGGAAGATAAAAGGCACAGAACAGCAAGGTTTGTGCCAAAGCAGAGCAATGGCAATAGCCAGGGTACCAGCTCCTGTACTGCCGGGATATTTTCCCATCCACCAGGCTCATGATCCTCAGGCTCAACTTTCTGGATCTTCATCTTCATACAATGGTTTAATAGAGTTTCCTGGTTAGTCCTACTTAAGCAGTCAGAAGTTTTATTAAGGCTGAAGGTGAGAAAATCCTGTATAATTAAAAATGCTGCACTTTGCCTGGCTCAGCATGCAGTACAAAGCTGGGGCTGCTGCAGACTGATGAAAGACTTCACAAAGTGGGTGAACATTTAGTACAGCGTGTCTGCTGAGCATCCAAATGAGAACTCAACCCCCTTTTCCACTAGCACTTTCCTCTCCTAATTCCTATCCAATCTACTCAGAGGAAAAACTTCCTGAAAATATCACCAATAGCAATGATATTCTGAATGGCTAAAAACCCTTTAAAATTAAGACAGCTGGGGGCCTTTCTCTACTAAAAATAGCAAATAATGCAGTGAGGCTAGAATAGATATAACTACCTGCCTTGAGTATGGCCAAAAATTTACACTGCTACCTCTCCAGGGGCAGACTCCATCTTTTTCCTGCACATACACTTTTTTCAAATTATGCTAAACTGACCTTGATTTTTGAGCTTCTAGCCAGATTAACTTCTTACTAGTACTATTGTGAGTTTCCTTAAGATACAAGGCTGCGTAATGTAATGTGTAAAAATACAGAATACTCTGCTTTGAGGAATTCATTTGTTGAAGGCAACAAACTGTGTGAAGGAAAGGATGAAGATGAAAGGCCACTAACCTTTCTGATGTTCAGATATTGAACATCGTCTCTTCATGTCTGATCATAAGCTGCTTCAAAACAAAGATTTTAATTCTGGTCCTCAGCATCTTGCATACCTGCAATAGCTCTTGAAATGGATACAAACTATGGTTTAAACTATGTTCTGGTTAGCTACACTGTGCTACTGCTCCACATCTGGAACTTGACCGAGAAGGTCTTTGAGCAGCCTCCAAAGACACCATAGAAGGCCTTACTGACTTATAAAGCAACACAGATGGATTTATTTTGTAACTGAATCATGCCATTCACATTAAATATCAACAGAGAAAAAGTAGCTTATATCTTCAAGACTGAAGGTGCTAAAATACTGTTTCACTCAAATTGGTACACGACACCCAGGTCCAGGATATATGAAAGACATAGGAAGAGTGAAGTCGCAGCTGCTGGAATTTACTTTTTTTAATTTTAAGCATTGAACTACAGTCATACCTGCTCCCTCTAGAGGCAACGAGAAGCATCAAGCTCCTCCAGAGGATGTAAGATGTGGGCTAAAATGTTCTCTGCAGTAGCTTTTTCTCCATGACCTGAATGAATTTGTGCAACAAGATTTCCACATGAGGAATCACATTCTGATACCAAAAGTGAGGAAGAATAAATCCTAGCCTAAGAACCTCGGCCCTGTCTCCTTACTGTGCATACATGCACAGACTGCCTAAGCTTGTCTGAAAATTTGATGCATCTCATTGTGGCACCCTTCTTAGTAGAAACTGGCAGAGATTATTCCATATCCTGAGCATAATCCCAGTTGGCTTGCAAAGGGATTGATGCGAGGCTGGCTAAACCACTACAAATACAGGAGGAACTCTGATGGCAGCATCCATAATTCCTGTTGAAGACTTCCCATTCTAGAAAGAGTTTTACCCCATCATCACCAGCATCTCCCATCCCATGCACCCACAGTACTACAGGTGCTTGTAAGAAAATTGTGGTTTCAGCTGCAGAACCACAACTTGCAAGTTTTTTCCTACTTCTTGCATTTCTACATATTATGCATGGGGAATTGATAGGGATACATGTCCTAGGACTGCATATCATTCCCAGCAGAGGAGAAGCCTTGCTGGCTTGCCACAGTACCCTGGGGCCATGATTCTGCCATAAAGATGAATGCAGCAGATTTATGCATGAATCAAGTGCTGCTGCAGGATCAAGGCAAGTTGATGATTTCACCTTTAGTCCACTTAGTCAGTTTTGGCATTTGAGCTGACACTGAGCTAAAAATAAAAAGTCTTTTTATTGTATATGAAACAGTATTTCTAACTGTCAGAATGTTAGCCCACAACTAGATATCCTGGAATCATAGAATCATCCAGGATGGAAAAGACCTCTAAGATCACCTAGTCCAACCTTTAACCTAGTAATGAAGTTAATTAAACCATGCTACTAAGTTCGAAATCTACACGTTTCTTGAAGACCTCCAGGGATGGTGACCCAATCACTTCCTTGGGCAGCCTGTTCCAATGTCACACAACCCTTCCAGTAAAGAATTTTCTCCTAATATCCTAAACCTACCTGGCGCAACTTGAGGTCATTTCCCCTTGTCTTATCACTCAGTGCTTGGGAGAAGAGCCCCTCTTAGCATATTACTCTGTGCTTTAGACTGGATACAACCCTCTTACTCAAGACAGACAATGCTAAAGCTCATCATCTTGCAGTCATTACATGACTTTTGGTACATGTAATTTTCATCTCAGCTCCCCCTTGCTGCTGCAGAGACAACAGAAAACTACTGAAGCAGTTGTCTTGGAGGAGGGTTGCTTGCAGATTTTTTTTTTCTCTTTTAAAATCAGTTTGTTTTTTGTTTGTTTGTTTGTTTTTTCTATTCTGTTGCCTATCACTTTGGCAAAGGGCTTTCTGACTACCCAGAAACATTCAGCTGAGAAACAGCAGTGGGAAACATGGGAAATGTGAATCAGCAAAGAATCACTCAACCAGAAGATATTGGCAGACCAATGAAACTGACTGGAAGGAGTTTATAAGGCTTAAACAGCTTTCGTACTACTAATAAACCTCCTCTTATAGGCATTAACTGGACCAGGATATTAGGCTGCTAATTAAGCAAGTAAATGACAAGCACATTATCGCCACAGTTATCAGCACCTGCACAGGTATTCAAGAAAACATTTTTAGCAGCAGTGGCATACCAAATATAGTGTGGTGCAGCATTAAACTCTCCTGCACATCAGAAATTGCCTGATTGAGTTACAAAGGTGTACAATGCCACAGTAAGTGACGGAGACTCTGACGCATCCTCTGTGCAGTATAGATCCTCACTTTTTTGCTCTTTACTCTTTTTGTTCTTCATTGCTGGAGAAGTCTGATGAGACTGCTTTGACCACTCATCTCAGGGATTTCTTCACAGTACTTCCAAGAAACTATAAAGACAGAGGAGAAAGCCAGGAAGGGACAATCCTGCTGGGATACAGGGAGGGATACAAGTCTACTGATTTGTCTGTAAGAAATTTAGGCTGCAATGCCACACTTGCCTGGTAGACTCCCTGACTAGTGAATGCAATGTGAATCCGAGATAGTTGGACATGACCTTGATGTGAAGTTATAAAGTCACCTCAAATAGCTATCCTAAACTACATAGCTAACTTCTAGATGGGTACAGTTAAATTAAATAAATCTTTCCGGTATTCCAGGAGACTTCATTGCAGAATTTTCCTTTGGGAAAAAAAAAAAAAAAAAAAAAAAAAAAAAAAAGTGCCATAAAGCTTTGCACGGCTTATAGTAAGATAGTCTAGGTTCCCTGACCTTCATTTGGAACTTTGTTCATGACCTAGGAAGGAAAGGGAGCCAAAGAGAAAGACTACCTGGCATCTTATAGCCTGAAGCCTCTGGGGTTTCCTTCCCCTGGAATGTTGCATCCTTGCTTTTTCACACATCTTGCACCCACAAACACATGCCCCGCTCCTGACATAGTGCACCATGCCAAAAAAAAAAAAAAAAAAAAAAAGGAGCACCCAATAATCTCTGCAACTATGCACAGAAAACTTGTACAAGAAAACACTGAGCCTGGTACTGCATTCTCCTTACAAGGATGTCAGCGGGCTTGATTTTTTCACCTATATGCCAAACAGTCACCAAAATGGAAACATCCTACTAATGGAGTTACCAGCCACAATTAGCACCATTTCCATTTGCCCTAAATAGCCAGCGATTTCACTGTGCCCTAAATAGCCACCAATCTACCTCTCCTTAATGTTAATGAAGCAGAGTAGCACTCGCACACACGAGTATTTCTAATTCAGAGGATCTGAGGGAGCCTGCACGCATCATTAACATGGAGAGCTTCATTATCAGAGGAAAGAGCCTTCCCCTGAACTTCCCCTGGCTTTATTTGAAAGAAACTAGGAGGCAATGGTCTTAATGCAAAATTAACCCTCACTTTAAACTGCTGGAAGCCTTTACAAACTGTAAGGGGAAAAAAAGGATGACTCATTGGAAAGGCTGTATTTTTATATTGAAGCAGGTTTCAATTAAGGAGCAATTTGCTCTAGAAATATGGCAGGATTGCTAGATAGGACTTTACAGTCTGAGTAACAATTTACCAATTGTAATCATATAAACTGTTATGTAATTTAGCTCAAGTGCATTGTGCAGAACTGTTCAACATAGATGGCCCACAAAGGATTTGTTAAACCAATCAACAACATCAAGCAGAACAAATATTAACTCTCCTGTTTATGTTTACCATTAGCTTACTTATCCTAAGGGTCCATATCTGTGTGTATGAAGGCAGACGCTGTGTTTAGTTCTAAATGCTTTCTGTTTGATACATTTGTGTAATAATCCATTATGATTATCCCTCTCCTAAAACAGGAAACAATATAGCATCTAACTTCAAATGGGACACCAAATGTTTATATCAACAGTACAATTTATTGTTGGCCAAATGGAGGCTAATTCCAAATTATAGCCATACCAAACACTTTACAGGTTTGATGCTAGTCCCAAGAATGGTTCATTTTACTTTAATTGCCAAGAGTCGGAATTTTCAGCTGCTTTCAGTAAATGCGTGCATCTTTGTTGAGAAAGCATTTGATTCAAATCATCCTTGTATTAGGAATCCTTCCCATCAAGCTTTTGCAAGCAGTTTTTTTGGAAAGTAACTAGATCGTTGTTCTTGAGCAGCCTCTATGGAATAGGCTTTCTGAATTTGAAGTAAAGAAGAATTGAGATTATCTCCCAGGAGCAGAGAGTCTTGTGAGCAACAAGCTAAGAGGGCTCCTTTTAAGACAACTTTTGAGTTGGCTGCTCTGGCTTCTATGTAACTCATCCTTGTTCTTAAATCAGTTCCCCAGCTTCTACAGTTTACAGGCTGGTATTTTAAGGAAAACTAAAATCAGGTGCAAATTCTGAGCTGCAATGTGGCTGGTAAGCAAGCAGTTCAAACATATTTGCACCGTAAGCATAGCAAAGACCTGTAGATGACAACTTTGTCACCCTGCTTGATGTGGGCATCAGGTAAGGGCTCTGAAGCATCCAAGATGGATTTGAAAATTTGGATGCACATACTTTGGTCATGTTTTTAGTGAACCTCTGTTGCCCATTCAGTCCTCTACAAATTACTAATATCTTATAGCTAGTAGTTCTTTGGTTATGATAGAGTGTTCCTGCCAGCAGACATAGCCTGGACCTATCTGTCCCGTAAGAACATCCCAACAGCTTGACAACATTTTCCTTGCAAGCAAAGAAAGTGTAGGGCTATCAGATGCCTCCTCAATGCTAAATACTCCCCCTGTACTCAGAAACATCCCAGCCAATAGTCAAGCTGAGGGCTAGGCTTAGGGACATGTTTTGTCTTTTTTACTCACAAGCAGGATCTGTCTTTCTTTCCACTACCCTAGACTGCAGGATAAATGGAAGTCGATCCTTTACTGGGTACCAAATTTCTCTCAGCTGCTTTGGTGGGATGACACAGAGAAAATTTTGAAGCTTAGCTGATGTGTTGGTTGACTGAACACTCAAAAGCCAACTATTAAATATTTGCTTATTTTGTTTATCCACCTTATGTCACAGGAGCCTTGAAAAAGGCTGGGTTATGAGGCCAAGTGAGCACACATGCTGCCCCATGTGTGAATCCAGTCATCTACACAGGGAGGATACATGACCAGAGAGCAGCTAAGCATGTACACATTGAGTAAAAAAAAAAACGGTGACAGTCAGGGTGTTTCACAGCAGGCGGGTGTTCATCTGAAGGCACCACAGTAAGTAAATATCAAAGGAAAAGCAAAACTAGAGTAACCATTTGAACTCTCTTCAAGACTCAAAGACACGGAGGTAGGGGGTGTGCTATTCTTTTCACTCTAAGCCATCAGCAGCGCCTGGGTTTGCAGCAACTGAATGCATGCACTACAGGAGAGGATATTAGACCAGATTTAAGAATTAAGGCTATAAAGAAGAAGTTAATCTTTTCTTCTGCAGCAGACTAAGAAGAGGGAAGCAATAAAGGGCTCGAACTACAAGACTGGTGCTGAGCAAGTCCCAGGTTTCCCCAGCAAGAGGGGGAAAGCAACTGAAAAGGGAACAAGAGGTGAACTTCCTTCTGGTGCGTGCGGTTGCAAAGTGTTTGGAGTCCCCGTTGCCGCAAGGTGCTGCCTGGCTGCCGATTATTCTAATGCACTCCTCTTGTAAAAATTATGCATAATGTGAAGAAACTTTTAAAGTCACTTAATCATGTTATGACAATTTTTTAATGAAAATTTGTTTTAATATTAATAGAGACTCATATTTTCACTCTAATATGGGTAGCAGTGGCATTTGGAGCAGCCGTATCTAGCCTGCAGCCATGCTGTGCTGTGCCATGGCATAAGCTGTTCTTCAGACTACTCAATAACTTTCCCACATATAAATTTATAAAGGCTTTTATAAGCTTCAATTACATTTTTAAAAGACATAAAAACCCTCTTTAAAGGTTGTTTAAGTGACACATTAGTTTAACTTTCAACTGGACTTCGTGGAGAAGGCTTTTGTTACAGCAATGCAGCCTTGGAAATGGATCCCAGTTACCCTGGAAGTTGTTGGGTGAAGAAATTCTGGACAGAGTCACTAAATGCTTAATGTTCTCGTCTTCTACAACAATCACAAAAAGGGTTCCAAGGGTTTTTCTCCAACAACAAAAATATATATATCATTTTTCTAAACACATTTTGGGGAAGAAAAAAAAAATTGTGCCAATACGTTATTGTACTCTGGTAAATTAAAGAGCACAAACATAAAGAGTTGGGCTCTAGCTTTCAGTTGTCCACATTTTACTCTTAACTTATTAATATGGTACTGGTCATGCTTTCGGCTTGCATCAACCAGTCCTATCCCAGACAAATCCCAAGCAGAGGAACATTCCCAAAAGGTAGCGCTGATGCAACTTGCCTGATCTTTTGGAGAGAAAGAAGGTTAATAACTTGGCTGTTGCCAAGCCTTGCCAGTTGTCCTCAGAGTCAGGGAATGAACCTGAGGTTGCTGGGTTAGAGGTAACCACGGTGTACCAAGCTGTCTCCCTCCTATGCAAGCAAATCACAGAATGTTTTAGCTTGGAGTGGACCACTAGAGGTCATCTGGTTCAAACCCCTGCTCAAGCAAGGTCACCAAATAGTGGTTGCTTGTTTTCTGCCCTCCCTCCTTGCCATAACAGGACTCCTCTCTCAAAATCCATTAACTGCCTTTAAGATTTTTGGATCTGGAGTCCAGTCTTTGGGGGATGCAAAAAAAAAAAAAAAAAACACCGTGCCAAGCACCTCACACTATTCATTCAGGAGCACAGAGACTGCATTACCCTAGAGCAAGAGAGCTACTGAGCACAAGAGATGAAATGGTTTTATTGTTATTGCCAGAAATCTTCTCCTTGTACAGTATGACTTCATATCAAAGTGAGGATGCTCTTGTGCTAACACTTCAGTCTGATGATCAGCAAATGTGGCTTCAGTGTTTAAAGCTTGGACTTGAGGCTTGCATATCATTTTTCACCCCTGGTTTTGATTGTCCCCCATCCTCCCGACAGCAGGGACTTAGCACAAATTGTAAGTACAATGAGGAACTAGCAAGTTGCAGATTTGACAGGTCATGTACTCCAGAGCTGGTAGAGCACCACTGAAGGGTTTTATTTCCACAGCAATTCTTTGCTTATCAGAAACTGAAGAAACCCAAGCATCAGTACCTAAACAATACTTTAATCTTTTTACTGATGTTAGATGAATCCAAGAGACTGTATTGCTAGGAAATTCTTCCTGTCACCCAGCCTATCTTTCTTATTCTGTCTGCTCAACCTCTGCCAATTGCTCCTAGTCATGTTTTGTTGTATTAATCCCAAACTATTCATTTTTTATTATGAACACTCTTCAAATACATCTGGACAAAATTCACCGTTTCCTTTTCTTCCCCACCCCCTCATCCTCATGTCATGCTGTGGATATTTTATTAATTGACTTGCATCCTTCATCCCCTCCAGCTCCTTTTGCTTCCCACCCTGTTTCTCCACCAGGTCCATTCTGGAGAGTTGTCTCTGTGACCGAAGCCTCCTGGACTCACTGCTTTGAACACCAGCTGTTGCCTGCTCTGCTTGGCTGCCTGCTGACAGTCTTTCAACTTAACATGACAGTGATTTGGCTGGTAGGAGCTACTCACGAGAGAGGATCTGGAAGCAGCACAGAGAAGATGTTTTCAGTCTCTCAGGTTACTCTTGTGAGTACATAGTCCTCAAGAGGGCAGGCTAACAGCTGGCTACTGGGGCTGCCAAGTATCTTTGACACAAATTGACTTCCAGCTCATGTAGGTGAATAAGAAAGGAAAGGAAGGGGACTTGCTGGAAATAAGAGATTGATATAAATCATATCAAGGGGATTGGGCACTTCAGTCACTTATATGATCATATCATCTCATGGTGGTAGGGGGACGGTTGGACTAGATGATCTTGGAGGTCTTTTCCAACCTTAGTGATTCTATGACTATCTAATTCAGCAATTTACACGGAAGACAAAGTTTAGACCAGGGTTCAAACCACAATGGTGCAGATGAACTCCTATTTGTACTTGTTCTTCTTACACCCCTTTTGATGCAAGGAGGAATGATGTGTATTGAAGACATTACCTGTCATAAAATATTATTAGATATCGTGGCAGTGCCCAAAAGTACTCATATCTATACTAAGTGTGGTGAGAAACTACACCAACCACACACTATTGAGCAAAGATCTCCAGTCCATATAATCAAGGTTAAAAAGTGGCTAGAAAAGGAACTAGATTGCATAAGACCTCATGCTGAAGTGATCAAGAAAGACAACTAGCATAGTAGTATTTTGCCATCTAATCAGTACACGTTGTTAAATCAGAACAATTCCAAACTCTTAATTTAGTGCAGCCTTTTGTTTTCACTAGTTGAAACAAATAAGCACATCCAAAGCCTGCAGGTAGCTGAAAGTCATATAGTTTCCCACTTCAAAGGAACACATGATAATTTTTTTTCCCTATTTGCAAAGGAAAAAAATATTTCTTCTAAAACATGAGTTGTAAGATAGAAATGAATTAATAACAGAGCTTTGACAGAGCACTTCAACATTGCTGCCTGTGTACTACAAACCTTAAAAAGCAAAAAATGGCGAATGATTCAAACTCATACTTTGAAAAGAAAGTGAAATGTTGAGTGGAGCACTGGGAAGGGAAGATGAGCATGGAGTGGTACTCAGATTATTAAAATCCTTTTTTCTCCCCTTTTCTTCTTATGCCAGGAGTTCTTCTAATATAACAGAAATGGTGAAAGTACTTGGCTGAGCAGTATTTCTCCACTGGATCCCTTTAACTGCCAGCTGCTTATAGGCAAGAGCAAATCCAGCTTGGGGAGGCAAGTGAAGCAACAGAAGTGTGCTGGGATGGTACTCAGGAGCCAGTGGGAAAGAGCTGGACTTCAGGACTGGGTTATTACAAAGGTGGGATATAAGATGATACAAGTAGGAGGCTGAACTCTCCAGAACAATTTTTATGTCTCCAGAAAAAGAAAAAAAAAAATAAAAGGTTAAAAGTAATATTCTGTTGCAAACTTACAGTAGGCATGGCAGTGCAAAGAGATACCAGCAAAGCAGACACGTAGCTTACATCATAAGGCGTGGTTTTATCCATACAGATCTCCTCCAACAAAACTGTCTCATCCATTCATAGGGTATGTAAGCAGTCAGACGCAAACCTGCAGCTACACCTCTATGGGTAAGCTAACTGGTGCTGTGACCTATCCTTCGGCCTTGAGACCACATGGTATGGCCCAGCCGTACAATATATTCATACAATATAACTCCTGCAGCCTCCAAAAAACACAGACAGATACAAATTGCCCTACTGGAAATGGTCCCTGGGTCAGGTTAAATTACATGGGAGTGGCATAGCTGTCATGGCCAAAACTGTGCCAGGGACCATTATGATCCTTTAATAATAATAATAAAAAAACTATATATGAAACTGGGAATGGATTCAAAACTAAGTAAAAAAGAGAGACACACTGCATTTACATATATATATATATATACACATATACATATATACATGCAAGAACACTCTCTGTGTATGCCTTATGCCTTATTTCTTATGTCTTATGTCTGCATGTCTTATTTCCCCCAAAACCAGTGTAGAAGGCAGGTAGAGGAAAATCTTGGCATTCAATTTAGGATTAAGGCACCTAAGTGCCTATAGATGTTTATATGTGCTTTGGGTAACTAAATACCCATTACAGTCACTAACATCATAGTAAGTACAGTCAAGAGAAGCCCAAATAGCAATTCAGCTGACTGGCCCCAAAGAGAGGGACCAGAGAAACAGGCATCTGGTGTTTTTTAAAATGTCTCTAGGAATCCAAAATATCAGAGTGAGATGGCAGATCTGATACAGCACCTGTGAGAGAGCCTTGATCTTCTGCTACTAGAGTGACAAAGTGAGTCATTATGATCAATTTTAAATGTCACCAGACACCTTTGCATGGGCAACCAAATCAAGGACCCAGGTTTCCATCAGCCATAGTAGGACACATTGTCAATATCCACATGGTGACTACACATGCTCTTCAATAAAATATCTAAGTTTTTATGTCTTAACTCAATTTGAATTCACTCATATTGTATTTTTGGCTCACCTGCCAAATCATTCCCGTAATATTTGAGTGCTGAATAAGCTTAGAGCTATATCACAATTTTACTGCAGTTGCTTTCATCTACAAAGTGATTCGTTCATTTATGCTTTGGCTTCCTCCACCATTTAAGACAAAGAAATGTTGCTGTTGTTTTGTTTTTCTCCATTTCAGTCTATAAACAGTAGTATTATCACAAGTGCCCATTGTAATCAAGTGGAAACTGGTATCTTAACTAATTCAGAAGAGCAATTAACTAGTTGTCAAGAAAGCCCTGCCTCCCACAGTAATAAAAGCTTACTTTTGAGTTTCATATCTCCCTTGAACCATTGTTTGATTCCATAATATTGATAGTGAGCCATAATCACATAGACTGAAACAGGTTTGATGATCTGAACTGACTACATGTACCTCACAGAAAGCAAGGAACAGCACAGAGAACTTGTGGATGTCCCATCCCCAGAGGTGTTCAGATCCAGACTGGATGAGGCCCTAGGCAACCTGAGTGGGTGGCATTCTTGCCCATGGCAGGGGGTAGGAACTGGGTGATCTTTGAGGTCCCTTCCAACCCAAACCATTCTATGATTCTGTGATAAGAGACATGGCTACAACAGAATGGCAGAAAATTATCTACCAGAAAGTTTTCTTTTAATTAAATACGTCGTGAAGTTATTATATCCTCTGTACAATATGTCTGTTCATTGCATGACAGCTGGGCCCATGAAATAATAAAATGCTTATGGAACTTACAAAGAAATGAAATTAGATGCCAGAAATATTCTGCTGAAGACATGAAAAACTAACCTATTTGTGACCTCCTATCCTTTGGGAACTGTTAGGGAAATCTCTCACAATGAGTATAAAAGGAAACACTCTCAGAGCATGACTTAAAATATAATTAAATTCAAACTTTTTTCTACATTTTATCAACAGTGGAGGTGTTCTCATGATCTATGTCTACTTTATATTTCAGCAGTCAGAAAATCTTGGCAAAGTTCCCAATTCACCCACTAAACCTGACTGTGGCTAAGGCTTGGTCATCAATCTCACTTTGAACATTAATGTGTCAGTGTCCACCTTGAGCTGGATTCTCAGTACTACAAAAGCCCATTTATATCCCTCTGGTAATTTGAAGAGGGACAAAATAGAGATATACCACAATCACCATTCAAAAGTCAACTTAACACTGCCAGAACTGTCTCCAGACAGGATCAAGACTATAGATAGAAAACCGGGGTAACAAAGATAACAAGCTTGCCGAGAACCTCAGAAGAAAATCAGGTTTGGACAGGCCATGCCCAAGTTAGTAAACAAAATAAACCAAAGACTGTCCTCTGGCCTAGAGGCCAAGTTGTATTTATAATTTTTGTAGCTGTCCATACAGCTAAGTTCCCTCATCTAAACTGTGATGACTACATCCAAATTGCCACTTAGGAATGGTCCCTGTGTTGTCACTCAAATTGTGCCTGGGAATAGTCTGGGCAAGAACAAGAAGTCACACCAAAAATGGTGCCAGAGATCATGTGTACAACAGCACGAACTGTTATATGCCAGTGCTCAGGATTTTATCCTGACCTCATTTACGGCCCAGCAAAGAGTCTTGGGATTGAGTTTAGAAACAGCATCTCTCTCAATATAAAACATAGCAAGTGATTTCTTTCAAAAGACAAATGGTTACTTACAAATGAAGAGACATACGGTGAAAAACAACGTCCCTGCCACAAACGCTGCCACCAGAAGCTTGACTGAAATTGGCACTGGCTGTGCATGAAGCCCCAAGGATGTCTGTAGAAGGGAGGAGACGACTTCCTTCTTGTCCAGTGACAGATCCATCAAGATCTTCAAGGATGGCAGAGTGAGGAAAGGGGAAGGACACTTGGAAAGGTGAGTTGGTGAAGGTCAGATGCTCAGCTCTCACTGTAAACCCACCTGGGGGGAACAAGCAGAAGTTCAGAAACAAAGACAAACCTCTTCAAGGTCTGAAAGCTTCTCTGGAGAAAAAGAGATTAGCTTCACTTCACTATCACTTTGGAAGAGTGTTTGCTAAGTCAATGGCAGAGGGGAATTCAGAAAAAAAATAAAGAAATAGAAAAAGTATGTTCTGGCCAGGTCCCACCTGTCCAGCTTCCTGCTGTGACAGGACTTGTTACAGGCTCCTCTGATCCAGGTTCTGCTCTTCCAGTATCTCCTGAGTTTTTCCAAAAACCTCTTCATAAATACCATTGTCAAAAGTTATCATCCCCAAAACAGGAATACTTATAGATATTTTCTGCCCTGTTTATAAGGTAAGGGCTGCTTATCTGTGTGTGCATATGTTCAGCACCTGGCAGGATAAAGCCTTGGCTAATAAGTGTGGCTGGAGTATGTTTTCACTACTGTAACACTGACAGATACAGCAAGGAGGAATATTCATGTGGGCTAAAGCACAGAAAGTTTTTGAACACATTAATAATTTCAGGAGTGTCCAAAAATTATTGCCCCATGTACCTTAACATGTCAGCTTTGGCATGAGTGTTCATGTGTCAAATTTGGTTACTATTTGCCTATCATATTGTCAGTTGTAGCCTCTCTGAGTCAGATTTTACTATTCCTCTTGTCCTTTGATCTCACTCACCTCCTGAAGTCTTTTTCTCTGTTATGTTATTGTAGGGCAGTATAAGTTTATATATAAATATATTTAAGAGGTAATTGCAGTTGGAATGTTCTTCAAAGAGCCTTTGGGTACTTCTTCAAAGCTCAAAAGGATGCTTAGTTTACATATATTATCTTAGGCAAATTCACTGAAGGTTTAGGCTGGCCTGAGGTTGTAGCTTGGTAAAATTGTGTGTGGATGCACCATAGTTATTAGACAAATCATTGCTCTTGAAATGTTACGTCCCAAAATGAAGAAGCAACAAGTCAAAATATTAAAAAAATATTCCAAAGTCCCACTGAGAAAATAAAATCAGTGCAAAAATAAGGCCACCTTTTTCTCAAAGACATGTACAATATGTGGCTCTGACTAAATGCTGAAGAACTTACAACCTGACCATGAGCAGATCAGAACAGCTGAAGGGTCTTGTTCAGCCCGACAACAATGTCAGCAAAGTGCACACACTAAAAAAAATCTAAGTATTATTGTGAATTGTTGTGCATATCACTACAATCCTGGTTCAGGAATTTTCTCACTTCATCTGAGCTGCACAACAAGCACAGTATCTATCTTGCAGCTCCATATCACCCTCCTATGCTCCATCACCCTGCAAACAGGTAAGAGCTGTTATCTTGGCATCCCAGGTGGGAAGGTGATGCAAAGAGAATGACATGTTTGAAAACTACATACTGCACTGAAATATCAGTAAAACGTATATGCAAATAACTCAAAACCTAACTCTGGATAACTTGTCTATAGCAAACATAGTAATAAGATAACTAAAGCAAAACTGGGGACAGTCCTCTTCATCATTGCATAAAACATTTTCCAGGATTCTGATGAAATCTCTATTAGTGATTGTCTGATGAAGCTAAGACCTTCTAAAAATATGAATCCAAAATGGATGCAGCCAAGGACTGTTCAAGCACTGCTAAATAAGTGTAGATTGTACTCACCCTGCCCTTGGTAACAGCCAGAACAGGTCATGATTGCTGTGCAAGTGTCTATATCAAAGTTCCTGAAAGCTGTGTTGGAGATGAATAGTTGGTATCTTTTGGGAGTTTTCAGTCCTGCAGACATGCAGGTTCCACCCTGAAATGAAGAAACAAAGAGAACTGAGAAACAAATCAACACATGAATCTCCAGGTCTTAGGAGTCCATGATGCAGTAGCTGGGAGAAAAAGAGGTGACCGCACTTGATCCCCTGGTTCTGGAGCTATTTGAAGGACACTTATAACCATTTGCCTTGCAACTTGTGGCAAGTAACATCTGTTTAATTTACTATTTACATTACGCAATAGTGTTCCTTTCAGTCCTGCCTTCTGCATACTAGGTAAGGTTAGACATCTGAAGGGAGATAGAACTGCACATTCCCTGTGAAGAAAAAATCCACCTGGAAGGCACAGCAAGCAGATTCATTTACATCCCTTTTTACTTTACTTTGTCTTGTCCATCAGGCAGGAAATTTCCATACTTTATAAAGCCAATTATCCTATTTTAGGTTCCAAGAAGAGCCTGACAGCTGAGATTCAAAATATTTTTGCATGACTGGGGATCTGTGGGAAGAATTTAAGCTGGACATGTGAAAAGGAAGAGCAAAACACACAAACAATGAGAAACACAAAAATAAAACTAGATTTAACGGTGATTGGAGGCCATGACAGAGAGGATAAGTGCACATCACTGCCCATTTATCTTGGAGACAGGCTGGGAAGAAGGAAGTACTTTATGCCAGTGGGTAGCCTAGAGGATAAAGAGCTGGTAGGAACATGTGATGCTGTTTCTGAGGCCAATAAACAGTTTTGCAGAACAGATCCCAAAGGCTGTAGCAGAATATCAAGGGAGAAATCAGCCCCGTGTGAAAATTTGGAATGAAATGGACTTTTAGAAATAGTTTGTCACTTCAAAGGAGTGGTACTATTTTTAATCTCATTAAGAAGCAGTGTCTCCATCACCTCTCTTACTTCGAGGCAAAAACACCTGGGATGATGGTCCTGGTCCTTGGGTCATCCTATTCCAAGTCACTGCTAGGTAGAAAAACCCTAGCTGCTGGTAATAAATTATTCAGAACTCTATGCTTTTTTTCTGCTTACACTTGCCTATTCTTCCACCCCAGCCCCATTTCTATCACTTTTAATGATCAGTAAGTAGAAGAAGAGTGTGAGATGGTAATTCCTCCCCTAGTGTGTGTCACCTGTCTCAGACCTTCTAGTTTTTCACAAATGGCTCTACAAATGGCTTCACAGAGGTATTAAGTTGCTTTATAAAGCAAGGGAGGAGCTGACTGAATGTCCATGAAGGTAACCCCTTGCCTTTTACAGGCCCTGGATCCGGCTCTGCCACTAATATGTTAATTGATCAAAGCTCCGGTTTTGATATGTCCTGATATTTCTGGAAAACAATCTTGGTTTAAAGCACCTCTTTGAAAAACTGGAAGGGCTAGCAGAGAGAAAAATCCAATGTTCCCATTAAATTAATGTCACAAAGTTTTAATTGATATTAAAGAGACATCATTATTAAAGGGAGAATTACATAAATTAAGATGTAAATTATGACAAGGAGGCTCTTATCAAGAGATAATCAAAGATAATCACCCCCCTGGGGTGCAGCAAGAAACAAGGCACAGCTGAGTGCCTCTAAATCTCTTAACAAGTACAGCATCAGAGTCCTTCCATGTATCCTGCAAAGCAAAAACACACACATTTGTGTCTGAAAGTCATTGTGTCATTGGGCCCCTGTAGGACAGGGAGGACAGGAGAGGCTTTCAGGGAGGCCCTCAGGGAAGCACTGTAGGACAGGATGCTTTCAATAGGCCCACTGCAGAGATTTCTTTCTGTAAGCTTCTGAGGAAAAGTCATTTAAAACTCTTTTTCTGCTGGTCAGAGAGCAAATTAATTTTATGAACAGCAACAGAAACCCAAGCAGGGGAAAGGGGACCTCAAAATTGCAAACAAGCATCTGTGGCCAGTTGTAACTAAAATTCCTTCATCATCTATGTTATTAATCTATGTTACTAATCTGTTAACAACCTCATAGCACCCAAAGGACTTTGTTCAGCTGCCTAAAGAAATAAGAGAAGATCGTATTTATTGCACAAATAAAAATGTTATTTTTTGGTGGCATTTTTCATTCTTAAGTAAATAAGCAGCACTATGTGTTCCAGGTGAACCGATGATGGTATGAGAGAGCAGAGGAAACCAGATAACTAGAAAAGAAATCAAACCTATTATTGCCCTCATCATTCTCCATTCTCAAATCAGTAAACTAAATTCAGTTTTATATGGTTAAATGGTGCATGCATGTTACTGAAAATTATTTATAGGAATTATAAACAAGGAAGACCTTGTTTAAACAAAAAATGTGATTTCTCTTTAAAAAATAGTTTCTGTGAAAAATAGGGAAAAAATAATAATACTTAACTTACTAAAATCCTCCATAATTGAACCCAAGTCATATTTTGGTTTGACTTTTAAATGTCATTTTATATTTATAAAAAAAAAAGAATATACATTATAATATAAAATCTTTCAATGTTTCAAAATTCAAACAGAAAAATCAAAGACCTTGCTTCAAGTTTGTTTAAAAACTCTTTGAAACTTTCATACCATGATGAAAAATGGCTTAGAACAAAAAATGCTGATTTTTCCTGCAGAATGCAAACTCTAGTTTCTCAACAGCTGATGTTTATTCAGCTCTGTACCATCAGCTGGTAATGAATGGAGTGCCTGAAAAATGATGCAGGATCCAGCTGATCAAATGCTATTTCTCTTCTGCTGCTGCCAGCAGAAGCAACAAAATCCCTGGTTCCAGCAGGCACTGATGCTGCAAGTTTCTCTGTTTCATCACCAAATCATTGTCCCTTGCAGGTGCTGCTGCTGCAGGCATCATTTTTCCAAGCAGCAGAAGACAGCTAGAGGACTAAGTGTATAGATCAGTGCCCAAAACTCATCCTGAAGCCATTTCTTTTCCTCCCTATGCACAAATTCAAAAGTCAAACTTTACCTAAATTGCCACGGAGCATGGACTTTCAGGTTGCTTATTTGTTTCTCTAAATTTCTGTTTGAAGGGTTGTTGTGCAACTCAAGAGACACTGAGCTAGTTCCTGCAGCGCTTACCTTTTGCCCAATGTGTCCAATTAAAAAACTATTAGCTACAGATGTGTTTCCCAGGCTTTCGACGATGTCAATGCCAAAGTCTGTGCAAGCATAAATCCGGAAACTCTGGAGTATGAGGTTGCTGCTCCTGAAAATCTATATAAAAACATAATAAAGGAATAAAACCAATAATTTTGAAAGACTGTGGTTTATAACTGTGCTCTTCTTATAATATAGTAGAGAGGGTGAGAGTGCAAAACAACTGAATTTATATTTATTATTTGAGAATCTCCCCTTAATTTCTTATTTTAGCTTTCAATTAATAATACAAAAAACTTTTACATTCTGCCAATTTGTTTTCATATTAAAATATAAAAAAACTGTATGAAATAAAATCAGAGAATTGGTAACAAACAGGGTAAAATTGCTCCAAATGTCAGGATTTTCATGACTTCAAAGAATAATAGTGTAGTGTTAATGTTTATAGCGGAAAGATGCCTTGAAAATAACCAGAGGTATTGCTTACAGTCACCTAACTGCTAGAAGACTGTTCCTAGAGCTAGCTTAGGGAAAGAAGCAGAATAAACTTGGTCATTAATGTATGCTGGGACAGTAATGTACAAAGAAATTACAAGCTAGGTGGAGAAAATCACAGGAAAAAAAAAAAAAACTGCGAAGCATCCTTTTGTTGTATTTCTTTTCATACAAGTAACCTTTGCCAGAGAGAATATGCCACTTTAATGCACTTAAAAATTGAACATCTTCAAAGGAAGTGCCATAGGATGAGTTAAACTAGAAAAAATGCCTTACAGAGAAACACCTACAATCTCTTCAGTTTATCAAACAGGGGCTTAAAAGGGTCACAGACTCTGAGTACCAGTATGAAAATAAAATGTCAGATAATAAAGTTCTTTTTTGGCAGTGGTTACTTTTGTTTTGTTGGGGTTTTTTGTTTGTTTGTTTGTTTGCCTATTTTTATCATATCAAGTCATAGTGATCTACAATAGCTGGAAATGAAGCTAGACAAATTCAAACAAAAAAGTGCACATTTTTAACAAGGATAGAAAAATTTCCATGCAAACCATTAACCCTATGAAGGCAGCAGATCTTTCACCAACTGCAATCTTTACAAATACCTCAGATACACTGGGAGGATTGTTTTGTCTGTATTATAGTGACAGACATACATCAGATGGTTAGAGAGTCCACTTCAGCTATCCATGATGATAATTTTTGTTCTGCACTGAAGCATAAGGATTGCTCACAAATTGTGTTTCTGGCTTCATCACCAAAACCTCCAGCTGAGGGGCATGGAGACACAGGCATGAGAGGTTTTACAGCAATTGTGGCCTATTTGCAGCCTGGAAGTCTTTATAGATATGGTACACATCTAGAGATCAAATAACATTTCCTGAACGCCACAGAGGACAGTCAAGATACAAATACCTGGGCTCCACCTTGGCTGCTCCAAGCTGTGAAACTGTTGAACTGAACAGGGCCATTTGGGCTGTCTGGCAAATATTCTGGGTACACAAGCAATCCATGCCTGTGTAGGAAAGAAAGCAAAGGACACTGCTTCTTTACAGTGCATGTGTTCATGGCCACATTTTCCTACTTATCAATTGATATCTAAAATCTTATAACAATTCTCTGCACAAGACTTTACCCTTTATTCAAAGACTAAAACCTCGGGGACAGCAGTATTTATTTTAGGCATCTAATAATGAAGGAGATGTTACTCGATATTTGTTTTCTATTTAGGAGAAGGCACATCAGAGCGAACAACCAGCATGCTGTACCCCTGACAGGCACTTACTGCAGCGCATTCCCATCATGCTTTCAACCAGTGTTGGCTTCAGGTGAGTCCTAAGTGAATCTGTATGGATTATTCCTTTCTCAATCTTGGATTCAAACAACTTTGAGTACGCTCTAAAAGTATGTATTCCTGAATACAGTCCTTGGTCTGACCTTCTCAGAGATTTTAAATCCAGATTATTAGCCTGATTCCCCCAATACAAGTGACTCCATCCACTGATTTATAGCACAATGACATTCTTTACCATGATTTCTGTTTTAGGGAAGCACAGGCAAAAGCTGTAGTGAATAGTTGTTGCTGGGTACTACAAGAACTAGAATTACATGTAACATCGGGCATACATACAGTACCTTTTAGCCTGTTAGACTGCAAAGTGCTTATTTTCCATTTCAACCTATTTAATCAGAGGCTAAACTCTTAACATGGATTAATCGTGCTGCTATTCTATAAAGCATCTGGAGGTAAGAAATGCCAGTGTCATATCTCTAATGTTGGCCTGTAACACATGTTAAATATCTGTTCTCTTGCATGCCGTCCTCTTCTGCTCAAAATGCCTGGCATACTTAAAAATGAGCTTTATATTCAACACAGGAGTACATGCTTCAGTGCTTTGCTGTTAAATGGTTGACGAGGAAATGTGTTAAATGTAGTACTGTAAACTATATCAGCACAGAAGAACTCAGCGAGTTAACAAATTGGGCTTGTTAAAGAAGACAAAAGGACTGTATTGAAACTACTAAGGAAACCACTCACAATCAGACCTGGAAAAATAGCCCCAACCACATCGCTGTCCATCACTGACTTTGCTCTGCTGTTGAGAATTCTGCTTAACAAGAAAGAAAGCCCTTTAAAAGATGCAAAATTGAAGAAAAAATCCTGAAGAGAGAGGAAAAGCTTTTTCTGCTCTCCACTGCAGTACCATGCGCAGCAGGAAAGTCTTTTCAACCAAAGGTCCCCAAGTACCTTGTGCAGGAATGGGCGACGTTCTCACTGAAGGATAGGAGAGGCATTTTGGATGGTCCCTCAGGGGACAGATGAAATAAATACCCATACCCAGCAGCACACACAGTGTTACCCTGCAGAGAAACATATACAGTTGTGAAAAAGATTATCACAGATTTCTGAAAATTAACATAAGTTTCAGAAGAAAAATGCAAAATGCAAATTCTGATAAGTCAGGCTGACAGAAGCTGGTACCTTGTTTCTGTATCTATGCTCTCATCCTGTTCTTGCTCCGTCCTTGGGCCAGGCTGACAAAAACCTGCTCTCAAACCAGACAGCAAGGGCTGGCCTAGCAATAGGAACTCCTAACAGAAAAATGGTATTGACAGCAAACTATACTTTTCCCTGATTTACTTCTCAGTCTGCATATTTCTCATGTCAATACAGGAAAAAGAAACATTGGCATTGAAGAAGTGACACCCTGAAAAGTAAAGACAAAGCAAAGAAATACATCTTCATGCTATGTTAGTGTCTGAACAATTAAACTTATTCAGATCTGTGATAAAACACTTGGGTTTGATTCTTTTTTACAGGTTAAGTGATTAGCCATGGGGAGATTAATTCACTGTGAATTAAAACCTCTTAATGAAGAAATTCTAGAGTTGCTTTCTTTGCAAAGAAAAATGAAGTGAACATAAGGCTTATAATTAGGAGTTTAGTTCTTGCAGAGTCTGTAGCAAGTGGGTTGTGCTGGAGGTTTTACAGTGGTCTAGGAGATTTTCTACTCCAGGGCAAATACCTGCTCTTACCTGCTTATTTTGGACAGTAGGCAAACTGACTTGTATTTGGATGTTGTCTATACAGGGATGCTTTCATGCATGCATCTGGCCATGATCCCCCTCAACTGTCTTAGATGTGTAAAATTTTGATGCTGAAGTCCAGGCTGCTAAACTTAGGCTCCCTTTCCAGGAAAAAAAGTAAGGTGTAGGCATGTCCAGAGGGCAATTCATCCTGTCTAGACTTAGATAAGATTAATTGCTCTCTGGAGGTACCTAGTTCTCTAAAGGGAGTCTAAGATGAGCTTTCTTGCAGCTATAAGAAGAGCTTGCTAAGATCGGGACTGACATCCAGCAACTACCATTCCTAGGTCACCGGACAGTGTTAAAACACTAATGGCTTTTTGGTCCCTGACGGTCCAAATCAAAGCTGAACCTGGTGACCCAGAGGTGAAAGCCTGCATATTCCAATTACTTTCTCCTGACCCTTCCAAGCGTGTTCCCTGCAGTCATGATCTCTGACATCTGTCAAGCAACAGAGAGATATCAATAACCAAAGCACTGCTCTCTCCATCCCCTGGTAAAGCTGCTGCTTTTTTCCAAAAGTGCAGCCAGAGAACCTTTTTCTTTAACAAAATGCTTCTGCAGTCCTGTCACATTATTTCCAGGATCTTTTACTTGTGACTCCAATCATGCATTCTGCAGATGATTCATAAGGAAAAACTGCATATTTATTCAGCCAGCTAGTGGCTGGAGGGCAGGGGTTTTAGGCAAGGAGGGAATTTTGTGTGGAAATCAATTCTTTGTGGAAGTCAGTATATTATGAATGTCCGTGCAACCAAAATTCCAGAGAGAAATTACCTCCTCGAGCATGCCAAATACCTGGAGGTATGCACCGCAAGTCAGTAAAATAAGTGGCTGACGTTTAAAGTGTCTCTTAACTGTACAACCCCGCAAATGTAAATATTTCATGAATTTGTTTTAAATGATTGGGGCTCAAAGTGTTGACCTTATAGATGACATTAAAGCTCTGGAGAGTACGTCCAGCACTGTTCCCCCAGTTTCAGAGCCTGGTAGGATGCAAGGAGTATCCCCAGTGGGCTCACTTCAACATGTACACAATTTGCAAAAGGTTTTAGAAAAGATCTCAGTAGGAATGAAATGGTGGGAAACAAACAATGCCAAACAGATGCAGCCTCACCTCTTTGGTATTGTGGAGAATGGCTGAGTTGGGTGGTGCTGGGGAACAAAATCACTTATCAACAGCATGGCCATCAGTCACTCCTCTGACATGGAAGCATGGGTTGATCTCCGCCCTGCTCATTCTTGTTAAACTGTTGCCCAGTCTTCAACATCATTGCAAGAAAGGAAAGAGAGCCTGCTGGCTGAATTTCTTAAAACCTAATTTGTATGTTGTTATGTAAGAGCACTGCATGCTGGTGCTGAGATTTAAGGGCATTGAATGTTTATGAATAGGAAGTTACTATAAAAAAAGCCTAAGACATACTGGGCCTAAGATAAACGAGAGAAGTTGTTGATTTTTCTGGTGTTTTTGTTGTTGTTTGGTTTGGTTGGTTTTTGCCTGCACACAAGAATAGAATGAGGGACACATGACATTTACTTCAGTGACAAAACAGCCAGTAGCAAAGAGAGGCATCTTCTGTTCCACTTGCTGATACCAGACAAGAAACCAGCCTGCTAATGAAATTGTCTTATGTCACTAAACCAGGACTTCCATACTTTATTAAAAAAAAAAAAAAAAAAAAAAAGCTAACTTTGTCATAACCATTTTGCACTTCTACTGTATAAAATTTTATCTAACAGCTTGATTCACAAATGCACTTAAGAGCTTAAGTCAAATGGAAACCTGTGGGAATTGGGTCTCTGAATGTCTTTGTAGGCTCAGGTTTGAGTGACTGCTGTGTCCCAATTTCAACACCGTTTAGGAGACCACTGATTTTCAAGGAAATTTAAGCTCTTCAGTCACCGATGCAAATTTAGGCTCCCAAGTAAATTCAGCAGATATGAAAATCTTGTTGCAGGACTCAGTGTGAAAAGTTTAACCCATCAAGTACAGAAACTGTAACACGGTCTGGACCTAAAGCGCTCTGTCTACCTTAGCTGTAATCTTTGCTTTAAAGACTGCAGCCTGTAAATTTAAAACCAATGATTGAAAGATGAAAATCTGGAGAAAACAAACAAACAGCCAATCAATCAAATAAACAAAAAACATAACACTAAAATCTAGAAGGCAAATTTCTATTCTATGTCATGGCTTGGAAGCTAGGCAGTGGAAAAATGAATCTTGCCCATTATTAGTCTTTGAACCTCCCTGTTCAGTTAAGATTATAACCACCTAAAAAGCAGTATGCAGTAGTTAGTGAGTTGTTTTACCAGATAAAAGGTGCCTAACTGTGTAACACCATGGTCCTAGTGCTGGACCAGCATCCCTTGATTTAGTGATTAACATCATACTAAGAAAAAGTCCACAGGATATGGGGGCTCTGATTGGAAAAAGGTATAGCTTTTTCTCTTACTATACGCATCCTTCCATGTCTTCTACTGAACACAATACTTATTGTAGAACAGTAAGTACTCCTAATAACAATTTTTTAGCTGGATAACTTCTTTGTATTTTCCTTAGAGCCAACTCTCTCGCTGCTGCAGTGCCTCAGATAGCCCACTCCAAGAAACTGCCGACACTGAGGTATATCAGCAACCCTTCAAGGGCCATCTGCTATTCTGCCTTGAGTAAGACAGCTTTGGAGAGCAGGCTTAACCCTGATATTTGGCTGCACAGCCACAGATGCAGCTTTGGGCGTATCTACAAAGACACATGAACTGAGAGAGCTCTGCAAATGTTCTGAAAACCCACCACAGTCAGTTCACACGTACCCATAGAGATAATTGCAGCAACCCTTTGCAAAAGCTGAGCCACTGGCAATCCAGCAGACAGCTCCAGGGTAAGTCAGTGCATGATAGTACAAAACTGTGTTTAATGGAGCTGAAATTCATGTGATTCTGCCTCGTTGTTGTATTTTTAACCATATTTGATAGTCTTAAAAATGATAAATACACCCTTGAGGGAAGTGCAGGAAAGTCCTCTCCTTCTTCCTAAGTACTATTGGCTTCAGACTACCATAGGAAATGTGTTGTTCTCTTTTTCACCTTCAAATTTAGGTGCAATTTTTTCCTCTTGAAACAGAAGCCCAGGGGGCAATTGGGTCTTCACAGGCACTTAGTAATTGCTTTGGTTTCTGTGGGTTAGCAATAGAACAGGTCAGAATTATTTTTTTTAATGAAAATGTGCATTTGTCACAACTGAAACTGTGGTAGAAAGGTCAGTTACAATGAAATTCCAGGCTTAAAATAGTTGAGAAGGAAAAGTGTTTTGAAATCACTGAAAGACATGTAGGTGGGTTTTTTTTTTTTTGTTTATTTGTTTCATAAAGCACTTAAAAGTGACTATTTTGAGATGTAAGTGACTTGAATAAGAACAAAAATCTATGTATGAACTAAAATAAAGCATGTCAGAATTAGCGAACAAAAAGATGTTCACTGAGCTCAACTTTTTGAAGGCAGAGTTGTGAGTCATTAAGCTTTTTAATTTTTCAGTGTTTTGTCACTCTTTAGAACAGTGAAACTTGCTTGCTTTTAAAATCAATGTCATTTTCATGGGAAGGGGAAAGCATTCTCCTTCTCACCCTGGAATGCAAATCTGAGACTGTGCATTAGCTCTAACTATAAATCCAGATGGACGTACATTTGATATTGCTTAAATTTATTGTGTTTATCATCAGTCCATTAAAATTGAGATTTTCAAAAAAATTTAGAATGACAGAAGGAGAAAAAAATCTAGTGAAGCTGAGCCTGAACTTTCCTTTTCCATTTTGTCTAGGCATCACTGAGTAAGAAGAATCTCACTGCAATATTGTACTGCATTCAAGTGCAGCATAATTTTTAGTAACTATAAATTTGCTAATGAATATTATCTATTTTGTAATGTGCACTTTTTTTTTTTTTTATCCCATCACAAGCACAGTGTCTGACAGCTCAGCCAAGAAGCAAATGTTGTGTATGTGATCTCCCAGGTAAAGCTCCTTATTTTTCTGATAAGTTTAAAAGTATAAAAGTTTATAAGTATAAAGATAAATTTATAAGTATAAAACATATGTTATGTTTTATACCTGAATTTCTTACCTCAATGTGGTTGGAAGGAGCCCTGACATAGATCCCTGCTGGTGACAGAGTCTCAATGTTGGATAAACCATCTGTTCCAGAAAGGCCAATCACTAGGTTGTTTCTGATTCTGTTCCCCTTTCCCAGTCCTTCTCCTTAAAAATAAACAAACAAATAAATAATTATTATTACTAATAATAAAGAAAGATATGAATAGGGAAAAATATAAATATACCTGGACACACTCTACTGTGCACATCACAGAACTTTCTTGGTTTTGCAGTGCCTGCTTTGCTGGCATGGTGGACCTGGGAATTAGATTTGTGTGACTGTCCTTTGGTAAGTCACTGTCTGAAAAGCACTTAGAAATCTGTGTTAACAGAGAAGGCTGTGACATGGTCAAAGACTGCCATGGTTGATCACAGCGATGCATAGCATGGGAAGGGGAAGGCTGTGTGCTTCAGAAAGGTCAGAAGGCCACAGCAAAGATATAATAGAATTGTTCAGTTGTAAGGGATCTTCAAAGATCATCTAGTCCAACTGCCGACATTGGTGTGAACTGTATCCATGATTTGTGTCAATGATGTGACCAAGATTAGACCAGCACTGTAAATATGATAAAAAATAGTTTCAGCCACAAAGAGCCTACACTCTAATCAAACAAATACAGTCAGGCAAAAAAATACTACAATACATATTCTGCAAAGGTCAACAGAGACCACAATTCCACAATTCAATATGCAGAAAACCCAGTATGAAGAGTTATAAAGGAATATAACTGCAGACATATTTTGCCCTAAGTTTATGGAGAAATTAATAAAGGAACTATCATAAAGCACATTTTACATCTGGGAGAGAAAAGAAGAAAAAAAAATAAAAAAAAAAAAATGAAGAGCTTCTAAGTGATTCCACCTATGGGTACACAGGCAAAATTGTATCTCCCACATCTCCATACACTGCCCCACTTATATATAAGAAAAAGTCTAAAACTGTCACAACCCTGCATAAAAGTGGAAGTTCCCCATTCCTAAATGTGAAACATGAGAAGAGAAAGGAAAATCACTCAATTGATCACACAACTCAGAGACATGGGGTACTCCAGAACAGTACTGAATTGGGAAGAAATACATATACATAAATATACATAAACATATATCAATATATATATATCCTTTTACACTACACCATGAAGAAATGTACCACCCAGTGACAAATAGTGGACAGACCCATGCACAGGTCAACTCCAAAAAATGACACATCAGCACATGTCCCCCTACTCTGTTGGTGTGAAAGCAGAATACAAAGTGAATCATCTCTGTTTGGCCCACACCAGGAGCAAATAAAATCTACTTAGTTTTGTTTTATCAAAAAGAAATTATCTTCGACTATACCTGCTCTGGTACTATCCCAGATACAGATCCCTTCCCCAGTCATTAATTCCCTAAATGTAAACTGTAGCAAAACATATGAGCTCTTGTTTTGGAGAGAAGAGTAATTACTTTTAGCTTTCCTCACAGTTTTTTGAGCCTTTCTCCATTTTTGGAATAGTATCCATTTAGGAAATATTTCCTTTCCAGGTTATATTTACTACAAATAATGCCACTACCAGAGCATAAGCAGGGTCCTAAAGCAGTCCTTTTGACAGCCATATGGGTTTGTGAGATGGCAAAAAGGATCTTGGCTTCCAAGCTGAGACCTGGTATGTCAATTAATTCTAAGCCCAGAGCGACTTTTTATGACTGTCTTGCAAAACCCCTGAAAATACGGGTTTTAGATGAAATCACTGAGGGATTCTGGAGCTGCAAACAGCCAGCTATAATAAATATTCCTTCACAGGCAACAAAGTGATATATAAATTCATCCATCAGACCCTCTGGAGCTGCTGACAGTGAAGCCATTAAAGACATCTTGGGGTAAGGTGTATTCAGGCTGAAACTTCAAAGGAAATGTTCAGCTCAGCCCAGAGTCCTTTAAGCCAGAAGCATGTCCTAGCACAAGTGAGCCAAGGTGTCCCAGCAGGACGGAGATCTTGTTCTGCTTCCCCACAGCCATAAGGACTCTGTGTCTCACCTTTGGCAAGTCATCGCATCTCTCTGGGCCAGCTCTCTTCATCTGCAAGATGTGTACAGTCGCTCTTCTCTTATTGGTCTCCTCTGTTTAATTTGTAATTTATCACATCCTATTATGTTTATATACAGAACTTAGCATAGGGACTCTCTGTGTGAGGGGAACTGAAGGCTTTTTTTATCTCTGTTTATCTTAAAATTGGTCATTTCTTATCCTACCTCTGATGGAGACAAAAATCAAGCTTTATCTTTAGGTATTCAGGCAACATGAGATCCCAGCAGAAGATGCTGCAAGTCAGTCTCCTGATGGTTAGTTAGGAGAAATATTTTGTTGTTTAACAGTTTTGTTGCTCCAAGCTCCAATTTATTTAAGAGCTAAATCCTCTGCTTAACTTTTAACATATGCTTTCACTCCATTATCTTCAATGTCAAATGACTGAAGTTAAAGGTAAGTATGCTTTTAAATGCCTCACTGAACTGGGGTCTTAAATATTGCATAATGGTGCTCTTCTACAGAGAGATAAATCAATTCCCTAAAAACAAATATCCTTCTAGTTGTACACTGTGGGGAAAAAAAAAAAAAAAAAAAAAAAAGATCCAAGTGAAGACTGACCTGAAGAAATAGAGAGTATATGTATGGACAAACAGAAATAACTGATAGGAGTTGCATGAGGAATACTGAGAGCTTTATTCCAGATTCCCTTATACCAGGAAATGTGGAAGATGTGATTAAAGTCATCAGGGTGCAGTTAAGGATCCTTTTCTCCAAAGACATTTTCATGCAAATGATCATCAGCACATGTTGCTGTTACATGTTGGATAGATATTTTCCTGCCGCACTTACCCAGTAGAAGCCCATGGCCTGAAATGTTATAGAAGACATTACTGTCCACACTGAGGTTTGAGATCCCGGCCAGATGGAGTCCTTGGCCAAAGGAGTCCAAAACAGAGCAGCCATGTATGTAAGAGTCTGGAAAGAAAATAGTACTGTGAGCAAAAAGCATATTGCATTTTGAAGGGTGGGAGAATTTTCTATTAGCTCCTCATCCTTTGATGCTGTGCAGTTAATGCTTTTCACTGCCATAAGACTGACCAGTTGTAACTGGCCACCCTTGCTCATCTTTGCAGGTCTTTGCCAACAGGTAGGCATCGCTGAGATGACCACAGCGGAGAAGAGGGGCCCTGAGTGTAGAAATGGGTTATTTGAGGCATCCATTATTATGAGGCAGGAAGAGATTCAAGTGAAAGGATACAGCAGTATCCTATGAGTGAGCTATGTTATGAGCTCAGGAAATTGGGTGATTGAATTGACTGAGTTGGGCCTGAAGGAAATGAGGAACATCTCAGAAGGGCAGCGAGTACAGATCAGGTATCTTGTAAAACTTGTCTAGCCAGGCATGGTGACCTGCCCACTGGATTCCAGGATCATCTCCAGGGCTGCTTTTGGCCACCAGGAAGCCTAGATCCTCACACAGTGATGAATCAGGCATAAGGAAGGCAAAGTTGTGGGTTAACTGAAGGGGAAAGTCCAATCTAGAACCCTTAAAACATTTGAGCTGACCTAACTTGCTCCCATCACCACCAGTCTTCAGAGACCTCATTGCCACTTCCACAGAGATGAATTTTGTGCTTACCTAAGAACCAGTCAAAACAACTAAGTACATTCCTTAACTTTCAGGTCATATAATTACATTTTGGCTTATGCTCCTGAACATCCCTGAGACAGCTTTGGGCTTCATTGTGGTATATTAGGGCTTTCAATTCCAGAGTTGGAAGTGGCACACTGACTAGAGAAAAGGAGATGGAGGGGAGGCCTCATGGTGGCCTGCAGCTCCCTCACGAGGGGAGCGGAGGGGCAGGCGCTGAGCTCTGCTCTCTGGGGACAGTGACAGGACCCGAGGGAACGGCATGGAGCTGGGACAGGGCAGGGTCAGGCTGGGTGTGAGGGACAGGCTCCCCAGGGACGTGGTCACAGCACCAAGCCTGGCAGAGTTCAAGAAGCATTTCGACAACTCTCTCAGACATAGGGTCTGGTTTTGGGTCATGCTGTGCAGACCCATCTTTGGGCAGGAAAAGGTAGATAATGTGAGCTCATTTGGGCCCGTCTCCAGAGCAGCTGCCTCACCTGCCATCTGTGCATCACCAGCAACTGTCAGAGCACTGTGGTGCTGCCCAAACGTTTGGCCCATGTGGTGGAATTGGACCCCCTCCACCTGCAGCCGACTTGACTCTCCCTGGAAAGCTTCCACAATGACAATGGCCCCCAGGTCCCGGGACCCCAGCTGCCTCTCACTTCGCTTGTACAGACAGCTGCAGTCACCTGGAATACAAGACGGCAGGAGGTATCAGCATGACATCTTTGTGGTGACCATGACCTTCAAGCCACGTCATGAGACCCACCACACCAACTCAGTGAACTCCTGTCTCCAGCAGCAACCTTAAACACATGCCCAAAGACAATCTGCCACAGGCGAGCAGGTTTGATACTCCTCCTGAGTACTTTCACAATTTCTTCCCCTAGAGTGTGGACTTTTTTGATATTTTTTTTTATTAAAACCAGCAGGAAGCTGTGGCAGTTATATGCTTTGGAAAGGTCCTTGTGTTCAATTTTAAATAGGCCTATGCACAGGGATGATGTATTTGACATTGATTTACCTTGGGTGAGGTTCTTGAAAAGAGGATTGGGCACGGCTATACTGAACTAAGCTGAAATGAGAACATTTTGAAATTTCTTTAAAACTCTCTCTCTCCTGACTGTCCCTGCAGATGGGTGAGGAAACTTCCCACAGTCTGAAGGCAAGGAGAGGAAACCATAGGGCTGGGAATGAATCAACATTCATCAAATGTGTCCTTTCACAGGTCTGTGCTTAGGACATTTTGGTACAAGGGGATTCAGACTTGAAAATATAACTTGGGTCTGCTTACAGTCAGTAATACTCATTTTTTTCTTTTAAAGAAAGTAAATTAACCAATAAAAAATAAAAATAAAAAATAAAATCACTGCCTCCTCATCTTCTGGTGACTCCACTGAGAAATCCTCCTATACATTAATGCAAATAAAAACCTCAAACAGCTCAAACAGTTAGCACATTTCAGAGACTATATTTATGAGTTCCACACAAAATGGACCATAAATCCATGAGTAATATAAGCAGTTGGCTGCTGGATATCAAATGAAGTCTTGTGTCACAGTCTGAATGCCCAAGGCATTTTATTTTTAAAGGAAGACTTATACCTGGGTTGCCAGATAACCTAACTCTCCTTAAATTATAATCACTGTGTCTGACTCCATTTCCTCACCTGCTGGTGTAAATCAGGAAGCCATTCGTCAAACTTCATTGTGTTTCACAAATGTAAAACCAAAGGAGAATTGAGATGCCAATTGTTTCACCACTGCTACTAAATGCTACAAGAAATCATCACCTGGTTTTGTTTTTTGGTATCCCTAAGCACTAAACTACATCTTAATATTTTATACCAATGAGTACAACAAGCATCAGGCTGCTTTGTTTTTCCTTCTTCTTAAAGTGACTAAATAGTAAACACAATTAAAAATTTAATATATTATGTACACTGAAATATGTGTTCAGAAGATACTTTCTTTTCTACACCCTTAGGCTCAGGCAAAACTAAGGGGTCTTTCCCAAGGTGGCTTGAAACAACAATGTGAAAATATTACATCTGAGATATTACAATGAAATGCACTTCAACTCCCAAGACTTCATACTTCAATGTCAAATAATGTTTGGAAAGATAAAATTGATTTCCTGGCACTGGTACGTCTCAAAGTTACCCTATTAAGAAATATTTCTAATACACAGTGATACCACGATGTGGTTTTAACAAAGCAGTTCTACTCCCCAGTATGCTTCTGTTACAAAAGACCTCCTCACCTCTTGCAACACCTGCTTTTGCACACTCTCTGAGGTGGGCCCTCCTCTCCCTTGTGACATTCCCTTGAACAACAACCCTTCTGCTAATCAGTGCCACCACAGCAGTCAAAGGCAGGCTCTGCCCATTCACCCTTTCCTCTCCAACGTTGTGGGAGTACCTAGAGAAAGACATAAGGAAGGCACAAAAGCATCTGCAGCTAACGAAGAGCAGGAATGATGTTTACTGTAAGCTGAAGTATGAACCCAGCCATCCAAATTCGGAGCTGGTATCAGTCATCTTCTCACAGTTGACAGTGGCTTATCTAATGCATCTATGTATATGGACTATATATATTTTTCCTTTGCTGATGTTATTTTCATCTTGTCTATCATGTTCACAAATTCTCCTTAGATTATGTACGTTTACACCAAAATATTTCAGTATTTGAATTTCCTTCGTCTTCCCAAAACACACTGTGGCGACAAACATAAGTATTTTCTTCATCAAACCCCACATATTTCTAGCAAGAAATTGTACTATTGGCTTTCACGAGTATCAGAGTTAGGCTGCCTCCCAAACAGAGAAGATGCTTCAGCACTGGTTATGATGTAAGAAGTACAGAGAAGGGCGACGAAGCTGGTGAGGGGCCTGGAGAATAAGTCCTACGAGGAGCGGCTGAGGGAGCTGGGCTTGTTCAGCCTGGAGAAAAGGAGGCTCAGGGGCGACCTTATCGCTCTCTACAGGTACCTTAAAGGAGGCTGTAGTGAGGTGGAGGTTGGTCTGTTCTCCCATGTGCCTGGTGACAGGACGAGGGGGAATGGGCTTAAGTTGAGCCAGTGGAGTTTTAGGTTAGATGTTAGGAAGAACTTCTTCACTGAAAGGGTTGTGAGGCATTGGAACAGGCTGCCCAGGGAAGTGGTGGAGTCACCATCCCTGGAAGTCTTTAAAAGACGTTTAGATGTAGAGCTTAGTGATACGGTTTAGTGGGGACTGTTAGCGTTAGGTCAGAGGTTGGACTCGATGATCTTGAGGTCTCTTCCAACCTAGAAATTCTGTGATTCTGTGATTCTGTGAAGTATAGTTTGGCTAAAGTCTCCATGCACAGAAAACAAAGAGAGCACAAACAGCCAAGATAATGTTCAGCGGAAACCCAAAGCAGTATTTCCATACTGAAGTAATTCACTTTGAATGTTTTGTTAATTAACTTAAACAATTCAGTAAAGAGAGATGAGTTTTTTTGTTTTGTTTTGTTTTTTAATTATTTTTAACAGAATCAGACACTTTTGGGAAAAAATGCACTTACTCAAGAAAATAACTTTACAGGAAAAATTCTTAGTCAACCCCACACTAAAGCCTCTACTGGCCATCAGTGTTTTCTGCTTCAAAGGTTTCTGAGTTCATGGTTATAATACAGGATTTAAACACAGTCAGAGGCATTCAGGATTGAACACCCACTAGCTTTAGGGGGAGAGAGAAACCAAAATATCTCTGACCACCTTTTTTAAAAGGATTTATATAGCTATTATATCCCACAGGAAACTGCAATTCCTCATCTCGACCAAATTTTCTCCTGTTTTCGCTCTCTGCTATAGAAATCCCCTGGGCCCTGGAAAGGATACCTGAGGGGTGATCTGAGGTAGATCACAGTGTTGTTTACAGATTCAATAATGGCTATTTCTTCTTGCTGCTGTACATCTCCAAGGCCCGTCCTTCCTACAATGATTTCATCACCAGGATGCCAGTCAACATGTTCCTGGAGTACTAATCGCGTGTCGTTAGCAAGAGCTGATGATTTCAACTGTGTGAAAGCTACTTTGGGCATCCAGCCTGAAAGGAAAAAAAAAAAAAAAAGTTAAAAAAAAGTCAACAGACACCAAAAAAAGAGCAGAAAACAAGCAGGAAACACTGCCTCACTTCGATCATCTCATAGTCATTCATTTCTCTTCACTAATGTGTAGGAGAGAAGGGATTGCTCCTACAAAAGGTGATTTGTGCACATCTGTTTGGATCAGAAGTTGCACTTAGCATCTTCATTTCATTTCTTCTGTCTTTATTGTTCCCAAACAGCTGAAAAATATTCTAGAAAGGAGTTCGTTCAAAAGGTAGTGGGGGCTGAGGTTTGGATTCATTCCCCCAGACTGACTTCCCTGTGTGAGAAACACCTTCTTCCTAAGCATCTTTATAACGAACAGAGAAAAACACTCTCTGCAGGGACCATTATCCTTCACTGAGTACAAAAAAAGTACTTTTAATTATCATATTCCCCAATCAAATATCCAAAATGAGACACAATGAATCTAGGCCTACAAGAAACTTGCATTCAGAAAAATATATGCTTCTATTAGTAACTTTTTAATGACATAGGGACAGAAAAACATCACTACTTTTAAAAAACTTTAGTAACACCAGGTCATTTTCACACTGCCTCCAAACCAAGGGGTCATTCTTTGAGATCTTAGCTTAAGTGCTTACCAGATCATGCAATTAAACCAATTAGATGCAAAATCAAACACAAGACTAAAATGTCTAGCATGCAACCAGCCTCTTTTCAAAGAGTTGACAAAAAAAAAAAAAAAAAAGTTGATTGTCCTTTTTTACTGCTTGATTTGTATGGTAGAGACTGGACATGTGATTGGGTCAGCATGAAATTATGCGATGGTGGAAACAGGATTCTGCAGATGCCTAGAAGTGTATCTCAGCCTGTTTCCAGAGCTGAAAACACAAAGACTTTCACGGAAGAAGCCTCCTCCATGGGTGGTGTTTCTCAAGGTGTCTGCCTCAGTTGCATCTGGGTAAGGAAGAACAAAATCTAGAGGTTCCAAGGAAGGGAATGATAATACCTAGCACAAAAACTGTTGGACTTCATGCCTTTTTAAATACAAAGCAACCAGTGTGAATACATGATTTTCATGTATTCACAATACATGTGAATACATCTGTTGGGATGACAGCAGGGTAAAGAAGATCCCCCTACATCAGCCACCACTGCAAGGCATTAGCAAGGTTACAACTGCATATTCCCAAATACCCTCCTGCTTGTTGGACATACTACCAAGGCTGCGTGCAATGAGCCCCAGTCCCAGCAAACTTCATGACATTTCACTCTCCCTTCTTTGCTTCATGAAGCTTGCTTTAACTCTTGACATCCCCTTTTGCCTAACAGGCTTTGGAACAGGTTGTTCCAGAAAGATCCGACACACCGAACACCATCAGGGGAGGGAGCATGTGCCTCACACACCTTCTTTTAGTATATTTTTCCTTCCCTCCTTTGCAATAGATCATAATTTACCTTTAGCCCACAGCAAGTTACTGTCCTCCTCAGTTGTACTGTAGAAAAGTAATAACACCAGAAATCACTGAGGGTAGAGGTTGCGTCCAATAAATCATTTTCAAATTATTTTAAGCAAGCTTCTCTCTCTATTTCCTGTTTCACTTTCTGGTTGCTTATACTCTAGTGTCCCAATTCTTCTTTCCTTAATGAAGGTGAAGATAAGGAGTAGCACCCCCAAGTCAATGAATTCACAGCAGAATGAGAGAAGAAAGAATCGAGTCTTGATACTCTGTCATCCTGAAGCATATTTGAACACCTGTTCTGTGTGTAGATGAGATGATGAACATCTAAACCCAGATGAGATACCTCTGGTTGATTAACTTTTCTTTTTCTTAAAGCAGAATTGAAATTTCTTCACTTAGAGCTTAGCAAATCCTTGAGACATCCCTCACCTAATGTGCTTTAGTTCATATCATAGAATTGTTCTGGAATGCATGATATGGTTTTCCTTCAAATTAAACTAAAACAGAAGCTACAATCCAGTAGGACATATAATACACTCCAGTCTTAGACCTTCCCTATCTGTACATCCAGGTTTCCTTTTTAGAGAAGGGTGGTGCATTCCCTGAAGCATCCCAAGATGCAGATTCTGATTTTTGGCATATGAAAATTTGGGCCAGAATTACTTATTGTGTAGGCAAGGTTATAGGCAATGTTGCAAGCAGAAGAATCATTGGCTGTGTTTCAGCTGGCTCAGTGTTTGCACCAAGAAGAGAGGAATCAATACAGGGAGCATTTATGGGAGCACACAGAGACACAGACTGCTCCAGAAATGCATTCAGTCCACCCCAGTGTGGTTGGCAGAAGTAGCAGGAATGAATCACCCTTTCAAGGTGCTCATCTCCTTCCAGTTCAGAGCTGATGTGATACAAAGAGTGGGAGGATACTGGTGCAAAGGGAAGAGATAGGACATTTGAAGTAGTGAGAGAGCCTTCTTGATGACCCTTTCTGGTTGTCTTGAGGCAAGTACTGACAGCTTCATTTCATCTTCCCCTCATTGAACATCCTGGGATGGTAAGTACTGTTCATGTATTAAATTAATACTTTCCTTAGAAGAGGCCTACAAATCAATAATACTGAAATATCAAGTATTTAGTACATTTTTAAGAATAACCTCGTGCTTGTATGCAATCGTCATCTGAGACAGAAAGGAATATCAGAGAGAACACAGAAGTGGCCATCCCATCCTTCTCAGAAAGTCCTAACAATTCCTTGAGGGGAAGCAAGAGAGGGCAGTAGAGAGCAGTCATTAATTCAAGGAGAGCTGCACACTGTTGGAGGAATCCCTTTCCATCAGCATCCTGCAACTTTATGCCAGTACAAACGGAATGCAACTTGCTAAGAACCAAAAGGTAGCACATTTTGTCCCCTCTGCACAAAGAATGACACCTTGTATGTCTCCCTCTTCAACAACCACAGCTGACTCAAAAAAAAAATCCTCTTGATATCTGCCTACATGCATTCTTTTACTAGCAGCAATCTCATCATCATTATTCATTTACCTTCTTTCATTGAGTGAACCTCATGAATTTTTAGGACTCCCATAAAAACGAACAACTGACAGCAGCCATCTGCATGTTGAGCAGCATAGAGTTTTTCTCCAGTGCTGGACATTTTGCTCGTAATACCAATTCATGTGCATGCGTTAGTGTGTGTGTTTGTGTGCATCTGTGTCCAGGCACACAACTGCCTCCCATTGTGTACATCTGTCACATACATACTACAGCAATCATTACAAAAACACTGCTGGGCAACAACTCTTATCATTAAGAGGTGCAAATCACCGTTTTGCATTCAAAATAAGCTCTATTAGAACAGGCCTGGTTAAGGCTTTTTTCCACTTCCAGGTTCAGAAACAAAATTTGTTATGGAAAATATCTCCAAGTATTCCTATTCTAAAAGAAGAGTATTAAAACTTCTCCTCCTGACCTCCCCCCCCCCCCCCCCCCCCCTTTTATTTACATTTACCTCTTATTGAGCTCTCAGCCTTCTTCTCTGTCTCCCATTCCAGTTTTACCTTTTTTCCCAGCTGTTTTGCTGGGATGAGGTATTTTTGTCTTTATATGTAAGATTTCTTACTTCCAATTTTCAACGCTTATAGTACATTTTATTAGGAAAAAATATATATGTTTGTATTTTTTTTTTTTTAATGGCAGTTTGGATGTCTGATTATCCTCTAGCTGCTGTTCCAGAAAGACATAGATAGGTCTGATGTAGGTTCTATGCTGGGTCTCAGCAAGTACCAATATGCACTCTTTAAATGAATCGGGGAATTTAGGAATCTATTTAAGTCTGAATAGTGACTAAAGAAACTCCACAGGTCAGCCAGCATCTTGTTCTGTTTCACTCAGGAGCTCTTCTAATTCATCTCTGGTGGGAGCAGGATTGTTCCCTTTATGTCTGGATCTCCAAACCTTCCATAGCTGCCAAATCCACAAGGATCTGGAAATCACACAGCAGTCACTAGTCACAGCAGACAGCCAAATCAAATTGCTCCTGCTTCTTGAAGAAGTTGCCAGGCTCCTGTTCACCTACAAGAGGTGGGCTGACTGGTTAGGGTTCACCACTGGTTGGAGGTGGTTCTGCATCCACCTTCTACACAGGCAGGAGAAATGTGCTGATGAACATCTCAGGAGGGCATGATCTCCATCCTGGAGTCAACCCTTGATTCCCAGAGGTCTTCAGCAGCTTTTCTCCTTCAAACAACCAATGGACTCTCTCTACAAAGATCATGTATAGCTAAAAGAGGATCCCCAGAATGATAACCCCTTTCACTGAATTCAGCCTGCAGGGTAGGGTCACCCTTTGGAGGCCCAGAACCTTCTGTCTTGTTTCCCTTTGAAAATAAACTTGATTTCAAGAAAAAACAAAAAAACAAAAAAAAAAAAACAAACAAAAAAAAAAAACTTGCAGGAAAAGAAAATGACCCTCAGTGACTGGAACTGGGTTGTGCAACAGGTAAATAAATGACTTGTTTCAGGGTGGAAGGTTTAAAAGACCAACAGTCATGGCATATTTAAGTAATTTCTTCCCTCCAAAAGCACTGCAAGCAGAAACACTCAAAAGTGCTGAAAAACAGATGAATCTGTATCACTCCTTAATTATTGAACTCATTTTTAATAATTAACTGAGCTCAGATTGGAAGAAAACACATCTTGAGATCTAAAGCAGGACAGCCTTCATGCTAAGGGGACAGGACAGACCCTTTAGAAACAAAATGCTATTGCAGGCAAAGGAGGAAACGAACATTTTACCAAGTGACTTGATGGAAACACACTTAAATGCTGAGCAGAACCAAGTTATCAAATGGCAACCCAAAAACGAGAGTGACTTGAAAACAAATTCCAAAGTCAAAATTAATCACAATTTGTAGCATAAAGAATATCGTGGCTCCAGGACTCCGGTTAATGCTTCCTGTCAGAAGCATAATGTGGACATGCAGTCAAGTATAGGCTCAGTATCATTATTAAGAATAAGAACAAGGTAATTCTGTTGTGTGTAACGATGTTGTCTTTTCTATGTCGAGTATAGAAAAAGAAAAATGCTATCAATATAATTTCTTACAGTCCCTCAATAAAACATTGTATAAATCCATGTAGGATGCCATATGACATCACTAACTGATTTTTCTTACTTCTAAGAGCTTCAAACAGAGATAAGAATTTGGGCTGTACAGAAATGTCTCAAAATCCCATCAAATCTTCACAAACACAGCAAGGTATGTCTGAGCATACTTATCTCTAGGGATACAAGAAAGTCTGTCTACAGTCTAAGATTTTTTGGAAAAGGTGCTGTCACCTAGCATAAGATACCCAGGGAACCTCCTGTCCAATCCTCACAGCAACCAGTGTGAGGAACAACCAGAATTACGCAGAGCTGGAGAGTCTGGATTACAAACAGCAGCGTAGGTAGAAAGCAGACTCTTGAAATGACTTTAAATACAAGACTGACTCCATCCCTAAGCCTGCCACAGGACCATTGGTCTTTCTCCCAGAAGCTGTTTAAATGATTCAAACAATCATCCTCTTCTAGATGCATTGCATGGGACTGCAAGCTTTGAACCCTTCTCTGAGTACACAGGGCCAGAATCCTGCTACATCTCTCCACTCCTATTTACCATAAATTAATTAACTCAGGTTATGAACGTAGACTTGGTTTGCAGTGTTGACAGACTATAAAGCTCTTCACACCTTTTGACGGTTTCCTGGAGCTTTAAAGTTGAGGTAATGAGATCTCTTTATACCACAAAAGGAATTTATAAGAACTGCAGGGCTCAGACACACAATCTACTTACCGTTACTATACAAGTTATTCTGCAGATAATCTGTCAATCTGTTGCAGCTACATTGTAAATCTTTAGTGTAAATGAGAATAAGATCTTTCAATTCCCATGAACAAAGCAAAAAGAAACAAGCAGTTTACATTTCCCCCAAACAAAGGAATGTTGCAAGAGACAGAGTCAAAAATGTAATTCAATGTATTACAGTGATGATAAAAAATAAAAAATAGAAAAGGCAAAAACAGAAAACAAAACAAAACAAAACAAAAACACAATATAGTCTCTGGTAATAAAAAGCAACACAATTTACTGCAGCATTTCAGGTGTCAGATGGCCTAAGGAATCCAGCTTTCTCTCCACTGTCATATTCCCTTATTATTAACTTTTCTTTATCCAGATTGAACTGCCCATTCAAATTTAGCTTGTCTATTCCAAAAATTTCCAAATGTCAAAGTGATAAATGGCAATACAGCCATGGGAAATGGCTGCTTAAAAAAAAAAAAAAAAAAAAAAAATTAAGATCCAGGACAGAGACTTTCTGATGCTGCTGATTCATAGTTAATAAAATAAATAAATAAATAAAATCAATTTAAAAACTACCTTAAGTTAAAAGTAATAGGATAATAGGATAATAGGATACCTTTTCCAGAAAGCCTTCCTGCCTTCCTGGTCTGTGTTTCTACAGCCCCTTTTGGTCTAATAGACCTCAAAGCTCTGGATCCTTAAGTTAAGGACAAGGAGAAATTGTGTCATGACATGAACTTGGATTTGGTAGAATAGAATAGAATAGAACAGAACAGAACAGAACAGTAGTTCAGTTGGAAGGGACCTGTCTTCGAGTCCAACTGTCAACCTCCTCAGGGCTAGCTAGAAGTTAAAGCATTTTCTTTTAAAACGTGCCACTTGCATGATCTCTAGCACTGGTTAGTCCAGTCATTGACCATAAAGTGGAGAGAATCAGAAAATGAAGAATAAGAGCTGCTTCCCTCCAGTTTCTTATTTACTTTAAAACATCCACCTGAAACATGAGCCCTCAGACGAGTTCTCTAGCACACATTCTCCACTTGAATGTCATCACCTTACTTTTGCCCTCCCCTAATTCCAGTCCAAGGTATACTCTCTAAGCATATGCACAACATTACTCTCACTGCAAAACCAGCTCGAAGTCTGTTGTATTTTGTGTGTTTGTGTGCGTTCACGCTAGGCAGCTTCAAACGACAGGGATCACCTGTCTTCCACAGAAGAAAACTTCTGCAGAAATTCTACTTTTGGAATCATTAGACTGTTTTTGCTCTTTGTATTAATATCACTTTGGGGTTTTAGGGTTTTGATTTTTACTCTGTAAAAACACTACCTTTCACTAATGTGGAAATGTTGATATGAATCAGATATAGCATTAAAAACGGTACTGTGAAAGTCCAAATGAAAGCAAAATACTACAATTAAACACTTTTTCTTTTTCACAGTGGGGAGAAAAATCTGACATCATCTGAAAGAGAAGACAAAGTAAATCATTTTGATTTTCTTCAGTAGGAAATATCCTTGAAAAATGACCTAATCCTGCTAAATGTCTTCCCTTTTGTGAAACCAGTTTTCACCTTAAAACAGTTCCACCTAAGTATTCTTGAAGAGCACCCTCAAGAAAGCAAGGAGCATCTTACTGAGACCAGGAAGGGCTATGTGATCAAACAGGTCCACAAAAACTCTACGGAAACAGCTCACATCCAAAGGTGCCATGAAGGAAATCCTCTTTAAACTGACACCAGGAACAAAACGCTTCCAATGTGGCAGCCAACTACTGCATATTCTCCTAGAGAGCTGCACGCAGCTGTTAACATTTTGCATTATTGCCAGTTAATCTTTTGCCAGCAGGAGCGGTTACGCGGGATGGCATGATTGCTTCAATGCTAAAATCACTTTGCTACACCCCTGACACATGATGGAAGGGAATGAGACAAGCAGGAAAAGCAAAGATGAACCCAAAAGGAGGACTCTGCCTTGCTCAGCCTGCAGCACAGTGAAAACTCAGATCTGGGACCAAGTTTCTCAGCCTGCCAATGTTTGCAGGCTTTCTCCTGTCTTTGGTAGGAATTCAAATTTTTGTTGTTAGCTTCTCTCCCTCCACCCAGTCTCCTGGTTGAAGTTGGAGCCAGAGTTGCAGGGCATGTTTCAATGTTATATTCAAAGGTTTAAAAGACAACTATTTGATCATACAGACTTTGTGTTTGTAGTAACCTACAGACCTTCCCTCTCTGCAAAGAAACACAAGCTACATATTAGCTACACTCAGTCATTGACCATCTCCCCATGCCCTTTACATCCCATCAATTGTTTCCCTCATTAAGATAAGCACCAAAATATGGAGTGAGTGGTTTAAGTTTAAATCAAAGATGATCAATGTGTTTCTGCTAGAAAGAAGGGCAAGCTATGAAAGACACAGCATCTCTCCCTGAGCTCAGCTTTACACGATCTGTTTTGTTTTTTTTTTTCTCCCCATCTGCTAGGTCTTTAAAATCTAATGGTCATCTTACATTTGTGAATAAGAAAGTGAAGGCACAAGTCATTGTACATTAGTTACTCCATGGGAAGTGCCTAAGTACAGTCTCTTACCCCCAGTGAACACAAGGGGATCCAAGGCAGCTTAGCCTTCTGTTCAGGAGCCATCTGCTTTAATGCATCATGTTCAAGTCAAGGTCTTGAAAGGAAAAATGCTATTGCAGAAGGCAAAAAGCCTCCTGCAACCACACAAAACAACTAACTTGTAAAGAAAACTAACCCGTGGAAGTGACCCCAGAGAGGGAAAGGGGATTTGAATTTATGGTGTGCAAATCAGTGATTTCAGTTAGTAGGAAATAATGAGTATTCCATATACAAATGTTTCAGTAAGGTAAAAAAGTACGTCTTATCTCTAGAAGATCTCTGCACCCTATCTTGAATCCCTCCGCTAAGATTTTTTTTCCCTCTGGGAAGTTTTCTTTCTCAAATGTGAGTAAAGCAGAACAAATTCTCTCATGTTGTCTATGATCTCTTAATCTCAAACTCAGCACAGATACATAACACTGCTTAATGGAGGAAAAGCAAGAAGCATTTGATTAAATGGCTGCTCTCTTGAGGAATGCACAAGCTCTGTACAGCACAGCACACAGCTCACAAATATTTTGTGGTTTATTATTGATTAAATGTGATAAAAATGAATAATGGGTTCAACTGATAAAAACACTTTTTGCCCAAGTTAACCCTGAAAATGTTTAAGATTTCTTTGGTTTCAAGGAAGTCTGGAATTTAAGAAGTGCAGAATTGCCTACTGTCATCTTCCACCATCAGCATCCACTTGCAAATATTTCACGTGCAGGGGTGATCTTTGAAGCAGGACTATCTGTGACATTAGGGGACTGAAATGATCACTGACACCCCTGTTGTAATTATGTTGATTGGAAACAGGCATGGTATTAAATGAAAAAGTCTCTGGGCATCATTTTTCTTTACCCCTCAGCTTTCAGGCTTTGGACAAAGTGTATGTAGCACATTATTAAATCCAAATCATAGCATCGTCCATCTAATTGGACAGGCAGGCATTACTAGTCAAAATGCAGGTATCAGGCTCATATGTTCATGTCTCAGATCATCACAGTGTTGGTACCAACAAGGTTTCAGGTAAAAATACAGGAAAAGTGCTGCTCTTTGTTTGAGATGAGGCACAGTTTGCTTCAACAAGACACAACGGAATAATGACTTCATGGACACAGGACTGCTAAAATATAGAGCAGAACGGGAAAGGCCTTTAACATTTTTCCATCCATAAGAGTGTTGTGCCCACAAAATCAGGGTATTATAAAGGTTGGGTGTCCTGGGCCACTGATGCAGCACCTCCAGGTACGCAGTATCCACATATTGTCCCTGCCCACTGCTCAGCATCTGCCAGTGCCTCCAACCCAATTTCCCTGGAAAGGACAAAGGCACAAGAACAGCCAATGCCACCATGCTAACCCTCTCTCCTGAAGTTTGTCAGGAGAGTTTCTTGGGGAATAAAGTGTGAACAGAGCTGGAGACAGTGATAAATTTCCCTTCTGAACAATCAATAAAAGTCTCCCAGCCCCGCTCATGCCCCTACTGCAGATGCGAGGGCCATAATTACATTGTCAAAAAGTGGAGTTGCCCCGGCTGACTGAACCCCCCTGTAAAACTGACGTGTGATTGACAGGCAGTTTATGGGTGGCACGCTCTGACTGGCAGGGGAGTTGGCTAAAGCCAAAGGCAACAGTGAAATTTCCCAGCCTGCTACAACCACCGGAGCAAAGGACCGCTGCTCGCGAGGGAACTGTGGGAAACCCTTAGTCATATTAACATATCAAAGTGAGGAGCTGACAGCGCTTACTAAACAATCTGAAGTCAACCATAGCTGCAAAGCATCCCCCAAACCTCCTCGTCTGAAGGAGAAAAGGAATTAAAAATGCACTCACTCCTGTCTTCACCCAAGACAGCTACGAATTTGAAAGCCTGCTTATTTAATGATTTTGATCTGCGATAACATACATATACGTGTAGATGTATATATATCACATATATTGCTGAGCATGTCAGCCTCTTTCATATATGTATTTGATATGAAAGAGGCTGACATGCTCAGCAATTTGTTCTATACCACAGGCCAGACTGGTGCTAAATTGGAGCCAGAACAACATATTTCTGTTTGATGTAAGCAATATGAAGCCAGCAAAAGAATGCGCTTCTTTTGGCCTTATTTTCTACAGCGCTGCTACTGCTTCAATGCTAAATTGCAGATTACATGGTTTGAATCAATCTTAATTGCAGCCATGCACTGGGAGTGTATGGCGTGCCAAGCTTAAAAGTGGCTTCATGGCTATGTCTTTTCTCACTTCTGGATACATTGGGGTACAAAACGTGACTGGAAAAGTTGCTGTGCAAAGGGACCTGGACAGGCAGGAGAGGTGGGCTGACACAGACCTGCAGCTCAACAAGGAGAAGCCCGAAGTCCTGTCCTGCCCCTGGGGAGGAACAGGCCCGGCACCAGGACAGGCTGGGGGCACCCAGCTGGAAAGCAGCTCTGCAGAAACAGATCTGGGGAGCCTGAAGGGCGCTGAGGTGAATGTGAGCCAGTGATGGGCCCTTGGGCAAAAAAAGGGCTGTGTTAGGCAAAGTGTTGCCTGCAGGCTGAGGGAGGGGATCCTGCCCCTCTGTTCAGTGCTGGTGAGGCTACACCTGGAGTGCTGGGACCAGTTCTGGGCTCCCCAGTACAAGGGAGACATGGACATACTGGAGAGAGTCCAGTGAAGAACTGGAGGATTTCTCCTATTAGGGACAGCTGCGAGAGCTGGGGCTGCTGGGCCTGGAGCAGAGGAGGCTCCGGGGGAGCTCCCCCATGGCTGTCAGTACCCGCAGGGAGGTGCGGAGAGGCCGGAGCCGGGCTCTGCTCAGCGGTGCCCAGGGCCAGGCTCAGAGGCCCCGGGCCCAGCCTGGAGCCCCGGCGACTCCCCCTGCCCCTCAGGCAGCCCAGGGGTGCCAGAGCCCTGGCACAGGCTGCCCTGAGAGGGGCCAGGGGCTGCTCCTGGGAGAGCTCCCGGAGCCCAGGGACGTGGGGCTGGGCACCCTTCTGGGGCAGTGGGGACAGGGCACCCAGGGGTCCCTGCCACCTCAACCGTACTGTAATAAGGACCAAGCCCTGCTCATGCTGTTCTCACAGACTTTGCTGCCTTCTGCATGCCTCTGTACAGTGGGTACTTGTGGCAGACAAGCAGGGTTGTAACTGTGTCGGGTGGTTCTGATGAAAGGTTGAGCTTACCAGGTTCAGGCCTTGGGCTGCCAACACAGACCTCACCCTCAGTTTCCACAGGAAAGAATTGCTGAGAATTATGGCACTGAGTAAAACGTATACTAGCAACAAATCCTTTGAGAGTGGACACCTGGATGTGTTTCCCTCAATCATACTGTTAGAGTAACCCTGTGGAAAGTATTTCTGCCCTGCTTGTGTAATTTCATGGGTTGTGTGTGAAGACAGAGTCAACAAGCTAGTCATGAGGTAGGCTCAGAAGGGAAACAAGAGGCACAACCTCCAAGGAGTGTTGTTTTCTTTTCCCCACATTGCTAGAAAACAAAACAGCATGAGGAAGTCAAGGCTTTTGCAGTGCTCTGACAATGTAAGGACAAAATCCTGACTTCCCTACAGAGGTCAACCCAAGAAGGATTCTTTAAGCTACAAGGAGAAGACACAGAAAGAGATACAGCAAAAACCTTTATCAGGCAAATTCAAATCAGATATCTTAATATGTCCCTTAAAAACATAAAATAAAAACATGGATGATTAACCAAATTAATCCCCTGGAACAAGCTTCCACAGAAAATGCTGGCTTCTGTTTCCCTTCATGTTCTCAGACAAAGACCAAGCCTTTCTGGAAGGCATGCTTTAATCTAATGTGAGTTACTGAACTCAAAGCTGGGATAACTGTGTGAAACTCAATGGCCAGTAAAGGACAGTCAATTCAGCCTAGATGATCTAATAGCACTTCTTCACAGAGCCCCTCTAGGAAATGGGATAGAAACACTGCCCTTCTGCTAAAAACAAGTTACTGAAATTATTAAAGCCATCTGCAAGCACTAAATATTTCAGCCTCGCTGTGTCTCGACTAAGTGGTCAAGAGCTCACAACATGGCTGTCAGCACAAGTCCAGGTGTAGTGAAGCCCCCCTCCTCTGCTACTGCAAGGGGCATCTTCTCCAGCTTCCACTCCTCCCTCCTGACTCAGAAAAGCATCTGCTTGCGGACTGCCCTCCAACCACCGACCTCGCCTGACCTTGCTCGGCTTCAGTGAACTGACAGGATCACGGCACAGCAGCACGGCTTGCTCCCTATGTGCTCAGATCGTCCCCCTTGGTGTCTTGCATTATTTTTGACTGAGAGCCAAACGTGTCAGTAACGCTCAGATGGCAACATTTCTGCCTGTAGGCCAGGAGAGGGTAAGTTCAAGCCCTGCTGGAGGACACGGATGCCTACCAATCTGAAAGTTGACATGCAAGAAGAGAAGTGAGGGAGATGAGGCATTCAGACATTTATTTATTTATTTATTTATTGTCCTAAGATGCACACTGCCTTTAAAAACAGCACATTAGTTAAGAGCTTGACGTGTGTGCATTTCACCAATATTCTAACACATGCTGCGCTGGTACCCGAATTCCACATCCAAAGTACTCTAACAAGAATTTGGCATTTAATATCAACATTTTACAGCCCTTCAAAAAATCTCTGTATCTAAATTCTTGTCCTTGTTTCAGCTGAGATAGAGTTAATTATCTTCATAGTGGCTCGTATGATGCTGTGCTTTGGATTTAGGAGGAAAATAACGCTGATAACACCCTGATGTTTAAGCAGTGTTTGTGCTAAGTCAAGGCCTTTGCAGCTTCTCCTGCTGCCCTGCCAGCGAGGAGGCTGGGTGTCCAAGGAGCTGGGAGGGGACACAGGCAGGACAGTTGGCACAGACTGGCCAAAAGGATGTCCCATACCATGTTGATGTCCTGTGGGACAATAAAACTGGAGGAGTTGGCTGGGGGTTGGGGGCTGCTGCTCAGGGACTGGCTGGGTATCAGTCAGCAGGTGGTGAGCAATAGTCTTGTGTATCACTTGTTTTGGATGTTATTATTATTATTTTTCCTTCCTTTTCTGTCCTATTCAACTGTTCTTATTTCAGCTCATGTGTTCTACCTTTTCCCAATTCTCTCCCTCATCCCATTTTGTTGTGGGGTGAGTGAAAGGCTGGGTGGTTAATGGGCTGGGTTATACCACAATAATTCTTCTACCCCATAACATGAAACCTGTATTCCTCCACAAACCCATGCCAATTTCTGTCCTTTAGATCCCCTGTCCCACTTGATAGGAATATACAATTTGGGCTCTGTGGGGCTTCCTTTCAGAGGAAAGCCCAGTGGTTAGAGCAGAGGAGTGGTTATGTCGAACTGAAATTCTTGGCACTGCCACAGTTTTTCTGCATAGCCCTGGGCTTGTCATTTGTGACAACAACCTGTGCAGAGCCGGTGTGAGTGTGCAGACTGATAGGACATCAGAGATGCCAGCTGTGCTCCTAACACTAGAGACAGACGGCTGGAGGCTAAAGAAGAAGGGGAAAACACACTGCCATGAGTGCTTTGCTGCTGCTGTGAAGACAAGTAGCATCCCCACTCCAGCTGGCACAGGCTGCAAACTGCAGCACGCTTGGCATTGGCTTCACCATGGAACTTGCCTGGCAGACCACCCACTCTTGGCTACCCCAAGATCCACACCTTCTCTGAGGAGGAAACATCGTAGTTGTAATGGAGAGGAGGAGAAAGGATGCCCCATTCCAATAGCAGAGCAAACCCCCATAGCAGAGAATGAACGTCTGGTTCCCAATGGATGGAGACTTTCATTTGGGGATAGAAATGCACAAATCCAGACTTCTATGCACCTAAATGAGTGCCAAGGTTTCATAACTACTTGATGTGATCTAGTTTCTTCTTAGGGTCAAGATTTTCGAAATGACTCTGCTCCCAGTATGGGTGCTCTTACAGAGATACAGCACTGGGCTTTAGTGCCTAAGATACTGCAGGAACAGAAGCCTCAAAATGATTTAAAATCCATGAATTTCTGGCCCCAAAGACTGATTTCAACATATACTTCAGTGTAATAAAATATCCAAGTTCATAGCCAATTTTTTTTTTCTCCAAGCACATGCTTTATTTTCCCCCCCCCCCTTTTTTTTTTTTTTTTTTTTTTTTTTTTAATTCAACTTTAATTCAATTTGCTTTTAAAGGGATGGAAAAATGTACTCACCATGGATGGAAAGGGTCCCATTCCTCACTGCCAGGAACTTGGCCCCATATGGAAATATTGGTGGAGAATGGAGGCTTCCATAGAGATAGATGTGTGCTTTGTGATGGAAAGGGGCCTCAGAGGATCCCACCTGGAGCTCTCCTCCATCAGATATCAGAATGGAATGAGCATGCAGTTCTACAGGTCCTGGACCAGTGAATAGGAGCTTGCCACCTGAAGACAACAGAAGAGTAAAATGCAACCATTGACCTCAAAACCAGACATTATCTCATAGTCAAAGGAGCTGTAAGAGATGGGCGAAACGATGGTTTTGCAATAATGTTATGAGATTAAGGGTAAAACAATATTGCTTTCTGCAGAAATCCAACTTTGCCCTGTACTTCTCCCTGTGGACTTATCTGCTCTTTACATACTCCTTTTTGTAATAAAGATCTCATTAACTCAGTCCATTTTTCACTTCTGCCACAGGCTTTATTTCTAGACTTGAGCAAGACCATTCAGCCTGGGCAGACATCTAAGTCTCTCCAACTCCAGTCCAAGGTAGCAATGTTCAGAAAGTCCCAGTCCTAACCTACTCACTCTCTAACTGTTAAAAAGAAATACTATTACTTAATTTGTATGTTCCTTTTCAGATTACAAACTGCTTGTGACAGGGACAGGGGAGTGGAAAACAGCTTTGGAACACAAGAATTGGCAACTTGTGTAGTTCAGTGGTTGATTTAATCCTGCATATTCTTCCAGCTGCTGTTCAAAACCAGATGCTCCCAAACACAGTCTAAGAAACTTCTCCCTGTTAGCTGGCTGCGAGATCTCCCCATCCCATGAAAGCCTCATTTTAATCGCTAATTAGAGGTTAGCTTCACCCCAAAGCATAAGGTTTCATCTCCTTGCCAACATTTTCCTTCTACCATCTATTAGTATAACTGGATAGGTTTTGTCAGTAATATAGATCTGATCCTTCAAATCTTTTTAATACTCAGTCTCAATAACTTCTTGAGTCAATGAATTCTGTGGTCTAAGTTAAACAGTTCATGAAAAGGCATTTCCATCCATTGGTTTCAACTCAAGTCTCTTTCCAGTTCTGTCAAATGCCTCTTTTGTTCTTGCCTTGTGTGAGCTGACAACCCCACTCTATCTCAGGGTGGCTCAATCTTTGGCATCCTTTCATATTTTCTCTCCGAAGAAGGATACTGTCACTACCTTTACAGTGTGCTTGCACAGAGCGGACTCCCAGACATCTAATCGTTCTGCTTTTGGGATATGTCTTCCTAGGTCAAGCCATGCTTCCCAGGAGCTCACCTGGCAGCCTCAGAGCTCCTTACAAAGTGTCTCTGAGCCTCCCACCATTAGCAGGTTTTAATGGTGACCTTTATAACTACCGAACTGTTGGCTTTCCTCCTCCACAAGACACTATCAGTCCTTAGCCTGAAGGATTAGGGACATCAGACCTCTGCTTTAATTTCAGTATTGAGACAAAGTAGGATGGTAAAAGTTGTAATATAGAAATCAGATTTTAAAATCCTTTGATCATTACCTCCACTTTGATGGGGTCCTCTTGCTTGCAATGATACGGGAGCTGCAGAGCACTTGTCTGCCTTTCCCACCCCATTGCGTACACTCCTGATGAGCATATGCTGCTTATCCTGACCTCCTTATTTATTCTTGCAGTGATGAGCTTTTCAACTTTGTTGAACCTAATTTCTTAGTCTCATGACAAAGCCTGTATTTGAATAAGAACTACCCCATTAAATATTTTCTTTGCAGATTTCAGTAGGTTCCAGATAAGTTAATATAGAATATGCTTAGTAGACAGAAGAGATAAACCTCACATTTTCTTGCTTATAAGCACTGGGAACCATGGGATTGCTCCCACAAACACCAGCTCCCCTATGTATAAGCTGCCTCTTTCCCTAGACATGCTTTCTATATACAAATGTATTTCTGTTAAGCTTGCTTTGCTAGAACCAGTTATGTTGTGTTTTTACAAATTATACAGAATACACACTGATAAACCAGCATGAATTTCAGCTCGTTTCACTCAAAATGACAGAAGATTTCTGACTTATTCTGAGATACGTCTGAGACTTCTATAAAAATGAAATGTTGCTAATACAGAAATGTGCTATGCTGAAATAGGGATAATATTTGAAATGGTATTCATTTGCAGACTGAAGGGACCATTAGATCCTATCGCCTGATGGTTTGTGCACATCTTGCTATTGAAAAACTGGAGGAAGTCAAGTCATCTGTGTTTGACTGCTGTATACCCTCCAGAAAGGCAGATAATCAATTAAGTGACTTGGGGACATCATTCTACCATTTTCTATGATCATTTTTTCCAACAGCTAATCTCCGTTACTGTTCACAATTTCTGCTATATTTCCAATCACAACTTGTCAAGGATGAGCTTTCAGACAGTGGTTGTCTTTGTGCCCTCCTGCGTTGCATGGCAGAGAGGTTTGCAAAACAGCATTTTCTGCAAAAGTTTTTGCAGGTAAATGGCAATTAAACCAAATCACGGCACTCATTCAGCCTTGTTTGTAATGTGGTTTTTATGGCTCTTCCTGCAAGGAGTCATCAACATCCTCTACCACAACCTGATGTTCATTCTGAAATGAGGAACCCAGACCTCCTGATCCTTCTGCTTCTTTACCATTCTTGTTGGAGCTGCCTATATAGAGGCAAATCTGCCTTATTCCCATACTCTACATCTTGCTTCTCACATAAAAACTAAACTACCTCTTTTTGCTTCTTCATTACGCTGAGAGGTTATTTGGGCTTCCTTGGCCACATGGACTCCTGAAGCTTTCCATGACTGCAGCTTTCTCTGACGAAGTCCCTTACTTTGTAACTACAACTTTCATTCCTCCTGCCTGGCTGTCTATTCAACAATGTAAATCTGCATTTGGTTTGAATGGCATTCACAAATGTGATCAGTGATGGATCTCTTTACTTCCCGACCACGACTGATGTGCAGTGGTATCCAAGTAGACATGAAAATGATTTCATACCAACACTTTACACTTTACTTTTTGCTAGTGTATTTCATGTCTGGCATGTGATTTTGCCAGATGATCCTCAGTTAGTCATCACACTACCACATTTTACAGAATTAACTTAATCAAACATAGTTTTCTTAGAAAACGAACTAAAATTTGTCTTTTTTTCTTTATGACCTATTTTTCATAAAAATTCTATCCTTTCATTTACTGGTTTTTGTAGTTAGTAATTTACGGATTCAATCAGCCATAGCATATAACTTCATCTAGTTTTATGCTTTGACCTGTACTTGATATCAGACTAAGCAGCCAATAACCTTTCCTTTACCTATATGCGTCCTGACACAAGATCAGAACTTCTACAGCCTTCTGGAATTTCCCACGCACTCTGAAATTAATATTTGTGGACCATGGAATGCTTATACTAGCAGTTTTAAAGCTCTCAAATGAAACTGGACCTGTTGATTTAAGAATGTGTATTCCTGAAAGACACTATTTAACATTTTCTTCGGTAATAAATGGACTGATGGTCCATCTTCCTCTTGTAATATAATTTACCATCCTGTTCCTTCCCACACTGAGAACAGAAATATTTATTAAATACATTTGCCTTATAGCTGCAGTGTTAATAATTTTATCACTGCAATCTAGAAATGGAGCTATAAATCACTGCGATTTATTTTATTCCTAACAGAAAAAAGACATCTTCCCCAAGGTCTTTATTGACTTCCTATGCTCTATTCCCACTGAAATATAGTCATTTCTGTTTCCACTTCTCTTCATATGATTTTTAATGAGGATTCTAATTGCTGCTGTGTTGCACTACTAAACCAGGAAGGCTGGTAGCCAGAGTTGTCCCATCTTCTCATTGCAAAATCATACTTCTGCTGCGAACAACCTTCCCAAATCTTTTCCTAAGCTTCAGCCACATATTGCCCATCCAAAATTTTCAAGCTTTCTATAAAATAGCTTAGAAATACTAAATTCCTCCCACAAACGTTTCTACCCCTCCTCTGTGGGATGGCAGGAATGGGAGTACATCTTTGCCTGTAAAACCCCCAAGTCCTTTTCTGATTTTATCCATTTCAGTGCATCTCAAGGCAGCTGTGGGAAGATGCTCATTTCCCATAAGGGTCTGGGATTTACCTGCTTCTGCCCTGCCTCCACAAGGTTTGCTGAGCACCTTTGTGTACAAGGTGGCTTTGGCATATCAGGAGTTGTCCATCCTCATATAGAGCCTAAAAATCACTGTCTGCCTCCTCATGTCCTCTATCTCCTTTTTGTTTCCCTTCCTCTTTTTACAGTCCCCTGTTCCTTACTATTAGTCTAACTACATGTCAGTTGTTCTAAACAATTTTTCCCTTTCCGGGTGAAGATTCAGTTCTGCTGGATCAGTAAGAATTGGACCTCAAGGTGAAGGCTGTTGCCTGGCTCTTGGGTTTCTCTGTCTCTAGGTGCAATGACAACCCTAAGCACACCTGGCAATAGTGCAGCAGTTTGTGAGATCATGACCGCCAAAAGACATTTGCTGGATGAGATGCTTTGTCTTTCCCTTAGTAGCAGCAATCAGACCCCGGTATAATGATAGGAACCAAGTATCAGCTTGATTGATCAGCTACAATCAGCTACAACTGATGGTCACAACTCAATGCAGTTGTAACCTAGCTATTTGCAAAGCTTCTGAATTCTGTCCAGAATAAAGCCAAAAGACTCTTGTTCTTTGGGGAAAAAAATATATATATATTATATAATATATATTATAAATATATATATATATATTCAGCTGCTGAAGATTAAATAAGCAACAGGGGGAAGGGGAAGAAAAAAAAAAAAAGAGGAAAAAGAAAGAAAGAGGAAAGAAAGAGGAAAGAAAGAGGAGAGGAGAGGAGAGGAGAGGAGAGGAGAGGAGAGGAGAGGAGAGGAGAGGAGAGGAGAGGAGAGGAGAGGAGAGGAGAAAGGAGAGGAGAAAGGAGAGGAGAAAGGAGAGGAGAAAGGAGAGGAGAAAGGAGAGGAGAAAGGAGAGGAGAAAGGAGAGGAGAAAGGAGAGGAGAAAGGAGAGGAGAAAGGAGAGGAGAAAGGAGAGGAGAAAGGAGAGGAGAAAGGAGAGGAGAAAGGAGAGGAGAAAGGAGAGGAGAAAGGAGAGGAGAAAGGAGAGGAGAAAGGAGAGGAGAAAGGAGAGGAGAAAGGAGAGGAGAAAGGAGAGGAGAAAGGAGAGGAGAAAGGAGAGGAGAAAGGAGAGGAGAAAGGAGAGGAGAAAGGAGAGGAGAAAGGAGAGGAGAAAGGAGAGGAGAAAGGAGAGGAGAAAGGAGAGGAGAAAGGAGAGGAGAAAGGAGAGGAGAAAGGAGAGGAGAAAGGAGAGGAGAAAGGAGAGGAGAAAGGAGAGGAGAAAGGAGAGGAGAAAGGAGAGGAGAAAGGAGAGGAGAAAGGAGAGGAGAAAGGAGAGGAGAAAGGAGAGGAGAGGAGAGGAGAGGAGAGGAGAGGAGAGGAGAGGAGAGGAGAGGAGAGGAGAGGAGAGGAGAGGAGAGGAGAGGAGAGGAGAGGAGAGGAAGCCATTAGCAGGGATTCGTTTTGTCATTAAACAAGTCTAAGTGTAAAATAAACTGTAGACAAACTTATAAATACTTGCGTCAAAAAATTATATATGGTCCCTCTAACCCTCAGCTCTCTGTATTTCTATGCTTTTCATTGGGTCAGAATAAATATACAGCTGCTGCTTTGCAAGATTGTCATCCCCTTTTTTAAAAAGAAAATAAAAGTTATGCTTCCTTCTTTTATTGCACTTGACCCCTTCTCTGAAAGCAGAAAGCAAGAATATTGCTCAACTGAGCCTTTGGCTGTGACCCTCAAATTGTTTGTTATGGCTGCGCAGGAAAGCAAAGTCCTACATATGACCTTGAGGGTGATTTTATAAAAATCAATCAACTACTGTTATGATGGCCTCCCCACCAAGCAAAATAAATACAATTAAACCCATAATCACTTCTGTACAGTAATGTGCAAATTCAATGGGTCTCTTTAGGTGGAGTGAGGGAGAGGGGGGAGAAATGTGGTGGGGCTATTTGATACTTTGTGAGAACATCAGAAGCACCATTCTTCTGAATTAACCCAGCAATTAGCCTCCACCTCTCCATCCAGAAAAAAGAAATCTTTATCTGCCTTTACCCAAAAGAAAAAAAAAAAAAGAAAAAAAAAAAAAAAAAGGAAAGACTGGAGGCTGCCACAGAGGGGAGGAACAGACAGACCAAATAATGGGAAAAAAATATATTAAAAAATATTAAATAATAATAATAAAATTATAATAAGGTAAGAGTAGTAATCCGCCCTGTGAATGACTGCTACACCAGCATGTCGATTGTTTGGTGAAGATTTCTCTTCTGAATTCCTTGGTAAATGGCAGAGGGCACACTCAAAATGATAGGAAATGAACAACTAATATATTGCCCCTTTTCTTGGTCATGCAGCCCACGGAATACTGTGTTGGGTCAAACCCACAGCCCAGGTACCCAGAATATTTACCCTGGAAAAAAGTCTGTGCAATGTACTTCTGGAAAAAAAAAAAAAAAAAAAAAAAAAAAAAAAAACCACTATCCAAAGAGAAATGTTTTTTGATGATTAATGTGGAAAGTTTCTCCTTGTTTCTGTGTCACAGAGATGGATTCATGCTTTCAGACATAGGAGGAGCCTTATAACCTTTCTCAAAAACTTCATTTAAAAAAAAAAAAATCTTCTAATATAGACATTTTCACAACGCATAAAGGAGATGTTGATTTTCTCATTATTATTCAGGCTGTGGTTTAGAGTGCTCTAGAGATTTCCTGAAGTCAGAGAGAAGCAAAGTCCCCATTCCAACGAGCACCTTTTGGTTGGAGGTTGTTATTCTATCATCATCTTTTGAGGCAACACTTCAACATTTGCAGTCACTGTAAGACCACCCTAAGAAACAGTGTATTTTTTTCTAATGAATAGCTCATAGTGGAGCTAGGATAAAAGTGACTATCACCAGATTTAATTCACAGAATCATCTAGGTCAGAAGAGACCTCCAAGATCATCGAGTCCATCCTCTGACCTAACACTAACAAGTCCTCTACTAAACCATATCCCTAAGCTCTACATCTAAACATCTTTTAAAGACCTCCAGGGAAGGCGACTCAACCACTTCCCTGGGCAGCCCATTCCCATTCCAATGACTAACAACTCTTTTGGTAAAGAAGTTTTTCCTAATATCCAACCTAAATTCTGCATCAGTGTTAAGAGGGTACCAGTGGAAAAATTGTCTTAGATGTCACTACTGAGTCCTGCCCCTACAGCTAACAGAAAACCCGTTCTCCATGGAAGAGGACCTGCTGGTTGAACAACCATCTCCACCCATCACCGTGAGGCTCCCTGCATGAGGAAGATCTGTTCTGGTTGTGCTGTGGGCACACCACGGCCGTGTATAACTAACATTCCCACAGCCTTCAGCCTGCTCTTCCCAGTTTCCTCAGTCGGGTGTTTCACATGATGAAGCCACAGAATCTCCCATGAGACGGGCTTAAGCTCACACGTTCCAGTCCTGGCAAGCATCCCTGAGCGGCAAACAGCAGGAGGCAACTGCTGGAGCTGGAGTATCTTTGCTGCAACGAGTGATCCTGCATAACAAGGCTGCAGTGTGCTGGCAGCCCACTTCTTGCTCATTCTCCGGCTCCCAGGGTGAGGCTTTTGGGGCCTCATCGCAGGAAAAAAACAGTAAAACAAAGACCCTCCTGTGTACGGGAAGAGGAATACAGAGTTTATGAGCCTTCGATAATAATCGATTATTTCACGGACCTGTCGCCTGCACCCCGTTGACAGGCTCACATGACATTCGGATGAGCCATAAATTTGATTGCATGCTGGAACAGTGCCGAGATAGATGCAAAGGAGAAAAGAAGTTTGTTATAGTGGCTTCATCCCAAAAGCTGCCTTAACCTAAAGACCAAAATTCCCTATAGATGTTTGTCCACTTTCACGATGTGCAGGTACAGATCCCAAACTAGCTACACGTTTCCACCAGGATGCCACTAACAAGCTAAAAAGTTAAGCTTGTATTCCAGCGTTTTGTTGGAAGGAGGCCTTAATCTCTCCCTGGGCGAGGAACTGGCAGCTGCTTGAGCACTCTCAGACAGACACCGTCTCCCAAGCCAGACACGCCTGGGTTTTCTGGCTCGCTGGGCTCACAGCCATCTATGCAGATGGCACATGATGCCTCGTAAGCCGGGCGGGCTCTTCCCCACGAGCTCAGGAGACGGGCAAAAGGAATTCAGCCCAGAACACACTGCCACAGGTAGCTCTTCCACAGAAGTCCCTCTACTTCTTCAGTCTTGTGTAGCTTCCCAGCCTCTCAGCAATTCCTTTGCTGTTTCTGCAAGGAGTGAGCTAACCTGGAGGGGAAGAGGTGTTGGACCCTCCTCGGTGTGCTTTGAAACATCCCAGCTCATCTTCTGGGATCTAATGAAGGAAGCTGCCTTGGGAAGGCATCGGGGGAAACACCAGGCAGATGGTGCAATGAGCAAACAGGTCCTTAAGTTATTATTTCAAGCCTATAGGTGATGGACACCTGTTAACTCCTGCACCCTCTGCAAGGGAGGCAGCGGGAAAGGCACAGTAGCACTGTTCGGAGAGCATAATAATTACTATTATGGTCTTTCTGGGTGACCATCAGACCAGAGCGTTTCTATTTGCTATGCCCCTCCACCCACGGTTATCTCATTTCAAGCTGATTTCTGGCATTTAAATTTAAACTTTACAGGTAGGGTTCTCCTCCCAGTTTCTAGTGCAGTAGGTCAGACATTGGTCTTAGTGACAGCCTACTCCTACAGAAATCCACCCGTGATGCACAGTTTGTTAAGCCATACAAGAGGGGATACATCAAAACTAAAACCCTCACATAATCCCCCGCTACACATCATGCCTCCTCTGTAGCTCTGGGCCCATGATACAGACTTATGCTTTTGAAGGAATTTATTTGCGTTTAAAATCTTTAAAAAGACCTGGACCTCAGTTGCCTGGTTGCAATGCCGGTGTTTCTGTACCACGTAAAAGTGTGTGAGGACAGATCTAGCAACGATGCAAAGCTGCTACCATCATCAGGGCCTGATCTGCATCCAGGGCAGATGTAGACAGACTCAGCGGCCCTTTCCATCCCATGATTAGAAGCAGCAGCTGCTTCCCCAGAAGGGACACAGCCAGTGAAAGAAGGGATGCTGCTGCCTCAGCTTTCAGCCCACTTGCCTGTGGTTTGGCGTGGCCAAGATGAGCTTCCACCGATCCGCTCATCCTGCAGTGCCTCAGAGGAGTCTCAGGAGCTATCGAAAAGGTGGAAAATCAATTTCATCGGCCAGCAAGAGCCCTGGGAGTCTGGTATACATGCTGTAATCCCATCCTAAACAGAACGGGAAAAAGAGACCTGCAGCCCATGCCCAAACAAAAAACAGGGTTTAGAGCTTGGGGAAGAACCAAAAAACATCCAATTGCTACAGATTCTGGGCATTAAAATCCTTCTTCTGGGAATGTCCAGGTCTGTGACTTGAAGTGTAATGCATAACACTGGATTCCTGCTAAAATTATACTAACAAACTAAAGAACTGATGCCTTTTTTGTTTTTTTTTCCTATCAAAACAGCAGGGACTTTAAGGTTATGGGAACAGATTCCTTGCAGGCTTGTACACCTCACAGTAACAACACAGAAAAATATCACAGCAACAGGGAGAAATAGGGCTGACTATTCTTCCTTTTAAACCTCAATTAAAAAATACATTGGATGAAATTTCCCATTAGCTGGTACTATTTGTACATCCCATGTTCTTTCTTTAATTAAAAAACATGCTTATTGCAATACTGCCAGAATCGCTTTTACGGTATTTTAATTGTAATGTCTCTGTCTGATTAAAAAAAGAAAATATGAACTAGAAACTGCCTGCAAAAAGTATCGCTATGCATATCCCAAATGCGTTGAGCAAAATGGCATAGAAAACACCACAGCGCAAACATTTTTCTAACTGTGGCTACTTATAAGGGATTTTAAAATAGAGTGAGGACAGGAAAACAGAGGAAAAAGCTTTTTCTGTCTTTCAGTGAATTCACACCCAGTCTTTATCAGCGGTGACTGAAGCACCACTTATTTGACAAGTAGTTATGCAGATGTATCAGCTAATATTCGATGCTCTTTGCTAATAGCATCAAAGCCTAGGAAAAAGTCAAGGAAAATCAATATTTAGGTTTCTTTCCTCCCCAGGTCTACATGCAGGACCCATTCTAGCCACAACCTGATTTTAGTGCGGCTTCCAAGAGATCCAAGATATTGTTGGATAAGCATTGATTTTGGGACATGGGTTCAAGATCAGAAAACAACTGACAATGGCATGTGTATCTTTAGGGTTTTCCAGTTCCTTTTTGTTTGTTTATTTGTTTTGTGTGTGTGTGTGTGTGTGTGTGTTTGTGGAATCTCATAGCTTGAAGAGAAGCCCAGATTACCCATGGCATGTTGGAGGCTGGGTGTACATAATATATCACCGGTTTTTAGAGTTGGAAATCTCACATGAGGGGGTCAGAGCTTTCTCAAAACCTCAGCATGGAGTCTGACTGCTAAGATGCAGCAATGCCTACAACTGGTAAAGGACACACGGGATCATTGTGACAAGTAATATGGGCGCTTTTCTATAAGAGGGACCAGAATAATCTTCCCTCTTATGCCTGAAAGGGTGGCTATCTCAAAGTTGCCAATGCAAAGCAAATGGACAGTTGAATGCCTTCAGCCCCACCAGAGTTATACCAGCAATGTCACCCCAAAACTCACACCCAAGGTACCCCCAGAAGGAGGACAGGCAGCATTTTCAGTCTCTGGACTACCCTTGGGGCTGTTCTAAACAGTACTAAAAATTCAGATAAAGGCAATAGCACATGTCTGAGGTATCAGCCCGTCACAGACAAAGGAGTTACTCCAGCATAAGCTCTGTGTAAAGGAAATTTCCATCTGTCCTGGGTTATCATAAATATTACCATACTTGTGATGTCGGGATCAAAAAATATATAAATAACTGCAATCTGCTGAATTTACAGAGTTATCTACAATCTGTCTATCTTGTATCTCTTCCCCAATCAGTATTGTCTGAGCAGTTCCATCGTCTGGTTATTAAACTTTCCACTGCCAATAACCACGTGTTCATGCTCCACTCGTCAAGGGGGAGGCAGAAGCTGGTGAGCCCTCATGGCAGTAGGCAGGACTCAGCTGCCTAATCTTATTTCACTATTGCTTTGGCCACCGGATCTTCTGTCCAGACAGCCTGGTCACCACCAGAACCACCACATGCATCCGTCTGTATGCTAATGCAGCCAAAGCAGGGTCGCCTTAAGGATGCACGTGCAGCTGACGTGCTTCTTATAATAATCTTTAAACAATTTCTACAATGTTGAAATCATCATGAGGAGACCCCACACAGGCTGTGTTCAAAATCCTCAGGGTGTCTTAAAAAAGGGAGAAATTTCATGAAATGTGCCTATGTGTTGGGTTTATTTAATACGGGACCTGGGCAATAGAGCACAACAGTGTCTTTGCAGAGGAGCAGACTCAGTAGCATTACAGGCATTTTCCTCCATAATATCTGTTAAATTTTCAGCTTGTGAGCGCACAGATGCTGAGTCAAGAAAGCCAAAGGGAGCAGAGCTACAATTTTAATCCCATTCTCCAGCTCCAACTAAGAAAAACGCTTCAGCTCATGCTTCAATCAAAGTGTGCATCTATACCCGCCTGCAGGTTTGGGGTTTATTGTCATGCCCGTCTTGCAGCTGGGGAAACTTGGCAATTATTTGACAAGTTCAGAGACTTGACAGTTGCTACTCTAAGGGAATCACCTAACTGAGACTCATCTTCAGACAGGTATCTATAATACCTAAGATGAGCAGGTCTTTGCTAAAGTATGTTTCTCTCTATCAATATAGGAGCCTAAACAACTCCCCTGAGCTGTGCAACTTAAAGAAAGGTAAGGAAAAGGGGAGATGACTCCCATCCAATCTCACACCAGAGCAGACCTCAGCACATCTTGACTCCAAATCTAACCAAGACTACACAGCTAGAGGCACCCATGTCAGTGCAGGGAAGAGGCAGCAAGTAAACTTCAGCAAAAAGAATAAGTTCAGATAAAAAATGACCAAGTAGGTTTCTGCTTCCAGAATGCTTCATCCTATGTTTGGCATGTAGCAATACTGAAATAATAGCATTTGGAAAATTTGAATGCTGCTTTCCTACCTGAATCTACGTTCCAAAGCTTTTGGGAAAACATGATAAAGGGGAGAAATGATTTGAAATCAGAGAAGCTGAAAGCATAAAGATAGTCCTTCAGACTTCACTAAATTTGATAAAACCACCATTTGCTTCACAAGTCCTGGCTGATAGATTATATCTGCCTTTGAGTAGGCCCAAAGGGGCCTCTACTACCAGATTGTGCCCCCCTTCTTCACAAATACAGAGGATGAGCCCCCAGATCCCCATCTAGATTTGCAGCCAAAAGTTTCAGAAAACTGGGGCTCAGTCTTATCTCCTCCCTTGCACCTCATAATCACACTGGGGTTATGAAGCACCTTGCAATGCTTAGCTTTATGATTTTCAGTGGGGGGAGAGGGAAGAAAATCATACTAAAGTGGTTTTTTTATTACAAGTTCTTGCTAGATTTTTTCTTTTAAGCAGGAATGATGTTTGATGTAGTAGTTCTTAAAAATCTAGACTGACAAGGTTCAAATTTCTTTGGAAATGTTCACACAATAGGGACAAACTTGCAAAGTTTTATCTGCATAGAACAGATGTTAAATGTTAAGATTCAATGTTAAAATATAACTGTTAGATGCATATTTTTCATCATCATCTTAATGAAAAACAAGTACCTTTAACACCCTTTCAGTATAAAATAATTTTTATCAACAGAAAAGATCCAGGTCCTTAAACCTATAGAAAATTCTTCTCATTTTTTTCTTCTCAGTTTCAGCATAATCTTACACATGAGCTGAACTTTGAGTAAGCAATTGAACCAGAACAACTCATTCACTTAAATACCAAATGTGCCCGGCACTCTTCATGATCAGGGCCTAATTTCCAGGAATGAACATTTCTGGCACTGAATGCCAAGTTATTTCAATTCATACTTTGATACTCCCAGAGATGCATGTCCTGATACTTTTTCTGGGGCTACCTCAAGGTACACAAACCCTGCAGACCCAGCGTTCCCCCCACGCTCATACTTGGTTATTCACTTTCCACCAGTTGTGCTCTAGGATCTTGTATTATTTATTACATTCTGTAGCTGTGCCCTGCAATTCTGTACCATCATTAATTTTGTAAAGGCTTTCGCAATACGCTCGCCTCAAAGATGCCAAACAAAACAGAGCTGATTATTGTTATCAGCACTGCCATTATCACTGAATGCCACTCAGGATAGCAGCACTTTCGGTAGCTGGGGGGAAACGAAAAGAAAAATAAATAAATAAATAAATAGCCTTCCTAGTCATATTGTCATTATGCCTCAAACAGCATAAACAATGCCTTTTGCATACATAATAATTAAATGCTTCCCCATCGCCATCCCTTGGCATCCACCAAGAGCAGGCCAAGGCGGCTGCCCAGCCTGGCATCTCCAGAGCTGGGCAAGGGCCGGGGGGCTCACGGCCCTGTGAAACTCCATGCCTGGAGGGAAGAGGAGCGCTGAACCCCCCTTTCTGCAGACCTTGGAGATGCAGCAGGTTGAGGGTGGCCGTGGTAGTCCCCAGCAGCAGGGTCCGGCCTTCTTCTATCGTGACACTATCGCCATCTCGCGGCGGGTGGCCAGCAGGCCAGCTGGAGTCCTCGGCCCAGCGGCCACAAAAGCGGAGGGCGAGCTGGAAAAAAGAAGAAGGGGAGATGGTCAAAACTGTCCCCTCCCTTGAATGTCAGCTCCACGTGAAGCGTAGCACTGATTAACTTGAAAACAGCAGGCAAATAGTTTGACTCGTGATGAGCAATGGAGAAATTATGTGTACCCGTGGCAGGCTGTGATTCCTCCTCACTTCTAAACTTTAAGCGTGCACCTTGCAGCAAAGGTTTGGCTGATTTCTTAAGGAACACGTATATATTTTTATGTGGGCTTATATGCACGTGTGGACATAGGCAGTGATAAAACATCACACGAGCTATCAAGAACAGCTTCAACTGATCTGAGGGGAGTGGGGGGGAACCAGACATGGAAATATTTGTGGTCCTCACTGGGTTGTGCTAATCTGAAACAGCAGTGGAAAGGATAACCGCCATACAAAGGCAAAATGTTGTTCCTTCATTTTCAGTCAGAGCACAAATATCCATTAAAAGCTTTTGCTTGGTAGATGAGGTTTCGGTGAGTCGATACTGGTGGTGCTATGACAGTCACTCTCCCAACTGTGCTATTGTCAGTTTTAGTTTTGTGCACCTGATGGTTTGTACACCACCTCTCATAGCACCTAAAGCAGTCAGATAAGGATTATACAGTGGCTACTGTCTTAATTATTCACACTTGGGATGCCTGTTGGTCCCCAAGCTAAAAGACAGAACCAGTTTATGTCCATCCTCTCTGTAGGGTATGGATGCCAGTGTTTTCTATCCTCTGTCCCATTCTGTGATTTCCCTGCAAAGGGATTTACTTGATTCGGTCTAGAGTGAAGCCTGGGACAAAGTTAATGTGCATGCAGTGAAAACATCTGGAAAGCTAAGTGCCCGGCGTCAGAGGGAGTGAGCCACTTCATCACTGCAGAAGCGCAGATAAGCCTTCGCATCTGTGTGCAACAGTTGCAGAGAGGACAATGAACATCTCTTTTCTCTATACTTGCTAAGTGTTATAGGACAAGATTCATCTCTATCACCAGCAAACATATATTTGTGTATTTCAGAGATTTGTGGCAAACTTCCCAGCTGAAAGAATAGAAAGTTTTTTTCACTGTCTTTCTAAACAGGCTGTGGATTACCCTTCACAGGCAGTGTTCTGAACCAAATTATATACAGTATACACGAGTATACAATAGACCCACTGAAAAAAATAAAGAGCTAGTTAAAATTATTTTTTATCTCAGAGCAGGGGACAGAGGAGGGAACAGTTCATGGAAAGGCACGCATTTCCCAGATACCCTGCTTATCAAGCCAACTGTAGCACGAAATTGCAGATGCCATAAATTCCTGTCTGGCACAACCTCAGCCAACTCTGCTAGCAAAGCACTGCACTGCATGATACAGTTGTGAAACAGTGAGATTCAGCTGAACATTTTGCTGAGAACATTTCTCAAATGGCTTGAAGTCATTCTGACATCACTCTAACCTTCTCAAGAAGCTCCCAATTAATGCTAATGTTAAGAAAAATAAACTCCTCTTCTGAATATCATTATATATATATATATATATAAACAGTTCCCCTTACTTACTAGAAAACATTCTAGCTCTTCGTTTAAGGTTCTGTCTGTATAACATCAGTGTTTAAGTTACTCTGTTATTCTTGCTAGGTTTTTGGTGTCACCTCTTGGAAAACTGTGTATCCATACAGTTTTACCAATACCTCCTGGCATAAAAGCTAAGAACTATCAACCTTCTCAGGACTGTAACTCAGAAAATGTATAAATATACTGAAAATAAGTATTTTAATTGTTTAGATAATATATATGTCCACAGTAAGAAGCAGTCCCTACACCATCAACCTACACAAAGATAAACACATGGAATTCTATTGCTGAAAAGCAAGTTTACTATCCAGGACTGACTACATAGAGGCAAAACAAAAAATAATGGTAACAATTTAACTGAGGTCATCAAAATCTGTCTTTCTACCAGGTCCGTAAAAAAGTTCTCCAGTGAGAAGATGCCTGGCTTAGTCTGCTGCCATGCACATCACCTGTATTTGCATCTTTCATGGGATTTCTAATACGTATTTGCTTTTATTTAAAATATATATAGTAGACAGATGAACATCAACTTATAACACAGGATCAAGAGCAATTTATAATCAATCATACCATCCTTGTATTACTGGAGAGGGTACAGATCTAAAGAATCTGTCTGAAGAGAGAAAAGGGGTTTTGGTCAAGGCACTTAAAATTACCAAAGCACTAAAGAAGATGTAGAGGTGCTAGTGGGAAAGCAGCTCTGTAGTAACTAAGGAAAGACATCTGACTGATGGATGAAAACGAGACAGCAGAAGATTTTACTTGGTGACATTTCTCTTGCAGTCCTACATATTCTCAAAGACAAAACAAAACAAAAAAGGCATATCCTATACGATCCGTGAGAGAAAAAGCGTGGTCTAGTGCAAAACTAGTGAAATGGCCAACTGTGTTAAATAACAAGTACAGCTTGCCCAGACCTCGTGGATCCTATATGATTACCCTCTCTGTTTTCTGGGAGAAAAACACAGTACAACGTCCAGCTGTATGGGTCTTTTTAAGCCCCTGGTTAAGCTATAACTGGTCTTGTTAAGCCATGGTGGTTATGTCCAGTTCCTATGAAGCAGCCCATGGTAAAATGACACAAACTGATGCACACACAAACTAATTGTCAAGAAAGGTGGGCAACAGACTCACAGCTCTAGAGGTCTATGTTCTCATCTGACCCCAATAGTTTCCATCCATGGGATCTCAGAGAACCTTTTCAGTTGTGGTGCCTGTCTCATCCAGCTGCCCAGTCAGTATGGGACAGACTATAACCCACATGCACAGGGGGCTTTGCTGCTCTGCAAGCTGAGCACGCTTTCATGACTGCCAGGACAGACTGACTCACCTGAGAGTCCAAAGACAAAACAGTGAGACAGCATCTCATCTCTGGAAGGCCATGTCTTAAACATCTCCATCATGCAGAGACTCCAGCTCCTGTCCTTCTTCTCACAGCAGAGCAGGATAAGAACACCCCTCTCCCAATTAGACTTTTCATAAATGTAAGACTCTTTCCTTTTCCTTTTTTTTTTTCACCTGCTTGGCACACAGCACTCAACCTATGGACTTATTTAAACACTTCTACATAAGACTGAAGAGCAGCAGCAGCTGCGCGGACCATGGTCATGACTGAGCACCCATCCCAGGGTTTAGGAGACTGTAACATCTGTGCATCTACTGAACACTTAAACTGGACACCAAAACGTTTGCAGGACGTTGCCTCACATCTGCCATCCATAGGAAACTCACTCTGGCAATGTGGGTTCTTCACTTTGTGGAAATTCTTCACGTTTTGAACCCAGTGCAGCAGCTGACACTAGCTCAGTAGGGAACCAAGCCTGCAAAATAACTTCCTCCCCATCAGAGCTCCAAAAAGGAGCTTATGCAAAGATAAAATAATGTTTAAAAGCATACAATAAAAGATGTGCAAGCTCCTTGCAGTTCAGCACATTATCCCCTTCCTCTCTCCTGCACCTTCTTTGTCCATTTTCAGGCAGGTTTCTTTCCATTTTCTGTTCTTAGCTGCTGCTGCTGCTGTCAGCCAGCCTGGGGTTGCCTGTGCGTCTGCCACTGGGAACACAAGCTCTCAGCACCAGTTTCTCAGCTTCTGCCCGTGACTACCAGGGCCCAGAAACAGCAACAGCAACTGCAACCAATGAATAAATAACAGCAATAGGCTTGCATTCCCACACAGGCTGGCAAACAAGCTGCAAAGGGAAGGGATTATAAATCACCATTCCTTCAATTTTCGGCCTAAATTTTTGTAAATTACAATCGCTCCGCTAGCATAACGCATTACCTGGTGATTTTTAACTCCCCTCCATCAAAACACAAGGTATTTTGAGGTGTTAGAAAGACAAGAAAGTCCTGTTTAGACACAGCATAGCTCATTTGATCCCACTTTGCAGTGACTTCCTAATTTGCTTGGTTAGGTGGGGTTTTACTGGAGTACAGTCCCAGTAAGAGGACTGTTAGCAGCTGTTACAGACACAAGACCAGAGCCTGCATCCTCTGATCAAAAAAAGGCTGAAATCTTAAAACCAAACCAAGAAGCAACGGTTGATCTACAGCACAGATTTGGCTTGCTGCTGTGCTCCATGCTCTCTTTTCCTGGCCTCAGCCCAAGATTACCTGAGACATAGCTGTGGAGAAAAACCCAAAGTCAGGCAGGTTTCCCCACCAACCCCACCACCAGCAGCCAGCTTCCTCCTTGCCCCCAAGCACATCCATATCACCTGCACTTTCACCCGAGAGAATCCCCAGGTTTCTTCCTGTGATCTCCAGCAGGAAGAAGGTGAACCATCGAGTCCGTCGCCCTCATCCCTCCTGGTGTGCCTGGCCATGAACAAGCAAAGGTTTTGAACGCAAAGAGATTGACACACACAAGACAGCCTTTTCCTTGGTGCTGACAGATTGCCATTTAACCAGCAAGTATGGAGAGCAAGCGTTGCTGTCCTCAGTCACCACGGAGAGACAAGGTTAACATTTTAAGTGATGGAGTAGCACGCTGTAGACCCAAGACTCCACACCACGTTCGAAACCCCTTTAATTTCAGTGATGGATACAGGGAGCTCACTTTCCAGGCTGTGAACTCTTGACAGCTCCTCAGTTTAATACATCAGGAAAAGATTTACACCCCCACACAACCCCCATCCACCTGAAGGAAAGAAAAACATATATTTGGAGGAGACAAAAGAGGAAGGGAGGTATTTTATTACCCTAGATGTCTTTTACAAGGGAAGTATTTTCAGCCATCTGCTCTAATTATTCCTCCTGTATTGGCCACCATCTCCATGCAACAATAGAAATAATTATCTCCTCAAGGGCAAAAATAATAAAAGAAATATTTACAGAAACAAACAAAAGTTGATTATTTTTAGCTCCTAGGGAAAAAAGCAACAACAAGCTACTTCTTAATGAAGGAGCAATTAGGAAGGTGGGGAGAACGTTTATAATTAAAACAGACAAATTGGTGGAGGCTCCTCCCTCCCACACGCTTGAAAGAGATGCAAATGTGTGTTATTTGCTACAGTCAGTGGAGTTTGTGCACTGCCCAATTCCCCAATAAGTAGAACCTGTCTCTTGGCACAATTCCCTGCCTCTCCTGCTTTTAGAACATCTAACCCTATGCTGAATTAACTGAAAAATGTTCACCACCTCTGCAGTCATAGGATTTCAGTTGGTGTAGCTAGGTCTTCCTTTGCACAGCCTGTGTCCCTGAGACAAGGATGCTCTTTCATCCCACTGTTACAAGAAGTGTCCTGAATGCACTACAGCACTCAGCATGAAAATGTCCCTTTGTTGATATAAATCAAAACCAAAAGATGACTTATTGCAATCTTGGTTTCAGTCCTGGCAGCATACAAGGAGTTTGCTAAAGGAGAGAATGAAGGCATATATACAGCTTCATGGGAAAGAGTGATTAGGGCCATCCCAGAGAACAGTAAGAAAACACACACTTGCTATCAGCAGCTCGGTACAACACCTTATCTTGAAAATTTATGTATTCAGACATCCACACCAAAATGAGGAGAAATTATTGACTGTGCTATGAAATCAAAGAATGGCCAAACTCAAGCTGTTCAAGGATAATAATGAATGTAGAAGTTCCCAAGGCTTCTCCAAGCATTTCTAGGGTGGAGGGTACCATTTAATCCTCATTACAAAACCTGCCACCTGACAGAGAAGAACCACTAACCAGTACACTGTGAACCTTCCTCTACTGCAGGCAATTCATCTCGTGTTCCAAAAATGGCCAATTTTCACTATGGAAAAGCAAACAAGACAGAGATTAACAATTACCAGTTTTTGCAGGGGATCTCTCAGCCAATTGAAACAATTTCAGAGAAGCTGCCTCCAAACATTTACATAGCCTACGAGTTTCTTTGGAAATCAGAGCTTAATCTGTCTGATGGATCATACAATGGGACTGGCAATCTCTTAAAGGTATTTGATTCACGTGCACTTAATTAGAGTCCGCCAGCTTTGCCATTGCATGTCACATTTTCAAGGAGGTTTCTAAGCTGGAAGTGAGGGAGCAGAAGGAAATGGAAGGAGCACTTCTGGAGAAGCTTGCTATGGGTATCCACTTCAAAAAGTTTTTTTGCAAAAGCATCATGTTCACTTTCGTTTCTATTTCTTTAAAAATAGTTCAATTCGGAAAGTCCTTTGAAAGAACTTGATAAAAAGGAGAGCATGTTTTGACTTCTCTAGTTTCTCCTATCCTTCCATCAGAGAAAGGCAGCCTCCTGGATCCCAGTAATTTTTGAGCATCTGACCCTGAGAAATTCCTCTCCCAGTTCAGTTCCATGATGTGATTCCTGAAAACAGCGTGGTCTGACCACTGACATACTTCTTCCCCAAGGGCTTGCATTAAGACAGCCCCTGATGCCAGTTCAGCAATGAGTAATAGGGTGGTAGTTTTTAGATGTTGGTAAAAACTGCCTTGGCAAAACAGTGAAGAATTTTACAAAAACCCAGAGGGATGAAAGGAAGTTCCTCTCCAAACCACATCATAGCAGAGACCACCTGTGGTTAATTAACGGAGTAGACACTGGTAAACAAACTGGTCAACAAAGGTTGATGGATAATGGGACCATCTTCTTCCAATAATTCAGAAATAAATGACTAAAAAAATGCAGGAATGGCTGTGCTCAAGTCATAACTCACTAAGTAGCCAAACATATGTTAAAAGTCAGAAGGAAGCAAAGACATCTAAAGAACTATACAATAGGAAAAAAAAAAAAAAAATGAATCATTTATGCCAAAATACAACATTACCCTCAAAGCAGACTGGAAACAATATACTTATTAATAAACTAAGTCTGGGAATTAGCAAAGTGCTTCTGACCATCAGTGCAGTGAGAGGCTGTAAAGAGTGAGCTCCTTCCCTTTTGAGTTGTGGTAGACCAGGCATGGACCATAACCCAACAGACCTTTTCCAAGGCCAAAAGATGGTATTTTTTATGTCTGTCTGCATCAACTGTTGCTTCTTTTTACCCTTTACTCCACTTGTAACATGTAGGTGACATTACAGATGAAGGAACTTCTCTTGGGTAGGGTGACTCCCAGAAGAATTGATACAGCATGGATCAAGGATGGGCAGGTGGCTGGACACAAGGACCTCTCTCCTGTACCTTTATTTCTAAATGAGATTGCCTATACCCTGAATTAGAAAGAAATAATTGTTCCTTTTTTTTTTTTTCCCCCTCCTTAGTTTTAGCTGTCCTGCAGGAATTTTTCTGACTTCTGATGAGTTGCACAAGCACAGAAAGGGAAGAATCTGGCTGGGCATGTTCTCTGCGGGACTGATGAATGACCTAGTCTCTCTCCAACTATTACAGGATAAATCTGTTTACACACAAAAAATTGACCTGGGCCAGTGAGGTGGGACTAGAACCAGGAAACTGGCACGTCCCAGAGGTAAAAATGCATTTGCAGCCAACAGCATTAGTAACTCAAGACCATAAACAAGCCATGCTGTCATTAATTACTCGGACAGGGGCAGCCGCAAAAGCAGTGAGAAGACCCAAAAGCCAACTGTAAATAGTTCATCTAGCTGATTAGTTCAGAAAAAAAATGAGTGGGCAGTTTCAGAGGTCAGAGCCCATGGCACAAGTCAGTCTCAGGCCAATTTGCAACTGGACAATGGCATGAGAAAGAGCTTAATTCTTCTTCTTAAAAGAAAAAGAAGAAAATTTGCCACCAAAAATAAAACACCAAAAAAAAAAAAAAAAAAAAAAAAAGGAAGGCTTTTCCAGCAGGGGAGTAATCACTGCAATTTCCAAGCACAGAAGGTAAGGCTCTTTGCACCAGAGGTATTTAATTAAGGACACGGAATATTAGTTTGATCGAATGGTGCTTTCATAGGGAGGGCACTGAAAAGACATCGCTGTTGGAGGGGGGGGCTGCATGTCCCAGATACAGTATGTTTCAGCTGCCTATACCCAGGCAAGAAAGCTCACCTGAATCCAAGGTAAAATACCAAGCATCAGGGGAATATGAGCAGCATTAAACCACTCCGTAATTAAACAAACCATGAGACTCGTGGGAAGGCCCACATCTATTTACCACACTCACGTGAGTCCCAAAGTGTTGTTCTCAGCTCTCCTGGGGTTTTTTGAAGGTTATGTTGGGAGGTTGATCCTAGAACCAGAAATCTTAATTTCAAAGATAAAGGAAAACACTGGAATCTAAGGAAATATCTTTTAGCACAAGATAGCTTTTTCTTGCTGTGGCAAAATCTGCCCATGGTTGCTGGCAAAGAAAAAAACACCCAAGCTGCATTTCAAGGGCAAGGGACAAAAAGGTCAGTGCAGGAGCAGCAGCTGGTGCCCCAGTGTCTCAGAAAAACACTGAGATTCACAAAAAGAGGTGGGGAATGCCCACGCCTGGATGGCAAACTCAAGAGGCAAAGAGGTTCATACTAGGAAATATTTTGGAAGTCACTGAATTGGAGAAGCAGAACAGAGGCACACATTAGACTCTCCTATGCACCTAGCAAGATGCTAAACTGATGGAAAACATTGTCTCTGCTGGAATGAACGGTGAAATTCCCATTTGATTAAAAAAAAAAAAAAAAAAAAAAAAAAAAAAAACCTGCAATAGTACTTTTTAGCAGCTTAGTTTAACACATCACAGAGAGCAATAGGCAATCTTTCTCTACAATAACTCATTGCTAATTCACAAGAACCTTCCTAATGTTCATTTATGGCCTGATATTCAGAGACAGTTTATTTCAGTGGAAACTATCCCAGCATAATGTAATCACAAGCCCAACTTGCATGAAAACCCTGTGCATGGAAATACATTGGGGAATTCAATGCAATCTTCCCGTTCAGGTACAAGAAGACTGGTCTTCCCTTTCCAAAACACAGTTCAAGGGCACACATAATTTACACATCTCTCTGAAACAGTGATTTCTCAAAGACTGAAGGCTTCCAAGACAAATTATAAATGGCAGTTTAATGGTAACAAGCAAATTGTAACATGCAGTTGTTTACACAAGCAGAATAACCACGCCTGGTGACTGTGCTGGACTTTGCAGCACGCACTGCGCAAATATTGTCTCACAACTGAACAACAATGAGTTACTTTAACTAATCTGAGAGCAAACATTGCAAATAAAGAGATTAGCTTAAGCATCTTCTAACCACCTGCAGGAAAAGAAATCAAATTATGTGCCTGCATGTCAGCAAGAAGGATTTCTGAGTGAGCTCTATGGCAAATGAGGGGATACAAGTCTAATTCACACCAGTAGTGCCATTGAAGGTCTGATGATGGGTTTTTTAGTGATCAGGGGGTAGAGGTCAAAGGACTGGGCTGGTATCCAGTCCCTAACTCTCACGCAGCTCCTAGAAGGAGTACACATCCCATCACTGCTCCAAGCCTGGTTTACAAGCCTGGTTTACAAGGGCTTTGCAGTGATTTACCAGGCCAAGACTGAATATAGCTTTACTGCTTGAAGGCTAAAACTTAGCATGTGCTGCCCTTCTTTTATCACTTACATACCCTCTCTGAAACAATTAAGATGACACTCTGCCCAACTTTAGCACCTTCAATCTATAGCCCCCCACCCAAATATGGTGGAAAGCAACCTGCTAGGAAAATTATTGGTTGTAATCCCTCTTTATATGAAGGGAAAGCTGATGTACTCGCCAATACCTTGCAGAGCAGGATTACATTGCTTCATTATCCCATGAGGCAAATTCATCTCTGATTGCAGCATGCCTGGGTTTTGCTGAATCACTGCAGCAGCTTCATCAAAATGTTTTGCCAGATCATTTTCACCTGTCTAAAATGTATTTTTAAAGTAAATTCCAAATTTGAGAGGGAAAACATGGATGGGCATGAGGAAACGGCTTCAGGCTATACTCCATCCCAGGCTAGGATCTGATGCAGACCAGGAATATTAAAAGTTGTTTTTCTGGAATTTGCTTCTTTGCTCCAGTGTGCATAGAGCCCCAGCGGCTCCCCCTGCCCCTCAGGCAGCACTGCTGGGCTGGGCGGGTGCCGGAGCCCTGGCACAGGCTGCCCCGAGAGAGGCTGGGGGCTGCTCCTGGGAGAGCTCCCCAAGCCCAGGGACATGGGGCTGGGACGTGCAGCCTGTCCTCCAAGCCCCTCACTTACTCTGTGCTATAGGGGCGCAGGATTTGGCACTCCCAGCAGCCCGTGAGACCTCCCTGCTCCTGCAGAAGTGGGTGACACCAGCCAGACTCCTGAGATGGAGACCAAAGCCTTGCGCTGCCCTTTCAGTCCTGTACCTGCCCAGCAGGGAGAGGCTTTCACCATGCGTGGCTGTTATTTCAGTAATGCGAGCTTTTTAAGCGACTCATCCTAATCTGCGAGCTTTCAGAGTCCGCTTTCAAATGCAATGTCCTGTTTAGTTTTAGCACATCAACAACATGCTTTCTTAGCCTATCTGTATGCATTATCTAGTGCTGTAATGTATCATGTACTGAACTACAGCATCATTACAGGTAAGTGCTCAGGTTTAAATGCAAACATAATTGCATAATGTGGTACAGCCAGGAAGAATAATGCAGGAAATAGAGCCAGCTCCATCTGATAGTGCAATCTGACTGGAACGCCGGCCGTTCGGATCAAACGCGCAGCCCAGATGGGGCAACCAAGAATAAAAGTGCTTTGCGGTATCTTTATTGTCATCATCAAAAACACTTATCTGCCAGAAAGGTAAAAAGGTGAAGATGGGACTCTTACAGAAAAGGTCACACAAGCAGTAGGGGAACACTGGGTTATGATGGCTGGTGAGATGGCACTCCTTAGCAAAGGCTACCTTTGCACCATCACTGCAAGCTGAATTTTCCAGTTCCTAATGGAAATCTGGATGTTAAGCATCGTTTAGAAGACTGGGCACACCCCTCCTATTTCCCTGAAGACTAAGGTGTCTATTTAATTTCAGTAAGTCCTTATGTGCAAGGAGCTGTACAAACATCAGAGATCATTCCTGATGCAAGACAACTTCCAAACAAGGACATATCTAGAACAGAAATACGCATGTAGTTAAAATTAAAACTGATTCTCAATGGAACAGTGCTGCTATCTTTTTTTTTTTTTTCCCAGTGGTTTGAGCTGCCAGTGACACACGATAGGCAATTTCAGCAGGGGCACAGACAGCTCCAGAAGCCTGAAACCAGCTGAAGTTCATTTAGGAAATTTTGCACTGCATGGCTGTGCCATGAGCAACCACGCCCCAGCTGAAGAGCAGCATCACACACGCTACGGGACATTAGCCACTCTTGTCATTTCAAGAGATTTCAGCCCAAACTTCACTTTAATCAGATAACAAGATGAGAGAGTAGCGTGAGAGAGAATCCCTCGACCAACACGCCACATGGCTAACTGAGAGCCCTTTGAGTTCAAAGTACAAACTGCTGCTGTCTGGGCTACAAAGCCATCCCTTTGTCTTTCGGGGCTGTAACAGCTCATCTTTGTTGGGAGCACAGATCCCCTGCAATGTGCTGTGCCTTTCACTATCTGCCCTCCCACACACGTTTGTCTGCCTGTTAATAACTTGGCAGGATATAAAATCTAGGGTCCCAAGGAGCTTTGCTGGCACATCCAAGTCCCAATGCATTCAAGTGCTTAAGGATGCAGATGTTGCCTGTTAGCATTTTCCAAAGGCAGACTTGACTTCAGGAAGAGTTGGGCATCATATTAAGGTACATACCTGAATGACTGTGTACATACAGGGGTTGGAAGTGCCTTGGTGTAAACCCCAAAACCCTGCCCACTGCTAACTATCACCACTTGGAGGAACTTGTCCAAATTTTCATGTTGCGGTGTCTGCATCTCCCAGAGGTGAAAATGAACACCAACAAACTCATGGCCATGCTGGTAACCACTGAGTGCTGTCCTTCCTGCACGGGAAATCTCACTTTCTGCCACATTTCCTGAGCCATCTCAGCTTTGAAACTTTGCCCCAGTTCATTAGGCATAGATAGATTCAAGACAATAAGAAGCTAAGTCCCAAGATCAGGAAAACAAAGAAAAACAGACCTTGGGTGAGCCATCTCCACAGTTGATAGAGAATTGCCCCCTGCCAGCTGTTTTGCATCTGTTTAGTCAGTTTTGCATAGGTCAGCCTGAACATCTAAACCCATTTATGATGTCCATGCACACACATGCCTGCTGGTGAGCTCTGAGAAAACCTGTCCTCAACACCAAAAGCAAAATCTACATTTCCCACCCACCAGACACAGGTTAAGGCAGGAGGAAAAAGGCAAATAAATGAGAATTAAAGTGACAATGAAAGAACAAGAGTGTGTGTGAAAGTCAGAACCACAATCCCTAAGTGAATAAAGCTGAGCCTGAATCCCAGACCCAAAGAAGATGTGTGAAAGCAGGAAAATAAATCAATAAGCAAAGCAGCAATCTCTTGCCTCAATTTTATCCGAGGAAGTCAAATTTACTGAGCTCCTCACAAACTGTCTTTGGCTAAAATCACTGCTAACGAGCTCTGACATTTGAAATTTAACTGAATATGAGCTAACAGCTCCCAGCCCTGCACCACCCATGAAGTTAACTGGGAATATTTTGTTAATGCCGTAGACAGGCTAACTGCCTCTTTATTGAGGAGACGCAGCATTTGCTGAAAAGTGTTTATAGCGTCTGCCTCACCTGATGCCTCCCTGCCCTGGGACGTCTGCTTTTCTTCACGGGGCCTGCAGAGCTCTTGGTCCCCTCCTCTCCTTCCCATCAGGATGGTAATTGTTTGCTAGTTTTTACGAGGCAGCCTTACGATCCCTTAATGAAGTCCTTTGCTCTGCAGCCATTCCCAAGGACGGACTGGGAACTAGGGGTTTCCACCTACGGAGCTGCCAATCAGGGAAACACACCTGGCACTTCCAAGGGGTTGTTAACTCAGTCCATTGCCCAACTCATCGTGAAAACAGCCTATTTTTACTGGCAATCACATAAAATTAACCCCTTTGTTAAAGACAAAATGAAGGCTCTTAGATAAACTGTGGCAGAGTGCTTGAGCGTGCTGGTTTTTCCTTCTGCTGCAACATTTTTTAAAATTTATTCTGTTTTAATAAGTGTTTCTGAACTGAAATAGTACAGGAATTCATTCAGCCTCCAACTGTGCACCTCTTTCATGTTGTTTAGAGTGGGGAAAGACTTTGCCATAACACCAGCAGTTACAAGACAAGGAAGGAAAAAAAGAAGAAAAAAAAATAATACAAAAAAATAAAAATATATGTACTACTTATTCTTATTCTACTCCTTACTCTAAAGTCTTCACACAGAAGAAGTGATACAGGATGATTATGTTTCCATCACTACCAGTAGCTTGCTAGAAGCTTTCCAGGTCTTTGTTATCCTGAGGATATTACCACTTTTTTTTTCCCCCCCCTAAAAGATGCAAAACCCAACTGTGTCTCCACACCACACACAGACTCCAAATTTTCTTTTTTTCTTGCAGATTGGGTGGGAAGCCTGATCTTATGGCTCAAGACATGGCCAGGTACCAAGCTCAGCTCCTCAGAGCTACATACCTGTAGAAGTGATGCCTTTTAAGCCAGCATCCACCTCACATTGAGTGTCATACATGACATAGGTAATACATGTCTAGAGTACAACCTAGCAGAAAATATTGTAGAGATTAAAAGGGAAGGAGATCCTGGCCTTCTAGAACCCATGTCTATTCACAACCAGACCACCTGAGTTGCTGGTCCACGTGTTTATCCAAATGGGACCCAGAAAGCTCAACAGCTTTATATATGCGCAGCAACCTTTTGTTCTGAATAAATGCCTGGGAACAGCCCAGCAGTCAAGAGAAAAGACTTGCAGCAAGATGGAGCCACCACAGCACCTCGCAAGTGCTGACAGTCACATATAGGCTCCGTATTCTGCAAGATTAAATCCAATCAGTTTTAATGTCCGTGAGGGAACCAGAGCATCGAGGGGCAAGTTTGGTACTAGGAATGCACGTCAATCAGGGCCTCAGTGCAGCACCCTTAGGTGCCTAAAATGAAGCACCAAAAATCAATCAATCAATCAATCAAATAAATACATAAAGTAAAATGATCTATGATTTTTGTTTAAGGCTAAAAGAAAACATGCTCCTTCCCCAGATCTGGCATTTCAGTACTTCAGGCCAGGAGTTGTCTCCATTGCCACGGTCAAATCCAGTCTCAAATCTTTATGCTTGACCAGTATAAAGATAGCATCTCTTTCCATGGTCCAGCTGTGGCCAGGGCCCTTCCCCCACAACGTTCACACTACTAAAATCTCCCAGCTTTCAAAACGGGGTAAACACTGCCCAGCTCCTTACTGGGCACCAAAACTGGCCCCAGAAACATCAAGTGTAGGACCATGCTTCTCAGAAAACTCCTTCGTGCAGTATTAGGTCCACTGGATTGCTCTATTTGGGACTGGGAAGAGGACACAAAGTCAGATGGTGACACAGAGGATTTTGTCTGGGACGCAAGAGCTGCCTGAAGGCATCTTCAATCCAAATCACACCTAAGGAGGGACAAGACCCTCTCGTACATTAAATCACACTCCAACCTGGGAGAAGAACAAGTCCAGGCCATGTGTCTCCAAGGAGCTCTGCCCTTCCAATCAAATTCCCAATGGGGAGATGAAAAAGCTTCCCTTTTGGTTCATCCAGAGCCCAAAGCTGTGCACCCCAGCATGGACCCAGCCATTAAATACCTCCAACCCTTTCCCCCAAATCAAGAGCAAGTTCCACAAATGGGGAACCAGGGCCACGCTTCTACCACAGGCCATCCACCTGTTTCAAACCTGCCAAAATGCCAAAGGAGTCAATTAGAGGCTGTCATAATTAAACAGGAAAGTGGCAGCAAGAATGTGTAAGAGCCTGGGAGCAAGCACAAAGAAAATTTGCCCAGAGTCCCTCAGGAAGGCTTCCTCACACCCTCCCGACCTTAACTCAGGCCTTCTCTGGGTGAGGAAGGGGAAACCTTGCTTTCTGTCCCCCACAGCAGTGCCTCCAAGACGATACTTTTCACTCTGAATCTGTGTTTTTTTTCAGGTTGGGGAGCAGGAATAAATGGATGGGAAGAAGGAAAATGGTTCTCCCACTTCATTCTAATTTCACACTGAAAAGGAGTGGAAAGACATCGGTGTGCTGTGGGTTATGGGGTGGTAGCATCCCATCACAGGGGGAACGTCCAACGGGCCTCCAGTGCTACACTGTTAGAGGGATGGGAAGAAGAGGGCTCCCTGCAAAAGCACATGCAATTTAGGAAATGATGTCTTCTCATACACTAGAAAGATGGTGGGATGGGGGAAAGAAAAAAAAAAAAAAAAAAGCTATTCAAAAATGGGGGAAAAAGAAGAGAAAGAAATACATATAGTTCAGCCCTTGATTTTTTGAGGTGGCAGCAGAAAAGGAAAGAGTTAAACCTCAGATCAGGAAGCAAAAAGTTAAAGCAAAAGCAAAAAAAAAAAAAAAAACACACTACAAGCAGATCTCCTAAATTTTCCTATTGCAGCCCAAGGCCGATCCCATTAAAAGGAAAAGGGAAAAAAAAAAAAAAAAAAAAAAAAAGCAGGAAAGGAAAGAGAAAGAAGGAGAAGCAATTTCGCTTATCCTTTTCTCGCACACCTAGCAGCCACTTTTTTATTATTATTATTATTATTTATTTATTTACCTCCCCCTTCCAGAGCAAGGCCCTTATTTTCTCATTTAGTCCAGCAGAGATTGTCCTCCCGGAATGACCTTTTTTTTTTTCTTTCCCCTTTCTCTTTCTCTCCTCCTCTCCCTTGTCCTCCCCCCCTCCTCCTCCTTGCTGCCTCCAGGCAATTGCCCTCATGCCAGTAACTAGATAACACACTCTATCAGAGATTTTTTAAAAAATCATTGCAAAGGCACTAGGGCTGATAGTGGCATCAATCCTAGCCTGACACGGGCTCGGGTCAACCATTTATCTCTTCACATTGCCTGTGGTTACTGTGGAGGCCATCTTGGTTCTCTACATCTTAACAACCTTGCAGATGGTCCCTCTCTCTGCTCTGATAGCATCCGCACCCCAAGACTGGCTTTGTGCTTTTATTTTTATTAATTTGTTATGGACTCCCCTACTTCCTTTCTGTGAGGCTTGCAAATATAAGTTGGTTTTGCATGTTCCTGCCCCCGCCTCTGAAAATAACCATGATGAAGACAGGAGGTTAAGCAACAGAGAACATAATGATGCAAGGGGGAAGGAGCTTGCTGGGTTGTTAAAAATGTGTATTTATATTAAATAATAATAATACACACCTGATATTTTGGAAAAGTTTCATCTAGTCCTTCTCCTGGCTCCCCATCCCTTGTGGCATTGTTATGGCAGGGTATTTGCACTGCCAAAGCACCCAGAAGCCCTGTTCAAAGCTCAGGGAACCAGGCACTGGTAGGAAAAATCCTCCCTGATAACCTGTAGGTAAAGCCAACTGTTCCCCTTGCCTCTGTGAGATACAATCAGTATGGGCAAATGAAGATAAAGCGCCTTCTATCATTCTGCCCTATGATACCATGACAGTGCAGGTGGCATGGCTTTGCACTAAGGGCAAGGAAGCACAGAACTGATGGGCACAGCTCTGTGAGCAAACAGTGCCAGGGCTCACTCACAGGCTTCTGTTCAAACCAGGATGCCTCCATCCTCATAGGTGGCACATTTCACTCATACCCTGCTTAACCAGCCTCAAATTGGTGAGTGGTTTTCCTCACAGGAAAGCACTGGAGAAGGCAGAGAGAGGATCATTTTCCTTTCTGGCACCATTTGGTGCTCCAGAAAAAAAAAAAAAGGACAGATGGAGATGGGCAGCCAAAGGACACTGAAGAGACAGAGCATAGCAATGGGAACATGTTAGGGCTGTACCATTTCTGAAGACAAAGGATGAAGCTTGAGAGGTGACACCCCCATCTTCACCTTTAGGCACTGGTGCCCTGCTGAAGTTCCTGGATTTATTTATATATTTTAAACCAGAAGATACAAATAAACATATCTGACCATAAACTGGAAGCCCACACCTGTCTACAAGCAGGGGCAACCAACTATGAACCTTCTGTCCTCAAAGCTCACCCATGAAATGTCCATACAACACGAGGATGGTACTAAAAACGAGAGTGAAAGAGCATCACACATCTACCATGCTGAGCACAAGGAGCCTGCTGGACCTGCAGGAGAGTCACCTCCCATCTCTTGTTACCCTCACAGATATACAATATGGTCAGGAGATTCAGCACAGCACTGCTGTGAAAAATAAAGTAACAGCCCTTTATGGCTGGCATGCTCTGTGCTGCCAGAGAGCCTTATCTGCTCCCTGGGATGCTGCCTAGGAATTGCCACCTATATAAAGAAACAAATATCTCCAACAGACAAAATTATCTCATCTCCAGCCTCACCTCAAAAATAATATGGCACCCAGAGAGAGTTAATGAGGAAAATAAGTGGAGGAAAAGAAAAAAAAAAAAAAAAAAAAGGAAGGAAAGATTCTCAGATATACAGAGGAATACATGGGATTTGTAAAGCTGATCCTGGCTACGTTAAAAATTTGAACAGTAAGGGTATCTTAATTGACCATGCAGTTCTCAGATGCAGACTTTGCTTGTTTGTTGTGTTTTTTTCTTTTTAATTCTGAAAAGCAAACAAAATGGTCATCCCACTACCAATCACCGAGGAAAGAATTCACAGTTCCTCGACACTCTAAGCTACTTCTTAAATCTCAAGACCTTCCCTCCATGCCCTGCTGAAAACCAAACTAACGTCAGCACAGCACAGCCAGGCAGAGCCATAATCCAGGGTGGCATTTTTATCTAGCAAGTAATTTTTTAGTAGCCTTCTATTTCTTAATAGGGACCCCTCGAGGGTTGGGTTGGAGAGGATTCACTAGAATGCCAGTTCAGTTTCTCTGCGACTTAACACACATGGCACCTGCCCTCCAACGAGCATTGCATCACCCATCTGGGCCAGGAGAGGAAGGGGGAGTCAGCGCAGGGAAACTCTGCTCAAACAGCATGCTGGCACGATGATTAGGTCTGGTCCAGTGATCCGGAATAATCATTTGAAAGCTCACTAAGCATAATGGGTTTGGAGACATCCAAGCCTGGTCAAACCTTCCCCTGAGCATCCTTTACACGTGGTATCAGCATGTTTTGCATGTCTCATCAGTGTCACGGTAGCTGACATCTCATTATGCAGCCAAGGTGGAAGTGGACAGGTACTGAGTGAGCATTAGAACTACTTTTCTTTTCCCTTGTATTATTTAATTCATATCTTTCCATTATCCAGTGTATCATGAAGCTGTGAACTAATTAAGTCCTGTGGGATATACAATCAGTGGTGGAATTTTTTCCTTTTTTTTTGCTTCTCCTTTCGGTAGGCTAAATTGCATTACATACAGATATAAATATAATTGTACAACTCTTCCCAAGTTAACAATGGAGCAAGCTGCAAACACTAATGATGCCAAATACAACAGTGGGGCAGAGGCCTGCTGTTTACTTCGCATGACCTACTTAAGTCATATGGTGGCAAGTACTTCAAACACAAAGCAAAGCAAGGGCCAGAATCAGTTTCTAAAGAAAGCCACAGAAGTTGTTCTTTGGGGGATATTCAAACTCGGAGCAGGCCCCAGGAAAAGGCCAAGCTGGTGAACCCAAGTCTGATAAAATCTGCTAAGTCATAGGTCTCCAACCAGCAGCTTGAAACTCCCAGAAATTGTGGAGGTTCCTCTGAATCCCAACCTGAGTCCAGCTCAGACTGCAGCCATGCAAGCAATAGCTTGCAGGTCAGAGTAGAAGGGATAAATATTGCCTCACTTCCATAAAAATACATCTCTTTTTCTTGACTGAGGATGCTGCCCCAAAATTTTCAAAGGGTTCAACTGGACCATCAAATGGAAGTGACTCAAGGCAGCAGCATGCACATGGTGAACAGGACACCCAGCTTTTTCAAAAAACAGCATTCTAATTTGATGAGAGCAACAGGCCAATTTTTGAGTGAAGCTATGTTGTGATAAGAGGTGGAAGAGCTCTCTTTTCTACAGACTTAAGCCTCCCTATTTCATGCAGGTCATCCAAGATTTAAGGTATCTAGAACCAAGATCTTTTCATTAAAATAGATCTTTATATGCATTTATGCAGGGGAAAAAAAAAAAAAAAAGTTAAATAAAATTAAAAAGAAAAAAAGCACCTAACAAAGAGTTTGTAGGTATGATCCTCAAGTACTTGGAGCTTCTTTATATCCAAGACAATTAAAGAAGTTCAAAGAACAACCACCTCATTAACTTGCAGAGAAAGAACAAGTGGTGTTTGCTAATCTCTGCAGGTGACTTTGGTGTTCACGGATTCCACATGCACTTGCAATTCAAACAGAGGGCAAGGCAATACCTCAGAAATGTATGTAATATGCTTTGGATGTGGCCAAAGAAATGGAGGAATGTGCCTGTCTGGCTGCATGTCATTATTCAAAACCCAACTAACAGATCTAGGATCTGCCTCCTGGATGAGTTACACTTGGCTGTTTAATGCAATTTTTCAGTAAAGCTGATCCAGGGTGAATTAATGGGCTAATTCAGTCACTGTTTGGATCCTGTTCTGTGGAGTCAAGCAAGAGAAAAATGCCATTTAAGGCTCCTGCTGGTTGAAGAAGGTATCAAGCTGATGGCCATGTCTCTGGCACTTGCTGTGCAGTAGGATTCCTAATGCATGGATTTCCCTTCAATGCCACTGGGCTGTCTGTGAGCTATTGGCAGAAGGGCTGCTAAAAGCATCATCCCATCATGGTTTGTGTTCATCTCATTTCCAGCCTACCTGCCAAATCCCAACTGATCATGTTATTCTCTTCCTCATTATATTAAGAATTACAGACAGGTCCTAATAGATGTCTTATAAAGAATGAAGAAAAATACCCTCTCCCTAACCTTTGTATCCCTTAGACTCCAGCTCCCAGGACAAACCTTTTGACTTTTATCAAATTTCTGCTCCAAAGCAAGTTTGTTCTCCTTTCTTATCAATGCTCCCTCCATGCTCTTGATAATACAAGCCTCTGTCAGCCTTTCTGTGATGCCTTTTTTCCATTCTGCTGCCATTCTGGAGCTAACACTGCTCCATCACCATCTCAACTTCTCTGCTCCCAACCTCCCACAAAACTCAGCTGTGCTAAGGCTTCGCTCATTTGTCAGCCTGCCTGGGCATCCTTCAGCTGGCAGAAGAATAAGCAGAAAACAAAACACAGAGCAGAGTATCTGTGGTTTTGGAGTGCTTTGAGACCCTTATGTGAGAGTGCAATAGAGGTGCCAGATGTTGTTATAAAGAGATGCGGCCCCATTACTTGTATGCAGAGTTGTGCTGCCTGCTAATAGCACCATTATCCTAAGGCACGTGGTGCTATTAATGCATTGCACTGCTTGGTGCAGAACCTGGGGACCATTATTTCCACTGGAAAGGTAAGGCCAGTTCACATGACATGATTTAAACCTCTACAGTGAAGCATGCATATGCTGCACCAGGTCATAAATCTTCACGGGATGCTGTCAGCTAGAAAGGGACCAAAATTGAAACCATTTATCTGAACTCCCCACCCATCCACCTCTGCTCACCAGGCCAGTTTTGGGAAGAGGGATAAAATGATTCCAAATGCCTGCTGGGTTCATTAAGCAGCAGCAAATCCCAGATCAAACGGCACTACTGGTTTCGTCCTGCTCTCCTTTCACTCACTCAGGACACTCAGGACTCTGATTTTCCCCACACTGAGTGGAAAAAGCACAGCAGGGACAAACCTCACAACTTATTCTGGCTGTCACCTGAGCCAAAAGGCCACCTGTCACCTTCTCATTAGTGAGGCTACAGGACCCACAACAGAGTTGGTGATAACTCCTCCACGCTGCAGCTGGGGCTCTATGGCAGTCGAGCTGCCCTTTGCACATTTGGTAAGGAAAACCTGAATGAAAGGAGTTGTTGCTATTTGATCTGATACTGGCCTAAGCACAGCCCCGTGCTGGCCTCTTGCACTTGATAACTAGCAATTTTTATTTTATTTTTTGGCTTGGTTTTCCCCATGGCTATGCACATTTCAGGTAGCAGAGCTAGCAATGCTGACTAGCAAGCACAGGGGAGAGGAGTCAGCCTGCATCCTGCAGAATATGGGGAGCCAGGGCATCACGAGGGCTGGCAATGCTAAGAGGGAAAAGGCTACCTGTGGTACCTGTGATATGCCTTTATAGGCCAAGGGCAACATTAAAACACTTGCAATTTGTTTGTGTTTTCTTAAACAGAATGAAGAAAGCAATGGTGTTTTAGGATGCTTAGTTGCACTAAACAAGATTTGCAGGGCAAGTATTCAGGGATTCTTGACTTATTAAAAGCTTCAGAATCTGATGTGGGAAACACACCAAAATTACTTGGACAGGATAGTGCAGCTGCTTTGGGGTAGGGTGGTAGATACAGCAACCGAATTTTCACTGCAGACAGTTAAAAATTACCATGATAACTTTAATATCAATTCTCAGCAAATGAACTTCAGTTTCCTAGTACTAAGAAGACCGCATGATAATTTGGTTTACTAGAGAAAAAACAGCATTAATTCTGATAAGTCAGGAGTGAAACTCTTCCTACTTGCACTGGTAGGACTCCACCAACTTCTCACGAGCTGCACATTTAAGAAAGGATGATGGCAAAGGGACATTTGACATCTATCAAATATACCACCACTCTGAATTCCTTGTCACAAATAGAACTTGACACCCTCAAAAACTCTGTGACACCCCAAGAGCTCTAAAAGGATGGCTTAGGTTTGTAATTAACGCTTCTAGATATTGAACTGTATAATTATGTTAGTTCAGAATCGCAGATTTTTGTAATACACACTTGGTGGATGTCTTCCTAGCAGAGAGATTGTCCCATTCTATTTTGGATACTAAAAAGGAGAAGAAAACAAACAGAAACAGAGCTGCACAAATGCCGAATGCTAAGTCTCTGCCAGAGAGCTGAAACGCCGTACCTCATGGCTGAGGTTTCCGATCAAGTAACAGAAAATAACCCCATTGCAACAGAATTTGCATTTATATATACAAAAAGGAAAGTGTTAAAAAAAGGTGCCCGCTGTCCAGAAAATAAGGTTAAGCTCATTTATGTCTCATAAAATACATGATTAACCATAGTTAACCATGAATTCAGCTGCGCAGCATTAGAACTGCTGCTCAAAGTTGGAAACCATTTAATATTATATATTGCTACTACTCAGCCTAAATTGTTTTTGTGTGTGCGTGTGTGTGTGTGTTTTGCCTCCTTTAAATGTACACAATATTACAAATTTAATTTTAAGCTGTTTGAATCAGTCTGTAAAAAAGATTTGATTATACCTGAGTGTTCTGGCCCCAGTTTTTCCATATCTCAGTAATCTTGGCGGTAATTGGCTGATTAGCTCCCTCACACTCCATCTCTGCCTCAGTTTCCATGGTAATGTTACAGGAGCTATTATAGATGAGAACTTCATCTCTTTCCACTTTAGGGCTGAAACGAGAAGGGAGGTTAAATGGGGTGTCATCAATCTTAATGAAATGCAATTATTTTTACTCTTATTAATCATTGCAAGCCATTAGCTTGTGGCAACTCCTGGCCACCATTTGTCAAACTTTGCAAATTTCTGTAATTTTGTTTCCATTCTTTTATTGTTTATTTGTTTTTTTCCCCCCTTTATCTGCACACACTCGCAATAAAATACATGCAGTAAATATCTCTCAGTGATGCCTTGCTGCTTCCCCAAACTATTGCAAACAGTAGCAAATGCCATCCGAGGACCAAGGAAGATACGTGCAGACAACAGCGAGGGAATCAGCAGTGCTAGGATCAAAGATGGACTCCTACGTGGGGTAGGGTTTGTTCACATTTCCCCCTCCCCATCCTACTCACACTTAGCAATAGGGAATGAATAACTTGCAACTCCCCTAGGGCAAGTGGAGAAATTGGAAAAGCCACACAACTGGCTAACTGGTCCCTAATTCCAACTGTGAAAAAATGAGCTCATTTAGGGGTTCCAATTCCTGCTACCCAGCTGATTGCAATGATGCTTTGTTGCTAGCATTGGAACATTAACTTAGTAAATTAATTAAAGTTACTTAACAGCCCAGACTAAGCAGATTCGATATATGTGCCAGTTATACTAACAGACATTTGCTCTAAAGCCTCCCCTTGCACAGGGGAGAAAAGTAATAGAAAAGGTGGTGGGGAAGAGATATTTTTCCTGGGTCTCGCTGCTGACAGCTGCTGACTTTGGTAGCATTTTATTATGGGGAGCTATAGGATCCACGATCCCTCAAAGTGAGGGGAAAGCTTCCCAATTTACTTCTACAGACTTTGGGATACTCTGGTGCCACTTGACATTCCTTCCCCTGGTTCCAGCCCCCAGCCCAGGCTGCCCCCAGCCCCATCCAGCCTGGCCTTGGGCACTGCCAGGGACAGGGCACTCACAGCTCCTCGGGGCAGCCTGCGCCAGGGCCTCAACACCCTTGTCATCAAGAGTTTTACTCAGCAAAACAAGGCATCAGATCTGTAGGACCAGGATTTTCAGAGGTCTTCATTGTCCCAAAAGCCTCATCTCACTGGGTTTTCTGGAGAGCTAAATTTAGGAGCCTAACTTCCACCAAAATCAACCCATCTGGAAAGCCACCACCCAGAGCTTTCTCATGAGCCTGGTGATCAGGACAATTTTATGAACCTGAAGTTTTTAGACGAGGCTGGATGCGAGAGCTCACTGTGCAAACAAAGAGCTGCTCTGACAGTACCGTCGTGGGCTGTTTGTTTTGGTGGCCTTTGTCAGGGCAGTGGGAGGATAACTTGTTAAAGGAAGCAGCCACATCAGCAGGAAAAAAATAAAAAATGAAAAGCCTTCTGCAAGTAGCTGAACCTTTTTAACAGTGAATTTTTATTTCTATATTTAAATGAACCTTTCCCTCTGCTGTATCAATAATCAAAAGCCAGCCGTAGGGAACTACGCTCGCTTTTGATAGCGACACTTTGAGAACTGCTCTTGTCCTGTACAATAATTCAATGGACTGGGCTATCTTTCAAGACTGCAGAGTACTTCTTTTTCATGCTACAAGAAACAGCTGCATCTTTAAACAACCAACAGTTTTAAAGGGAGAAGGGGCTTGTTGTTGGCTCGATGCAGGGCCCAGCTCGCTAGCCACTGAAGTCAGTGGGAGGATCTCCAATCACTTCTTTTTACAAAAGGTTAACAAGTTTTGCTTGTAGGCAAAGAGCCAATTCCCCCCTGTTCTCGAGCAACCACTTCTGAAATCATGATGCTGGATGCCTGTAACAAATGGTAATGTTTAAAGAAAATACAACAAAACAGGGGGGTTGGCAAAAGGAAATTTTGGGGATGTATCCATGCACCAGCAACATGAATGGTAAGATTTGCACCTTTCCTGAGGAATATGCATTTACCATTATGCAAAAGTACAAAAGCATTGCATAAAGTACAGGCTTTAGGAGAGACTATATTAGTAGAAGCTTTACTCAAACCATTCTAAAGCTAATAACTACACATAATATCTTTCTTGTTTGTTCTTAAGTCAGCAATGATTTCAATAGTTTTGTCCCCATCCTGGGATGAATGTCTAAACTGTTGAACATTTGTGCAGAACTCATACCCATATCCTTATTATTGTTGTTCGTTATAATTATTACTTAGAGCAATCAATGTGTATTGTTCTAGGAATTCCCCAAATAGTTAATTTATAGTTTGATCATTCTAATTTTCACTTTGCTGCAAATTCCATTGCTACGTCGAAATCAAATCTTATCTGAAATGAAATTTGAGAAAACAATTTCAAAAGACCTGAGGTAGATCATTTGGATGTCTTCAAACTCTCTCTTCCTCTACTTTTCCCCAGATTTTTCTGATTAGGAAACTCATCTAAAATACACCCATCTTCTCTGTTCCTGCTCTCTTTCAGTGAGACCCACATTCACCAGGAAAAAAAATCATCAAGCCAATGGAAAATTCATTAACAGCCCCAGTTTCAATTTCTAAACACTAGGTGAGCGCGAACATAATACAGGGAAAATTTATTACAAAATAAATAAATAAATAAATAAAATTAAATTAAAAAAGGTTGGAAAAATGCAGAAAAATAGGTTTAAAAAAGTTGATTGATTGGATTTCGGTTTGATTGGATTTCCTGCACCTGAAGGAGTGTTAAAACCTGTTTCTGTGACATGTACAACTAAATTCGGCAAAAAACAGTGAAGAACAATAATGAAGCAGCCATCAAGTGGACTGCCTGACTTCTCTCTCCATTGTCATAACATGACCAGCTTAGGTGCAAGACCTCCCACCCACTCACGCTGCTGGCACCAGGATAAAGCAGTTGCAGCAGCAGAACTGGAGCAACCCACACCAGGAAAAGGAGCAAGAAGAAAAAGCATCATAATAATCCACCCACTATAAATGCATCTTTATCTGTAAAGAGCTGAGCACAATTTTGATGCTCAGGGAGCAGAAAGCAATAACCAAAAGCAATATCCTGGGGCTGCCCTATCACTCTCGAGTTTGTGGGTTACCTGGTCTGCGGTTACACTGATGTTAGAGATAGCAAAGCAAAGCTCAGCAAGACAAGTCAAGGCTCCTGGGGTTTCTTGCTTTGAAACAAATCATTGTGGGAACAACAGACCTATTGAAATCAGCTTAATTTCAGACTGTTTTTCCACTCTAGCTCTCTCTGTTCCTGTCTTCCCCAATGAAACCACCCTCCCCATTTCCCACGATGCTATCAGACGTTACCGGTGCACAACAGGACGCTGGACATGCCAGTTGGCCAGCTGTATTTTTCTAGTGTTTGGCCCACAGGTTTCTGGCAAAAAGACAGGTTAGGACAGACTTATATCCTCCTCTTCCTCAGTAAGAAACTAATTTATTTCTGCCTAGCACAGATTTTCTCTAAACTGACAAAAAAATCATATTTCTTAAGACATTCATCCCCTGTGAAGCCCAGCTCAAGTTTATCAGAGCTCAAAAGCTAGTAAGGAAGAAATGACAGACTGACAGGCTGATGCTGTAGCTGAGTAAACCACCTTTATTTTTTATAAACAAGTTTAAAATGCCACTTCTGCTGTCCTTGTTCAGTAAATGCCAATTTGCTTCATTCCCTCAACACAGGGTATCCAGAACTGCCTCTGAGGGCTCACTACTGTCCCGCTGGTGACAAAGTTAATGGTGGCATAAGGATCAGATAAGGATGGTCCCAAATCTCTACCACTTCACTGAAGTACCTGGACAGTACCAACGTGCACCCGTCAGGAATGCCTTCACCATCTAAACAAAGCATGGCAATGCACTGCAATGGTATTCAAACTCTATTTAAGAGCTCAAGTGTCTTTGAGGAAGTGCTCTTCATCTGTTTATTCCTTAATTCAAGCCTCCCTCTTCCTCCTTGAGGCTCTGCAGGTTTAAATCCCCACAGCTCTGTTAAAGACATCGGTACCAATTTTCACTCCCAGGCAGCTTGGCCTTGGATTTGCAGAACCCAAGTAACCGCTCGAGCACCCTTGTTGAGTAAAGGTTGCACAGTGTGCTGAATCTTCTCTGCAACTTTTTACTCATGAAGCTGCTTAGAGAGAGGAAGGGGAGGAGAGGGAAGAAAAAAAAAAAAAAAGGCTTCTGCTTTTCATAATGCCTAATCTTTTTCCCCATTGGCATCCACCAGATGTTGCTTTGGATCAGAAGATAAATATTAAAACCTAAGAAGGAACAAAGCAGGCTGTTTACGAGATGGATTTTCTGATGTCTCTCAAACACTTTAAAAAGGTGGGAGGGAAGGAGGGGGGTCTAGAGATGCTTTGATAGACACAAGAAGTGAATTTCACGACCCAGCGGAGCTCTCTAGTGGTCTCAAAGCTAAATTGCTCTGCTGGAATCAAGAATTAGCAATCATAGAATCATAGAATATCCTGAGTTGGAAGGGACCCTTAAGGATCATCAAGTCCAACTCTTGACACCGCACAGGTCTACCCAAAAGTTCAGACCATGTGACTAAGTGCACAGTCCAATCTCTTCTTAAATTCAGACAGGCTCCAGCCCATCATTTGGCAGGGGAATGACTTCTAGGGGATATTGCTCATGGATGGGCTCACTCAGATGTCGGAGAGAAGCAGAGCTAACCTGGAAAAAAGTCCAGCCAAACGCCTCTGGGAAGGGTCACTGTCCCTCTGGTGCCACTGAGGTCGGCTGTCCTCACACAGATACAGGTAGGACATGGATCCTTGCTGCTGGTAGGGACCCACGGTGACCTGGACGTCACATTTGATGAAGGTGGATCTGTCTTCTCGGCAGTCAGTGGAAGAATGTGTCAGGCCACAGAGAATGGCCAAGGATGCTGCAAGGACAGGAAGGGAAAAAATAACCCAAACAGCCTACAAACTACAGATGTTAAGCAGATTTTGGCTACTGGTGCCTGTCATTTGATGCTCATGTCCCAGCCTCCCTTTTGGTACATCCTTTCTGAGGGTGCATAGTGTTTCATGCAACTCCTTCAGCCCCTTTTGCCTTGTGTGGGCCAGCATAACTTCCCGTGTGGGACAAGCATCCAGATGGTCTTTGGGATCAAATGACCCCACATTTGGGAGGAGGTGATTAAATAAGAGTACGGGCATTCCAACTGGGGAAGATGGACCATGGTTTAGAGACCAGGTATAAGGCACATCAGATGTGACCACTTCTGAGATCTAGTGCGGCTCTGAAATCTAGAATTAGATTTAGTGAAAGCATTGCACAGCTTGGAGTGCTTCAAGGGGGCTTGGGTGAATGGGGAGACTGCTTTGCTCCAGACTGGCCTGAGATTTGGTCTGAGTTTGACTCAGAGTGGTAGGACGTGTGATGGGAGCAGCTGCATGGTTTGAGATGTATTTAAGGAAAAAGAGATGTGAACAGAAATTAGGTTTTCTTATTCCAAATCCAGAAAAAAAATACATTTAAAAAATGTGTACTGCCACTGAAGATCAAATCAGTTGAAATTATTGGTTTTATTAATTTATATTTTTTAAAGAATCATTTAAGCAAGCAGAGATCAAGACTGCTTCTCTCAAATCCCAGAGCTTGTGAAGACTTCAAGAATTTTTACTGATCCAGAACTAAACAAACAGTTGCAACAAACTCCTGAAAAGTTCTGTGTTAAAAGTATTACATCCTGTACCCAAGAGTGTTCCTCAAATACCAAAAGTGCAATACATAGGAGTTTATCAAGAAAGAATTTTCCTGATTTTCTTTTTTAAACTCTGGTTTGTTCCAAAGGTGTTTTTTTTTGTTTGCTGGAAAAGTATCGTTATCAATCTTAGCTCTTAAGTAATTCTGAAAATGGGTTTTGAAATTGAAGTAATGTGAAAATGCTCTATTTCCTATGTTAAAATATTTAAGATTTTTCTCAAAATGATTTAATATAAGGTATTTTCAAAAAGTTTATAGTTTGTGATTGTTTAACATTAAGGTATTGTTGTTAAAGATGTTTTTCAAAATATTAAAACCTGCCATTTCATCAGTTCTGAAATTCAGAGACAGAATCCACATTTTCTCTGTATTTTTCTTCTCTGGATTCAGAATAAGAAAAAAGTTGCCTACATCTTCATATGTTTTGCAATATGCTAGATCTTTTTCCCTCCCAAATCCAGTGACAATTCTCTTGTTCAGCATTGATTCAAACACAACCAAACACAGCCCCTGCTTCAAAGATCTACATAGAAACATGAGACACAAACAATAGACAGAGAAGCCTACCAAACTATGGTATGATGCCTATATTATTGCTTTTATTATCCAGAAATTATGTCTGGAGATGCCTGAGCTGTCCTCCAGGTCCCACAGAAGTCTCACACCCAAGTTTGTTGGAAATGGCACTACATACCTGTGCTTTGGCAAGTGAGTATCAACCAAGAGGACTAAACACTACAATAAACTTACCTTTGCACCATTTTTACCTGTGGCAAAAAAAAAATTCATTACAGGAATTTCTTCACAAGAAAATTTGTTTGTTTGTTTGTTTGTTTTCTTCCAGCCAGGGTAGATGCGGCTGAGATCTCAAAAGTACTGCAGAAAATACAACCAGTGAGGATGCTACCCCTTCCCTTTCTCTACAAAACCACAAGTTTCCCGTGGACAGAAGGAGAATTTGGTACCATTCCATAATAGAGTATAACAGCTTCTTCTGCCTTACCAGTGACAGAAAAGGCTGCGGTACATTCAGATGTGGTAACGGAGACTAGGTTTGATGTCTAATCATCTACAACAGTAATAAGGAAGATTACATTCACATTAAACACTTGAGGAAGAAAAAAGGAAAAAAATAAAAATAAAAACAGGCTAGGGAGCTAATCAAAAGAGATTTTGCTTTTCTTCTTTTGTAGTCCTGAAAATAAACTGGCTGCATTTTCCTAAGTCACTAGTGGAAAAACAGCTGAACCCAATTTTAGCAAATTTGGGAAATTGGAAGTGACCCACAAAATCTCCCTATTTTCCTCAGTACTTTGCTGATGTCAAATGGTTAATGTACATCACCAGAAGATATTTCCTGCATAGCCCTCAGAGCTCAGCAGAACAGCCTGTTGCCATTTGGATACCCTCAAAATGTTACACAGAAATCCTTGCTGAAGCACCCCAGAACCTTCATCTCAGTGTTATCACGCCTGTAGGAATGCAGGGCCCTGCATTCTGCCAACTGCTGAAATTATTTTTAACTCAAACCAGGCAAATAAACTTATTTATTTAACAAATCTAAGCTAAAGAATGTGGCTAGAAAGGGTTTTAAAGAATTTAAATGGAAGCAAAATCCAAGAAAATCCTGCTTAATCATACACCTGATAAGCAAACCTCAAACCACTTTCTCCCTCTCAGGCAGAAGGAGAGAGGGAGTTCATCTCCACACCCTACAGCTCTGTCCATCTGATGGGGACACACTTGGGGAGGTGTCCATTTCTCAATCCTTACTTGAGGTTCTGATATTCCCCCATTTCCAGAGTATTTGATACTTTTCTCAGTTAGGAGGAAGTCTTGGCTTTTCATCCCATTCCTCTAACCATTAAATTCAAATATCCCTTGGCTGTAAAATGCTGCCACTACCTCCTGCCACAACAGTGAAAATAAAAAAGAATTAACTAAAGATTGCAATACACACAGCATATCCTAAAAGTATATAGCATGCCCATTCTGGGACACTTCTCCCTACTTAATTGGTTAGTGTTTGAACCTCAGAATGAAGCTTCTTTATGCTTTAACTACTCTATAAAGATAGAATCTGCTGATCACACGTTGTACAACCCCATCACTAAGATTAATGCATTCATCCCATCACGGCTTCTGTTTTGAGGTCAGACACAATGGCAGCCAAATCTCTGCATGCTGGTGACGGGTTAGGGACCCACTGCCCCCAGCCCTCTCTTTGAGGGATGCTCTGGCTTAAGCCAGGAGCCTGGGATGTTCAGCACAAGGGCTTTGTTCTGGGTCACTGTTTAATAACAACTGCCGGACATGTGATGAGACTAAACCCTACAGGAGTTCCAAGGGCAGCTGCAGATTGATTGAACAACTGCCCAAGGAGTCTCAGTGCCAAACCACACATCCCCAGTTATCCACTGCTCACAAAATGGACTGTAGAGCATAACATTAACTTGTGCTTAGCAGAGAAAACAAAGGGTAAAAAATAAATAAATAATAACGGTAAAAATAAAAGAGAAGGGAGAGGAAAAAGAGAGACCTGTTAAGGTCAAGTCCAACCTTTCCCTATGAAGAATTGCTCCCTACGAGACATTCATTTTGCACAGCCGGGTCCCAAGAGGTGGCTTTGCAAGCATCTATTCCACCGCCTGATAGATCTCACTGTCAGAACATTCTTGCCATGTAATCAATATGCATTTTTTTTTCCTCTTTCTTAATTTCATTTCCAGATTTGAAGGGCAGAAGGGACCATTTGGACCCATCAGAGACCCTCACTACTACTCAGATTCCAATTGCCACCGCATGCCCTCTTCAGATCTCCTGCACTTACTCATACAAATCACCCCATTTCCCTGGTTATAGTCCCCTGTGGCCCTACCCCGGTGCATCGCCCTGGTACATTTGCATGGCTGCATCCAAGGCTCTTTCATCTCGCTCCTTTTGCTCCATGCAATGAGCTCCACCAAGCTATGTCTCTCATTTAAACCAGCCTCATTTCATTTCTAGATTTTAATCTGAACCATCTTCCCTAAATATCCACTTTTACCAATGTAACCTGGCCAAGAGCAGGCCAGGGATTTGATCTAAAAGAGATCTCAAGAACCGTTACATCGGAGCCCTAAAGCCTGGCATGTTATTCCAAGCATCTTTACACAGCCAGGCAAAAAAAATAAATAATAATAATAATAATTACTATAAAAAAAAATCTGAGCACCACACTCAGATTTTTCACTGATGCATCTTCCTATCAGTTCACCTCCTTTTAAAGACACTTCTACACCTTCACCCCAGTGTCCAACATGCAATCTCAAACACTGTTTTACTGCAAAATATATATATGGTACTTACCCCAATATCACCTAATTGGAATATTCTGTTATTTTCTCACCTGCCTCAAGCTTCCTGCCAGTCTTCCCATCTTTCACAGGAGCACAATTCAATCCCACAGACATTAGCCATTTGTTCTGGAAATTTAACCTGAGATGAACAGCCCCCGCACCTGTATCTGCACTCCTCAAGAGCATTGCAACATGAGTAACAAAGGGAGAAACAGGGAAGAGAAGAGCTCTCAGGATCAAGTCAGTTATCTTTTTACCAGAATTTTAAAGACCGGTGGGTTGGTTTTGTGTTTTTTGCTTTGTTTCTCATTGAAGGGACTCTGCTTTTGTCAATTTTGTTATCATTTTTTAAAACTTCTAGCATCTTTTTTTTTTAAAAAAAAAAAAAAAAAAAAACTTTACTAGTTTTAAATCAACTTCCAATTTGATTTTTCTGTAGTTTGCAAAAGACAGCAGTTTCATAAAAGCACCTGGACTGAAGTGGGAAAGAAGTCACATTCCCTACTTGCAGAGCTTTCTGCTATGGATTTGATCACAAGAGCAAGCCAGACAGGCTGGCTGGGGATTCCCACTTGAATCTCTCATCTTAAAGAGGTCAGAGACAACATGAGCTAGCACTGAGGTCCCAGGGCAAGGAGGATGTGCAAGCTGCAAGAGGCAAAGTCCCCCAGGCACGCAGCTGCAGGTAAAGAACGAGGTGAGGCTGGACTAACTGCACTTAACACCCTAAATGGTGAGGGATGCAATCCCCTAAGTATTAGGGGGAACTCTGGAAAGCAGCACAGATGTCATATGTAGATGTGCAGCCCATGTTCAAACCTCTCAGGGAGAGCAAATAGCCTAGCAAACTTTTAGAGACTTAATCATCCTGTACACACACCAATGACATACACAAGAGAAGCGTTTTTGGCAACTCAGCTGATGAGATCTGCAAGGCTGCAAAATCCAGAGCAGGAAATAGAGGGGTTGTCTTGTAAGCGGACTAAAGGAGGGTGAGTGCATCCCTTTGGTTAGGGGGGGTTTGCCCCCCTTGCACCTTCTCTTCCAAAAACCATAAAACAACAAGCAGGCAGCGATCGGCGTTCACCTGCTGACATCTAGTGCCAATAAAAAACATTGCGGTCCTGCCTCTTACACATTTTCTCCAGACTCCCCCTGCTGCCTTACCCCCCAGTGAATTTTGAGCACAGTTATTAATGTTGTCACAGTTTGGATCAATTTGATTACATTTTATTCTGCTATTCTTTCTGCAATAACCAGAATGGCTTGTTTTATGGTCTGCTCTTTTTTGTTGTTGTTGTTGTTGGCACTCCAGCATGTTGCCTTTGAAAAAATAATGATAAATAGTTTTGTGGACTATGTTGAGATCCAAGAAAAAGAAAGAGAAAGAGGGAAAGAGAAGGAGAGGAGGAGAAAAAACTGAGCCCTTTACAAATTCTCAGCATCTCCGTTTGAGTGCGGGGGTGGGGGGGATTCTTTTCCTGGTATTCCTCATAGATAAAGAAGCAAACCAGTCTAAATGACAAGAGCTACTTCAGAATTTCAGAATAACAGAGGCTGGAAGGAACATCTGGTTGCCTCTCATCCTAACCCCCGACCAAAGCAATGATAAACATCACGTTGGATTGATTTCTCAGCAGCTAATCTAGTCGTGTTCTGACTGTCTGCAAGGATGGAGATTACCTTATCTTTGAGCAAAACCCTAGCAATGTACCCTGATGGAAACCCCCAAAACCACCATTCTTCCAGATCCCCCCAGGGAGGAGAGATCTCTGGTCACCTGGACAGCCACAGAATGGCAATGACTTCTGGAGGAGGTCTCTGGATGTTCTCCTGTCATCGGAGCTACGGAGGTGTTGAAGTGGTGTGCTACCAAGTGTTGCAATGCTGCAGCACCAAGGTAGTCCCTCTGTCCATAGGGTTTGGGGAATGACACATATCTCAGGGATTTAAACATCTTCAATACAGCCTCTTGCAAGACATCAGGAGCTTAATCCTGTGCTGCCAATAGGGAATGGAGGAAGTATGTCTTGTTCAAACATGTGCCCATTTGTAAGCATTTCCTCCAAAATTCAGGAAAGCTCTTCTTTGAGAGAGCTGGAGAACATGGCAGCATTCCCTGCAGTGCTGCCTCTCTCCAGATAAAGAGGATGCTCTGGCTGTGGGACGATCCCATCCTGCTCTCAATGAATTCAAATCCTTATTTCCAGCTTCCCAAAGGTATGAACTGGCCATAGCAAGGCATTCAATCACCCTTACAGATATTCACCCTTCCCCACCAAGCCCTTACCCTGCTGATGCTGTCCTGCCATGCAGGAAAAAAAAAAAAAAAAAAAAAGCCATTTAAGGTAGCTCAAGTCACTAAACCAACCATGGGAGCCAAGAGGCACTTGGGTACCCAGCCCAAAGCTCCCATGCACATTTTATGTGAGATGGATTTCCCAAGGAATAGCTGCCACAGGGAACTGCTGTCACTTTGCACATCCCAAATATAGCCACAAAGCATGTGTGGCAGCTCTGGCCACAGGCACATGGTGGATCCAGTCCAAAGCCTACGGCCATTGATGCCAAAACACTCCCTGGCAGTAATGGACTTTGGACTGAGCTCAAAAAGCAAAAGCAGAGGCTATTTTGGCCCCTCTCCTCTCTCCAGGGCTGCTTCTACTCTTTGTTTCCCTGGGACAAGACACACTACGACCACTCCACCTTTCAGGTCAAGTTGGGGTTTTAGAGGATGTTTTTAATGCAACCCCAGGTTTTGTGTCTTAGCTGACCTTGTAAGCGTGGGGCAAGGCAGCACAGGTCAGTCGTCGTTGCATTGTCCAACATTTCACAAGGCGCACCGCAGATCGTCACCAAAGTCTGCCCCGGGTCAAAACCAGTCCCATGCAGGTGAACTGCTCCTCCAGCCAAGCCACCTTGGAAAAGGACAGAAAATGGATTTGAGTCACAGACCAACAACTAGCTATCATCAGGGGTATTTTTTTAAACTCATAACTTTTGCACAAAAAATTTATAGTTATCAAAATTCATTACACAGTACCCCTTGGAGGAGCTGTGACAGCTCCTCGTGACTTACCCCAGTTGTGATACACGGCTGTCACCACCAACTGAGAGATGAAGGTCAGGTTGGAGGAAGCCCAGCCCCTGGGGACATCCAGGCCCAGCACAGGGTACTCTCCAGCAGGGAGCAGAGGAGCTGAGCACTGCAAAGTGGAGCGAGTGATGGTGACACCACCACAAGCAGAGTTTCCAATAAATACATGGATGGTGTCCATCTCTGTGACCTGGGATACGTTCATCCTTAAAAGGAGGCCAGTGGCAACAAGTGAAAGGAAAGTTGGTGTAGACTCCTCGCTGTAGCTTATGCTTCCAATGCCATAGGAGGTGCCATCCACTGTTAGCCTCAGAGCCCTAGTGCCTTTGCCTGGAGGCACCGTGCACTGGATAGCTACACAGGTGACATTGAGAATGAGACATGGGAGATAATCAATGAAAACAGAAGTCCTGTTCTTTCCTCTCAGTGCTGAGCCTGCTAATGTGAGCAGGCCCCCACCGTTGGTGCTGAAGTTTTGAGGGTAAAACCGGTGCACCTGAGGTGTGATGGTGACAACACCAACTGCCCTCCTGAAGCAAGCTTGCCCACTTCTCCTGTTGGATATGGAAATGTTATGTTCCCCGGGGGCAAGGCAGTCAATCTGGCACTTGATGCTGGTCTCGTTCCAGAAGGTTACCTTACAGACAGCCTGGTTATTCACGTGTACCACGGGGCTGTCACTTGGCCATGCCAGCCTCTGCCCTGTGATCGTCACGTAGGTGAATGTCCCGTTGGTCTCCCAGTCCACCAGATCCACAAGAGGGGTTGACTGTTCATGAAGGTGGAGCGTACAGTCCCCCAGGCAGACACTGCTGATCCCGTTGACAGTCACTGTGACATTAAGAGCCCAAGATGACTCAGCCAACTGATTGTAAGGCAAAAGCTGTGCCCCTGGAAGGACGATGCAATGAATGGCATTGTTATTAGAGCTCTGGATCTCACAGGAATAATTACCATCCAGGCTGACTTGTACCCTGTTCCTCCTGGATTTTAAAGCAACACCAGCTATAGTAAGCAGCATCCCACCACAGATTGACCCTTGTGATGGGGATATGGAGGTTATCCGTGGAGTTACTGTGAGGGTCTGCAGCCTTGCTGCCACACGAGCATATCCGAGCTGTCTCTGGATAACCCGCACAGGGTAAGTCTCAGGTTCCAGGTTGTCCAGTGGTAAAGAGCACTCATAAAACAATGCAGACTCATTGCCATGCTGAAACTCAAGCTCACACTCACTGTCTCCAAGCTTAGCCACAGAACCAGTGATGTTTATCCCCTGGATGCTCAAGAGCAGGCTGATCGCTGTGATTTCTGTTTCAACACTGGTAATCACAGGTGTCAGAGCTCTTTGGTAAAGAAAGGTGGTGATGTTTTTTGCAACAGAAACATGCTGAAGTGAGCTACTGCTAATGAGTACATTCACTCTGACAGAGATGTCTTGAGAATCTTCATTAAGCAAATCAGCAGCTGGTGGGGTCAGGCACCAAATGGTCTCCTCTTCCAAGCGGGTAACCAGGCAGGTTTGCCTGTTCATTGAAACAGAAATCAGGGACTGATTTTGGCTAAAGCCAACCCCAGAGATCGTGAGCAGTGTTCCACCTTGGGAGAAAAACACACCACAAGACAGAAGGACATTATGTGTAGGAAAGGAATTAATAGTTAAAATTCACAAACCATGATAAAGCTGATAAGCATAACAGTTTATCCAAGCTGAATGGAAGAAAGAATTAAGTCCTTTTTTTGGAACAAGACAGCCACTGAAAACAGCAGTCAAGTATCAGCATAATCCTATGTAGGCTAGAGGCTGACATTCTAAGATAGCCAGGGACCATCATGGCAGCAAAAAAAAAATCACAGCATCACAGAATGAAAGGAAGCAGTTGTGAGAGGACCCCTGAAACTGAACAGAGACTCAGCTCTTCAGGGAACGAGGTTTAGGGAGGCAAGTGTGTGGATGGTAAAGACAGCTTGGTCCTTTTGCATACAGGGAAACAAGATGTGGTTGTTGTTGTTATTAAAAACAAACAAAATCAAACAGACCAGAACCACAGAGCTTCCTTCAGTCTTCAGTTCCTCCTGGTGCCTCAAGCAGAGGGCCAGGTTCCATATGTGCCATGCACAGACAGCCACTTGTCCTTGAGGAAGTGGCCAGAGAAGTTGACACAATAATGAGCACTTCCAGCTTCAAGACCTCTCCTACCTACATGCTCCAAGTCAGCATCATTTAAGATGGGGAGAACAGGTAGGGGAAGAGAAGAGCAGGTCCCCCACCACAGGAGGTGACCAAAGGTTCCCACGCATGGGCTGAAGGAAGGCAGGTTGTCTGCTTTCCCCTGGGGTTGCCCGCATTTTTTGTTCTTCCCCGGGCCTTCATTTATGACCATGGAAGATGACAACAAATGTGCAAGTAGACTCTTGGTGTGAACCATTCATATGAAAAAATAATTGAGGAGATACATACATATCATACAATAAACATTAATACAATACATAAGGTTGTGATATCCAGCTGAGTCAGGCCTTGTGTCTAGTGTTGGAAGCTGGAAGTTTCCTGGAATTACCATCATATGCAGCTCCAGTCATATCATCTCCCTAAAACATCCTACATTTGGTAGACTGGTTATCTTTGCTCTGATCCTAGGATGTGGCAATGGAGTCTCCCTCTCCATAGTTACAGGAGAAAGAGCTTTGAGGGGCTGTGCCACCCACCTGGCGGCCAAGAGTAGGTACAAATTTTCTGGGATAAGCATGAATCCTGATGGCTGGATTTACATGACTGTGCAAAGCAGCACTGTGACCCTGTCTCCTGTGTGCTGAGAATATAAACAGCACTGAAGAGCAGCAGTCTGGATTTTAGAAAGAGGTAATCTAAAAATTGCAAATCCCTCAGCATTCCCAATTCCATGCTCCCAAGCCTATAGCTGCCTCACTTAAAGCCAGCTGAAGCATCTCTCCATCTTCCTTTAGTTTGCCTCCCAGTGCCCTGCCTTGCTTAACCCTCTTTGTACATTAAGCTCATGCCCTTCCTTTTCCCATGGCCTAGCTGAAAAATAACTTATTTTATAATGGGGTTCAGTTTCACTGAGCTCAAATCCAGAATTTAGATGGCCACACAGATTGCACAGACATCCAGTGATAAGAAAAAAGGGGTGAGGGAAGGTGCTTTTTGTATCAATGAGATTCTAAATTGGTTTAAGCCCTTCACAAAACTACAGCCAAGAGTTAATCAGTTATTTAACTTCCAATTCACCCCTAAAGATAAAAGAAGGGTGCAATATTTTTTTTTCTTAATGTAGATAATTCTTAAGAAGTGATAACCTTTGCTCTCTAAGCTCTCATCTTTAAAGGCTTGAGCACGTCACAAACTATTGAACTAATCATGTACCACAAAGCCTGAGTTTTGTATTTTTAGGTGAGTTGTGAGGCTGGGAAAGGAATGCGTGGAGAACCTGCAGTTATATCACAGGAATTTGTTTTCAAAGGGTTCACGTAATATTCACTAAATGGATTCAACCCCACACCCCCAACCACATGACAAAATAAACAACCTCAAATCTGTGTTTTAAGAATTAAAGTGAAATTTGTTTTTTAATTCAGTGATACTTTGCTCTGAAACACAGCTGAATGATTTCCCATGTTTAAAAGTTTGGAATGTGATTAATAAGTATTTAAGTTTTGATTAAAATTAACACTGAAGAAGGTTTGTTTGTGTATGCTTTTGTTTGTTGTTGTTGTGGGGTTTTTGTTTGTCTTTATGAGTTAACAAAACTAAATGCTCTAACTGGGATCAATTGAAAAAAGAGTTTGCTTGAAACCACGATTCTACCATGCCTACCATTTCATTTCCACACAGAAAGCTGTGAAATTTGGAGGCGTAATGACTGAAAGATACAGCACGGATGAGTCAGGTGTGGGAGTGCTTTCTATTCCCAAAGGGAACATGCCAAGATACATGAGCATAGACAGGGAAATCACATTCAAAGCACAGGTTCCCCTGAGCCAGGCGACCAGATTGAGGGATGCTCACTACGATCCCACATTTCCAGGCTGCTTCTGTCTGCCAGTTGGTGTCTGCATAATAAAGAGTCACAGATTTAAAACACCTTCACTTAAACTGATGTGAAATGGGATGCCCTTCCCAGTCCTGCAGGGAAATTGTGCCCTTGATCCCTTTGACCTCCATAAGTGGCTGCAGATGTACCGCCGCTGCTTACCCAGAAAGGAGCCGCAGCACGGCTCAATGCTGAAGATCTCCGAGACATAGTGGATTAACAGCTCTGCCCTGAAAAACAAGCAACACAGAAGGTTTGGGTTTGTTTGGTTTTTTTGGGAATTGTTTGTTTCTATTTTCCTCTCCTTCTGCAATGCTATTCTTTCCTCCTCAGAATTGGAGGGCCAAATGCCCACCCTTTGCTCTATTTCCCAAGGAACCACAGCAACAAGACCACCCAGTTTTCCAGGTGATTTGAGCTATGTCTGTCAGGAACCTTGTCTATTGGCAGCCTGTGGGCCAAATGCAGTCCGTGCAGCACAAATGAATTGCCTAAATGAAGAAACAAGAATGAGGGCTACATGGCTACACATCCCAGTGTAGCCATTCCAACAGACCGGAGATCCTGAGAACAGCTGCCTCCCCTCCTTTATTCCTCCCATGGGAACTAAGTAGTGGAGATAACTGCAGCAAGAGGAAAACCAGGCATAACCTCCCAAAGCCCACTCGGACAGGGGTGTAGCTCTGCTTCTGTCCCACTTGCATCTATTTATCCTCCTCATCACCCTCCTTTCAAAAACAATCCCTGCCCTAAAAAGACATGGTACAGCAGCACACCTTCCCAAGCCTGCAATCCATCCCACCAGAGATCAGGGTTGCCTTCTGAGACAATCCATCTCCCTCCACTCTCTGTTCCTGGAGACAAAGTGATGGTGCTGCTAACAGACTCCAATATCAGATGGGATGAAGCCCCGTGCATCATCCCTCTGACCACAGGCTTCCTGCTTCTGAAGTCCATTGGTGCAACGAGCAGCTTAGGGTGGTTTTTGAGCAACATGTGCAGCCCCTTCCTCCTAATACCATCGTTTCAAAATCATTCCTAGCAATTGTCACAGATAAAAGCTGTGTAGCTGAGGAACAAAACTGTGCTGCTTGAGAATGCATTGCTGATCTCACTTCCAGGTGTGTTTTCCCCTGCATTTTAATTCATTTGTACAGCATTTATCTAAGAAAAAACTCAGTGTCACCTTAAAATACAGGAATAGAATCATTTGAAAACTCTCCAAACAAAGCATTTTTTTCCAAACTAGCTTGTTTATTCTCATGAAAAAAAAGTGTTTCTTTTCTTCTGCTGTTTTTCTACAGCAGGATGTATCTGCATTTGACCTGAATTTGTGAATACCTTTGATTGCCTGAATATGCATTTTTCATCAAATCAGCTGTTTTTTCTAAAATGTTTCTCTCCTGCCTCCTACTGATCTAAAGGGAGTTAATTGACTGGCATTAGCAGTTTGCTGACTTGGGTTCCACAGATCAATAAGTGCCTTGATAATTATTCATAATTTTATACCATACAGCAGATTTCACTGTTAGGCACAGGATTTGTGAAAACTTTTACCTTTATTTTCAGATTAACCCTAAAATACCAAATAGGATAGAGAAAGAAATTTATATCTTAAGTGCACACTTTCACACTACCTGTTTGATGTGACAGCAACACCGTTGATTATGACAGAAACATTGTACCATCCTGCAGCCAAGGCTGGAAGGGTCACGTTAACACCATGGTCTGTCTGTGCTTGGATCTGTGCCCAGGAGTGCCCAATTTGGACCTTGACTTCTGCCCCTTGGTAGCTGGTAAACAAGGATATTCCAATCTGAAGCTCCTGACCCCCTAGAGAGGAGAATTGATGAAACCATTTCAGTGTTTCTGGCAAGTTATTTTAGCACGTGTAAGCATCACCTGAGGATGAGTGTGGAGTCTCATCATCCCAGAACAGGTCCATTCTTGTCCATCAGCCAAAACTAAAATCTAGGAAACCGCAGTGTTTCTGTGTCCTATTCATCCCTTGGCTTCCCTGATAAGATCATCAGCCACCAAGGTTGTCTTGAGACATTAGTACTGTGAACTTGGCTATGCTCATCTAGAGCTACTTCTAGATGAGCTCAGTCTAATAAATATTTAGGGTAAGATCTGTATGTCCTTAACATAAATGTCTATCCTAAATATCCACAGCTACTTAAGAGTCAAATCCAGAATTTCTAAAGCTCATGAACTGGAGCTGAGTGAGGGATTTCTCCTAAATCCCTGACAATGATCCACACCACACTTTCCAGCGCTAACTTTGGAGGTATTTAAACTTTAAAGGAGCCTCCCACAGCTAAATGAAAACTAAATGAAAATTTCCTTGAGTGCCTGAAGTCAGATGCTCATGAATACTCCAAAGCACCTTGTTTTCAGGAAACGGGTCACTCTCTCCTATTTAAGCTCAGTTGTGAGCTAAATTACATTCAGATGGGAGAGGGTACTTTCCCTTACTTGTGTATTCCGTAGTAATAGAAAAAGACAAGAACTGTAGGGAAGGGAATTTCATAACTTAAATTCCTCCTGAAATAGCTTAAAAATGTAGGCTGGTATGCTTCAGTGCAAATAAAGGCTCTGAGATAGCTATCTGCATTCAAGGAGGAGAAACAGAGCCTTTATGGCATGATTTATCTTATTCTGAGGAAGATACCCAAGATAGCTCTGCTGAATCCCACCACAAAACTGCTAATTTCTCTTTGCAGACCACATAACAAACACAGGCAGAGACGTGTTCAGGAGGTAAATCTCATCCCACAGTCAGCTCCAAAGAATGTGGGTTCAGCTGCTCAGCAGCAGAAACATACAGGACCAGAAGGAGTCTTCCACTACAATTCCCTACTGTCAGACAACTACACTACATAAATCCCTTTCCTAAATTCATCAGGCAAAAGGTGTTAACAGCCCTTTACCATATACAGATGCTGCCCAGCCTGACACACCTGTCTACCCACAGCATTGATCCAGAATAATTACTGAGGACCAGCTGAGCCAGAACAGCTCCATTTTTGTGCACTCCTCTTCCTCACTTCATCACAGAATCATCTAGGTTGGAAGAGACCTCCAGGATGACCTAGTCCAACCTCTGACTTAACACTAACCAGTCCTCCACTAAACCATATCACTAAGCTCTACATCTAAACATCTTTTAAAGACTTCCAGGGATGGTGACTCCACCAGTTCCCTAGGCAGCCCATTCCAATGTCTAACAACTCTTTCGGTAAAGTTCTTCCTAATATCCAACCTAAACCTCCCCGGGCGCAACTTTAGCCCATTCCCCCTCTTCCTATCACTAGGCACGTGGGAGAATAGACCAACCCCCACCTCACTACAGCCTCCTTTAAGGTACCTGTAGAGTGTGATAAGGTCACCCCTGAGCCTTCTCCAGGCTGAACAACCCCAGCTACCTCAGCCACTCCTCGTAAGACTTGCTCTCCAGACCCATCACAAACTTCATTGCCCTTCTCTAGACTCACTCAAGCACCTTGATATCCTTCTTGTAGTGAGGGGCCCAAAACTGAACATGGTACTCAAGGTGTGGCCTCACCAGAGCCGAGTACAGGGGGACAATCACTTCCCTAGACCTGCTGGCCACACTGCTTCTTATACAAGCCAGGATGCTGTTGGCCTTCTTGGCCACCTGAGCACACTGCTGGCTCATATTCAGCCGACTATCCACCATCACTCCCAGCTCCTTCTCTACCAGGCAGCTTTCCAACCACTCATCTTCCAGCCTGTAGCAGTGTTTGGGGTAAAATATTTTTTTTATTTTATTTTCTTTCCACAGGAAACAAAAAGAGATGGTCATATACATGGTGGACACAAAAACAGCACAGTTCCTTGCAGAGGACTCAAGCACAGAGCCCCCAAAAAAAAAAACAAAAACAAAACAAAAAAAAACACTCAGGTCCACAAATGCCAATAGGATATGAATGCACAGCAGCCCCAGCAGGGATAAACACAGACTTATCCTTCACAGATGAAAAAGGTGACCCTGCTCAGTCTCTAGGTAATACCACACCTATGTGGTCAAGCCCCTTGTGGCATGTACTGAAACTCTTTGTGAATTCTCTGGAGAGTTACACAAATGGCTTGATATACCTAGGGTTTAAAACATAACCCAAAACCAGAGGTGTACCCCACAACATCCCAAAAACAAGTTAGCCAGCAACCTCTCTAAATATCCTTCTATTAAAGGAATTCCAAGCACTTAAAATCTAGAAGGCTATAAGGTCTAAAGACTCTACAACCAGCAAAACAATACAAAAAAAAGCTCAAGAAATATGAGAAACTGTCCCTAGCCCTGAAAAACACTACACCTTACGTGCCTACTAATGCTGTTATCAGATACTCACTGTCACAGGGAACTTGGGTGAACTTTCCCCTAAACCCTGCTCCATTGCTTTAACACCAAGGGTGTAACTTTGATAATAATTGACATACAGGTAAATGCACAAGGTCACGTTCACAGTAAACCTCATAATTCTGCAAAAATCATAAGAGACCTAGAACCACAAAGCAAACACGAAGTAGCATCATCTTCCTATCCATAAACATGCTCTAAAAATTACTCACCTGAAGAAAAGATGCATGCATTAAATGCACCTACTTACTATATAGCTTGCTTTACTCTAAAACATCCTACTAGTTGTTGCCTCAAAAAGACGTGCTTATCTCTCTCAACTTCGAAACACATCAGCCCATGCACTCTGACCCACCTAAAGAAGCATGCACCTGGCTGAAGGAAAAATAAAGCACTTACCCCAAAGAGCAGCTCAGGGGGAAAGAGCTCTCTGGTGGGCCACAGCTGGCCCACCTGGCACTCAACCTATCACCTGGGAAAGGGGTTGGGCAAAGAAAAAAATGTAGAAATCAAGCAGAATGAGCAGCAGCTGTGTTGTTTTTGTTTATCTGGCTTAGCTTGACAGCATGTAAAGCACAGCACAGAGAACTGGGCTGTTTCTAGAAGCAACAATTCCCATGCTTTTGCTTCAGCTTTGAATATTGAAAGAATAATCTAAGTAAGTAACTGAAACTATTTCAACTGGAATTAGCTCAAACCTTTCTTTGTACTTTCTTTACACTCACGGTGGATGAAGACATCTCTATATTAATTCTCTTAGACTTATAGCTGTTTTATGCTCTCACCTTGTCCTAAACAGAGTGAATTTTTATGGTTTAACTCATCCTTAACAGAGACTCATATCCAAATAGCAATTTTATCCACCAAGCAGAGGCCGGGGTCATTTGAGTCTAACACAGCCCCCAAAGCTGTTACAATCCCTGCAGCCTCCAAGAAACTTTTCCTTTCCACAAAGCAGGAGAGTCTCTACAAAGCTCCCCTCAGCTCAGAGATCCTCTAAGCAGACCTGGAAACCAACAGATTTCAATTCAGCATGCACAGAGTAAAATAAAAGTTTGAAAGCCTGTGAAGCTGAATATATTAATAACACGAACTCTTTGGACTCTTGGTCAATTGTCAGCTTAATCCTAGATGCCTGGAAGGCATTGGTGTAATTTATTTATTCTTTTTATTACATAGGAGGAAAAAACTATATTGAAAGCTGAAGCCATGGAGGTTCTGAATAGATGATTGAACTCAGCCCCACCACCGTTCAGGAGACACTATAACATAGAGGAATTTCTTGCACCTTGGCTGCCTGCAGCTAGAAAAATCTCCCCTTGGTGCTATCGTACCTGAATAATATTCAAATGGTAAAGGACGTTTTCTCTTATTTATGCATTCTGGAGTAATAGGAAATGACAAGGGCACTGGGGAAAGAAATGGAAATAGTAGGCATGCAGCAAGAAGCCCGCTTTATCACCAGCACAGTCATCTCACCCCTCACATCCCCACTAATTCTGGCCACATCACTGAGCTGGGGAGAGCTTTGTTAAGATGTGTACTGGCGAGGTTGGAAAAAGAGAGAAAAAAAATCAGAGTGTATCCTTGGAAAGAGGGGAATAGGGTACATAGAAATCACAATGTGAATCACAACCCTAAATAAAGCTATTCAAAAGACAGAAATGCTAAATACTCCATGGTGTCTACTCAGGATTTTGCCCCTGCAAAGCCTGTGAAGTCTATGTTCATATTCAAAAGTAATGGTTCATCAGGTCAAAAAGAAGGAAACTGGCTTGGAAACAGTAACTACCAAAATGAGCACTGCCTCTCTTTTGTTTTCAGCAATCTAAAACGCATGTCACCCTCTGACTACAGCCCACCCTTTGGGACTCTGGAGAAGTGCATTCTCCAAAGCTCATTTCTCCTGCCACTGAACCTGCTACCAAGAATGAGTGGGTGGGATTGTTTCAGAGAAAAGTTAGAGAAGTATAAACTCTAAAGGAACAACATACTGTACTTGACACTCTGCGGACATGATTCATACTGGTCTAAGGCAAGCAACTCATTTTCTTATATAAGATAGAGAAAAAAAAAGAAAAAAAAGAAACCAGGTGTGATCAGAACCTGCAGGGGGCACGAGGACTACAAGATAAAAGAATCACAGAATCACAGAATTTCTAGGTTGGAAGAGACCTCAAGATCATCGAGTCCAACCTCTGACCTAACGCTAGCAGTCCCCACTAAACCATATCCCTAAGCTCTACATCTAAACGTCTTTTGAAGACTTCCAGGGATGGTGACTCCACCACTTCCCTGGGCAGCCTGTTCCAATGCCTCACAACCCTTTCGGTAAAGAAGTTCTTCCTAACATCTAACCTAAAACTCCCCTGGCTCAACTTAAGCCCATTCCCCCTCGTCCTGTCACCAGGCACATGGGAGAACAGACCAACCCCCACCTCGCTACAGCCTCCTTTGAGGTACCTATAGAGAGCGATAAGGTCGCCCCTGAGCCTCCTCTTCTCCAGGCTGAACAAGCCCAGCTCCCTCAGCCGCTCCTCGTAGCACTTGTTCTCCAGGCCCCTCACCAGCTTCGTCACCCTTCTCTGCACCCGCTCAAGCACCTCGATGTCCTTCTTGTAGCGAGGGGCCCAAAACTGAACACAGTACTCGAGGTGCGGCCTCACCAGAGCTGAGTACAGGGGGACGATCACCTCCCTAGTCCTGCTGGTCACACTGTTCCTGATACAAGCCAGGATGCTGTTGGCCTTCTTGGCCACCTGAGCACACTGCTGGCTCATATTCAGCCGACTATCCACCATCACTCCCAGGTCCTTCTCTGCCTGGCAGCTCTCCAACCATTCCTCTCCCAGCCTGTAGCTCTGCTTGGGGTTATTGCGCCCCAGGTGCAGGACCCGGCACTTGGCCTTGTTGAACTTCATGCAGGTGACCTCAGCCCATTGGTGCAGCCTATCCAGATCCTCCTGCAGAGCTTTCCTACCCTCAAGCAGATCGACACACGCACCTAACTTGGTGTCATCTGTGAACTTACTGAGGGTGCACTCGATGCCCTCGTCCAGATCATCGATGAAGATATTAAAGAGGACCGGCCCCAGCACCGAGCCCTGGGGGACGCCACTAGTGACTGGCCTCCAACTGGACTTGGCTCCATTCACCACGACTCTTTGGGCCCGGCTATCCAGCCAGTTTCTAACCCAACAGAGCGTGCACCAGTCCAAGCCAAGAGCAGCTAGTTTCTTGAGGAGAATGCTGTGGGAGATGGTGTCAAAAGCCTTGCTGAAGTCAAGGTAGACCACATCCACAGCCTTTCCCTCATCCACCCAGCGTGTCACTTTGTCATAGAAGGAGATCAGGTTCGTCAAGCAGGATCTGCCTTTCATAAACCCATGCTGACTAGGCCTGATCGCCTGCTTGCCCTGCAACTGCTGCGTGATGACTCTCAGGAGGATCTGCTCCATGAGCTTCCCTGGCACTGAGGTCAAACTGACAGGCCTGTAGTTCCGGCCCTTCTTGTAGATGGGCGTCACATTTGCTAGCCGCCAGTCAACTGGGACCTCCCCCAATCACCAGGACTGCTGATAAATGATGGACAGTGGCTTGGCCAGCTCCTCTGCCAGTTCTCTCAGTGGATCCCATCCAGCCCCATTGACTTGTGCACATCCAAGTGCCGTAGCAGGTCACCAACCAGTTCTTCATGGATAGTGAGGGCCACATCCTGCTCCCCATCCCCTTCCACCAGCTCAGGGTACTGAGTATCCAGAGAACAACCGGTATTGCCGCTAAAGACTGAGGCAAAGAAGGCATTGAGCACCTCCGCCTTTTCCTCATCTCTTGTAACTAAGTTTCCCCCCGCATCCAGTAAAGGATGGAGATTCTCCTTAGTCCTCCTTTTTGTGTTGATGTATTTATAGAAACGTTTTTTGTTATCTTTAACGGCAGTAGCCAGATTGAGCTCCAGATGACAAAAGAAAACAACAAAAAACAGCATAACATCACCAAACCCCATGGACCTCAATTTCTTCAGTCCCACCACCGTCAGCAATAACAGCAGTTCTGCAGATGATGTCCCATACACGTCCACTTGCACTTAAGCACTTTTCACCTGCTATGCCACTTTGGTTCCTGCTCAGTGATACAACAGTAGGGTTTAAGGAAGGGTCATACTGGAACAAGTTGGTGACTGTTGTTGATTGGTACCCAGAAACTAGCGTCACGTGGACAGCAACATCTTCTGCTCCCTGGAAACAGAAGCAAGGAAAACATCAAGGATAAGAGTACACCAATACAAGAAAAATAGTTGTTTCTTATATTCATGTATTCAAACATCTCCCACATTTAATAAGTCAGGCACATGGCACTGCCAAATTTGCATATACATTAGACTCAAATGTGTGTGTTTTTGTCTCTAGAGGCACGTCTGTGGAGAATTATAAATCTCGAAACAATCACAGACCATGCAGATTTTCATTTGCTCTATCTGCAATAGCTGAAGTCATAGGCATTGACTGTTATATCTCTACACTTAAATGGTTACATGTAATTTTGCCCTGCATCAGTGAGCACTGCTGCTAAAAATCCTTAGGCATGTTTTTGCATGACACACATATAAAGTCCAGAGGAAGTCCGGATATAAACAGGACGACTTGTGGCTGTAGAGTGTTCAGCAATATGAGTAAGTGCAATTCTCCCAGGCATGTTTAATCTGCTAGCAGACACTGAGCTGAAAGGGGCAGCATGCAGTTTTCCTGGAGTTAAAAGCCCCGTTTGTGTTTGCGTGAGGTTTAGCTAGAGATCATGCAATCTGTTAAATCATGTTAAATCATGTTAAACTGATTTTCAAAAATCTAACAATCTATTGTTGATTATGCTGGTCTAAACTGGACTTTAGACTGTAGGTGGAGTCCAGGTTAAACTATCCTGTAGCCTAAACTTGGCTGATAGACTACCATTTGCCCTTTCACAAGTGTAGCTCAGGCCAGGACAATATAGAAAGGCCTGTAAGCTCTCCCCATACAGCTGACTGTAGCCAAAAATATGTGGTTTCTTACCCGAGAGGGAACTTTACATTCAATTCTTGTTGAATTTCTGGCATTGTCCAAAATTGGGCAAGGCTGAGATCCAAACAACACCAGGTTTACCCCTTCCAGACCAGTCCCCCTGAGAGCCACTCTCAGTCCTCCTACAAAACCAATTATTCTGTTACATCAAAGATGTGGAATGGCCTTTCTGACATGCAAAATATTCTTTATGAGTAGCAGACTACAAAAGCAAGTAATGTCTACTGCCTGATCTGATGATGATCCGCTTCCACTTTGCTATGCCCTGGCTTCCTCTTTCACCCAAGATCCTTCTTGTTTTCAAATCCAATTTGAATTCTTGTCCATGATACCAGTGGACTAGGTTTGTTTCTCAGTTTATTTTTTAATGACATACTTATTTAAGCCAGCAAGGTCTGGTCTGTGATCTCCCCCTTAGAAAGATCCCCAGCTCAAGAATGAAATAAGGAAGGAAGGAAGAAGCACTAAGAATGAAAAATGAGCTTAACACAGCAGGTGCTTTCACAGTTCAAATAGCTGCCAAGCACCCCGCTGTCAAAAAAGCCTGTAGCATGTGTCTAGGAAACTTAGGTTAGACAGGGGACTTGGCAGGGCTTGAGTCTTAGCAGAGTTGTGAGCAAAGTCAGGGGGCTCAATTCTGTGAAGCGCTGAGCAACCTTGGTTCTCATTTGTGCCAGCCAGAGCTAAGCATCCTCAGTCACATGCAAGATCACACCCAGCACAAGTTAGGCTTGCACTTGGCCTTTCTGCAGTGGCCAATTCCAGCAAATAGCCAAGGCGGCCCCTCTGCTTCTTCAAGCGAGCAGAACATTTCAAAGAGGAATAGAAAAGAGAAAAGTAACAGACGTTAATGGAAATTCTAACCTGGACTTAGTCCTTTGATGTGGTTCAGAAGAAAGAAAAAATTAAAAAGTAAGAAAAATTCCTCAAAACTTACAGCTGCTTGCTCTGAGTGCCAAGGACATTCTCGCTTCAATAAGGCAGAGTTTTAGCACTATGGCAGGACAGACAGGCTGCTCAGACAGGGATTTCATTATTGCAGTCACTCAATGTGCATGTGTTATCAGGGCCATATTATAACTACTGAGCTTTTATGATGCTTTTCATGAATGATACAAATAAACTTCTATAGGAAAGACTATAATATTAGTGGCAGATTTCTTGGTATGTTTTCCTCAAAACATCATTTCCTCCTAATTCTGAAAACTACCAGAGAAGTCTAGAAGTATCATCCAGAATTCCTCTAACTGGCAGCAAAAGTGGGTAAACAGCAATCAGGTATGCTAACAGAAAGCTCATTCTGTTCTTGGGAGCACAGTAGTATCTTTGGAAAGTCATCCCACACTTACAGAAAGTTAGGTCATGGTGAACTCCCAGCATGGCACCTCTGAGACCAGTGATATTTTGACAAGAATGACCTGATGCAGCAAAGTACAAGCTGCTTCTTGTCTCCTGCCCTGTACCATTAAGTTTGCAGGACCAGAAACAAGGAAGAACTCAAAACTGAATCCACTCGGCTTATGTGATAGTTGTCAGATAAGGAGCCTCAGATTTAGAGTACAAAATTCATGCATGTTGTGTAAAGACTAATGCTCTTAAGTTTTGATATCTACACATATCCATATGCAATGAAATACTGCATATGTGCACTTTACGATAAGATTGAAGAGAGGTATTTTAAATGGAAGAAATTAAAAACACAGATGGAAGCTGTAATTCTTTCCAATTAAAAATGTTCAAGGCATATGTAATGTAAGATAGCATTATACTTGCTTTCTTTTTAATGAGTGACAGATCACTGTAATTGGGAGAAGAGCTGGATTGTCAGGGAACAAAATGAGAAGCAAGACCCAAGCACTAAAACTTGTCATTGTTTTTTTCCCATTTTTTTTCTTCATATGAATTAGAATGAGTCTCAACCTTATGCAGCATATGACTTTCATTAGGGAAAAAAACAGGAAAGAAAAGGACTAGGATAGTTTTCTTTCTATACACCACAACAGGAAGAGAGGAGATCTTGATTTTCAGTTTAGGAATTCATACATTCTTCCAAGTCCACCCCAAGGTCCACACAGGTTCACAGATCATAGTTCCCTCCTTCCAGCCACTCCAAGGAGGCCATCTAACCATCTAAACACAGATGAGTTTTCCATTTTATCACTCAGAATAGAATAGAATCACCTCAATCACCTGAGATTAACCAAAGTTTAGCCATTTTATAATTAGGCAAGATGAATCCAAATGCTACCAATCCATGTGTCAAATGGACATAGGAAGACAAGCCACAAAACACCTTCTGAATTGCTGGAATGAATATACCTGCATTTAATTTTACTATTTCTAAATGAAACTACTAAGAGAGGAGTTGGTTGCCCCCACAAAGAACCAAAGACTGACAGTCTTTATATTAAAAAATAATAAAAATAAAATAATAACAACAAAACCTTGCCTCAGTACTTTGTGGTACACAAAATATCCCCAGCTATGTTATTTATGTCAGATTAAGAACTTGGTTATGGAAGCAGGAGAACCAAAGCTGTTAAAAAGCAAGACACAGAAAGCAGACATCCAATAGAGCCTTTCTGGAGTTCAGACCTACCAATCTCCGAAGCTCTAGGAGGCTCAATAGCTACCAGCTTGGGCTGAACTCTCAGGAAGATGCCTTCTCCTGTGCTGGCATTGAGTGCGAAGCCATAAGGTCTCACTAGCAATGTCAAAAGGTAGACTCCAACTGGCAGCCTCTCCATATTGCAGACAACTTCAGTTCGATTCAAAGTTACGATGTGGCAGGTTGTGTTGTTCACCTCTACCTGAAGGGTAGTGTTCTGCTCAGTGAAGCCAGCACCCCTGATAACTACTGTGGCCTGAGATCCGTCATCTGAAGGAATAAAATCAAAAAAATGATTCATGAATTTTTGAGTATCGATGCACAAGATTTACTTTTAACCAACAGTTAAGAGTTTTTAGCATCTTCATCGGCACATCCTGGAAACTAGAACACTGATGATCTTCTCATTGACCCCCATAATGCCTATTTCTGTTTGTTCCTGCCCAGCTACTACCTTTTTCTTAACTTTTAATTAAAAATAATTTGAACCAAGCCACCTTTTGCTCTGTTAAGCACCAAGCCTACCACTATTTTTCTCAAATTTGTGCTTCTACCATCCTCTTGCCTGTGCAAAACCATATTTGCACTACATATGCTCTAAGACCCAAACTGATCTTTACTTTATAAAATGCAGTTTCCCTAAAATCAGAGCTTTTTAAAAGAACACACAAAGTCATCAACAATCAACCGACCTTTTTCACAGAGACATGTTTCTCCCAATTTGTGCAGACACAAAACCCCATTACCTGTTGAATACTCCACATCACTGACTAAGGGTGTCATTTCCTGGCTGAACTGGAAAGAGCACAAACCAGAACAGGTTGCAGGGACATCATTCACCACCACCACCACCTGGAAATAGAGAGAAAGGTTACCCCTAAAGCAGTGAAGGAGGTGTTTTCCAAAGCCACATCTACCTGGCAGACAGCCCAGCATTGCTTCAGCTACAGAAAACAGCCTGACTGCACCAGCACACATCATCATCAGACAGCAATTTATCCTACTGAAGTCTCATTACAAATTTCATTACAAAGCTTGCTAGGACTCATTTAGACAAAGCAGAGCACAGTGTTAGAAGCTGTATCCCCAACCTTTCTCAATGTCTGCGGGATCTTATCTCCCATCTCTCTGAGACCTACAACTCTTCACCACTCCTCTTCTCCTAGTTGCCCATTGAAGATCCTACTTGCCATACACCATTTATTTCCACCTCACTTTGGAAAGAAGTTTATTATGTTTTAAAGCACCTTGCAAGACTGATTATAACTTTTCCCAGATTGCATCTATTCAGCATGTAGCCCTCAATTTTTAATTCCTCATTGCTCATGCTAAAACACAACAGCTGGGCCATGACCTTGATCTCTGACATCAACTCCCTTCTCAGAAGACTAAACTGGCAAAGCATAAGGCAAAGGAGAGCCCTACTTTTCCTTCTCACAGAAGTTGTCCTGGTGTTGCCAGGACATCCTGACACCCATGACACAAATGCTTACAAATAAAAACATGCTGTCTCCAGGAGGGGGAAAAAAAAAAAAAAAAAAAAGCAGGATGACCTAGCCCCAGCTGCTGCTGAAGCCCTACAGCTGGGCTTTGAGCACTTGAGCACATCCAGCATTGCACTATTATCAGTACAGCACCCCGCAGACTTTGCTGGAGGCAAATTCAGCAGGGCATGCTGGTCTGCAACATTTGTCTGTCCAGCAAACTTGTTCAGCCAGGAAGCCTTCCTTGTTTCTGTCACACATGAAGAATCGAGATCCACAAAGACCAACGGACCTGGCCAGCCTGAAAACTGATACCACATTTTACAGATCTGACTGGTTTATGGCAAAGCACAGAACAGATTTCTGAAAGCATTTAGCAGCAGAAGTGGGCCCCTGAATACCAGTTAGACTCCTGGATCTACAGGACTTGCATGAATCAGTAGTAAGTATGACAGCACATTAACTCACCTGTGTTTTGTTATTGAAAGTAGCAAGCATGTCCCCAAAAATCGGCCCAATAAACACACCCCCATCATAAATCACACGACTAGAAATAGTTGGCTTCAGACCAGTGAGGTTTTCAGCAGAGACCTGGCAAAGAAAACCAATTAGTTTATCACTACCCCATCCTGTGATTTGAGTTTAAAACCATTCCCCCAAAGTTCATACAGAGTCACTACAAGGTGGCAAATAACTCCTGGAAACCTCTTCTCAAGCTTGACTCTTATCTCCAGGTTTGAGTTTTCATTACTCAAGTCCTCAAAACACCTCTCTGTTCCCATCCCCACCTTGCAAGCTAGAAACTGGAGGTAAAGAGAAGCAGGAACCAGATTTACAAATATGTTTCTAAGTCAATAAAATCATTTGAAATTTGGCTTTGAAATGTGTTTTAACATCTGCTTCTCAAAGACATGACTTTGGGTGAAACAAGGGCCTGTACTACTCCTAAAGATGCTCAAGCTTTTCCTTGTCATCCACCAAGCCATAGTCTTGAGCACAGAACCTTGTTGCTTCTTTGAAGATAATTTAACATTTGTAGAAGATGGATATACAAAGAAATAGGGTTTCTTTTGGGGGGAAGAGGAACTTAATTTGAGTCTTTATTCAAAACAGACCGTTCTACCTGACACAAACTTAAACATGATAAATCTTGAGATGGGAGAATGTGAACTGGACCTTCATTTGAGACTTATGAGAACCAGATATGAACCCAATATGATTAGAAAAGTTCCCAGGGGAAAAAAAAAAAAAAAAAAAAAAAAGAAAATAAAAGACCTTTCTGGAAATGATATCACAAACCTTTACTGAGCTTCAGATATGGTACTGAAATATTATTGTGATTATAATAGTTTTCATTTCTGTATAACATTCCTTATTGTGCAGAACTGCAACAAAACACGGAAATTGCTTTCTTGCCTCATGATTTTGAAGAGCCAATTTCTCTTCCTGTTACTACAATTGTTTTTTTAATCATCTAATCTGGAGTTAAGCTGCTGTTGCTTAAGCTACCACAGGTGCTCACGTAAAAACAAACACCAAGAGAATGAATCAGCTGTGGCCAAAGACATTGAATGGGGTTTAAAATGGACGTTAGTAAAAGAAATTACTGTACACTGATAACATTGGGCAAGTCCCCAGTTTTTCTTTTCCAAGTGAGTGTCCAAATGCTTTCATAACAAGAGTTTGAGTCTTTGGTCACAACAAAGTCACTGGCTTTGAAGTATGGGGCTGTAGAGTTATCTGTGTTGTCTTGCAGAAGCTTGCGGAGATGGTGGGAGGAGATGTGCACGGAGACACCTGCAAAAGACATCATAAAGCCATGGATACCATCATCCCTTTGAGAGCACATCCTCCAGCTCATAGAAAAGAAAGATGTTTCATTTTTAGTACAAGAATGGGATGGTTCAAACCTCTGACTACAAAAAAGCAGTAGGGGGAAGTTTGCTGGATCTCAAATGTCAAAAAGACCTGCACTATTTAATCTAGGAACTTCATGAATATTCTCAGGTTGCATTTTCTTATTCTGTGATTTAACTTTTTAGCTGAATCACCATTTCCTCAGTCAAGAGCTTTATTGTTGGCCTTGCTCAGATTAACCTGCTCGTTTTCGTTCCAAGACTCTTCACAAGAAAACCTAGCATGTCTAAAGGGTGAAAAATTCTAGTCAAGCAATTGTACACATGAAAGTTTTTTGGTATCTTCAAAGCAAATATCAATCCTGGTAACCCCAGCAGAAGATGAATTTCCTGGTAAACCGCAAGGGTCTTGCTTGCAGGCAAGAGTTAATGAATGCAGGAGGAAACCCCAGGGGAGAATTATTCATTGAAAATTTGCAAAGTTTCTGGCAATGGAGAAAAGTTGTGGCTTGGGGAAATACCAGCACTGTCATAAAGAGGACAAGAAGTATATGTGCTGTAGAAACAGAGCAATGAAACCTTGGGATGCAAAATCCCTGTTCAGACTGATCCAAAGATATATCACGTTAAGGTATTTTCTAGAGGATGTGTGCATTTTGGAACAATCCCGTGGCTAATATCTAGAAATACTGCCCTCCATATAATCTTTAACTCCTCTCTTGGAGGACATCAGGTTGCAAAGATGCAACTACCACAATGCATTTAACCTGCCAATCTATACCCTGAGCATTTCCAAGGCTTGTTTGTTCTCTCATCTTCACTTGGCTTGCTGCAAAAGGAATCCAGGACCTGTACTCACATCATATATTACCTGAAATCACCGTGCCAGCCAAGTGGATGCGGAAGGTCCCTCCAATAGGTGGAGATGACTTTTGCAGCCTCTGAGTAATGACACTGACTCTCACATCCTCTGTGGAGACGTAGAGGTAGCCAACCTCCTCAGAGCCCTCACAAAGCAAAGCACCTCTGTGTGACAGAGAGACCACAGTAAAACAAGAGCAGTCAGGACCCCCACTTGTGACACCTCTATGCCACCAGCAGAAGAGGGTCACCTGATGTGTGCATAACTCTTGAATGACCTAAGGAAAGCACATTTGTAGCTGTAATAGGCTTGGATACTCTCAGCTTATATTCCCATGATGCAAGTATTGCATACAATAGAAAATGATGAAAACCACCTTTTTTACCTATGATAGGGAAAAAAAAAAAATAAAAATCAAAAAAAAGCACCAAGTACAACTGAATCCTGTCCCACAACAGGCATTTCTGTGGATCAATTCAATGCAGAGAGATTCAATCAAAATTTTAGCATCCCCAAATAATAGCAAGGAACACAAGCAAATATCTCATATCAGAGCTCATCCAAAGCCTAATTTCTAAAATTTAAAATATTCTCTCCCTTGCCACTATGTTTTTTTTTTCCAAAAGAAAAGCGATGGTCTGTGGTACAATGATGCCACCATGTGGTTAAGAGTCTGGTTAACAGCTAAAGTCTCAGTCCAGCCACGACTTCTGCACAGCAAAATTCGCAAATCCAAAACCAAAAAACACTGAGCCTTCTTATCTGACCTACAGGCAGTGTGAACTTCACGGATAGCTAATATTCCTGCCCCGATCACACAAATTTGTGTTAAAACAAAGCACAGCATGCACTCAGTTAAGAGAAAGAGCCAGTTTTGTTTTGAATATATCCAAAAAAAGTGTGCAGCCCACACACTTTTAAAGCTTGTGATCATTTATGTTTTGAGTCTACCTGGTTCCAACATCACACTGATTTCTCTTACATCTTCCTCTGAGATGCAAACACCCAGCAGTGCCAAGCACTTTTTCCTGATGAGAGGTACTATAATCAATTTATCTCTTAATCCTCTTTTTTGATAAACGGAACAGATTGAGCTTCCTACACCTTTTCCTCCCAGGCATTTTCTTCAGTTCTATAATCATGCTTATGGCTTTCTTTCCCAGATTTTCTAAAACCCTTTGAAAAAAAGATGTGCTCATCAGTGCTGTATGTAGCATTCTAATGCCAGTCTTAAGGCTACACACAGATGTAAAAATATCTCCCCTTTCTTGATTAAACCTCTGTTTATACACAAAACTCACAGATATCTCCCTTTATTCTCATCCTTGTCTTCACTATTGGTGGTTTCATGCTAAAATACCACATCAGTTGCATCTGACTCTGGCAATTAAATGCGCTTTTCAAGGTGACACTTCAAGTCAAATCCTTCTATGCTGTGCTGGCTCTCTAAATTGACCTCTACAAAATACCTAGGTCTTAATGTGGTTTAACGTTTATCAAATGATATCTTAGATTTGTGCTCTGCAGGACAATGGTCTGAAGTGCTGCTGAGCAGATAACATGTTGGGAAAACAAACTGCATCATGTTGGCCATTTCCTTTGTGAGAACTGGGACTACGTTTGTGAACCCCAAGGGAAGAAGGATGAATTCACCAAAGCCATGGATTTCACCAGGCAGTGCAAAGATTTTGCTGTTCTGAGAATGAGACCTTAGAGCCTAATTTACCTCCAATCTAAACCACCTCTAACAGAAGAATTTAGCTGTCTTCAGAGCGGTCAGAACTAATGACACATTGCTTTGTTTCTACTTGAAGAAGGAGACACCACATAGTAAGAAACCAACTTAAGTTATAGCAGACTGAGGTTCACTTTCTGAAGGGGTGCTGCTTCTACATGATCGACACAGCTCAGAGCATCCAGAACATGCTGAGACCAAAATCTGGTATCCTAATAAAGAGCTGAATGCCATCTACTGAATACAGCTATATGGGCAATCTGCAGCAGCCTGACCACAGCCTGAACATAGGTCATCTGAGATGCCTAGAGGAGAAAACTCCAAAGAAAGCACATGGATTGCTAAGCAGGACAAGACTCATGACTCTTATGTTCTGTCTGAGAAGACAACAAGCTCCAGACGCATCAGCAGGAACGTGAAGAGATAATTATAAGGCATGAGATAATGTCACGCTCCCTACCTTAGGGAGAGAAGGGGCAAACTGGCACCACAGCCAGAGGCCAGCCAGGACACATTGTAAGTGGGAGAAGATCCCACCACAGTCACTGCTTCTATTATCCTCCCACCTAGCCAAGGTGGCTTGGGATCCCTCTGAGAAACTGAAAGAGAAAGAGTACAAGCATTCATCAGATACAGGAGAACAGATGTTAGCATGTATAGGTTATTTCCATTTCAGAGCTGGAAACATATCTAACTTTTTTCTTTTTCTTTCTTTTTTTTTTTTTTTTTTTTTTTTTGTGGTTGACATTTTTGTTTTTTGGCAGGGGAAGAGCATTCAAGAGTTACATTTATAGAAACACATTTTCAAAGACACCAAGAAGGCTGATGTTTGGCAATTACTTCTTGATTGTTTTCACACACAAAACAAAAAAAAAACGTCAGTCAAAGAAAATAAAGGAGATTGTTGTGTCTGTTATGAAACACCCTTCCCCTTTGGAATAATTTTAACTGGACCCATCATTAAAGCTTAGCAGGGAAGAACCTGAAAAGACAACAATATTAACAAGAATTTTAAAACTGACTCTTTTACCAGTTACAGCTCTGTCTGTGATGATGACTTCATCGAGGTAAAATGACCCAGGGGTTTCCTTTTGCAGCGTAGGACTCAGCAAGTCAATCTGATGCACAAACACCGGGGAGGTGGCAGGGAGGTCCTGGAGTAGCGTGGAGTGATTCACACATCCCCTCCAGACGTCGGTGCAGGTGAACATCCAGCTAGAAGACAACAAGGTTGTGCAATCCCTGTTTTGCTGCAGGGTAGTTACAGTAACTGAATTCAGAGGTGCTTTGTGAAGCTTTCAGATGACCTCGGGTGCTGCTGTTATTACCCATACACGACACGTTCACTCAGTGGCCTGTGGTCACTCTCTACAAGTCTCGGTTGGATGCCCCACAGAAATAAACCTTTAGATATCTACTTAAGCATCCTCCTGCACCACGAGTCTGCATGTGGGAATGACTACTACTGCTCTATTTTTGGTAAAAGCACAGCCACAGCATCAGTGACCTCAACAGAGGTTAATCCAGAGTTCAGATCCTTTTGGAATTCCAGACAACTGCTCAATGCCCCCAGCTCTCTCCATCATGTAGTAACATCACACCAAGCCCCCTCCTCCTTTTCAGAGGCACACACACTCCTCACAAACCTTACAGAGAACCCAGGCTTCCAACTTCACTTTCTGAAGTTCTTCAGATTGCTGTGGGTTTTTTGTTTGTTTTTGTGCATGTAAGCATATCTGCAGGGTTGTTTTTTGTTTGGTTGTATTTGGTTGGTTGTTTTTTTTAAAAAAAAAAATCTGCCTGCCCGTAACTTCACATCACCAACATTTCCCACCAGTAATGTTTCTCACCCATATGTTCTAGGTGAAACAAAAATCAAAAACTACACCAACTTTCCAAGCTTTGTTAATGTTTTTGTGAGATCCCTGGAGGAAAAAAAAAATAAATCATGTTTTTGTTTCACTGCCAGAAATCCTTTGAGTGTTGCCAAAGAAGCCAGGAACTTAAAATCTTCAGGAACTTTCTTGGGGCTTACTAAAGACAGAACAAACTCTCCAGCCAGTGTGCATTACTGTGGTGAAATAGTTTATGTAACAAGGAACATGCAAATCTACTCTAAAAGTCCTCAAAAACTATGTAAGCACATTCCAGGCATGTCTGTGCAGGGACACAGCGTGTGTCAGCTTTCCCCTATTGACAATTTATACCTAGACAAATAAGAACTTGCTGCTCCCTGTTTTCCTAGTATACCTCCTTACTATGTCATCTCTGTACTGTAAGTGTGTGGATACCTTTTGTGGTCGGTTTCATTGAAATCCCATAGGCAAGTGAGATTCCTCTTCACTGAACATAAAGAAACATTGGTGTAGGACACTGAGATATGAAAGATGCGGCTCATATGACCTTTATGTGCAAAACACACCTGAAAAAAATGAAAAAAAAAAAAAAAAAGAAGAAAAACATAAATTTGTATTTATAATGTCTGCAGAAGAGATTGTATCATGATTGAATCCTGGTTTACATTAGTAGGGAAGCATTTTGTTCAAGGTGAGCACTAAAGCCCACTCCCTAAGGACAGATTGCCCTAGAGGAGACAGGGCACTGGCACCCAGGTGGCCTTTGTGTCACCACATAGCCTCAGACTCCTCAGGCTTCAGTGAGATTTGAGGGCATAGGATAGCTGGGAAATGTCAACGGGGATTTCAAGTAGCTGAGGGTGAGGAAAGCAGACTGAAGGAGCTGGTGAGATAAAAAATTTGGGATGGGTGTCAGGTAGGGAAATAAGAGTAAAAGAGGTTTATGAAGGAGAGATGGAAGGAGTCTGGAAGGACTTTGGGAGGTTTTGGGAAGGAGTTTCTCCCTCCTTCTTCTTTTCTGTCAATCCCCAACTATTCACTTTCCCCCAGCTGGCAAGAAAGGGGTGACAGAAAGGGTTGAAATCATAAACATAATCCTATTAAGAGCAGATGTAGAAAACAGACAAAAAAAGTGATCCAGAGCAGACCCCCAGATATCAAGGTGGGTTTGTGGTTGTTTTGTTTTGGGGAAGTTGATTCTGTCAAGAATTGGCTATTCTCACATCTTCCATCCTCTCTTAACACCATCCCTCTTTTTCCTTTCTCTCTCTGCAGGGGCTGCATCCCCAGGAGCAGAGGCCAGACAGATGTATTAATCACAGAATCACAGAATTTTCTAGGTTGGAAGAGACCTCAAGATCATCGAGTCCAACCTCTGACCTAACGCTAACAGTCCCCACTAAACCATATCCCTAAGCTCTACATCTAAACGTCTTTTGAAGACTTCCAGGGACGGTGACTCCACCACTTCCCTGGGCAGCCTGTTCCAATGCCTCACAACCCTTTCAGTGAAGAAGTTCTTCCTAACATCTAACCTAAAACTCCCCTGGCTCAACTTAAGCCCATTCCCCCTCGTCCTGTCACCAGGCATGTGGGAGAACAGGCCAACCCCCACCTCGCTACAGCCTCCCTTGAGGTACCTATAGAGAGCGATAAGGTCGCCCCTGAGCCTCCTCTTCTCCAGGCTGAACAAGCCCAGCTCCCTCAGCCGCTCCTCGTAGCACTTGTTCTCCAGGCCCCTCACCAGCTTCGTTGCCCTTCTCTGTACCTGCTCAAGCACCTCGATGTCCTTCTTGTAGCGAGGGGCCCAAAACTGAACACAGTACTCGAGGTGCGGCCTCACCAGAGCTGAGTACAGGGGGACGATCATGGATATTAAGCAATATCCATGTATCGGGGACCTCAAATTGTTCTCCCAGTCAACCAAAGACACTGCTCTGTCTACAAGCACAGCCCAAAGACACGGTCTTCTGCAGTTCTGGGGGAAATCTAAATAGACAGGATGATTTTACAATCCTGACTCGGCTCTGAGTATTCACTCCCCAGTACAATCGACTCAGCTAGAGCAGCCACTTACGTGTGTGTATTCAGTAAGATCATATCTTGTTAGGGTTGATGGGGAAGTTTTCACCAGCTGGCTTGGTCTGCGAATGCTGAACCTCCCACAGAAGGGCTCCGTTCCACTGACAACATGTCCTGTGGTAACAGAGGCTCTTGTACCTGGCAGAAAAAAAAAAAAAAAAGTAGGGATGAAAGACTTGAAAAGGATTCAGAAGACACCAGTACCATCAAGGTGTTCATGAAAATACAGGAAATGGGTTTCCAAAATTTGTCAGACACAGTCCTACCCTTGAGTAAATAGATGACAAACATTTTCAGGGCTGTCAGAACCCTTAAACCAGGGGACAAAAGACAAGAGAGCATCAGATCCCTGAACTGACCAGTAAGCCTCGTGGAAAATACCACTGTCTTTAGCCAGACAGAGTATGTTTGAGTAAAACCACCCATCTCTTCCAGAAAGCACCCAGGCAAGGCTGAAAATTGATATATAAAGCTACAGAGAATCCACCTTCCTCTTTAGGATTTTTGTTCCATTGAGTTATCAACCTTGCTGCCAAAAAGTTACTAGGATTCCTCCTGTTCCTAGTAAATAAAAGGCTTTCTTCCAACTGTACATACTGCATATTCATCTTTTCTTCCACTACGAGAAATAAAGCCTGCCAAGTGAAGTTAATAGCAGAATCTTAAATCAAGGAGCTGTGATTCTTTATGCAAAGGGTGTTGGGCCTGTGGGAATCTCTGTTGGAAGATAGCATGAATGCAATTGTCAAGCTGTGTTCAAGAGCTACGTAAGCACAGGGAAGGGAGAACTTCTGAAGGTAGTTGAATGGAAAAAAAAAAAAAAAAAAAAAAAAAAAAACTTGCTCAGGAAATTCATTGAGTCAAAAATACTTCAGATCTAGAGAGAATTAATGGTGAGTTATTATACACGGTCATCCAATTTTTACTCTTCCCTAGGCATCCGTTTTGGTTTCTGCTGAAGGCAGCATGCTGGGCTAGATGGACCCTGGCTCCAAACACATCTGGCTGTTCTTTTACTATCCTGGAATCCATTCACCACAATTTCACCACAGTTCTGCCTTTAAATTTTCTACATTTTACAGCCATCAATGAAAACTCAAGTTCTCCTTTGTTCTATTTGCTACGTATCAGTTTTCCTTCCCACTTCACTGTTGAACCCCTGTTAACTTTTCTCTCTTTTGTTGGCAGAACTGGAGCACTGGGATCACATAATTAGACTAAGAATGTCCAATCACTGTTTCCAGTTTTCTGCTTAATAATTCCCTTCATCCCCACCCACTCAAATGAAATCATTGCTTTCATCCACTCGGATGAGTCAGTCACCAAATATACATATTTCTGGCTGGGTCCTGTTCTCTCTGTCCTGAATACAAGGGCATAATGTGGGTTTTTTATTTTTTTTAGACAATAGTGGACTTTTTGGCATAGGATTAGTATATGCTTATTGATATTGGAAATATAAAATAGAGTAAGCTTCTGATGTGTGCAATACTTTCATGTTAGAAAACCTTTTTTTTTTTTCTTTAAACAGAAGCCGATGTTTTATACCTTGCCTGACCTGCCAAGGATACCACAGATATGTGCATTGTTTCACTTCCAGTCATTGAGAAACACTGAAAGAAAGAGTCCTCTAGAGTTATAATCAGGCTATATCCTGAGCTATAGCTATGGGCTACACCAGATCTGCTTCCTCAGCACACATACTGAAACATGAATAATTTCACATGCCCCAGGACTTGCCTTTTTCATCTGTGCTCCTAATGTTTCTAACCACCAACACATATAACCTGCTTTGATAAGCTTGTTGCATCAGAATAAATACAAATAAATGTGTGCATAACTCCATTAAAAGTGTGAATTTACTGTCATTAAAAGTTTAAAGTACATTTATATCAGAGAAAGGAAAATAACTCTCACAGTAAATACTGCTTATTTGTTAAAGGAAATTACTACCTTCTTTCTCAAACCCATCATGGAAAAGGATTTTAGCAGAAGTTGGCTCCGTGTCACATCCTACTGAAAGAAGTTCCTCTATTGCTGTTTGGACCTTAAAGAAAAGTGAAAAGCAGTCACAGTACAAGGGTGCCTGGCTCAATTCAGCAGAGAGTTTCAACACGTGTCACTGCATTTTTCATCAGCTGTGGGCTGGTGACAAGGTGGCTCTGACCAAGCAGGTAGGCAAGTGATTGAGAGTAAAATTCAGCTCTGCAAAGACAGAGCCTCAAACTGGACATCTAGGATACTTTAGGGAGTGTGAGGCATCTTTAGGCATCCAGCAGCCTCCTCAGAAAGGGGCAGATTTCTTAAAAGAGCCTGGTCAATGTGCAGTGCGTGTGCAACATGCAGGTGAAGACTGAGGGTTTGGTATCTGAAGGCACTACACACTTCTCTGCAGACCTGACAGGCTAAGAGCAGATGCTGTGATGTGTTTAGAATATCCCTGGAGTCACACACCCCAGAAAATCTCAGCGACATTCCCAGTAACAAAAATCTCCACTAGCTCACGTAAAATGCACCTCAGCCTTTGGGCCGAACATTTCATTTGGTATTATCTGTCTATCTGGCTGTCAATTACCAGAGCTCCACCAGTTACAGCCAGCAGAGGACTGGGTGTCTGTGCCTAATGACACCTACCTGCTGAGCAGTAGCATTTGTGTGGATCCTTCTGCGGAGGACGCTGTTCCCGGAGATACTGAACCATCCTGTACCAGTCACAGTCAGCATCTGCCAAGCAAATAATAGAATGTATGGATGAAAACAGGCACAAGCTGCATGAGACACAAAGACTTCAAGCCTGCTATGTGGATCATCTACCAGGGAGGAACTTACAGCAAACATGTCCTTTCACGCCTCTGTAAAGAGGCCCTTCAGCTACTCTTAAACCATGCTCACTTTCCACAATCTCTCCTGAGGCTCCTGATCTCAAACTAACAGGAGCACAAGGTATACACGATTTGCACAGAAATGCTGAAAGGCAAGAATGGTCCTCCAGTTCCTGACCTGCAGCCCTGAGGTTTAACCACGAGGACAGACCTCTTCAGCACCGAGCACTTCATCAAGCTGAAAGTTTCTAGCACCCAATTGCAATATAGACTCATTCTGATAACACACACAGTGCTCTGTCATTAGGTGGGGGGAAAAAAAAAAATAGAATCCATCCCAAGCTTGTATTAATTAGCATGAGGAACAAGGTAATGAGCAAGGTAAAACCTGAGGGGAGTAAGCTTTGCTTGCACTTTAACATATTAGCAAATTATAACAAAACCATAAAAATATCCTCCTACCAATGAGCGAGAAAGCCACAGACACCTTCAGCTCCCATGACAGTATTTATCAACTAACTCAGCAGGTTAAAACAAGGGGGGAACAAGACCTTTACCATTAGGACTTGCTGTCATCCATGTCAACTGAATCAGGGCTAGTCTACCTCCCACGGAATGGTGTAGGTTGGAAGGAACCCCAGGGCCAAGCAGGCAGCACTGACCTGCACTTCTGGAAGATGCAACGCACGAGCCCAAATTTCGTGTCTCTCCCTGTAGTAGCTGTTCACCACCTGGGGATTCAGCCAGGTGTTATGTATCTGGACTCCAACTCTCATCCCATTGCTGGGTGCCTTTCCATGATGTAGTGCTTCCAGGTAGTACCTCAGGCCGCCAGTTAGCTCAAATTTCTGGGATTTCGGCTGCCAGCTCTCACTCCAGTTCTTCACCCAGTTCCCAGACCATTCAGAATTGCCAGCAGGGATAGAAGCTATTCTCATCTGTGTCCAAACCAACCAAATCAATCAGAGGCATTTCTCTAGCACTAAACTACAACACCCATAGCTCCAAAACCAGACCTGTGCTTTTGGCTGATAGCAATGGGTTGGTGGTTGGCGTTCTTTTCTATTCTACAGGAAAAAAATATCATCTCATTGAACTTTGATAAGTTCTAAGGCTTAATACCACAATAAATATAATTCTTATGGCTGACCCTAGCCCCAGCAGCAGTTCCCCACATAGCTTTGCAAGGATGTCTTCAGTTCTGGTCCCTTAAATACAAACAAAAATGTCTTCAGGTAACGAAATTCAAAGACTCTGGATGTTACAGTGAGCCCTTCATGAGCCGGGCAGCTGATAAGGCTGATGTAAAATGCCAAATATAATAAATAAATAATAAAAGTTTCACTCTCCAGCAGACGTACAATAAAGGCCAACAAGCCAATTCATGCTGGGGGAATTCCTGCTTGTGATAACCTTAATTAAAACTCCTTCCTATTGTTACCTCCTTATTTTTCTCTGTACCAGAAGTAATACCTTGTTTCCTGGATCTTCAGATAAACTCAAGTACAGAGATGCCTGTCCATCTGCCTGAATCCAGAAGGTGTAATTGTTGGTCTGAGGAGCCACAAAAAATCCACGAAGCCTGGAGCTAAGCAAAAGCAGAACATCTGTAACGTGCAAAAGAGTTACTGTAAAATCCCTGCCCCCCTGCACTCCACCTCCATGCATACATCAAGTCACAGGGGAAGGGCACAGGACCAAGTAATAACTAAACACCCTCAGATTTTAAAACTAGAAGAACCTCAAAATGACCAATTTTCACGTTACAGTGTTCACGTTTCACAGTTTTCAAAAAGAAGAAAAAAGCAGCTTCATGAAAACAAGTAGGGTTCTGTTGGTGGTTACACCTCGTTTGTACATTTTTTCTCAAGCAAAGTCTTACCCCTGAATAGGCAGGAAAATGCTCAAGATCTCTCACAAGATCAACAAAGAAAAGCACAGAGGTGACAGAAAAATGAAAATGTCCATGAGCATTACACAGCTCTTCATAGGTGCATCTCAAGAGGCGCACGCAGTGGCCACCAACACAGCTCAGACATTTATGTAGCCTGGGGCAAATCACTTTATTTCCACTGGCATCACCTGAGCTGCAGTTGCCAGCATCATCCAAGGATGTGACCCCTCTGCATCTGGCCAGAGCACCAGCCCAAGACAGACGGACTACAGCTCCTTCTACCACCGCAGCAATTTCTTTCATGGTATTTCAGCACATCTAGGCCAGGCAGAACAGAAATACTGAATGAAAGCAAAAAGGGAAAAATAAAACACTTCGCTGAATATTCTGAGCTTCAAAAGGACCTCAGAGCAGAGGGTTTGCTTTGATTTAAAGGAGCAATGCAGTCAGGCTCTGCTATAAAGAACTGTCAGGTGTTATTGCTACCTCTTACACTGCTAAAGGTGATTGCCATGGCTTCATCTCTTTTTAAAATCACTGAGTACCTGAAGGAGTGCTTTGCCGCAGACAGAAATCTTACTGGGGAGCTGGCATTAGGTACAAATTGCCATCTATATCCCGGACCTGCTTCCGTTAGATCAGAGGCATCATCCCAAACTTCAAAGAGAAGCCCTCTATTTCCTAGAAAGTTAAAATAAAAGTGTTCTCAGCAGCAGCCAACAAAAACCCCAGAGCACATGCTAGAATCAGTGGTGTAAGGAGGCAGGCCAGGACAGAAAATTTTAATAATAAATTGGCTCTGCAGATGAACAGAGCTTCCAACCAAGCTTACAAGACCACTCTTGGAAGAGGTACTGAACTGGCCCACAGTCAAAATAAGCCAAACTTCATTTTATGCACAGTAATTTCCTATGGCAATGCTTCATCCAGGCATCCATACTACAGATATCATCTGTACATCCCCCCCTTATTGTCCACAGCCTTACACACCAGGCTGACATCCCTCCCACCATAGCCTGTGCAAGCAGTGGGTTGAGCTTCCTACCTTGCCTTTCCTTATTATTTACCTAGGAGAAACCAGCCTCATGGCTTGGAAAATCCTGTTTCTTGATCACGTTCACACCAAATTATTTCTACCCTATGTTTCCATGTGTGCTTTGCCTGTTTGGACCTTTGGTTATCAAATACCGTACCTGGCTGGGGGGCACCGAGCCTCCTGCCCTTGCCAACTGGCTCCGTGGTGCAGATGATTTGCTGGGGAGAGACATGCTTCACTTTACAGGGGACACCTGGCAACAGGGAAAGGAGACAAATGTCAGGCTTGGAAACACATCTGAGCAGCAGAATAAACCCATCTTTATCACCAGAAGGTGCTGACACTTTGCTAGAAGTCTCTGTTTGTACTATCAAGCAAGGAAAATGGTTCACTCCCATAGTCCAAATCACTGGACCCTCCTTCATGGTGAGTACATCTCCCATGCTGTCATTATCTCTGAAGAGCAATTGGGTTTGGTGTATTAAAATAAATAAATAAATAAATAAATAAAATAAAAATCTAGTGCATTATTCCTCTTACCTGCAGAGGTGACCTGCACCGGCTCCTCAAAATAATCCCCTGTGATAGTGAGATCAGTGCCTCCCCCAAGACTTCCACCAGCTGGAAACACAGAGGCTATTTCTGCAGAGGAAGGAAAAGGGGGATCTGAAAACGAGCGTAGGAAAGATTAATCCCAGCCCTATTTCTGTCAAAGCCAGCAGTGCACTTGCACTATTTCCAACCGGAACAGGCTCCTGTAAATAAAACAGGCTTCAGTGACCCTTCACGGAGATTTTGGCAGCCGCTGGGATTACACCAGGAATGAACCACACGGATAACAGCTGCATGACAGGGGAAATACTGTAATGCTTGGACTACTTAGCAGTGGCTGCATTTATCATGCTCAGATTGCAAAACGGTATATTCTGCACTACTGAGGCACTCTGGAAAAAAAAAATAATAAAATTATTTAAATCTTTTTGACTTTGTCTGACTTGCTTCTCAATTTAGTTTACTGGTTTAGATGTTACCGCGCTTCCCAACTGTCCCAGCTGGCTTCAGGGACAAACGCAGGGAGCTGAACACCTGATGGCAAATGTCCACATCATGACTACAAGAATCATTCATGATTTGATCTTATTATAATTATTCCCTTCTACACTGGAAACCTATTTTTCTCTTTGATGACATTTCCTCACTTTGCACTCAGATGCCCTAGTTTAACCAGCCAGTTGAATTTCGCACAGTTCGGAAAAAAAAAAAAAATAGTAAATATGAGAGAAGCTCGCCCAGATGTACAAATTTATATTTTTTTCTTCGTTCATCAGATTTTTAACTTTATTTTGGCAGTGTTGACTGCAGTGGTCTGCTGGAAAGATCTGGCAGGTCTTGTTTCTGCTGATGCTCTGCTAACATCCAACTCCACGCAAGGTTCCTCAGTTTGTAAATGAAGACATAAAATTACCCTCCATTACAAAGTGCTCTGCATTTACAGGTGAAATAAACTGTATGCTATATTTTGTATATCGTTTATGTATTGGCTTTTTTTTTTCATAACAAACTAATTTTGTTATATCCTGAACCAGGCTCCTAAGATACAGCCCATAAGGTAACAGTGCACCCATTACATTAATTTCAGCCCCTTGACAGGTCAAGGGAATGGCAGAAACACGATGGGACCTTTCTGGGGACCTGTGCAGGTGAACCAAGTGGTCTTTTTCAGCATTATTCAACCATTGACTGAAGTCAATGGCTGCCAAATGCTGATTCCCTAATTGTCTTTTGACTGTTAGGCACAGGTCCTTACTGACACTGTTTGCTCATGGCCATAATCTCAGGCTGGTGCTCAGAAACTTATTGTCTGCTGTTCTCATAGCTGGAAATATCACATGGAGGTTATAGGGTGCCTTGATCTGCCTTTTTTAATAATAGTACAAAAACCTGCCACTCACCAGCCCTTTATCCAGAACCCAGCTCTTGGAGTAGCTGATAATGCCCTCCTTGAGATGCTTTATCTCATCCTAAAGCCTGCATTGCATCCTTTTGTGGCCAGCATCTCATTCTTACCAAATACAGTGTGACTTAAGGGGGAGAGGTGAAATAAAGCCCTTCTCAATCCAACACCTCAAGCCTACTGGTGACCTGATGGGACAAGAAACAATGACAAAGTGACTCCATCCCAAATCCTGGCACCCTGCTGTGCTCTGGTTGACTCTCTCTCAGGTTAGGTTGTCCAAAAGACACAGTTCAAATGTATCCTTAAAAGGAATACTAACTCACTGCAGATTAGAATGAAGCCCATAGCAGCACACCCAGTCATAGCAAATACATTTGGTAATCCTGAAATTTTTGGTCTGCAGCTTTGTGTAGTGAGCCCGTAAGGAAGCTTACCATACTGGTAGGGCTACACAGCTAAAATGAGGGCACAAAAGGATTATCCCATTGGCATAATTAGAGGTCTTAGACATTGCTGGCACTGCCATGAGACGGGCCAACCATTGAGGTGAATCAGATCGGTACCTGAATGCATTTGATACAAGAAAAGCTCCTGTTTGGCACTGATGAGCCAAGCGTCTTTGTGGACTGCTGATCTGCAAGAGGGAGAAATGCATGAGAGATCCATGGGTATTTAACTTATGGTAGACCTTCCTTTGGCAGACCTGGACACTTGCTCTCCAGAGGAACATTTCTATGGAGACTAACACTACCTTTCACCTGCACATTGAGGCACAGATTCAAGAAATTATTACATGACTGAGACTCTTTATTAAGTTTTACCATTAAAAAAATATATAAAAATGTATGGTTTTGGAAGTGTTTTCACCTCTTCTTCTTTTATGTCTATATTTTTTCCATTTGTAAAAAGAGCTAAAAGCAAGGTAAAGGGATTTTATTCAATCTGAACTTAAATTGCTTCTTGTTTGGGCACCAAAAATAAAGTATTAGAACTACAAAGCAGAAATGGTTGGGGGGGGGGGGGAGGGGAATATTCTCTTTTTTCATCCCTAATCTGATGACCATCTTCTCAAGTTAGCAAAACCTTATTTCTAAGTAATGAAACACAAGTTTCAATAAAATTTTATGCACTTATTCTGGAATCAGAAATGGAGCTGTATACCCATATGAAACTACAAAAAAAAAAAAAAAAAAAAAAAAAGAGAGAGAGAGAGAAAGGCTCTTTTACTCACTTTCCTTTGTTGAACACTGAGAAGCTAACATTGTGGGACCCTGGAGGAGAGAAAATAAACGTGCTTTATGCCAGAAATGCAGAGAGCTTTATGAAGAGTGCATCCTACCAAACCTTTTCCAGATGTCATGTTCCTGATTCTCCTCTTCCTTACACTTTTCTTACAACAGTACAATTGTGTTGATTTCGGCAGAGCTGCTCTTGATTTAAATGAAAAGCTAGAATACTTTAAAACATACTATGAGAGTCCAAGAAATCTCACAAATAAAACAAGCAAAAAAAAAAAAATATCCCAATAACTCTATGGATACCCTCCAACCTCTGGAGATGCAGGAGTAGCGAAATATGCTAGAATAGAAACATGATTTCCACCCCCTTCTCTTTTCACCAACCTATGTGGTTCCCTTCCACCCGGCACTGCATGGTCCCCACTCCATCTTCTGCCTGAATTGGGTAGCTGTGGAAAAACAAAAGGACTTTGCTGAGCCTTGGGAGCAAAAAGAGCAAGATACAGCAAGAATCATTTAATCAAGTGAAGATGTGGACTTCCACTTCATAAGCTCAGCGGCTCAGGAGCCTAATAGAAACAGTATTCCAGCCTGGCCCCTTTCCTTTATTTCCAGAAGCTGATCCCGTTGGTGACTTTCAGAACCCCCATTTTAAATAAGAGCTGAGGGCAGACAAGTCTTGCCATATGGTAGGGCAAATAGTAGGACAAAAGCTGAGGGGAAGGGGGGAACACAACCTAGGATTTACACAAAGAAATGGGCCTAAAATTCAATTTGCTCAATTTTTCTTCTGCTTCACAACTTGACAAGGGCAATTCAGACCCATGCCTCTGGAAGGAGAGGAGCTGCACAGAATGGAGGGAGGTGATGTCTCAGCAACAGGTTAGAGTTTGCTCTTAAGATGAGAAAACTTTGAACCCGGAAACTGCTTTGGGAGGTGGGATAGGGGAAGATCAATAATACTATGACTCCATCTGTAGAAATTTAAACAATAATTTGCCAAGCCGCATAAAGAATTTTCTGTTTGGACCTGTGGTTTTTGTATTTTAAACAGCTCTCTTATCACTACCAGAGAAGGGATTTCCTGCTAGAGGAAACAGAGACAGGACAGTACTGCAGAGATAACACAGGCAGGCTGCCCATAAAACCACTCTCCTGGGGGTACGGATGCTGTTCCTCCCCTCCAGGTCCCCTCCATCTGCCCTGCAGCACTCAGGGATGGCTCCTAAGAAGGATTTGGGTGCCTAATTCCCATGCAAATCAATGGGATTTTTGTAACCAAATCTCCATTCTGGGCATGGTTTGCAAGGACTTGCAAAGAGATCACACTTCTCATTTCTAAGCTGCTTAAGAGTTTGAGGGCAAGACCCAGATCTACACCCAGTCATTGATTTGCACAACTGAGGACCTATCTTTAAGACATGGTACTGGGTATGAGGCAGAGGAGTATTTCAAGAGACACTTCCACACCTCCTCCCACTCTTAAAACTGTCCCACTGGTGTAGTTTAGACTATGGTGGGGTTTTCTTTGTTTGTTTTTCCTAGGCAAAACCTCCCAGAAAACATAGCACTTTCTGGCATTTCTCCTCTTAATTGTTCTTCTGTACACCCCCAGTCTGTGAGTAGGAATGGGTAGCAATTAAGCAAGATCTGCTGGTGCTACATCAACCTTTGGGAGCTGTGAAACAACACAAGTTCCATCATCAACTCCCATTTGCATTTAAGTTCTCCTCCTGGGAGCCAGGAGGAATTTTACAGCACAATAAGAGGGCTTGCTGAGAAGCCTTGGCACTAACTTTTGCAGGAGCAGGTTTTTCCCCTGTTCCTTGTAAAAACAACCTCCCTCTTTCAGGGCTCACAGGCTCCATGAGAAGTGCATCATTTATATTACAGAAAAATTAAAGACTGATACTTGTGTTATAGCATAGACTGAGCTGCGTTTGCTGTGTAACATTCCCACAACAGCAGCATACAAATACTGCTTGATGACTCTGAGCTTTGCACTCACTGATGATGTCCTGCAGTTCATTACCCACTCCTGCCTTGCTGGAGGCCCCTGAACAGCATAGGTGCAGCGAGGACATTACATATCATCTGTGGGCCCTGACCCTGCCTAGCTACAGCCAGAGGAGTAGAGAGCCAGCTCAGTTGGGACCCCGTGGTCCCTCTCTATATTATGACAAAGCAAAAAAAAAAAAAAAAAAAAAAAAAAAAAAAAAAAAAGCTGCACATAAGTCCTCGCACCACTACAAACCAAAGGTAGGTCAAGAACTGACATGCTTCCAGTCTGTCTGTCAGCAAAAGAGCAGAGGCTGATCCATCCATCTCCTTCTGCCATAAGAATAGCTGGTCTAGGAGAAAAAACAAACAAGCAAAACGATAGGACAGGTGATAACTTCCCTGGCAAAATCATGATTCTGTTAAAATCAGCAGCCAGTATTTTCAAAAGGGCCAGGAGTTTTCCCTCACTGGTATCCAGCATTTACTAATTCAGAAACCTAGACAAATCCTATTTTTTATTTATTCATTTTATTTGTCTTGGCCTGTAAAATATATTCCCCAAATACTGCAGGAACTACATGCCTATGAAGATTGTGGCAGAACCATCTTCAAGACACCTATGCTGACCTCAGACAACCCAGTATCTCCTCCCTGTAGTAAAAGGTTGGTGGTTTGGGTTCCAGATAGCCCCTATGCACCCTTCCCTCTTAGAGGCACCAGGTAACACAAGTAGATCATTCTGCTGGTACAACCATAGCACTTCAAGACAGACCTCAATCATTTCATTATTTCATTGAGAGGTAATGCTACAGACAACTTCTGATAAAAATCACCCAACCTCCTAACAGCAAAATTAAGTATTCCCACCTTAAAGAACGGATATGGAAAGAAAACTTCATCTGGGGAGGAGGAATCAGGTGGGAGCAATAGGTTCACAGTAATTAGCATAACAAGCAAAAGGTGGCAATGTTTCTTTGAGAATCAATAGACAATTGAGGAAAATAAGTGAAACACTTTGCTATGACCCATGCTTCAGAGTAGTTTTATAACAGAGTTTGGTTTTATTAATAGTGATTCCTGATACTATAATGCTTTTCTTTTAAGGATAAATTGGAAAAAAAAAATCAGTGCTGCAAAAATGATTAATTCATCCTTGGACCGTCACATCCCATACAAAGCCTGAAAAAGCACGCAAAACACTTTAACTAAAAAACTCTTTTTTTTTTTTTCTTCTGCCATCTGAATCCTGAATCAGTGTGACTGAGTGACAGATGGCTCTGCTCAAGTCCAAGTCCCCACCTGGTACGTATTTACTAACACACCAAAAATGGGCAAAGTATTCCTGTGAAGCTAGGATGTGAACCTGCCTGGTATGCTAAGATTTTGAAGCCATTTCCTTTTTGGCTATAGGGAGGTCAATCTGTAAATGAATAATATAGCACTGGAGCATGCAGGCCCAAGCAACCTGCAGACATACCATCCTTTCTGCTCACGGATCAAAGGTTTCACACTTCCACTAGAGACAGGTAAAACAGTAATTAGTATTGAACAAAGGATGGTACTGTGTGTCCAGTGAGCAAAACTGTAGGGCTGATAAAAGATAGGGCAGGTATCTGCACTGACTTCCATTCACGTTAGCAGAGAATTTAGTTACACAGCAAGGGACTTCTCCATTCAGTCTAGCAACTAGCTACAAAAACATATAGTGGGCATATATCTGCTGCTGCTGCTGCAATTAAAATTTCTAAATTACTACTAAGAATATATACCTTCCTTGACTACTGCACTGATCCTTAAAATGCCAGAATACCTATAGATTACTAGTTGATCTATATCCATCTGGGCTTAGTTCTTCACTGACACTGAGGCAAGAGCAAGGAAAACATAACCCAGCAGTAGCTGAGAATATTGAATATCTCTAAACATATATATGTGTATATGACAGACATCAGGTCAGCATTCATACTCATTCTGGATTTACTGTGCTTATAGTCCTGATGTCCTAATGTTAAAAAAAAAAAAAAATAAAAAATAAAAAAAATAAAAATAAAAAAAAAGGAAGGAAGAAAAAAAAAAAAAAAAAAAGAAAACTACCTGTTTTGCTCTGTGGTGCATAACCCTAGAGGCAGCAGAAAATAAAATCAAACCTTCCTTGAAAACAAGGAAGTGACCAGAGAAGGTTTAAAGCAGTGAAAAACAAAGCCTTTTGTCTCAAAATACTTGTGCTTTTGTCTTCTGACTCACTAGAGCATTTGCCTCCAACTAATAGTATTTCTAAAAATGCAAATGGAAGGGAAAATTTATTTAACTTTTAGATTCTGACATTATTTTAATTAGTTAAATTTTAATTTGCTAGCCAAAATAAGATCTACAGCAACCAGACGCAATTACAGTACAATTCACACTGAGCCGTGATTGACTGTGCTGCCAGTAAAGAAACCAACTAGCTTAATGGACCAGTTGCAATTAGATTAACAAAGTTTGCTGGAGCCCAACTCATGAGCTGCAATAAAGCACAAAAGTAGTAAATGGCAATTCTGGGCCAACTGGTTGCAATTTATTGCTTTCACAGAGGCTGATAGAAGAAATGGTAATTTACAGGGGCAGGGGCAGCTAGCAGCTTATATATAATTACCCATCAATATAATCCACATTGAAGTCCAGGGTCTCATATCTTCCAGCAATTGTCTTCCCATATATCTCTATTAAATTTCCTGTTTGAAAGGAAATAGAAATTGAAGAGAGTCTTTTAAAAGCAGAGTGTTTACATTTGCAGATTTTGTGAACTGAACCAAAGAAATTCTTGATCTTTGCAAATTAATGCAGAGTGTTACCCAACTGCCTGTACCCATGCCTACTCTCAGCTTCTATCAAAGTTCAAGGTAACTGTACATTTAAATCCACTTACCCCAAAACACACATCTGTTTCCCACTGAAAAAGTCCATTCCAGATTTTTCAGCAGAACTCTAGTATTTGTACCAACAAGACACCTCCTCACATTTGTGAATTAAAACCACCATCCTATCCAAATGCCACTGCAGAACATCATGAAGCAACCAAAATGGCATCATCAACATGCGCTATGTGTTAGTGTGCAATGTTTGTATGCTAGACAGGGCCAGGGCCTGAAGAAGAACCTCAGCACAAATCAATTTTATTGTGTTATACACAATACAGATAATACCCACAAAGCAGCTGTACAGCAGCTGCTTTACCTTTAGGATAAACGTTTTAACGTACTATGTTTAAGCACATATGCTTAAAATTAAGTCCTTGAAGCAGGACCTAAAAAAATAAGGATAATATAAGGATTAATTAACATACGGTGCAATAAAGGAGTATTTAGGGAATTCAGAGAGCAAAATTCTCACTTAGCATATCTACAGTGTAGGTAGATACATAGGTTCTACCATGTGTGTTGATTTTCTGAGCTCCCCATAGACAGTGGAGGTCTAACCCATATTAGTCAATAAAAATCATGAAGGGTGATTCAACTTTCCCTAATGTAAATGCCTACATGTGGCCAGGTGAACCACACCTGGTTCATTTTGGAAATAAGCATTTCAAGCTGCTTGAAGAAGCCTGGAAATGCCGACAGAATAGCAACAGGGAAAAAGCCTTCCAAAGTCCAGGTAGTTGTTCAGAACAAAACCAGATTATCTTATCATGCCACTTTAAAGATCGATCTGAAACTCTATTAATTAAAAGACTGGTATGATATTACAACATCAGCACCTAATAGATAACCCTCAAAACTACTATGAAATAAATAGGGCCAGATGACTTAATCTGGAATCAATCAGATCTGGCACTCTGCAGCATCTCTGTACTCAGGCAAAGTTGGGCTACAGAAACCATGTGCCAAATAACCCAGCAGCCACAGAGCATTACCCATTTCTCTTGTACCCAGGGCAGCAGACTCCTTGTGCAAACCCATTTTCCTGTTCAGCGTGAGCTTGGACATTAAGTTCTGGAGGTGCCTATTTCGAACCCCAGCAACAAAGATCCCTCATAAGCAGAAAGATGGTATGGAACATCAAATAATAATTAAAGTGGGCTCCAGCCTAAAGAAAGGTCCCGTACCTGGGATGCCAGATGGTGGGCTAATTTGGTAAACCACAGGTGTCTGTGCAGCAGAAAACTGCAAGAAGAAATTTGTAGTTAAACAGCAGTCATTCTCACAGCAGCCCAACAGGATCTGATTATGCATTGCTCACAACACAGTTGGCACGCACATTTCAGAGAGTCGTGCTTTAGGATTTGATCTTTGAAGCAGAGTCCTGCCCTGAAAAGAGAGCAAGTATAGATGTACCCTTCTTACCCTCTCTGCATTCAGAGTCTGGCTTGCAGCTATTTCTTGCACCCATTTTGTGCCCAGATTGCCCATCCTGGTTGGAGTCAGTCCCAGAAGATGTGGTTTAATATTTTAAAGAATTGCTAAGCCTTTTTTCTTTCCTGAAGATTAGACCTGCATTTCTTTTGGCATTGTGTCATCATGCCCCCACCCCCCTCCCACTCCCCCATTAATATCCTCTTAAAAACTATTTCTACATCATAGAACTGAGACTTCCAGTAGCATTTAATGAGCTTGTTGGGTACCTAAAAGCAATGTAGCCAAGAAAAAGCTTACATTGACCCATCTTAATACAGTATCAGAGATGTGTTCAGAGAAACGCTACTTTGCCACCTGAGGGAACAACAAGGAAATACTGGAGTCACTACAGAGCACTATTTTTGTCTTAAACAGAGCCCAAGAAGGAGTAGAGAGATTTTGCTTTGAGGCAAGCTTCTCAGAAGATGGGGAACACACAAGAACCCCTTAGAAGTGGAAGAAGGTTGTCCTCAGCCTCCTTCCAAATGCACAAGAGTCCACATCCTGACCCTGCCTTGTTCACAAATACAGGAACAGCCCTGCTTTTTGCAGGGAGGCCTTGGCAAAACAGCTTCAGTGCCTTACTCCTCAGATACTTGCTCTGAAATGCAAAAGTAATGTTGTCATTCCTCTGTGCAGCATTCTGCACTCTGGAAATGAATAACAACAAGTGAAAAATAAGGATCAGATCCACGAAGGAATTTAAGTGTCTTGGGCTTAAGGTGATCTGTAGAGGTGCCTGGCTTCTTCAGACGCTGTAAAATCCATTGGCCTCTCTGCTTTCTCAAGAGCCACAAGTACCTCCAGAAAACTGGCCTGCAGCACTGCTAGCTGGCTAAATCCCAATTCTAAGTCATTAACTGCTGGATTTCATTAAACTTAAAGAAAAAATATGCTTCCCTTGTGCATTTGTCCTGTCCCCATCCCGAAATCATCCATTTCTCAGAACTGCCTTCACATCTCCATCCTTCCCACCTTCTTTATGAGCCCTCCTGTCCTCAGTTGCACTCACAGATGCTGCTGCCAGCTCAATAAATAGCATAAACTCATTTCCAGACTTAAACCAAGGATGCCATCACATATTTTTTTAAACATTCCTTGAACCCCAGACCCTTTCAGAGCTCGATCTGTTTATGTCCTCATTACAATCATGTGGAAAACGAATGAGTAGCCATAAACTCCCTTTAGTCATGGTCAATGCAGAGGGGCAAAACACATTCCCTGGGCTGGAGCAGATTCAGAGAAAGAAGCCAAAACCAGCACGAAAGCCAGGGCCACTAGCTGACACCAGTTTTCAGAGCTGTTCAGACTTGTTGCTGCCTGCAGCAGGCTTTTTCAATCTGCTGCAGAGGCAAAATTAATTTTTAATACGCATAGCTCCCAGGTCCCAGTCCCAAAACAAAGAGACACACTGTGTTTTATTTAGCTTGGAATGTGTCTCATTAACAGCATCCCCTGGTGATTTTTCATCAGCTCTCTAAGCTAGCTCAACCACCCAATGACTCTTCAGCTTTAATGGGCAATTTACTGAAACTCTGGGCTTTCTTGCTTGATACTTAAAGTTCGCACAGAGGTGGGGTGTGACTTCTGAACACACTAGGCCTCATCCTGAAGCACACAGCCATGGATGTGTTCTCACACTGAGAGGCAAAATGCTGTGGTAGGGGATGTGTTGTAGGCTCTCAAAACAACCCAGCAACAGAGATGAGATCAGAACTGAGGCGTGAGCTTTCCTAAACTTGTACATTTTTGGTGTGGAGAGCTATCCCAGAGATGGAGAGGCCCTTTCCCAGAATCAGCAGTGTCCATGGGAGGTGTCCTGCCGTGGCTACCTGTCAGTGCTGACTGACTGCTACCATCCTGCATCTCAGAGGGCAACACCAGAAGTCATCCAGTGCCCTATCCAGTTGGGACAGTATTGGCTGGGTTAGGAACACCCATGTCTGTCAGTTGTTGGACCTTGCATGGTATCCATGAAGTAAAAGGGTCGTTCACAAGAGCTGTGATAGTCAGATACCTGAGCAGAGCCCTGGGCTGTTGTAAAATCTTCATCCTTGGAGGTTTTCATGACTTGACTGAATAAAGCTCTGAGAAAACAGCTGTGATCTCATAGCCAACCCTTTGAGCAAGAAGTTGGACCCCCCTGATGTCCTGTTCTACCCAAGCCTGTGATTCTGGGATGGCGTGAATTGCTCTGCACAGTGTGAGCACCTACAGTCAGCAAAGGGGGGGGCAAAGAGTCTCAGGTAGTAATTCCAGTCACTAGAGCTGAATGCAACCTCTCCATAGTCCTTGTTAATCCACTGAAACACGGTATCATTCCTTATTTTTGACTTTGTCTCCAAATTGAAATAATGAAAGGCCTGATCTGGTATTTCTGACAGAACCAAGGTGGACTGAGAATAAGAACAGCTGAAATTTCCCATAGGTATTTCAGATGTGATATGATTTCTCATTACATAGATACATGCCATGATATTCATCATCTACATCTATCTTTGCTTGATAAGCCCATAATTTTTGGTACACAATGCTAGCCAGACTATGCACACCTTTATAAATTTGTTTAGTTGAAAGTGACAAATTCTGTCAGTAAGGCCCCGAGAGTCAGAGAAAGTGTGATTCATTGCTTGGACAACGATTCTAGACAAGGTAAAACTAATTCACAAGTTGGTCTTCTGACTGCATGGCTTTGGTACAGAGACCATTTAACTTGAACCCAGATTTTTCCTTCAGAAATACTTGAGGTCTCATAGCCTATCCAGTGCCAGACTGAATGCCTTGGTTCATCTAGTTTGAAGGGACACAAGGAACATCTTGCCTTCATGTCCTGACGTGTAATCAATATGAGAGATACTATTTCAATACATATCCTGTGATACAAAGTCTGAAGTTTTGACTCTCTTCAATGCCTTCAGCTGTTCATCATCACTTCTATCCTTTCTTGGTCGTTACCTTGAAAGTGTAGTTTTCTTTCTCTACCCCAGTCAAGTTGTTAATCACACGTCCTTTAAAGGCCACCTCCACATAGTACAAACCTTCCTGGGGTGAAGACCTAGATGGGGGAAAAAAACGTATTATTTTTATATAGATTGGGTTTACTATTTTTTAGGTAATGCCAAGTCATTGGGACAATCTTATCAGGTTCACAGAGACACTGATAGAGTAAAACACTTTAATACTATGAACCCAAACTCAGAAATTAGTGTACAAAAAATATGAAGACACGGCAAGAAATTGTAGGTAAGTGCAGAAGGTGATAGGACTATACCAGAACATACATCCAATTTATATGTAAATGCAAAGTATATACACATGCTCATTAGTGCTCATTAATACTAATGAATAATTGTTCTTCATTGCTATTAAAATACCCCAAGGCTGCCTAGATTTACAGGGAAGTTTGATCCTGGCTTGTAAATGAATGTTGCATCTAAATGTACAGCACAGCATTCAGCAGGGTTAACTCCAAACCAAATCATAGCAGCGAGAGATGGAAGAGCCCCACCAGGCTCACCCCTACAGCCTCCCGAGGCACAGCTAGCCTTCCAGTCAAACAATATCCTTTAACCTGTGACAGATGGGAAGGAGAGAGCTTAGGTTCCCCAGCTGCTGCCTGGAATCATGTTTGTTTCCATCTCTACCACAACTTCTATGATCTTGAACAGGGCAAGAATGTCAGAAACTGGTAAAATCCCCAGATTTTCTTGGGAGCTGTGCATCTAAGAATGTGATTTCTACAAGCTTTCGAGGATCAGAGTCTAGTTTCTCCAAGTCTCTGTCTGATTCATGCTAGTTAGGCTAGTCCTTCATTAAGCTGAAGCATGGAATGCAGCTCAGCTTGGGAGGTGCCCAGGTGCAGCCATAGGAATTCCTTAAACTCCCAAACTGCCTGTACAGACACTAAAGGAAAATGAGGATTCTACCAGGCAAATGACAAAGGTCTTGCCAGGGGAGATTTAGATTGGGTATTAGGTAGAATTTCTTCATGGTGATCAAACACTGGAACAGGCTGCCCAGGGAAGCGGTAAAGAACCTATCCCTGGAGGTATTTAAAAGAAGTGTGGACGTGGCACTAAGTTGTCATGTGTTAGTGATGGGACTCAGTAGGTCAGATTGATGGTTTTACTTGATGGCCTCAAACGTCTTTTCCTACCTAGATGATTCTATACTGTAGTCAGGGACCATACCTTGTTCTGCATCGTATACTGGGTAAGCCAAAATATACAGGAGAGACATCGCATGGCAAACTGGGCAGGTCTGGGTTCACCAGGGACACCTCCAGGTGGGACCAGCTGGCTGAAGAGATGTGTTCTGCCTGCTGGGATGCTGAACATAAGCAAGCAAGGTCAAACAGAGGAGCTTTGTGGGGACAGGACTATTCACATCCAGTCACACAATGTACACATTTTCAAATGGACACTACAGCTTCTCTTTAGGAGCAATATTTAGAACCCCAAATTGGACTTTTTTTTTTCTTTTTTTCCTTTAAATCATGTTTGTGTAATTTTGTGGGAAGAGAGAGTTCATCTTACCGTGTAGCTGCATGGCTTTTTGCCTCTAATACAATGCCTGCACTCTCCCCAAAATATATTATTGCAGAGATTGACAGTTATCAGCAGTTTGAATCTCCTCAGCCATCTACACTGCACCAACCATCATAACCACAGATAATTAAAGCACCTGTAAAATTAATACTTTTCCTTAATCTTTGCAGTTACTTATGTCCTGAATGGTTTTGCTGACAGCACCTTGAGTTCACCTGTGCTACAAGGTGGATCAGCTTAGCCCATTTCCTCAGTGAGCTGTCTGCAAGGCTTCTCAACTTCAGAAAGTCAAGGTGTGAACAAAACTTAGCATGCTTAGCTTTTGTAGCTTAATCTAATACAGCTAGAAACATGCTTCTAAACATCTATCCCTTTGTTGTCTGTCTTTACAGGTGTCTCCCAGCTCACAGATTCATTTTAAGTGACATCAGTAGTTTCTCCATTTTCAGCAAACTGCACATTTATTCCTGGTCCCAGGAACATTTTTCCCTTTCTCCCAGTGCCTGGATGTCTGCTCCCCCCCTCAGAAATGTATCCTAGGCTCAGTGATTGTCCCTGCCTGCTACACAGTGCTGTTCAAAGCACATCTCCCCTGAGGACACAAGCTCCCCTTCCCTCCATTTCAGCATCTCTCCAGGAAATCACACTATTCAGAAAAAATAAGACTGATATCATTTGTCACATTTACAAATAACCGAGTGCCAGAACTTGAGCAGTTTAATCAACATACGTCTCAGACAGACACCAGCTCTCTTCCCAAGGAGTTAATATTCAGCACTACTGAAAATCAGATGCGGTTTTGTAAAGTTGGGTTCGTGCCCAGATGAGCAGGGCATATCAATTTCTGTGATTTTTACACAGATCTCATGTTTAAATTAGTGTTTCTAACACTCCAGCATCAGACAGCCTATGAAAAGACTTTCAGACTTCCTTCAATTAAAAAAAAAAAAAAGCCAGCAAGGAGGAAATTTGTAGCCCTAGTTCTACAAAAACAAGGTAGGAATCTGACTTATCTCGCTTAGAAAAAATCAGAAAACAAGCAACCATCAGCAATAGCTTATGAAGTAACTATATTATTAGTAGTAACATTATTATTTTTAGTATTACAACAGCAGAGTGGCGCAGCGGAAGCGTGCTGGGCCCATAACCCAGAGGTCGATGGATCGAAACCATCCTCTGCTAATTGCCTTTTGGGTGTTCAAGGAGAGGTTGGATGTGGTGCTTAGCGACATGGTTTAGTGGGCGACACTGGTGGTAGGGGGATGGTTGGACCAGATGATCTCGGAGGTCTTTTCCAACCTTTATGATTCTATGAATTTCAAGCTGATTTCATGTTCTGGGTGCTACATCCCACCTATCTGTTGCTCAGGATTTGTCACTCCAACCTCCAGTCTCAGAACAGAGCTGATTCTTTCTTCCTTTGGTAGAGTTCAAAGAGTTTAGGATTTGTAAGAGTTTAAAACTCACCATCCAGGGTAATAGTGATCCACGTTCCTCCAGCAATGCTGCCCTCTCGAGGCTTAATGAGCAATCCTGTGGCAGACACTGCAAAAACAACCCAAGCTGAAGAATAATGCAAACACTGAAAACATCTAACTCAGGACAAAGCAAGGCATCGTGGTCTGGCAGCTCCTCCTGTGATTCCCTCTTCATGATTCCTCCTTCCTAGGCCTTTAGTAAATTAGCCATATCACTCATCATCCAACTGTGTCCCCTAAGTAAAAGTCCTCCTTCCCCTCACAGAGGTTTTCATGCCTTCGAAGCTTGGTGAACCAAGCCAATCTAAGCCTCTTGTCCTCCTCAAGAGTTAAATAATATTTTTCCAACTCTGAAGTGTTTGCTCACTTCTGTACACTGTCCCCACATTTAGGGTGGCCCACATAACGTATCCTCTTCTGGCCCAGACAGCCTTTCCAGCTCTTTCTTGGAGAAGTCCTTAGGAAACAAAGGCAGAATGGAAAGGAGCTCCTGCTTCATGAAACTAAGTTACCTGTAACTTACTATGTCGCATTTTCCAGAAAGACATCAAATTCTTAAGAGGATTTAGGATTTCTTTGGGGGGCACTCATCCTCTGAAACTAATGGAGTCAATAGAGTCCTTTTTACAATGGTACCCTGTTTCCTGTCTAGCATTTCAGAAGATTTCCAACTTCTTATCTGTATGTTAATGCAATCTCGCCTACCATCCATATTCTTCTCTCTAAAGAGAAGTATTTGACATACTTGCATCATGAACACTTAATATCAACATGGAAGCAATCACGACCATCATCAAGCAAATGAAAACCAACATGTGTCAGAGGAACCCAGTTACAACAGGGACAATTAGCTATAAATCCACAGACATCCAGAAACCTCCACTGGCTATGGAAGAGTGCCATGAAAAGCCACTGTTAAGGGTGGATAATAACCAGAATGCTGGAGACATTACTCCATAACACCCAGCATCTTTCCGAGATGCTTCTGCATGTCTCATGTGAAGTCAGGCCATGCCAACCCAGCGGCACCCTTGTATTATCAGCAGGATGGGAGACAACACTATCTGCCACCCACCTGCAAAGAACACCAGAAAGGGTGGTCTCCAAAGGTTCATCTTGGACTTTGGATGGGGATTTCATGGGATGGTGGCTCAGGACCTTAACACGTTTTCTGACAAATTAAAAGAAACCCTATCTGTATTCTTCATGTTGCATTGAAGCAATGGTCTGTGTTACAGCAGCCAAGGCAGACTGGAAGATAGAATCATAGAAAACACATTGATTCATCTCTCACGCAGTACAAAGGATCAAAATAATGTAATAATGCTCTTTCCCCACCCACCCAATACACCTATACCCCACTGAGCAGACCACTTTCTGGCTAAGCTCAGGATGAGCTTCCCCTCACTGGGGCCATGTTTCATGAGACTGGCTTGAATTAAGCAATAAACACACCTGACTTAATTTAGAGACAATGCTATTAAGCTCTCGTCACTCTGTGCTGTTTCATACAAAATCCTTGCATGTATTCCATTAAATAAAACTGTGCCATGGTCATTCCCCAGCTATAAAACCAAAAGACATGGCCTGACTGTCCTCTTCAGCTCTCTAGCCTTCCACAGCTAGCCCCACACACCTTCCCACTACTGGGAATGGTCTCTGGCCTAGGAATTGTTTTGAAGACTGCTGCTAGACTTGGTCACAACACTGCTGGGGACTGTTTTAATTATTTAAGAATTTAAATATTTGAGTCCCTGTAGCCTGGGAAGTTCCCTGGTCTTATTTGCTTTATGTGCTGCTACCACAGGCAGGCATATCACATATTCTCTTTAAAAAGCCCATCCCAGAAACTGTTTAACATTCAAAAATACAGACTATCAATGTCTGCTGCCTTCACCCCTGGTTTTGTACTGTTATGGAAATAGCCATGAGTCAATTAACTCAGTCACATTTTAAATGAGCAAAAGCCCCAAATTCTCACCAATGAGCACAGAAAGTGGCTGGGTCATTGGATTCTCACAGGATACTCTTCCCCTCATGCAGAGTGTCCCTTGGTTACTGAAGTTCAGATAAGACCTCAGAAACCCCAGGCAAAAAAAAGATAAAACCAAATGGCAAGAAGCTGATTTAGAAGTTCAGATTTTTGTTGCAGTGGGGTCTGTAGGACAAAGATCACAATCACTGGATGAGGCACTGCGTAATCAGTAATTATCAAAGAAAAAAATGACACGAAGGCAGACTTACCTTTCTGCTCCATCAGTTTCCACCACCTAGTGAAAAAAGACAAGGGCAGACACAGCTCTCAAGGCCAGGTTCCTCTTCACAGTGGAAGATCTGTGTGTTAGCACCCTAGGAAAAGTGCAACAGGTGAGTGATTCTATTAGAGGTGAGAGCTGAGCAGAAACCTTGGTTATGGTGTGTACCAAATGCACCATGGTCATAAAGCCAACTACTACAGTCATTGCAACCAGCAGCACTGCATGTGCAAGCCAAATACACATGGAAATAAGGACTAGAATGAAGCTGGCCACCACGCATCATTTGAGTCGGCTGCAATGCCTTCAGTAGTCAACCCTCATCAATGCACCAGTTTTGTAGCATGCTTTAGTGAGAGAAAAAACATACTCCAAGCCCCTAGCCAGCTTGCTCCTTTTAGTGCCCTGACTTATCCACAAAGAAGCTGCAGCTAAGTGGGAAATGACCTCTCCTAACAGAGAGCTAAAAATGACTGACCAGCAGAACCAGTGCATGCATTCAATGTCAGGCATTCCCTGCTCTTTTGTTGTAAGATAACAGACTAGCAGTGGTGCTTCTATTGCTTATCGTATCACACAAGTCCTGCTGTAATTACTCACCTGTGTTTCTTGCACCTTTTAACATAAATGCAGTTTGTAGAGGTCAAGTCCAAAGCCTTGATGCATGTGAGCCTTGCATTTCAAAGCAGGCATATAAAAGGTCATTTAGGTGTATTTTTATTATCCTTATGAGGACTTTTTAAAGTATTACTCACCTCATTCTCTTTGTTGCTTTTCCATTTCTCAGAGGAGCAAAGTGTGGGGGCTCTGCTACCTGTATAACTTCTCCATCCCTTTGGCATCTGCTCTACCACAGTTTGTGGTTGGAGGCTGTGTCAGGCACTCAGTTCAGTCCCCTGTGGGTAATCGAGTCACCTGTGCTGTGCTGAAAGCCACCAGAGTCGTTTCTCAGCAGCCTCAATGCCTGTTGCAGGCAGCTCAGAGCTGTCCATTGCGCAGGCTTAATTATTAACCTAAGCTACTTGCTATTAACTGTTTTGTTCCAGGTCCTTAATAACCACAACAGGAGTTTCTTGCCTTCATATATTACTCGATCCTCCAGAAGGAAGATAATCAACCCATTTATCATAAAATCCTAGAACAGATTGGGTTGGAAGGGTCCTTGAAGATCATCTAGATCCAACCCCCTGCCATAGGCAGGGATACCTCCTTTCCCCCCAACATGACAGAAAATGATTGAATGGTCCGTAGACATGCCTATATCCAATCTGGGAGTGGCTTTCATAAATAAGCAGAATTTGAGGCTTCTTAATTCAGTTTTTCCATGGCATTCCCAGCTGTGTCAGAGTCTGGCAGGAATTCTGGCCAAGAGGTGTTGAGAGCTCCCACCACACCTCCAGTATCTACACTCCTGTGGGTCCTTACACAGTTAGTGGTGGAAAGGAGTGTGATGGCCTTACACAGCGTTATCATCCACCCTATGGAGAACCGTGTGCCTCCACTGGCTGCAGGAAAGATCCAGCTCAACCTTCATCAGGTGCTGAATAGCGTTGTGAACATCACCCCTGTGAACATCATCCCTGCTCCCGCATCTACACCTACTCATTTGAAGCCCAGATGAATGGATGGGTTTTTGACGAAGTCACCAAAACCAAAATGGTTTGCTCTGGCCCTGCACTGGTATGGATGCTTTCATGGTAATTTCCACCAAATCTCACAGCAAACTCTCAGACAACAGCATAACTATGGTTTAATGAGTTACCATGCACCAGTCACAAACAATAGCACTGTGTAGGCATTTCTTACCTCATCCCCAGGGGGGAGGTTGGGGGGGGGGGGGTGAAACAGGCTTGCTCACTCTTCCTCAGCTTCATTTCAGAAACACAGCAGCACAATGTCATGGACAATCAACCTTCAGGGAAGTTTTGGAGCCCTGCCCAGCAATGGAACCAGTTGTGCTTGGTTTATTCTCAGACCAAGTCCCACTGCCTCAGCTGTGTTTAGCCAATTATTACAGGAACCCAATGAAAATTAACCCTAGCCTGCTCAATTGTCCATAGTTGTTTTACTTATCAGATGAATTGCAAACATGGCAAAGAGAAAAAAGAAAAAATAAATAAAATTAAAAAAAAATAAATAAAAAAGAAGAAAGCTTGAGGGAATGATCAGAAAATATTGTCAAATAGGCAGATCAAAGAAGGATGATCACTTGAATGCTGAAGGCAGAGCCAGATATTGGTAACTGATAGCCCCAAATGAAAAGAGGGACCACGAAAGGAAGGACAATGCCCAGGTTCCCTGCAGAAAGCCCAGCCAGAAACAACAAGAGGCATGGCTAGATACTCAGCTACAGCATGGGGCCAAGCTCCAGCTAGAAGACAGGACAAAAGATGAGAGTGAAGACCTGTACGCCTATACCATAGCTCAGCATTTTGTGTTCCAGTCCTTAAGAAATGCAGCCCCAATGGATTTAACAGGGAGAAGGAGTTATCCTTTGGGAGAAAGGCACAGATTAGGGAAGGCACTGCACAGGGAACCATTCTCCCCAGCTGCTTGCAGCACGAAAAGAGGGAAAATGGGGAAGAACGTTGTCCTCAGTGAGCAGAAGCACAGGCCCATAATTCAGGCCAGCTGAGGAGTGGTTGAGTCACCCAGGGGTCTTGTTATAGGAAGGGTAAATATTTCCCTCAACATGCTGGTGATGATTTTTAGGTCTCATGACCCACCAAAGAGGAAAGTTTGAGGGAAGGTGCATGTTTGTATACGTGGGCAAGCAAATTTCTCTTCCAACTGGAAGGAAATTTCTGCTCAAAAACATCACCCCATGACCTCTAGTTTTTGGTTATTCATTTGGAGGCTGTAGATTTTACATGTAAAGGTGGAAAACAGTCCTACAGGCAGCTGGGAACACGAAAACCAGTCCTGTGTTGCCCTCAAAAAGGAGGTAAAGGAAATCAGGAGGCGAACAGCAGGGTTTTGGCCACAAGGTGGAAACACGGAGCTGCTGCAGCCCTGCTGTCTCTTGGAGCACAGCTGAAAGGCAACCGAGCTGTGCCTGCTCTGTGGGGTGGCTCTGGAGAACGGAGTTTCCCCGGGATTTGTAGCGCTTCTGGGGTGGAAAATCTTGGCAGCAGCCAAGCCAGGGCTCCCCCCAGCCTTTGCAAGGCGGCCACCTCGCGAGAGGAACGCAGCAGGTGTGGGGCAGCACATGGCATCCCCCAGCTGAACAGCTGAGGGGGGATAATGTGGGATAAGGAGGGGGTTAGGGATTTTGTCTGCAGTCATTCGGGAGCTCCCGGCTCCTTCCCAGCCCTCCTGGTGCATGCACTGCTTCATACCGAGGACACGAGCGTTTCTTGCCTGCTCCTTACCAGCACCAGGCACCATCTTGAGGGAGGGATGTGGAACGCTGCCTGCTCTCAACATCCCTGCATCTGTACCTGTAAACAGAGCATAAAACACCCCAAAGGAAAACAAGCCTAAAGGGGCTTGTGCTTGGACCAGCAGCACCAGATTTCTCTTGGATATGGCTGTGGAAAAGCAGTCCCGTCTAAAGCAAGTCGTGCCATGCTGGGCACACAGTGGGGAAAAGCAGCATGATCTACTTGAATTTAGGGATTAAGTCCAGAAATGGATCTCAGAGGAAGATTTCTGTTTTCTGTTGTCCTCATCAGCATCCTCTTCCATCCCCTACCCATCTCCCTGAGCAACCTGCAAGCCGTGTGTGCCCAGGAGGAGATGGAAACCCACTCCCACCACCAGCCCACTGCCCAAACTAAATCGGGGCTCTCTGCAGTCTCTGCAGCAAAACTCTAAGATATGGAAGGTCTCTGAAGAAGAGAGGTGTCTCTCAACACCTCCTGCAGGCCAGCCTGTTCCTCAGACTTTGTGGCTACATCTAGGAGTGAAAGAAAAGCATAAGGGCTTGGGCACTGGATCTCCATGGGTCTTAACTGGTCCCTTCCATGGTTTTGACCTTGACAGGCTCACGTTAATCCAAACAGTTCCCAGAAATATGGGTGCGGTCAACCAGTTTTTGAGGCTGCTATTGTATTTCTTAGCATGGGCATGGCCTCAGGAGCAATGAACGGGCTCTGCAAGGCTGTCTTGTTCATAGAGATGTAGCCTGAAAGACTTTGCAAGCCGGTGTGTCCCACGAGGGCAGCCCCTGCAGTGTGCAGCGCTCCCATCAGCTGCTCTTTCTTTCTTTCTATTAATACTTTGCTTTTTCTGTATTGATGCAAACTTCCTAGCAACCAAGGTCACAAGAGAAGGTGCTAAGAAGCTGGACTGATTATTAATAAATCCCGGGGCTTGCTGTCTTTTTTCTCGAGAAGCTTGTTAGGCACCGGCAGGCAGGGTGCTGAGCCGGGATTTCCAAGGGAACCTGGGGGATTTGGATCCCCAGCTCTGATTGAATTTCTCCCTCTGAATTCCAGTCTTCCTTCTCCTGGCCTGCAGCACCCAGCTGGGTGAGGCTGCAACATGGGAAGGTGAGCTGTGACAGCACAGTAGTGCTAAGGATGGATCCTGCATCTATCAGCCACACTAAAATTATCCCCTGTGGTCCACAGGGGCTGTGCTTCTTTGTTTTTTTTTCTTATCAGGATCCAATGGTGTCCACAGATCAGGTAAATGCATTGCTATCGAGTCCCACCATGCAGGGTGGGCTGCACCCACTCCCTTCCCACTTCCCACAGCCCTGAGCATACTCCGGATGGGAACAACATCACGACCTTACATCTCTGCCCTCACCACGCTGCTGTGTTAGGCCCTGCGTTTGCTTGAAAAGGTTGGGCTGCCCACATGGTGAGAGCTGTGCCCTTTCCATAACAGTCCTGGCCTCTGGAAAAAGGATGAGATAATCTGGTTTGAGGATCTGGATGATTCTTGTACATTAAAATGTATTTTTGTATGTTAAAATAGCACAGAGATAAGTTTCCCACGTCAGGAGAAGAAAGAGCCCCTGGTAGGTCAGGAGAGGCATGCAGGTCTCCTTATCTTTTATCTTGCATTTGAGGCACTGCTCCATCACCTCTACCAGCTGAGCTTCTTCTTGCTTGCCATGAAGGTGGGGTGGTAAAAGCAAAGAATATCGACGTGAACACTGCATGAGCTGAACTGGGGAAGATAAAAAGACTTACAAATAGGGATTGAAAGTCAACTAAGAAGATGAAAAACAAAAAATCTCCTTTTTATTTATCGGACAGATAAATACTTTCAGTTTTCCCTTTATTCCTGCTCCTTTCACTAAGAAAAGTGTTTTGTTTCCCAAAAGTCTTACATGGCATTTTTTCACCTTTTTCAGTTTTTAAAACATGTTATTACCACTACTTCTACTGTCATATATTCAGATAACATCAATGTATTTTCCAAATGTTTCAAAAGAAAAAGCACATTGTTTATATCCCAGATCTAAATTTACAGTCTGTTGTGTTTATTGTGTTTTGTTTTGTTTTGTTTTTCCCCCCTGCAATCTCACAAAGGCAATGCATTTTCATTTATATTTACAGCCTGTAACTGAGCTGCCTGACTGCTCCTGGTTCATTTTGCTAGCCAATCTGAAACAGGCTTAACTCTTTCCTTTGAGAGAAAAAGTGTCAGTGCTTCCAGGAGCCTTTCTGCATGTCTTTACAGGGTCACGTTTCAGCACGACAAAACCCTGTTGAAGTTGTTCCCATAGCTACTCTCACTGCATTTTAAACAGTCGACAAACTTCTTTAAATACTAAATTTATTGCCAATGCAGCTGCTTTAATGACAGGTTTGAGGCTTCTTTAGTTTCAAGGTTCAGTGTGTTTCGGCTCGTGTCCCCTGTGGTCCCATGGGTCGCCGAGGGGATGGAGTCGCCCGGCCGCCTGCCCACGGCAGATGCTGGAGCCCAGGGATGCAGGAGGCAGCTAGGTAAGGAGAAACCAGCACCTTGCCGTGGATTTTCCTGCTGTGGTGTTGGGCTTTTTGGCATGCTGAGGGGGCTCTCCAGCTTCCATGGGACCTGCAAGGCCAGGGAAATAAAAGGTCAAGGTCAGCTCATGGCCCCATCACAGCTGAGAAGGTATCCTAAATACAGAACTGTGGCTGCAAGGAGAAAATGCAACTTCAATTGAAGTACTGTCAAAAAAATCCTGGTACTGAGGTCATCCCAGAGATGTTCCTCTTCTGGGCTAGTCATAGACACCACCTCGTTCACGTTTCCCACCAAGCAGGGCTCTGTTGCAGTGTGATGGAACACCGCTCCCTCGGTCTCTGTGTTAGGGGGCTCTTCCTCCTGCTAACAATATTACCCAAGAAAGGCCACGGCTCCATTGTGTTTGGTGCTCTGCAACTACAGGACATGAGATAGCATCTATAAAAAACAGAGACAAAGACACACAACCCCACCTGACTTTGGGAAATGGGAATTGTGCCCATAGGAGAACTGCACAGGTAGGACGAGCAGCCCAGAGGTGACATTCCCCATGGAAATCAAGAGATGTCGCTTTGCTAGAAGCAATGTCCCAGGGAAAGTCTATGGAGGCAATGCTGCAGACTGAAGCCACGGCATTTGCTTAGATAAACAGCTGGTATCAGATTGGGTTTCCGAATCAAGCTGCAATTCGGCACCTACTGAGCTTCATCCATCATTAGTCTTTCATTAGGAAGCTTGTTCTTGGCCTGGCTCCCCAAGTCCCAGGGGAATGATTCAGGCAAACACCAACTCCACCGCTGTGTCCAGCAGTCTCCATTCTTCCACTCGTTCCTACCCTCGTGGCAAGGCAGAAGCCCAATTATTTCTCATTTTAATATGAAATCCCCTCTGTTCGGTGAGTTTTCATTTTAAATGCTGCCACCACCCCGTCCCCTCTGTCCCCGCTCCCCGTGTCTAAGCAGGGGGAACAGGTGGAACAGCTGACCCTGGCGAATGAAAGGAGAGCACAGTTTCACTCCCTTCACCCCTTTCTCACAGGCTGCTCCTGCTGTCGGTGATCCTCGAGCCCCCGGGGACTGGGGATTTGTGTGTATTAGTCACATGAAAGAGCAGAGCCTGCAGCAGGCTGCTCCCGGGCTTTGCTTCACCTCGAGACAAGAGCATGTCTTGCCACTGGATTTCTCAGGGCTGGAATCAAGTGACACTTTTTTTTTTTTTTTTCTTTCTGTTTGACTTGCACAAATTGGCTTCTATGTAAAATGTGCTATGGATGTGACTTAAAAAAAAATAACAGCTTACTATGATCCCAGTTGTGCAGGGAAGTGTCTAAAGCTGGCCATTTAATAGTAGCTGAAAAGATGAAATCTTTTTCTGTCATCAGATCTTTGGGGTGGAAATTGGTCTCGTTCACCTCGCTGCACAGCCTGTCATCACACAGAGGGTTTGAGCAGTCTTAATAGTCCCTCTCAGTCCTAAATCTCCTATTTTGATATCACACAACAAACTCCAAGTGGAAATTCCACTAAGGTGGACTCATATTTATGTACCCATAAGTGAGCCACGTCTTGGGAATGTCTTTCTTTCTTTTGGGATTAAAACCACAAATTCGTGGAAGTCTCACAGATGAACACCAAACCTGTACAGCCACAAGAAAGCAGTGCAGGAACCCCAATAACCTTAAGTCTGTTCTGTATTGCCAATGTCTAAGAAAAGGTGTCAACATAGGCTTGGTTAACCTCAGCTTTTATGGACATGCTAAAGTCATTTTCCTGCCCCAAGGTACAGCTCTCAGGTACCTCTGGTTGCCAGAAACCACAGGACCACCACATCAGCTAAACAGCAGCAGTTATAGCATAAGCAAACAGTTTTATATCCCATCCATCAAAAGCAAGCCATTTTACAAGTATTTCAGGCACTTGAACACATGATGGAGCTCCGCTTATGTGATCAGAGTCAGCTCATGCCTAAGAGAAAGCCATGAGCATCTTCAGGCAGGTCCCTGAAAGCAGAGGGAAAGATTCAGTCCCACCAGGCAAGGGCAATAACATGTCTCTGTGGATGAGAAAATAAAGAAAAAAAAATGCCTTGCCTGTTGGCACAAGTGCCCTGACCATTGGTACCACTACAGGATGCATTTGGTAGCTGGACATTGCTTTTCTCTCAAAAGAAGGTTTAAATAATATTTTGGGGTTCACTTATGACCCAGAGTACCTGTTATTACTACTGCTGTGATCAGCCATCACCAAGATGAAATTAAAAAATAAAATATATCAGATAAAATATTCAGATAAAATATTTCATAGAGATCTTTTCTCCCCAGCCGAGGGCGCAGTGAAGCTTCACCATGGTTCGTCTTAGCTCTGCTTAGTTGCTCATGTCCAGAGAAAGAAAGAAAATAATCAAAACCAAATACCTATAGATCATTTTTGAATTAAATCCTCAATTTGTTTTTCCAAACAAAAAAAAAAATAACCTTCTTTCATACTTCCTTCTGTTTTCCTGTTTGTGCTCAGAGGGTCTTCAAAAACTGCTTGAATCCAGCAAGAAACCATTCCCTACCCTACCTTAAAGAATATTTCTGCCAAAGCACAACAAGATTTTTTTTTTCCCCAGCCTTTCACACTGCAAGAGACCTAAATACCCAGGTATTCACACAGCTCAGCTGAAGCCATCCTTGTGTTTTGCTGTACAAACGCATTGACACGAGGAAGAAACATGAAACATGAAATAGAGGACAGGAGCACACAGGTGGGATGCTCGCCGTGATGTGCATGTCTTAATGCTTTAATTCGGAAGCTTTGCATGATTAAAAGGAGGTGTCACTTCCTTCCCCAAATATTCACCCCCTGGAAACAAGTCCATCCCCTTGTTCTGAGGGAGGGTGGCTCATGCGATTCAATAAGACACTTTTCAGGCAGTTGTAAATTGCATTTTCCAGCACCGTATGCATGTGTACGGGGGGAGGGCTGTTAAAAATAAAAGTGCCAGTGTTCCTGCTGTCAGCCCGCTACCCACCTGTTCCTCTTTTAGCCCAAACGCGTCCACCTCTGACCCTGCTGCGGGACCGAGGCACTTGCAAAGCTGTGCCCCCAACCCCTCGCTCCCCCTGCTCTCCCCAGCAGCTGTATAAACCTCAAGGGCAACAGCTGGGGGCCAGGGCCGAATTCTCCATCCAACACTGGGCACCCACTGGGCTCCAAGCCACTGGTCTGCTAGTGGGGACTCTTTATTAGAGTTGGACGAAGTTTGGAGAGGTCTGCGTTGCCTGATTTAACCCCCCAGGGTCATAAATCCAGCTCAATTAGCTCTCAGGACGTGTTGTCAGCATAGGGTGCTAATTTGGTAATTGTTTTCCCCAAGGGAGCCCAGCTGGTGTCACCTTGGGGATCTGGGTGCTGTGACCCTAATGGGCTCCAAAGCTCTTCACAGCCTCAAAGGTGGAAGGGGAGAAGAGGCAGAGAAATACTACCGAGTGCTGGACAAAGCCCAGAAAATGCCTGAAACTTGCTGGAAGGATTTTTCCATCCTCCAGAAGTCAGCCACAGTCAGCTTCATGCCCTGCCTTCAGAAAGACAAAGATGCGAGGTTGATGCACCAATGCATGTGAGTGCTTGCCCCACGGGCTGTTTTCCAGATCCTGGCGTGGACTTCGACCTTGGTGAGATCCTCCTTAATCTGTTTAATTGTAAAAGCACCAGTTGGATGGGATTGAAACTTTACCCTGTCCTTATCCTGTCTGAAGACGTACCAGCACTTAATGCTCCCCCAGGACTTTTTGTCCTGCCTTGAAGGCGGACAGAGCTGTCCTGCATGCAAAGACCTCCCAGTACACAGGAGGAGGCAGGAACCCACTCTTTCTATTCCAATAAGAACAAATTAAGGTAGTCAAAACTGTACAGTCCAGCAGAGTCCTGCAGGTTGGTGGGACAGTGGCTTTCTGGTTTGGGCAATGGCTAGAGAGAGCGGTCCTGATGCTGCAGTGAGGGCTTGGCCCTGCAGCAAGGCAGCTTCCGTGGTGCAACTACCTGCATCAGGTGATAGGAGCAAAGAAATGAAGTCTTTTTTCTTCCCAGAAGTCTTACCTGACTACAGTGTGGCCTCAGAAATCTCTTCTCTCTTGTTTGAATTCAAAAAGTATTTGGAGACCTGAAGTGATAACTCCACTGATTGGGACTGGGTGCCCTAAGAGGTGCATTTACATGGAGTGCCACTTCTCTTGCTGGCTGTGCCCCAGATTTACAAGGGACCAGAATAATTCACTTAACCTCTTCAAGACTTACCTATCAATATGGATAGCAGCAGGAGTAATACGAGATTAATGACTTTTTGGATCCTCCATGAATCTGTGAAAGTGATAAATATCTCATTAGCCATTTTCCCCTCATTAGTCCAAAACCAAAATCAGATGACATCCTCAAAGTTTTCTGCATTATTATTAGTTTTGTTACCTTTACCACCTCTGTGCCCAGAGCTGGATAACATCTTGCTGTTTGCATAACTCTCTGTAGTCTGTTTGAACTTTGATTTCACAAGAAGCAATTGGGCCAAAAGGCCTCTTGATGTGAATTATACTTCAAATCCCATTGACTGGGAAACCTCTAGTAGAGGAAACAAGTAGTTCTTGTAACACAAATTACTGGCACGGCTGAGGACCTGGGTGTCTCTGTAGCCTTTCTCTGTTCAAGCACATTCCAGCAGAACCCTACCCAGATACCTCCAGAATCAACATGCCAACAAACCATGGTTCAGAAGACTTTGCTGGGAGATAAATTGAGTATTGGGTGCAAATTGGGCTATTTCTTGGCCTTTTCCTGTAGATTCCTGCCTGCTCCCATCCCTTAGGAATGGACATTTGGAGTTGAAGCTCTGATTGCTAGCATTGGACACATCATATCCATTGGCTATATCAGGCCAAGGCTGAAGAGGTCAACAATTTGATCTTGTTATCAACTAACCCACAAACAACACTAAATATCAAGCTGAGACCCTAAGACTGGGCATATCCCTGCAGGATAGGATTTAATTTCTGTATCCAGGCCATAAACATTCCAGCTTGAAGCGGCCTTGCTCACTCTGGAGTCCATCCCCATCACCTTCTCTCCCAGGCCCCGTGCAGACAGGCTCCCCCACCCAACCCCTCTCCAGCTCCATCAGCTGTCACCAGCCCACATTCCTGCAGGAATCCCAGAATTGGAAGCCCTGGACATCTGCTCTTTTCCACCCCCGCAAATATGCAAGCAGGTGTGAGGCACCACAACTTCCCTTGTTCCTCACCATTTTTACCCAGGCAGTGTGAATGAAGGCACAGCAAGAAGGGCAGATGCTCTGCCCCACTCCATCCTCCTTGCATCCCTCCAGGAAATGTAGAGAAATGAAAATGAATGTCTCCACCACCACTGAAGTAAGACAAGAAAAGATGAATCTTACATCTTTTTTGCCTTGACATAATTCCCTCATTTTAACAGGGACTCTACGCTAATGACAAAAATTAGAAAAATCTTCTTGGTGCAGTGCCACACGCAGTTACAAAGTAGTATCTGGAGCACGTGCTTCTTAGGTCAGTAAACCTACACAATAATGCACAAAATAAATACCAGTCATATTATTGTCACATTTAAAGGACCCTCAGTGAAGACATTCTGAAGAATAGCAGTTGTTAGTGAAGACCAAGATAGAAAAAAGAGAATTTTTCACTCCTCATGGTGATTTCCTTCAACCAGACAGGCTACAAGTGATGATAGGCTCTACAGGGTTACAGTGCTAAAGAAACTAAGGTGGCAAAATGACATTACTATCCTAGCATCAGCCAGGTGTACCAAAATTACCAATGGTATCTTTACAAAATTGATCCAGATTTTAGCCCCCCATCATCAGCACAGAGGGGATTGAGCTGAGCCCCCTCCACAGCCACCTCACGCAGCCTCCAGTCCACTTGGGGAGGGGCTCCAGAGAGAAGGCTAAGATAGTTCTTTTACATTAATTATAAAAAATACCTTCCTATAATGATGAAAATTTCAGTATATTCAACTTTTTTTTTCAAACAAGTGAGATTTTAGGGGAAAAAAGGAAAAAGGAAAGAAAAGGAAAGAAAAGGAAAGAAGGAAGGAAGGAAGGAAGGAAGGAAGGAAGGAAGGAAGGAAGGAAGGAAGGAAGGAAGGAAGGAAGGAAGGAAGGAAGGAAGGAAGGAAGGAAAGAAAAAGAAAGAAAGAAAGAAAGAAAGAAAGAAAGAAAGAAAGAAAGAAAGAAAGAAAGAAAGAAAGAAAGAAAGAAAGAAAGAAAGAAAGAAAGAAAGAAAGAAAGAAAGAAAGAAAGAAAGAAAGAAAGAAAGGAAGGAAGGAAGGAAGGAAGGAAGGAAGGAAGGAAGGAAGGAAGGAAGGAAGGAAGGAAGGAAGGAAGGAAAGAAAGAAAGAAAGAAGGAAAGAAAGAAAGAAAGAAAGAAAGAAAGAAAGAAAGAAAGAAAGAAAGAAAGAAAGAAAGAAAGAAAGAAAGAAAGAAAGAAAGAAAGAAAGAAAGAGAAAAAAAGAAGCTTCTATTTTGCACTAAAAGTTTCATCTTGCAAGTGTGTGCAGTGCACCAGGGCAGTGGGTTTGGAGGGAGAGCCCCCTTGCAGTAAGGAAGGGGCTGATGCCCTTTAGGGAATTCAGGCCAGCCAGGGATAATCTAATGAGCAGATAAGTCCATGAGGGATCCCCAAACTAAACTGCTGCTCCTGATATCACTAAAAGATGTATCAGTAGTTCTACTTTTTGCAACTTTCTTGTAGCTGCAGAAGTCAAGTGCTGAGCTTGTGCTTTCCTGGGAACACCAGCTGCCAGCCTGGTCTCATGAAACCTGGCCATGCCCCTAGGCACCAGCACCTTTCAGTGACACCCAACCCCACCCGTGACACCAAACCCCACTGTCTGAGACTGAGAAAGGAGGTGGTGACCTTCTCTCTCTGTCCAAAATCTGCCAGGCGTTAGAGGAGAGAGTTTGTCAGCCACCCAAACATATTTTTTCCATGGAAAGCACTACAGCTGCATTTCAAAAAGCAGGCCAGAAAGGATGCTGAGCCCATGGGGAAACCAAAATGAGGGCCTGAAAACAGAACACAATGCAAATATGAAGCATTAACATTTGTCCTCCCATTTCTCCCATGTGTGTCTTCTTTGGGATGTGCAAATCCCAAAGGGAAACACCATGAGCACAAGCCATGGAGCATCGCTGACAAGCAACAGCAGGGACAGTTTGCATTGAATGGCAGGAGCTCTGGGGTTGCGGGTAATTTATTCTCATTGCTAAGGGGGGAAAATGCTCCTTCACAATCTTATCTTCACAGAGCTGGTAAAAGAAACAGTAGTAGACAGTAGTTTTCCTACTATCCAAGATATTTCAAGCACTGGAAAAATGTTTAGAGAAAATATTAGTGTTTTCAAGTTGCATAGTTATGCATAACTGTGAACACAAAAAAAAAAAAAAATGTCGTTTTGTTTTTTAAAGCTGGAACAACCAAGGAACAAGGGGCCATAGTTGTATCAGATATTACTGGATCAATGCCATGACTGGACCAATGCCATGTACCTCACTAAGTGGCTTCTCTTAGTTTCACATTTTCTTCCCTGTTTTCTTTTTCCTTTTCTTTTTCTTTTTCATTCTGTCTTTTGTTGGAATTTGGAAACATCCTCAACTTTCTCAAAGTTTAAAGAAGCAAATTCAAAAGTGTCATTTTGCTCCTTATTGTCCAATTCATATGAGACCTAAACCAAGGTACCCTTAAAACTATATAATACCACTTTTTTCCCTACATTTTCCACCAAAAATCAATGCTTAATGTCATTTTTCTTGTGTGGGGGAAAAAATACTTTTAAAGTGCACTCAGAAATTTATCAAGGAAACTTATTGGTAGAAGTAAACCAGTAGTAGGATGGGGGAAAAAAAAAATAGGATTTATAGCAAAAGAGGGGTGCAAAAAGACTCTCTGAGACAGCAATGTCTTAAAGTAGATGGAACAGGACCAGAAAAAACTGCCAGGTGTAGGAACCCAACTGTCTGTGCTGCAGGAATGCCCCAGTGTGATTTTGGCTGAGACAGCTATTCTGTCCCCAGCATTTTCCAGGCACCATTCAGGAGTTTGCATGGGACACGATGTCTCCCAGCAAGCAGCTGGATGCAGTTTTGGAGGTTAAAAGGCTTTAATGCTGCCAACGTGGGCCGTTTGGCATCAAGGCCAGGGAACTGTGCCAGTCCTGGTCAATTTAATTTAGGCGCAGCATAAAGGGTGTGATTTTTTAAGTACTTGCTTTGCCATAAATTCCTTACAAGAACTCATGTACATCATCCTGTGCCTCAGTTTCCCAGCCATAAAGCACAAATTTCAATAGCACTAGCCTCTCCCAGGGTGGGATGAGGACCTAAGAGGCCCCCAGAGGCTCTCAGACACCACATTAATAGCATCTGCCAGACAGGAGATTTGTTAAAACCTTTCTGCAAGCATCCACTGATACAAATGGTTTCATTTTCATTCTCCCAGGGGTGTTATTCTTTAAACAGACCTCACATGGAGGAACAGAGAAAGCAATGATAGTTATCCATGAACATCTAAAGACACCGGTGTGGGGAGGACTCATGTATCCATGTGTTCATATTCCTGGCTCTACCTGTGGAACCTGAAAAAAGGTTGGGCTCAGCACCCACTATCAAACCCCAACTTCTGCATGATCCCAGCTCCTCCTGTCCACATCCACAAGCACAGGAGCTGTACCAGGATTTAGACCACCTCTATATCCTTCTCCACCTTCTGCATCAACCCTCTGGCCATTAAAATATTAAACCCATGTACTTGCAATAAACACCTCTGTTCTCAGACTATTTTTTTTGATGGAACCGAGCCATAGCACAGAGTCACCCATCGTCAAAAAGGGATAAAATTAAGACGTGCCCTCCCGGCACAGGACAGCTGAAGCGATGTCACTCAACATGCTGTCAGTGCGGTGATTGAGGTGGACAGGAGGGCTGGGACCAGCCACAGGCTGTAAAGGACACGGGCAGGTGGGAGGACGTGGCGATGGGGTGGGCTGGCCCGGGGGTAGGCGATACAAAAGGGACCGTGCTGGCAGGGAGCAAGAGGGGATGGCAGGAGAGCACTTTGGGGTACAGCAGTGCAGGGAAGGGATGAAAGACCAGGAGGATGTGTGTGAAGAGCAAATGATGCCAGGGCTGCAGAAAGCTGGTCTTCCCCATGCAGGATGAGACAGCAATGCTGGTGGAAAGACCTTAGCAATAGAAGTAGCTATTAGGGAGTTGAAAGGATGCTAATGCAAGGTAGGGGAAATGAGCCCAGGCAGTATAAAACTGAGCGAGAGGTGGGGAATTTAACACAAATGTTTCTAGAGAGAAGGAAATAATAGAGGCTGTGGTAAAGAGGAGAGGGGAAAGTGGCAATGCCCCCATGCTCACCTGCATGAGGGGTCAGTAGTTTAAGCTGCTGTGAGTGCTTTTTTAGCCTCAGCCTTTGCTAAGGGACTCTTCAGCAACCCAAAGCGTAGGCCACATGCTGGACAGCATTTCTGACCGCATCAGCTCCTGCTTCCTCGGGGAAACTGTGATGAGGAGGAAGACAGCCCAGGCTGAAGATGCCAGCCCAGGTGGCACTGGTGGCACAGGGCACAGGGAAACGATGCAGGACCCAGGAGATGCGGATGAAGAAACCAGCTGCTGCTTTGCTGAAGGTAACGTCTGAGTTATTTTTCTTCTTGCAATATCTCCTAGTGCATGAGAACTGCTGGTATTTATGACCAAGCCTAGAAAGCACAGGCAAAAGGCAATGCCACGCATCCAGCATTGTGCAAAGCATTTTATAGGAACATAAGGAGTTCTGAGCAGGGTAGACTTTCCCTCCACTGGAGCCTGGCTAAGGCTGGGACTTCCCTCCAGCCCTCTGCAACATGAGGACAACCATGTATACAAAAATCTTTTCTAGAAACAGTGCTTAAATGCATAGATTTTTATTTTTTTCCCTACAAATCCCTACCTGGACAGTATGGTTGATTGGGCAATGCAGGAGTCTCACGCAGCACAATCGAGTAGCTCCTGCAAGAAGTTTCCCTTCAAAGTGCTCTTGTTCAGGCTCTTGGCCATGGGCAGATGACAGCAAGGGACGTGTGTGATTCTCAGGAACATCTTCAAAAACAGGGGGTTGGTTTCCAAGTGTGGAAGAGCTGGCACCTGGTGACCTGTTGGCCTTGGCCTGCAAGGTGGCCCTGAGGAGGCTTGTGGGGTCTCACTGGGCAGTATAGGCCACAGGGGCCATGACAGCTCTGCAGCCTCTGATCGCTCCCCAGGAGGCACTCAGAAGGGTGTCCTGGTGTGATCAACTCCTTCCAGTGGAGGTCACCTTCTGATTTTAACTCTCACCTTTAAATAATTGGTCTACAACAAGTTTGTGCTGCTGCCAAAGCTGTTTGTTAGACTGTGCCATGTCCACGCACTTTTTTATCTATCACCCCAGAATCCTTATTAGATATTAAGTGCTTTCTCCAGGTCACAAGTAGAAAGGAGGAGTAAGGACATGCAAAGGTCCAAATTTGTCCCATTTACCCCTAGGCCCTTAAGAGAGGAGTCTGAGTGAGGACCACAGTCAATGCTGGCTCCTTTTGGACCCTTTCCTGGGCCCTCTCTGTGGGTCCCTGCCCTCACTGGGTGGCTGTTCCTTGTATTTCCAGCCTGGTATGGTGTCAGTTATTTTAATTGGGAATGCATAACTCAAGCTGTTGAGAGCCCAGCATGCGTTCATCCTCCTCTCAGTTCATCTCTTCTCATCTCAACACATCCCACATTGGGAGGAGCTCACCAAAAAGGGAACATGAGAAGAAAACTGTGCCTTCCTCCCCAGGGCTGTATCCTTCACACTCCCTCTCAAAGCACACCTTTATGCCCCCTGGCTTTTGGGAGAATGCTCTGAGCTGGGAAGGTGTCATGATAGGAGCTGATAAAAAAAAATCCCCATCCCAGTCTTAGATGCAGAGAGAAGATGAGGGAGATGCCCCACCTATTCAAGTCAGCAGCAAGAATCCTATCAGCTTCTTGAGGGACAGTTACCCTTAATTGCATTCAAAATATGAGAAAAAAGGGAAAACTAAGGGGCAAGGCAGGCTGTGCTGAACTTTTCCGGCCCTTGCTACAGGCTTGCCAGGTTGCCTGAGGAAAACCACTTTGCCTCCATGCCTCAGTTTCCCAACTTGGTGAATAAGCTTTGCTTAAGAGCAGGCATTTAGCTCCAGTGCAAAGGGTTGGACTGGCTAAACAAAATTTTACGGGGCTAAGCCAGAACCAAGACATAGAAGCAATGTGTATTAAACCAAATAAAGCAGAAAATGTAACATCAAGTACTACATTACTGCATTTTTATACTGAGTTTGAAGTGGTAGAAAATTGAGGAAGGACATGAGTAAGACGGACAGCAATGTTGCCACTGGTGATTCTGACACAGCCTTGCCAAATAACCTCGGGAAACTCATTTATTAGCTTCTATAGCTCTTATTCTGTTTAGTACTTCCCTTTTTTAAGACTTTACATATATGCTTTCTAGGACTAGGTGTTTCAGTGGTGCTCATTGAGGTTTGTTTCCCACTGACTCCAGGCAGAGGGCTGTTAAAAGGCCCTGGCTCTGGGTAGCCAAAAGATAAATCTCAAAGACCTGGCAGGAGCTGAGCCTTTGGGAACTGTGTGAAAGAATCAGAGCTCAGCTCATCCCTGAAAGAGCTAAGAGACAAAGAGCTGGAGCCTCAGATTTCCCTTAAAAAGCAGTGAAGGAGATGCATGGCTTATGGAGCAAACTCAAAAAACTCTGAGATAATGTCATGAAACCCCACCAGAGATTGAAAAGGGCAGGCATACAAACCACCTTCAAAACCCATGTGCCTAAATGTAGTCTTTGTCTAGACAGGCAATATTTTGCAGACAGATGCGAATTTGCTTTGCTGAGTTTTATGCTTCCTGGATGCTGTGGTTTGGACAGTGTTTAGATGAAACCAATTAGTCTTGCTGCACAAATATACCCTTTAGGCACCTAGTTTGACTAAAATGTTAACTGATTTGCCCATGGTCATACAGAAAAATTGCAAGAGAGACAAGAAAAGGCTCTACATGGGTTGTTGCCTCATGCAAAGTGCCTTTTGGTGTAGATAGGGGGATAATTAGAATCACAGAATATCCTGAGTTGGAAGGGACCCACAAGGATCATTGAGTCCAACTCCTGAGAGAATTAGGAGGGCAAATTGTAATCATGCAAGGGTTGAGAGGGTAAGCAAAGATTAGGCAAACATTAGGCAAAGTAAGCAAAAGGATTAAGGAGAGAGACCTCAGCCCCTTTTAAGTCTTAGGTTGGCTTTTTTTTTCCCCATTTTTGCTCAATGGGAGTAGATGACATCAACCTATTCTGTTTGCACTGCTGTCACATCAACACATTTCACCGTGCACATACAGGTAGACAGAGAAGTGAAAGCCTGAGCAGCCTCCATCCTTCCAGCAACAACTGCTGCTGGGGAAGCATTCAGCATGCAATCCACGGTGGAAAAAGAAACTTGACAACGAGCCCAGATGAGCGAGTGCCTGAATGCCAGGCGTATTAGGGAGCACGTTTTGAGAGTATCGCCTGCCCTCCCATCCTCAGAGGCAAATCGTCTCATTCGCAGCCACCCTTGGAGGACAGCTGTCCCATTCTTTCCTCCTTCTCCTCCTCACACCAGGCAGGGACAGATGTGGCCCTGGATATGCCTCAGATGATTGGGTTACCCTCAGCAGCTCAAAAAGGCATGATCTGCTGGCTTAGTTTGCATATCTGCTGCTCACAATGAATAAAGTTTTCCTGGGTAGTCAGGAAGAAAGATGATGGCTCTAAATGGATGCATTTATACCCCATATGCTCCCTTCATTGCAGACTTTGGTTGTCATTCTTGTGAGACTTTCATACTGTGTATATGGCCCATTCAGCTCCTTAACTTTTAGTAACATCTGTAATTTCCAATTTGATGCTTTTTCATTCTACCTTTTGTTGTTTTTGGTTTTGTTTGTTTGTTTGATTGTTTTGTTTTTCTTTCTGTTTATTTGTCTTTAATCTTGCAAGTTCGTGAAAATCCATCCTACTAAACCTGTACTGCAACAGTCCTAGTTCATTCAAGTAACTTAAATTATAAGATCTTGCTCAAAATAGGTTTTAGCATTATGAATAATTTCCCATTTATACCTGTGTAAGTTTTTTGTGGTACACAAAGTATACCAGACTAATGTATATAAATAAGGAATATTTGTCTGCCTACGTGCTTGGGGTCAAGGATTTCCCAAGAGACGTGGTTTGTTTTCTCTCTAATTGCTCTGAATCCACTATCTAGTCCCAGAATATCTACAATCATTTGATATAGGCTTATGTGAAGTTAAGAACATGCTGCCAGTCAATAGCTACAAAAATCCCTTACAATTTATAGAAGGATGATGCATTTTCCATATTACAAAATTCATCTATGCAAAACATCTTTTCTTTGGGACTCTTCAGCTCAGTTCAGAAAAAAAAAAAAAAAAAAAAAAAAAAAAAGCATCAAGGAAAGCCTTCAGAAAGAAGTGATCTTGGGTGAGAGCTGCTAGTCTTTCCTGTGAGGACACAGAAGTTAAGCTTAGCAAAAATCAGAAATCAAAATAAAAGGTTTGATCAAGAGGACTGCTGCCCATGGAGCAATGAGAATTTTCCTTCCTTTTCTTTACTACTTGATTTCTAAGCTTTCTCCTCTTATCTAGAATTTTGGAATAAAACTATGAATTTTGTCGATATCATTTCCTTCCCTATTTCCTAGATAGAAAATTTCCATTTTCCATTACAGCCTACAGGAATGGGACTCCTCTCTCTCCTGCCCTCAGTGTCTGCTAGGTTGAGAGTCTGGCCTCCTACTCCAGACCATGATGTGTGTGTCCCTTTCCCTTTACTGTGGCTCAGTTTCCCTGTCTGACACCTACTGGGACAGATTTGCATTTAATAACTTCTGTGCAAATGGAATGCAAATCAAGAAATCTTGGGTCAAAGCCATAATCATCAATTTACAACCCTAAATCAAATTTATTTGGCAAGAATACCATTTTCCCTTAAAGGAGAAAATCTCAGGAGAATATACCGCTGTTGCAGTAAATCCTATTGCAGTCTTGTTTATGACCAAGAATAATAAAAAGACGTACAAATGTCCACGAGGACACGAGATTTATCCTGATGTCAGCAAGGCCCAGCTTCCTCACCTCTTCTGAGTCAAAAGCCTGAGCCAAAAGATCAAGAACGTTTTGCTGAAGGTCTTTTTAACAGGTGTGTTGCACATGGTATAAAAACCTCTATTTAATGCAAATGCAGACACCATTCCTGATCCTGTGGACTTTTAAGCAGCATTTTCTCTGGGTGCATGACTCATCTTTCTCTAAAACTTGCACTCATTTGTTTAATCAGTTACTGACTGTAATGAAGTAATAACGCCTGCATATGCGAAATTCCCTGCCATGAACCTTTCTAGAAATCACAAAGGAAGGTCTTTATCTTGCTTTAAAACAAACAAGCAACCTCTCCCCCAAAAGCCACCCATCTGTCACTGAAGTCAGTAAGTGCTTTTATATGAGGAAAATGACTTCAAACAGTATCTATATCAGAATCACAAAGTTTTTAACAAAATTAAAAATAAACCGTTCCTAGGCTCAACAGCCTCTTAATCCACGGATTATAAAAGACAATAATGTTGTACTGTAGAAGAGTTTATTTTTTGTTCTTATGAGTGTTGCCAATTCTGCTTGCAGAAATCTGACAGATTGCAGCTAGTTAAAGGGGTGCAGCTATTTCAGTGTTTCATGACATAAAAATGTAGGTTACTAACCAGTTCAGCTCCAACTGAGCATGAGGATTAGAAATGCCATGAGATGGACTTCCATCCTAAACCCATGTATAGGCATAAATCATGAAACAGCACAGACTTTTTGAGTAGAGGACAGGGAGATAAAGTAAGGCCAGAAAAAGCAAGATGTGTGCATGCAAGGTACAAAAAAAAAAAAAAAAAAAAATCAGTAATGTCAGATATCGGGAGGCATTGCACAAGAGACAGTTTCTGAAGCAGCATCACGCAGTGGCATGCTCTCTCGCTAGGGTCTGCCATCAAAGAGCCTTTGGGTTTCCTCCAAGGCTTGGGGCCATTCTCATCTTGATTTTCATGATTTTCATCAGCTGAGATTTTTCCTTAGTCTTCTAGTCCTTTTCACAGAATCACAGTATTGTTGAGGTTGGAGGCACCTCATGGCCCATTTGGTCCAACCCCCTGCTCAAGCAGGGCCACCTACAGCAGGACCACATCCATATGGTTGTATATCACTAGTTTGGTTATCTCCTTCCTCTTCTCCATCCTCATCCACATTTCCACTTGGAAGACCATCTTTGTGAACCTGGTGCATGGACAAACCAATTCCAAGTAGCTGTTTCCACACACGGCCATAGTTTTCCTTGTCCAGCACCCCTGAACATGCCACCCCACTGAGGATGAGAAGGCACAACAGCCCCAGACCTATGCTTGGTAAAGTTGTGGGAAAGGTTGGACAACGATGCCAGACCATTGAGAGCAAGTGCTGGTTCATAATCTACTCCAATTTCCCACTTACAGCAGGTCCTGCTTCCTCCAGCACCAGGGTGCTCTGAATTTCATTTCTAGTCGTCATTTTTATCATCAAACATATAAATCAATCCATATGTCCTGACCTCTGTGTTGTGACAGATTCCTCTCAAAGGTGCACCAGGACAAGACACAAGCTATAACACAAAAAATTTCAATTAGTTTCCAGGCTTTTCACCATGAGGGTGGTCAAACTATGGGGCAGAGACCCCAACAGGCTGTGGCACCTCCATCCTTGGAGAGATTCAAACTCAACTGGACATGGTGCTGAGCAACCTGACCCAAGCAGACTCTGCTTTGAGCAAAGAGATGGACAAGAGGCTTCCAGAGGTCCCTTCCAACCTAAATGACTGTGACTCAAAGGCTTAAAAGCTCATTTCTGAATAGCCAGGCTGTGCTCCAGTGTGTTTCTGTCTGTTTTTTTATGGTGTTGTCTACTTGGCCAAGTAGCTCTCCAGGCCAGGGACTGTCTCACTGTGTTTGTATGAGCAGCTGATCTTCTCAGTTAGGACCTCAACACTCTGCCTTGGTACCAACAGTAATAATGAAGTAAAAGGCAAAGACATTATCTGTCAACTCTCACTCGTGTGACTTGTTGTTGTTGTTTTTTACAGCATGCTGTAGTTTTTCAGAATTTCATGTGTATCAGAACAAGTCCAAGACACATCCAGGGTGCATGTCCATGCACACAAAGACTCTAACCTATGGCACTGCCCAGTGGCACAAACAGGAGCACTTACAAATGATAACCACCAGAAAAGCTGAAAATATACCAAAAATATACCCAAAACATCCAGAACTGACCGAGGGCACCAGAGAAAATTCAGTATTTTTGTGCTCCCACTGCTTTTCCCAAGAGAAGGCAGACCACCAGCTCTGAAACCTGCCTGAGGAGCAACACTACCTCTTCAGGAGTGGAGGGTGGGCAGCTCTCCTGCTGCCCCCAGGTCGCGAGCCGGACTTCTCTTATGAGATGACATGCTTCTTTATATCCCCATATGGACTAGGCTGCTATGGAATGTAAGGAAGTGTGTGGTTTCAGGGAGACATCGCCAGTGTCCTCTGCTTCCAGCTACTGCAAGGAGTCAAACGCTTTTCTGTGTCTGCATTTTATTTGAATTTGACGTTGTTCACAAAGTCAGGCATTATATTCACTCGGCAGTGCCAGTGGAAAGTACACAGGGATCTGCAAATCTCAAAAAGTCCCAAATTCATTCCAATATGACACCAAAGATGTATCTTGAACAAAGATGTATCATGAACTTTTCCAGCAAATCACCTATCTGAATAGATTTGGAGTCCTGAACAAAATGTTTACACTGTCCCAGAAGAGCATTTCAAAGGGATTTTGAGTATCATTACATCCCAGATAGGCTCAGTAATTGCCATCCGTTCTCAACTGGTGGAAAATGCTTTGGGTTTAGTGACATGGAGAAAGAATCACATGGCCCTGGATAGGAATTTCCTGCCAGGAGTGAGGATTATGTGTAAGCAATCCAGAACCCAGTGACAAAACTCTCCTCCCTACCCCCAGTAATTCATAACAAGGTCCTCAGGAATGGGGTTAAAATGAATGTTATGGGTGTAGGATTTGCTGTGCTGGATTGATCGAGACAAATTCAGCATCCTGTCCCTCTGGAACTATTGGCATCACAGCACAGCAGCAGACAGACAGTGCAGGATGGGTCATTGAGAAATTTGCCTCCTATCTGATGCCATGGAGCAAAGCAGGCACGCAGCCTTTTCAAAAACAATGCAGTTTCTTTTCTTAAATTTGTATTATTATAGCTCAGGATGTTCTCTCTACATGCACAAATGCCTCATCCTCTTTTTTTGCTCTACTGATGCTGCATAGCAATGAGGTCAGTATAATTTTGGGTAGCTGCAATACTGCATCCAAAACAGCCTGGAGATTTCCTAGATATCCCGAGTACCCTGTTACACTCAGATGAAGAGCTCAAACCATTTCTGATACATTACCTTACTCCTCTATGAGTGAAATACTCATAACTTTAAGCAAAGTTTACTCACAACTTTTCAATGTTTGTTTTAAGAAAGCATCTAGGAAATCATTTGAGGCTATGCAGCAATAGGAACTGTTGTTAACATTATGGTCCAGGTATGGAAGGGTTTTCAGACCCTTATTTCCCATGGGAAATTGTCATAATTCTGCCCAAAAATGCACTCAACTGACCTGATCTACTTAAAAGCTTAAGGACATGTCTACACTGCAGTGATTGATGCTCACAGCTTAATTTTAACCAGGCAATGAGTGGTGTGGTACTGCCAGCAGGCAGATCTAGTAACACAGCAAATTCACACCCATGCATTTGCCCAGCTTCCAGGCAAGTTGGGTAGTTCAGCAGGCCAAACTCTGCTGTAGGCAATACTGGAGCCAGCAAACTTTAGTCACTGCACTTATATTCCTTGCCCTCATACTCTGCAGAGGTGTTGGCATCTAGGAGTCCAAGTTTCACCAACTACAACACTTGTCCTCAAATCAAGGGGCAAAAAAAATGATTGTCCAGCTCACTCATCTTCTTAAATAGATGGTCGTCATAAAACCTTCCCCCTAAGAATGGCCTGGATGTGCCAGTCCTAAATCGAGTTTGGGAACTGCTAGGGTCAGTGCTAGTCGATGCAAGTCAAAACTGTGCCAACAACTGTGCTCAACACAGCAGAAACCACTGAGTTCCTGTGCTTGTACCTCAGCACTATTTAATATACCAATATAGACCTTGAAACCAATGACATTTATGTTCCTCAGTCGCCAAGATGCTTTGCAAAATTTCGGTCTGAATCAAAATGAAGGTTTCTGCATCTGACCCAAGCCCTGTGGTCTCCTAGATGTATAATTTAGGAAGGTGCTTATCAAGCATTATTTCAACATACACTTTCTCTATAGATTTAATGCTTAGGTTATGAAGAATACTTTAGAAGAGAAACACAGTAGAGGAAAATGACCCTTTTTTCTTTAATGGTAACAACTGCCATGTGAGGGAATAAATCCTGACCTCTGTTTTCTCCCTGGCTTTGTGCCACCCATAAAACAACACTGTTTCAGTAACTTGGGAACACTAAGCAATAAATCCATACAACATAGACCTTCAGAGCATTTTGAGATTCTCCTGGCCACTTCAGGCAACAAAATGAGGCAAAAATTCCCTGTGGTCCTGAGCAGGTCACGCCTAGATGATTTTACCTAAGGCAGGAGTCCGCACCAGATTCACCCTCTCAATTTTCAGCACCTACAGTGAAACCTGTACATATGCACACTCATTTGCCAGCTGAACCTGTCTCTACTCTTGACCAACTGCACAAATTTGGGTTTTAAATCTGGATCCCACCCCTCATTTACTCCCTGCAGCTGTCCCCAGCCCCACAGCATGTGCCTGTCCCACGGGGTCCTACAGCCAGCGTCAGCTCCCGCAGCACGGCGTGAGCCAGGATTAAGTTACGGGCACACATTTGCAAGGACACACGAGAAGAAATAACGCAGGGTGGTCGTGCAGACGTGGGGCTAAGGTTTAGGAAAGCTTCTAGCCTGGACGGGATTCAAGGGCACTGTATTATCACCCATTAAAAAAAAATAAAACATCCTTCAAATGGTTTTCTGCACCCAGACCTGAAGGTAAAATTATTAAATTGCTTAAGGATAAGTCTAATTCTTCCTTGCTTCCATCAATTTTGCAGCAGTCTAGTGTTGATGAGAGAGTGCATAAAGTGAATTTTGTAGCTAAATGTTTGACTTGCCAAGGCAGCAAGGTGGATGTCTCCATAGGGAATACGGAGTTTATGTTGCTGGTGTTTTCTTTGCTAATGAATAACCCTGATGGAGCAAAGGGAAAGCCCAAAAAAAGCAGAGGAATCCTGAGGTTACACAGGTTAATATCGCTCCCAGCTCTGGGTACTGAAAGAAAATTGGAGGAAAAAATAAATAAATAAAAAATCCCTCCTAATTTAAATATTTTTCAGAGAACAAAATGTACCAACCCCCTGACAAACCGCATGCACATGGAAAGGGGCCATGCAGAGGGCTGGAAAAATGCTGCTTTTGTCCTGTTTGGAAGCCGCCCCGCCACCCGGGGTCTCCTGCAGCTGTCCCCTCGCCCAGGCTCCCAGGTACAGCTGGGGGCTCGGGGCAGCTCTCTGAAAGTGATGCCTGAGTGACAACCAGCAGGTGACCTCCCTTCAATGGACAAAGGAGGCATCTTTCCTCCCTTCCTCCCTCCAGCTTTTCATTATTATTTTTTTTTTTTCTGAAGAGGGAGAAGAAGGAAAAATGGGGAGAGAGGAAGCAGCTGGATGAAAAGCAGGCTTCAAACACATGTTGCTGTGACTCAGGGCGGGCAAACACCCACCCCCTAACCTTCAGAGGACTTTCCTCATTGCCCAGGTCCAAATTCATGAGATGAAATTCATGTGGACCAGAGTCCTAATCCTAAAACAAGCAATGAAGCACCTGGATAGGAACATAAGTTGGCTCCTGCTGCTTAGCCCCATCCTTAAGCCCCACTGACTTATCCTTTAGTGAGAAATTCACCCAGGTCTATACAACCACCCAGCAGCACGGACCTTGTGCAGGGACCAGTTCTCAGCCAAAATCAATGTGCCCAAAGTCATCTAAGGTGGAAAGCAGACTGAAACAGAGCTCTCCTGTGCTGGTGTCCTCAGCTGCACCACCTCCTGGCTCTCCATGTGGCCGCTGGCACCAGTGCCACTCTCTAACCTGTCTGATTCCCCTCGCAGGTGAGGCACAGCGAAGCCAAGCGGGTTACGTGGTCAGGAGCTATGCTCTGCTCTGGCTGGTCAAACGGAACCAAGCCCGTCTTCCTCGGAGGTTTGGTCCCCTTCAACCAGCTATAGCAGTGTTGAAAACATCCAGCCGGGAAGGTGTCCCTCCTGCATCTCAGCTCAACCCTGCCAGCCTTGCCTCCTGCATGGACCTGCTTCTCCTCTGAACAGTTCTGGAGGTACAACTGGGAAGAGGAGGATGAGCCACCAAAAAGGTTTGGGATAGGTTTTGGTTTTACTAAGCATCATTGCAAGAGTGCTTGCCCTGGCAAGGTTCACATGCCTTTACCCGCTCCAGTATAACCACAAACCCAAAATACCATGTACAAGGCTTGCTGGCTCTGCAACATTCAGCTGGTTTCAAAGTCCATGTGAATCTCCAGCATCCTCATGTACCACCTTTTTCATCTCCCTCCCCTATCAACCACGCATCCGCATCCTCCCCTCTGCTGAGCACTGCGAGCAATTTGTATTTAAAATTCAAATAAATAAATAGATAAATAAATTTCAGAAAGAACGAGGGTAATATATAAAGTGCACTGTGTCCATGTGTCACTTCTTCCTTACTTAATGCAAAAAGGAGCTAGGAAAAAAAAATGTAATCTATACTTCAAAGGCTTGTGACTTGCGGGAAGCAACACATCAGTTATCCCATAGCCACTTAGGCCACCACACAACTATCACCTCATTCATCCTTGTGCAAGGTATCTTCTGAATCTTCCCACCCACACCACATTGCAGCAACTGAAGAAAAAAAAAGTGAAATGGAACTAAAGCAGCTTTGCTGGCAGGGCCAGAGAAAAAGAAAGAGGTTAAGAAAAAGAAAAAGAAAAAGAAAAAGAAAAAGAAAAAGAAAAAGAAAAAGAAAAAGAAAAAGAAAGAGGATAAGAAAAAAGGGAAAGGGAAAGGGAAAGGGAAAGGGAAAGGGAAAGGGAAAGGGAAAGGGAAAGGGAAAGGGAAAGGGAAAGGGAAAGGGAAAGGGAAAGGGAAAGGGAAAGGGAAAGGGAAAGGGAAAGGGAAAGGGAAAAAGAAAGAAAAAGAAAAAGAAAAAAGAAAAAGACGAAAATGAGAAAAAGAGGAAAGGAAAGGAAAGGAAAGGAAAGGAAAGGAAAGGAAAGGAAAGGAAAGGAAAGGAAAGGAAAGGAAAGGAAAGGAAAGGAAAGGAAAGGAAAGGAAAGGAAAGGAAAGGAAAGGAAAGGAAAGGAAAGGAAAGGAAAGGAAAGGAAAGGAAAGGAAAGGAAAGGAAAGGAAAGGAAAGGAAAGGAAAGAGAAAAGAAAAGAAAAGAAAAGAAAAGAAAAGAAAAGAAAAGAAAAGAAAAGAAAAGAAAAGAAAAGAAAAGAAAAGAAAAGAAAAGAAAAGAAAAGAAAAGAAAAGAAAAGAAAAGAAAAGAAAAGAAAAGAAAAGAAAAGAAAAGAAAAGAAAAGAAAAGTTGTTCTCTTCAGACCCCAACAGATGTTCTCCTTCTAAGTGTTTCTGCAGCACAGCTGCCAGTTCTCTTCCTCCCACCCTATCTCAATCACTCTTAATACAACAACTGCCAGCATTGCTCAGACCTGGACACATACCAAAACACATCCACCACCACCATGCTGCAAGTCAAGCTCACTTGTCAAACACCGGGGAATTCACAGACCCCAGGATTGATGCTGAGCAGAAAACAAGCTCATCGGCTTCTCTGGGAGAATGAGGGGAAAGGTATAAGTGAATTCACAAGTTGTCCTCTTAGATTTGGTGGTGTCAAGCTTTGGTCTTTCATAGGCTTCTACGACACCCGTATTTTTTGAAGGATGGTTTGGGAGAAGGCAGCATAGATCCCTTACAGGATGCACACATACATTTCCATTCAAACTCCACTCACACTTGCTGCTTCTGTTGTTGTCCTCTACTCATTCGTGTCCTTGTGTGTGCTGAATGCTCACATCCTTAAGACCACAGGATACTTTAGAACCAGGGATTACACTGCCTGTGCATCCCTGGACACAGGATGACACTGCTGCACTCTTGCCTCCATAAAAAGAGGCAAGAAGCGTGGGTGTTGTATGGGTTTCCTGAAACTACTGAATCCAAAACTTGTAGTAAATTCAGGTCATGAGACAAATGTTTTTCCAAGACAGCCAGGTTTCCTTCTCACACTGGGTACGCAATTCATCATGAACAACGACTGTGTCATCACCGACGGCTCATGGATCTGAACTCCCACGTGGTTGCAGATGCCACATTTCACAGCCCTAAATCCCTCCAGCTTTCCTAGCGCTTCACACAAGCTGTTCGCAGTTTGAAACCGTCCCTGGAGATGAGTCAAAAGGGGATTTTTATCGTAATCCACGACAGCCCTTCTGAAGGATTAAATCCGCACGCCCTGCTCTCAGCTAGCTGCCAGTCCAAACATCTGCCTGGCCAATGCAGGGGACGTTAAGACTAGCTTCTGTCCCAGGTGTCCCCAGGACACTTGCCAGCAGGTGCTACCAGTTCTGAGCTGAGTGGCAGCTCGAGCATCAACAAGAAAGACATCAGCAGGGACTGGGACAAAAAAACTCAAGGAAAGGAACAAGTCCAGCATCCTGCAACATGCCCCATTGCTGCCCTCTTGTCCAAGGCCAGCAAGTCGCCGAGATTGTGGCTGTGGGCGACCAATGCTGGGGTGGGGAAATCCCAGAGGGATCACGGCCAGAGGTGACACACACCAATGTGGGGACAGTCCTGACAGACTGTGGCCGTAGGGGACTCATGATGGGGCAGGGACATCCCAGAGGGATTCACCAAAGGGATCAGGAGGACCAAATGCACCCACCCGTTCCCTGCAGGAGCCGTTCCTCCAGGTGTTCAGGAAGGAGACGTCCGCAGGCTGAGCCCATCTCTGCTCAGCATCTTCTCCCCAAAATCTGCCTGTGCACCCCTGTTTCCATCACCTACACCTTCACTCAGGTTTTCCAGGCATGTGCAAAGCAGCAATAGTCCATTTTTACAGATTTCTTTCTCTTCCTTCCTTCCTTCCTTCCTTCCTTCCTTCCTTCCTTCCTTCCTTCCTTCCTTCCTTCCTTCCTTCCTTCCTTCCTTCCTTCCTTCCTTCTTCTTTCTTTCTTTCTTTCTTTCTTTCTTTCTTTCTTTCTTTCTTTCTTTCTTTCTTTCTCTCTCTCTCTCTCTCTCTCTCTCTTCTCTCTCTCTTTTTCTTTCTCTTTCTTTCTTTTTCTTTCTTTTCCTTCCTTCCTTCCTTCCTTCCTTCCTTCCTTCCTTGCTTCCTTCCTTCCTCCCTTGCTTGCTTCCTTCCTGCCTGCCTTTTTTTTCCCTCCCATGTGGATGCCTTTTTTTTTCCAGTTTACCAGTTTTGTTTTCAGACTTAAGATTTTTTTGTTTGATTGATTGATTGTTTCTTCTTTAATCATTCTTAATTGGTTGCACTATGTGTGGAATGGGATTCTCCCAGCACCTCAAAGATTATGGATTTTGCAAGTAAATAATTTAAGAAATAGTTTTGTTTGTTTGTTTTGTTTAAAATTAAAAAAATAATAAAAATTTTAAATGAAAATATATATATATTACTTGTTTTTTGTCTTTTTTTTCCCCTGAAGGGAATCCAGGATTTTAGGATAAAAAATCTATTTTCATTCCATGCTAAATTATCTCATGAAAAGACATAAAAATGCTTTATTTTGTTTTGTTTTGCAGTGAATCTGTGAGTCATTTCAGTTCCCCCAGAAATCTTTCAGAAAGCAAAAAATAGCATTGAAAATCGACCTGAATGTGGTTCAGCATTCTTCGCCCTGCAGTAAGCACAGCCGGACAATATCTCACTTGCTTCTCCACTGTGTATGAGACTAGAGCGTAGCATTCAGCCCTGGCACCGCAGGGACAGAGGGTGCTGTAGTCTGCAGCGTTTTCACACATGTCATAGGCATGATGTGACTGTCAGCACGTCTCATTTGGCTTCATCCCTGTTACTGTGATTTTTTTTCCACTGACTTAAGTGAAAAGACTCTTCCACTGCTTTTTTTTTTTTTTTTTTAGCCAAACAATTATGAGATAACCAGGAGCAATGATGAGTAAATTCAAAAAAAATAATAATAATTCTTAGAAATTAGCAGGTTCCTTTGTATTCAGAAAGTGCAAAAGTGACCCATTTCTTTTTACTGCAGACTCTTGAAAATTCAAACCTTTCTAGAAACAGCCTCTAGCGATTCTCTGTGAAGCAAATTCCCTGTTCACAGTAAATGAAAACACGGTGCAAATGCACCTTGAAAATATTCTACAAAATATTCATGGGTGTAAAATAAAACACAGTTTTATAGGGCATTAATTGTCACAACTGACAATTTTCAGGAAGCGTTGCATTCATGCCAGAAAGCCATTTTTGAAATTAAATATATATTTGTGCATATCTGTATGGAAAAGTTCATAATGGAGGACTTGTAAGCCTCTTGTAATCCACTTCATCACCTTCAAAACCACACACTTAGCACCTAAAAGTTCCCAAACATTAACACCAAGGAGGTTGCAATGGTGGAACCACTTTCAGTGTTTGCTTTCCAGAGGGGAGAGCATTACCATCCTCCCTTTCTGCTCATGATTTTGCCAAGATGAGAGGGACCAAGATCCACAAGGGACTCTTGACCAACCACCGTCTACCTGTGCTTGCCTCAACCATATTCTGCCAGGTCAAGAGAGCATGAAAACCAGTTTAAAACATCCTTTCCTCTCCTTTGGGGGAAGACAGGTTGCCTGCATGCCTGCAAAGAGCTTCTGTCAATCTCTTGATAAAAAGAAAGAAAAATAAAAAAGATTAAAAAAAAAAAAAGATAAAAAGAAAGAAAATAAGAAAAACGAGCAATCACCCCACCATCTGATAAATATTTTACTTTGCCTGATGTAACTTTATATGGTAAAGCCTTGCTTGAATCCTGTGCACACAGACTTCAGATTGGGATGATGAGACATCTGAGTACTTTGCCTGCTAATCTCCTTCCGCTTGTCTAGCATAAATCACTTATCAGTCATCAGCTTCGCTGCACCACAAAGCTTGGTGATGTCTGGCATCTTCTGCATTGCTGCAATGAAGGCTGAATTCCATCTCCCAAACATCAGGGGAAGCAGCATAGGTGTGTGTAATGGGGATATTCCTCCGCAAGGATGTGCAAAAGGGTTTTCCAGGCTTTGCAGTGGGGTAGGAACCAGCAAGAGGATTTCTCTCCTTTGCTGGAAGTGTAAGCACGTTTCCATTTAATATTTCAGTCTTCACAGTAATGGAAAGAAAAGGAAAGCACACCAAAAATGAGAGTAAATCCAGCTATGGTAGAAGAGCGTTTAGCAAACACTTAACTGATTATATTAAGGGAAAGCACAGTTTTCCTACAGTTGTGAATACAGCTCCTGTATATTTATATACCCTACTCGAAGCTCAGCACATTGTCTGTACAGGCAGTAGGAAGAGCAATCAGAAAATCCACCTCTAATCTCCTATAAATAAATAAATATTTTTTTATAAATAAATATTGCTCCTGTCCCATTTGGCTTGTTCCCCCTAATGCAATGGCTTTCTCTCTTCCTGACTGTGTATATCTTATTTCAAGATTTAATATCTCAAGGGACTTAATTTCTAGTATTGGCACTTTTAAAGGGTGCAGATCTTCTGTGGTGAGCATTAGATGCAAAGATTCAGTTCCTGGACTGCTATCACGATAATCATATGGTCATAATTACGTGAACAAATTCTTTATCCCACAGAGCATCACTTCATCAGTTTTTCTGCCTGTGTGGTAGTACAATGGATAAAATGGGTATTTGAATCCCGTGCCAAAGAACTCTGTCCAAATAAATGCATGACCAGCCTGTACAAACAAGCATGCTATTACGGCTTACAAAGAAAGTGAAAACATTGCACAAATACAGCTTATGATGCTTATGAAACTGAAAATTGTATTTAGGATTCTAGTTTGGTGTCAGTCATTCAAACTCTGTACAGATTGGCTTGTTTACTTCAGGTTGTGGCCCTTATTACCTATTTTTCTCTATAGTCTTAATTCAGAATTCTCACTTGGTTGATTTCAAATGAGAGTGTCTCATGCCCTGTCCTCCCCAAACATTTTAACCATTGCCTGTAATCCATCACTGCTTCCCAAAGCTTCAGTGGAAGAGAAAACAGACATTTCTTGTTTCCCAGAGAAGCAACCAGGAAGCAAAGACCAAAATATTTTTTTCCTAGTCCATTTTTGGTCCACATGAGACTTCTGTGCTGCCTCATGGCTTCTTTCACCAACTGGCCCATGAGCAACAAGGAAGGTTTAAGAGTAACATTTCTGAGAACTGCGGCCACAGCTCCTTGGCTAGGAGTCTTATTAAAAGCAGCTACAAATAAATCTCCAATCTGGCAGAACTGCTTGAAATAGCTTTTGCAACTAAATTATCTGATGAAACAAATTATCTGATCAAGCCTCTTGCACGCAAAAAGAATTTGCATCCTTTCCATTTGTGACTCTCTGCCATGGATATGGTTTGGATGAACTACTATTGGTTAAGGTTTTTTCCATATCTTCTCATGTTGATATGGTATTGACACTGGTTGCTTAAAGCCCACTTCACCTTTACTGGTTGAGGAAGAGTTTGGTCACGGAAACATTAAAAGTGCCAAAGACCTGACTCGTGTGATGACAGTCACTGTGGGATCCTAAGACGCACAAGTCCTGCAGTGGGTGGGAGCATGAAACATGGCTGATATGGGGCTTTGGGTGGGTGGTTTAAGGGAATGGACTGTACAAACAAGGTTGATCATATTATCGTACTCGCCCAAAGTCAGAGAGTAAACTGTAGTACTCGTCTTCACCCAGACATCTTTATTCTCACACAGGATGAGGTCATCTGACCATTGGTTATATCCTGGGATCCACAGACTCTTCGTTCCTGCAAACCTTTGCTTTTTCCCTGTGGCCCAGGATCATGCACATGTGGATAGGCATGTCTACTTAGGGCTCAAAGGCATCTGAAGAGAAAAAAAAATCCCTGACTCTTGCTGTTTGCCAGGTTTTGGTACTGGCTTTCTCATCCCGTTATCCATTTTGTAGCTAATCTGTTAGCTGTCATAGAATCACAGAATGGTTTGGGTTGGAAGGGACCTTAAAGAGTTCCAACCCCCCTGCCTTGGGCATGGCCACCTCCCACTAGATTATGTTGCTCAAAGCCCCATCCAGCCTGGCTTTGAACACCTCCAGGGATGAGGCATCCACAGCTTCTCTAGGTAACCTGTGCCAGTGCCTCACCACCCTCATAGTAAAGAATTTATTCCTTAAATCTAACCTAGGCCTACCCTCTTTTAGTTTAAAGCCATAACCCCTTGTCCTTTCACTACACTCCCCAACGAGTCCCTCCCCAGCTTTTTCTGTAGCTCCCTTTAAGTATTAGAAGGCTGCTATAAGGGCTCCCCCAAAGCCTTCTCTTCCCCAAGCTGAACAACCTCAACTCCCTCAGCCTGTCTTCATAGAAGAGGTGCTCCAGCCCCTTGATCATCTCTGTGGCCCTCCTCTGGATGTGTTCTAATACTTCCATGTCCTTCTCATTCTGGAGGCCTCAGAGCTGTCATTCCTTGCCTATTCTTTGCAGAGGAAAATTAAGAGAGGAAGACCTGCAAACTAGCAATGGAGAATGGATTATGGCCTTCAGAAACAGTGGAGAAGCTGTTGTAGAAGGAATAAATGATCGTGCAGGACTGCACGTTGGTTGAAATACAGACCAAGCTGGGTTCAGCATTGTCAGTTCATCCACCTATTCAGTTTGCCCCTGTCACCATGTCACCACCACAAAAAGGAACAGGCTTGGTTAACAGGCATCCTTAGGGTTAAGATAGGGCTGTGGGCTTCTGTCACACACCCACTGACCTCTACCCCACCACTGCGAGAGCGCACGTCTCAGAGGCAGAGATATTCAGCAGTGGTTATTCTCTGAAACCTCTGCCTGGGATAGTTCTGGAAACTGCACTGCAGTGTCGTCAATATTTGCATATGTTTGGGAAAATGATTAATCTTCTTTTCTTATGAAAAAAAAAAAAAAAAAAAGGAGTCAACTCAAGCCCTAGCTAAGTGAAAGGGCCTGAAAATTAGGAAGAACCGTATTGCATATTTGCGACTTGCATCAAAACCACTCTGAGTCACTTCTCTAATACTTTTTGAATTATGACACTTTCTTGCACACCAAATGTCATGGTCAGGAGTCATTTCTCTGTGGGAAAAAAAAAATGGAGCTTGATTTTTTTAAAATAAGATGGTGAATGACTTGAGTTCTTTGGATTTTAGCCAGTGGCAGGCAAATGGCCACAGAGGAATTGATACTGCAGCCTGTCTTATCAAACCTGCCTGGCAGCCCTGATATGTATGCCCTGATATACATGTACTTGAGTGCATAGGTGATAAAACTCATTTTTTTGAAGAGACCTGATTTGGTTTGAAAGCAGTGGGTGGTGGAGGACAAGCTGGTGGCCAAGCAGCTGCTGGCTAAATGCTGGTGTTTTAGCATGTAGCACCAACCTCTTTAATGTTCTCCATGCATGAGTCCCTTTTCTAGAAGGATGCAGGTCTTGAATGGCCAAAACCTCTGCCAAAACCATGAGCTGGGGGAGGAAAGTCCCCACGCTGCTTTCATGGGCACCCTGTGCTCGATAACTGTTCTGTGATTCCATCATGTTGTGTGTGGCCATGATGCTTCCTGCTCCACCAAGGCAGATCCCAAACCTCACTGTCATTTTCATGGCCCAGGGTAACACTGAGTGCCTCGTGAAGATGAGAACTGAGATCGCAGGGAGACTGCTCCTGTCCAACAATGTTCCCTCATCCTTCCTCCACTTCAATCCCCATCCAGTCCCAGATTTCAGGGACAGATGCTCATTTCTGTTGAGCTTTCTCTACGGCCCTCAATAAGGCCTTCCACCTTCCCAAAGGTGTAAGCTTCATCGTAAGTGTATGTAGAACAGTGCCTGCTCCTTTACAATATCTGGTCAAGGACCTTTTCCAATGCAACAAAAGGGAAAATAAGAAAGGGAGAAAGGAACCAGACTGGGACAGTTGTACTAACTGATAAGGAAAGGGACAGAATATGGGAATGTTGGTTGAAGCAAGGATGCCTGAGTGAGGATATCTGGATCAGAATGATTAGAAGTAAAGGGGGAACAATAAGCAAAATTCTGAGACACAGGCCTGACAAAACAAAACTGGAGACAATGACAAGAAGCAAACCTCCCAGTCATGCTGGTTGATGAGCTATTAAATTACAGGTACCGCTTTGAGGAAGATCAACCTGACCTTTGCAGGTGATAAGGTGTGAGCCAAGGGTCCCTGGGCAGGGATAGTGCAGAAGCTGCCGAGCTCTGGGGTGTGCAGGGGAAGGGGGAGCAGGAGGAACAAATGGGGGAGAGGGAAAGAAGGGTATAAAAGGGCCGGTTGTGTGTAAAATGGAGCCAGTCAGTACACTTATTTGGCTGAGCCCTGCTCCTGATCACCACACTCTGTCCAATCTTCTTATATTTCCTCATTAAATCTTTTCTTAACTCTGTCTGCTTATTTGTACTGCCTCTCCTGTGTGTGTGTGAGCTGAAGGATGGCGTGCCAGGACTGGTGAGACCTGGGGGTTTGTGTGAGTGAATTTAGGGCCTGCTATCGGAGTCAGGCTGTGGGTGCAAGCCCTGAGGTTACTTTGGTGCCAGCTGCTGGAGCCAGCAGGGCCTGCTACCTCCTGCCATGGAGCAGGAGTGGTGTGTGCCCCCAGACCAGCTGCTGGGGGACCGGTGTGAGGGAGGCAAGGGCAGGCTCCGCACCGGCAGCTGGAGCAGGGCCATGGTCACTGAGCGTCTGTGTGTGCCCCACGCAGGATGTGTGGGGTGTGGGTGTATTCACTAGAGAGTTCTCCAGTTTGGCTATGGGAAGGCTAAATTTCATCTTCATAAGGTGTTTGAGACGTTGAAATGAGGAATTTCAGCATCCAGTACTCTGGTATCTCCTCTTTGCATCAACTGAGAGAGTATAAATGAATATATGGATGACTCTGTGCACTGTTACATTCCCCATTTGCTGTCCTGTTGAAGATGGTACACCAACATAAAACCACAGCCTGTGCCCACAAATGAGAAACTTCTATTTGCAACTTTAAACAGATAAAAACTGTTAAAACAACACAACAATTTTTTTTATTATTATTTTTATGTTTTGTTTTTGTGAAATGTTTGCCACAGATTTTCAATTTTGGAATGAGTGTTCAAATGCATCTAGACCTCATTTACTGCCAAATAAGTTAGAGAAGCAGTTGTAGCTGGAGATTAAAAAAAAAAAAAAAAAAAAAAAAAAAAAAAGCTGACAAATCTGCAAATCTGCAGCTGGCAACTGGTTTTGAGATAAGGATAAACACACCAGTGACCTCCTGACAGACTTCAGAATTTATTTCACTTCAGATAAATTTTAATTAAAATGGTCCCAAGAAGGATGAAAAAAGATTATCCAAAGAGTAGGGTATAGACTGCCTGGAAATGGGGACTGCCTGAGAACGTGTGGTCCTCAGCAAGCAGGTGAATTTCTCAGTGGTGCAGTTGTGAAGAGGTGGTGTGTACCAGCTCCCTGCCTCTCAGATCGTCTGTGAGCATCAGGAAATTAAAACTCTGCATGGAAGATTTCGTTGGGCTTGGAGGAGCACACTGCAAGAGAGGGGAGGGTCAAGCCTAGATCCTCCTATGCAGAGCAAGAAAAGCTCTTGAAAGCCTGGCCCAAGAGGGAACAGCAAAAGCACAGCTTGTCCCTGTACACTCTGGGGATGGGAAATAAATGTCTCAGCCTGCAGCATCTGAAATCTGAGGTCCCCGAGGTGGACATTTGGGAAGTTTTTTAATGGGGTGGTGCTGAGCATGCAGAGGGCAGAGCGCTGGAGTACTGTGGGGCAGCAGAGGGGACCTTAACCCCTTCTCTCCCTGCTTGCTGCTGTTCATTAGGGCCAAGGTGTGGGCGAGACACAGGATGCGAGCAGATAACACAGCAAACAGAGAATTTCAAAATGAGTTAATTGTATAAACCATTCTGCCAGCTTGAATATGAGCCAGTTTCTGCTTACAAGGTTTCTTTTTTTTTCTTTTTTTTTAGCACATACAGTTTATAATTGGATGTGAACCGTATTGCCACAGGATGTCTTAGAGGCCACAAAAATAAAGCACTGACAGAGAGCTTAGATTTTTAATCGATAACAAATCTATTTGGTCATTTACATCACTGATAACCACAAAAACAAATACGTGAGAGGACACATGAAATCAAGTGATCGACAGAGATCTTTACCACCTCTGGAGACCTGAGATCAGCCAGATTCCCTCTCATCAGGCAGTCACTACATTTTTCAAACCTTCTTTTTGTGCTTTCTGTGTCAGCTAGGTTTGAAGAGGGCTCCTAAATGGACTCTTACCAATGTCTCACAAAGGTGTTTTTGTTTTTGTTTTTTCTTTCTAAAGCTGTTTTCCCCCACTGGCTGTAGCTCCACCATCATTGAGTCCTTCCACTGGTACCTCTTGTTAGCCATCATGCTGGTCTTTCAGTTCAAGCCTTGGTCCCACCTACTAATTACCTTTGATAGATATTCCACCTTTATCAAGATTTCAGATCCACTGCACACTTGTTAGGTTTCAGTCCACCCCTTTCATGCTTTCAACCTCAAAGGCCCAACCCTTTTTGAAGACCTGTCCATAAACAATTTCACAAGTATCCCATTTCATTCTCCTTCGGTTCTCCAAAATCTCATGCTCAGTTCAGTTTGCCCTGCAGCACATTTCCTGATGTTTCTTCTCCTGAAGCCAAGCCTCCCAGATGAAGAACCATGATTTTTTTCCTTCTCTTTGCAGTAGCTCAAGGCCCTGATAAGTGAGAGAGGGTACGATTTCACAGTAGAGTTAAGCTGATCTAAAACTAACTGCCACAAAAAAGGACCCACTTCCTTGCTTTTCTCTGCCCAGTCCCATGTCATTTATTTTGTCCCCATCTTGGCATCCCCTGTGGGAACCCTCATCCCCAAGAGATCCAAAGCTACCAGAGGAAAAGCAAATCATACTCTCACTAAAGTACATGCAGACGAAGAAATATCATATTGGCCAGGAAATACTGTCCCTACCATTAGGCATTAGTTGCTAAATTGGCCTCACTTTGCAGTGAAACTTTGGGCACAACAATAAATCTAATAGTAATACTGCTGCTGATTAGGAGCTGGCTATGCGGAGCAGTTAGGGCCCTTCTTCACTTACCTGAACCACGTCGTAGCTATGTATTAATCATCTATTAATTACTACAGAGCAGGCTTTTCATTACTCATTAAGTCCAGCTCACATACCTGGAAGCCCTCTCTTTCCCCTGTCACTCCACACAGCAATCCAAAACCAGAGTGATCTGTTTCCTTTGAGTCACCTCCTTGAATACCAAGTATCTATTAGATCACGCTACAGATGTACTGACCACTGATGGCGACCACAGCTGATGAAGAACTCTGATATTGATTTAGATGTGCTTGAAGAATTTAGGAGTTTAATAGAGGAAAAAGGTTATCTTATCTTTTTTTTTTTTTTTTTTTTTTTTTTTTTCTGACAAGTCTCCTGTAAAGATCAAGGAGAGAGACAAAGGCGCAGTGATTCGAGAAGTTTGGAGGGGACTTCTACCTGTTTCTGAAACAACTGTCCATGCACAGCAAGAATGCAATTAAATTAAACTGAAATTCAGCTACAGTGTTGAATCAGGGTGCTCAGGGCCTTGTTCCATCAAGTTCTGAATTTTCCTCCGAAATCCACTGGACTCAGACACCTTGTATTAAGTGGAGGAGTGTTGCCTTGACTTACAGGGATTTGTAAGAATGTGTACTCAAGAGGTGTACCTGTAAATACACTTTCCATCAGGAAATATATATATATATATTTGTATGTATAAATAGAAAAACTCCTTATTTTCCAAAGGAAATATAAAATTAACCACTTGTGATTGGGAGAAAAAAATAATAAAATAAATAAATTTTAAAAAAAGGATTAAAAAAAAAAAAAAAAAAAAAGGATTTGGGGGTATCTGCCTTTTCTCTTTTAATTTACAGCAAGCTAAGAAGAACTCTGCCCCTGACTCACACTGTGACTTTGAGGGGAGAAAGTGTCACCAAAGCCAATTTATTTGAATGCCTGAAGGATCTCAGCTGGGTAAAGTGCTGAAGTAACGACTTAATCTTTCACCAGAGCCCAGAGATGGGCTAGCTTTGACTTCAGAAGGCTTTAGATAACCTTTCACTCATTTCAGTAGGCTTTTTTTAGCATCCTAGTTTTCAGCTCTCCAATAAGTGTGGTTTCTGTGGCACTAACGTGCCGCTAATGTGGCACTAATTGCTTCTCGCTTGCTTCTAATAGGAAGTCACAGGGCACGCAGCTCTGTAATATCACAGTGCTTTCGGTGGCACCCGCCTGAAAGACCATACACATAGGTTATCAGAACAATTGCTGCATATGTCCTGAACCATCATAATAGAAAAAACACGAGATATAGTCCTTTTTGCATGTAGAACTGAAACTGTTAGTTAAGAGAGAACTAAATGTTAAAATAAAATAAACTCCATTAAATTCTAAACTCATGGGAAAAAATCATGCTTAGTTTTTCTTTTCACTCCAGCTGAGGAATGATTGGAAAATAATTGTTTTAACCTGAAAAAAAAAAAAAAAAAAAAAAAAAAAAAAAAAAAGCTTAGAATCAGAAATGTGAGAGTTTCATTTGTATAATTCAGACGTGCTGAGAACATTTCAAGATGTGTATTTTTTCCTAAAAGCCTCTCATCTTGCCTCTGACAAATGCAAATTTGTGCATTCGTGGCTTAGAACAAACCATGGAAAGTTTTTATTTGTATTTTTGTTTTTCACCATTTCAGTGAGCATTACGTCTGCTGTGTTTGAATGCTTAACTATTCACCTTTCAAGTGCTGAGGTAATGCAAACCACTGACACATTTAAAGTAGATAAGCCTGGATTTAGGGTCAGGCTGGTTGAACCTGACCTTCCGCTACCTTGCAGACTTCTGAAATCTTTCTTGCTTCTAAAATTGCAAATTTAACTGACCCAGTTTGAATGGATATTTCAGTAAAGAGCATTAGAGAAAACCCCTTCTGAGGGAACCTTTTCCGTTAACCTGTACTTCTCTAACTCTAAGAGGGAAACTGAATTATACAAGTCACTCTTCAAACATCAGCATCTTTTAAACAAGCTGATTTAGGTCATGGCTATTCCAGAAACTGCAAGGTAAATTTTACTCTCATTTGCATCCTCCTTTGGATTGCACAAGCTGGGAAAACTCAGACTCAGGAGTAAATATGAAGCACAGATAATTTGCAATGTTTTCATCTGCAAACAGGATGAAAACTAGAGCTGAGAAGAGGAGTGGGTCAGATCATTGAGTCTGTTACACCAAGTGTTACTGTAAGGTGCACATCTTAGCAACTTGTCACCCACTCTCAGAGCAAAACAATGAGAAATATTTCCTAAAGCAAAATGATATATATGCTCCCTCTTCTTTCTGAGATGTAAGCCCTTTCTTCAAGAGTCTCTCTGAAACTGAGCCTACAAACAGCATCAACACTTTTGTGTTCACTCATTACTGACTCTCCAAACAGCTTATTGAAAACATCTTCAGAGAACACGGTTGTAGCTGATTTCTGCTATCTCACAGTCCATCTGGATCAGCATCATTACCTGGGAAACAGCATCCTGACAGATTTGAGCCTCTCTCTCTCTCTGTACCAGGTTTTGCAGCACTCTGGGTGGACTGTCTTTCCTAGTGAAGCACTGAGTTGTCCTAATTAGTTATGCCATGCAGTATTTGCTAGGGAGAAGAAGGAAGAAGACTCCATAACCTAGTGGCCGGGACATTTGCCTGGGAGGAAAACTCAAGTTCCAGGTTCCTACTGCAGTATGTGTTTCATGTTCACATTCTTCCTTTGCTGCTGACTGACACAAGTGTGAAGCTGTGAGCTCTCACCCAAGGATATTGAATGGTTACACAGCAACACCCAGCCCCAGAGCATCCCACACATCCCAGTGACCAAAATATTTGCTAGAGAGCTGTTAATATAAATCCCCCAAAAGCTGAGGAGAGTTAATGCAGACATCCCTCTCTGCAGGCAGGGTCTCTTGGTCAAGCTCATTGCTTTTAATGAGCATTCAGAGCTCATCAAGACATCTGCCTAAAAAAGAAACAAAAACAGAGGCAGTTGCTATTGCAGCAGCTGTGATGAAGCTCAGGAAGGGACTCTCTCTGAAGCTGGTACTAAAGTATTAGGGTTTCCCTTTGTAAATTCCCAAAGCCAAGAGGAGGAACAACCTTGAAGCAGCCCAACATCTCCAAGACTGCAGCCCCCTGACAGCATCTTAGTGAAAATCTAGGAAAACGCAAACCCCTGGATGGGAGAAAGGGATCCTGCTTGCCACCATGTCAGTGGAGTCTGTCCCCCTGAACACAGGGATTTAAACTTTGCATGTTTAAATACTAACAGGGTAGGGTACAGCTGCTGCACATCGGTCTTGTAGGATGGAGAAATAGCATGATCAGTGATCAGTATCCCAGGACACAGGGCTGGGATGCAGGCAGTCATGGGGCTACACCATGAGAGGTATTTTAGCTCCTAGTACTGTAGCATGGTATCACCTATCTACCACAGTGCACCGTGGAGCAGATGGTTGCAGTTTCTTCCCTTTTTCCTGCCTACAAGAGGGTAAGTTTTCATCTCACAGCCTTCACAAGGTTTCTCTTGAACCCTAACCTGGGATCTGAGGGTTTAATTACATCCTTCACATTTCCCAGACTGCAGTCGTAGGATCACAGCCCTGTTGCATAGCACAAGATCATGAAGGGAAATGAAAATACAGCAATCTCAGAAGCAACTGAAAGCAGTGTTTTGGGCTTTGTTTCTCAGATGGAGAATGATCAAATTTGGAAACTCAGTGTCACAAAACATTTTGGTCAAATTTGTCATATCAGAGGTGAAGAACATACACCAACAAATATAACCTGATCCAGGCTGAGAAAACTGAGAAAAATAAAATAAAATTTGAGAAGAAATCTGGGTTTTCAGACATCAAAGCAGGTGATTGGGCATGATAAGTGTGGAGAGCAACTGGACGGGCACCAGCTGTCCTACATCTGCCCACCTGAGAATAAAAAGACATCAAACTGGTGAAGCACCACATGGATCCAAGCCATCAGTGCTGGTGACAGTGGTGCTTTTGATACTTAGAGCATCTTGAGTTGAGTCTGTGAAGCACGTCGATGTGCATTTGAGTAGATGTCAACTGTAGTCTGAGTTCAAAATTGCATACTTTGCATCCACTCGCTGCAGCGTGCGTGACAACTGTTCAGTGGTTTTCTAACATCAACATGGAATTTTGTTACTACTTGAGTGACTTAGCTGAAGCAGTGACATCACCAGCAGATCTCAGAAAAGGTAAGCCCATATCCTGTCTTCCACCTATGGAATTTATACACAGACACTTTTTAATGTAAGGTCAGAAACCACAGTTAAGGTTGGGAAAAAAAAACACCTACTCCCCTTTAACTAGGACAGCACAAAAGCTCTTATAAAAAGACCAGCAGCAAATGCACCCAGACACCTTCAGTTTGACAGAGCCCAGCACAAGCATCAGCTGCAGTAAAAAGAGGAAGATGTCTCCAACCCTTCGTGCTTCTCTGGTAAGAACTTGCCATGTGTTTTGTTTTCTCCTAATTTAATATGGACATATTTAAACTCTTATAGCTGACTCTCAGGAATAGGGCACCAACGTTTAAAATGCTTGTTAAAATCACCAATTATTGAAAAGAACTGAAACAGGAAGCTGCTGAATAGCACCAGCATGGGACAACAATGAGACTGTATGTTTATTAGGGAGTGGAGCTACTGCCACATAAACCTAAGTCAAGATATAAATTGAAAACTCAGAGTGTCTTTTTGTTGCTGTGTTCTTTCTGGTATCTCTTATCTACATTATTTTTTATAATTTTTTATAATTGAGATTTTGCATATCACCAAATTACAATTGAGTGAATACCATATCTTTCAGCACTGTAAGAATTAGTCCATGCAGAAATGGATGTGATATTTGGCACGCTTTCCCCTAATGCCCCCAACCCACAGCATGGACTTTAACTACCAGCTAGGCTGACTGTTCCCAGCCCCACAGAAGAGCTGTGTTACAGCAGTTGTATGGCGTTGCGTCCTAAATACACTGTTTGTCTTCAGTCCAGCTCTCTGCTGTTAGTGCTGCTGGCCATGCTGTCAGCCAGCAGTTCTGCCTACGGGAAGGTGATACGGCCCGGGCTCAAGCCGGAGAGTCTCTTCAAGCAAGCAGATGCTGGATGCCTGACCCAAAAAGATGCCAAATTCCCTCAAACTGTGAGAGTCAACATAAGCATCAGCAACATGAACCAGGATAACAAAGTGACTCTTGATATCAGCAAACGCTCGCTGGCTCCCTGGGATTACAGGTACGATCACTGTCCCCATTGCCTAGAAACGACTGCCCTGGTCAAGAGGGATGCAAAAGCTATGCCCATATCTTTATTTTCTTTACTTCACTGTTGAGAGATTTGGGCAATATCTACAGACCATATAACCCTCTTTGAAAGCTAATCAACACAGAAAGGAGGACAGAGCAAAAGTATGGTCTAGGCAGAAGACAAAGAAAATTACCTTTGTAATTTATTTCATGTGCATACTGGAGCAGATCCTATCATAAAATGTATTCTTTACATAAGAGATGATCAAAAACCATGGACGTCTGACATTGCACTAAAGTCAGTGGTGGTTTAATAACACCAGCATCAGGCCCTAAGAACATTTTGTGTTCTGGGGGAAAGCTGAATGTCTTTGGGTTTGTCAGTCCCTCCAGCATGTTGTGAAACTCAAGCCACTTCTAATCAGTCTTTCAAAGTCAGCACCTATTTGAAGCAAGTCCTTTGCCAAGGCAGTTGCGCACAGTCCTCGCATGGATGTCGTGCACTTAAAAACCTGCAGTATGCACTTACTTATACTCTAATTATACTTAAAAAGCAGAAATAGCAGAGGGTCTACTGCCCTTCATAGGCAACCTTCCAGTGAGTAGAGGTTCCTAGGCTGGTTAGCCCATAATGATCCAGACTATCATGCCTCCAGAGGTGCAGCAGCATTTCCACTGCAAATACTTCCCTATCCTTTCATGTCAACTTACAGGATCGATGAGGACCACAACCGCTTCCCCCAGGTGATTGCTGATGCTGAGTGCCGCTACTCCAGGTGCGTGAACTCAGCCGGACAGCTGGACCACAGCCTCAACTCCATCCCCATCAATCAGGAGATCCTCGTCCTCCGCCGGGAGCTGAAAGGCTGCCACCACTCATACCGGCTGGAGAAGAAAATTATCACCGTGGGCTGCACTTGTGTCACCCCCTTGATCCAGCACCAGGCTTAAAGGGAGCCTGTGGTGCAAGAGCAAGGAGCCACAGCAGGAGGACTTCCTTGCCTAACAACGATGAAAATCTCTGCAGAATGGAATCAAGCCATAATGATTAGCTAGATTCTCAGTTTTGTGCTTTTGGTTTGTTTGATTTGGGTTTTGTTTCAAATCCTTTTCCCTTTTAAAACTCTGAATTCAGAATCTGGATCCTTTCATGTGCTCCACTGAAGGAGTAATGGGAACTCTTTACACATCTTTAGTTAACACTTTGAAAAGTCTATTTATTTAATTCTATTTATGCTAGTGGAAAAAAAAATAATATTGTGTCTGTTTATTTATCTTCATGCAATAAGAAGTTGTGGATGAACATCCCTGGAAGTGTTCAAGACCTGGCTGGATGGGGCTTTGGGCAGCCTGGTCTAGCAGGAGGAGTCCATGGCCATAGCAGGGGGGTTGGGAGTAGATGATCTTTAAAAGCTTTCCAACCCAAACCATTCTGTGATTCTATGATTCTATGCAATAAAAAAAATCAGCCAAATAACTCTGTGGTATTCTCCTTCCTTTCTGAAGAAACCTTTTCTCATAAAGCAAGAAATCACTCCATTCCATTAGGACCATGTAACAGATTAGTATGAAACTAAAACCAAAAATTCTCGTGATAACATCTAGCTCTGTTTCAGTAGACTATAAACCGTATAGAAGAGTTAGGGCTCACATCGTTAACATCGTTTTAGCAATAGAGAAACTAAAGACTCCTGGAGGGAAATGATTTACCGAATGGCACTACACAGATTGACAGTAAAAACAGACCAGCAAAAAAAAATAAAAAAGGAAAGCGGGTCCCAGTTGTCCACCTCATTATCTGATTGGAAAGGAGTTTGCAAAGAAAGATTCAACGTAACACTCCGAATGCTTCTTCAGTGGAAAGGAAACTCCCTCCCCCAAAATGGAGAATGCGTTTATACTGTGAAGTTTAATGCTGGTTACTACCGGGTAGACAAGGAACGGGGCATGAGTCAGGTGGATAATTGAAGTAATTAGATGCTGGTGAGAGAAAATGCTTAATGCTAACCGCAACTGCAGTTTCCTCCACTCTTATGTCCTTCCAATGCTTTTGCTGCCAGCAGTCAGTGCTTCGAAGTAGAGCTGACTGACACAGTACTTCTACCACAGCCGTGAGGTCGCTTACGTGGGTGGAAGTCTTACGCTGCAGGAATTTTGATTTAGATGCACCCAGATGAAGATGTTCCGTGTTTCAAATGGAAGGCTGGTTTGCAAAGACACGGGTGGTTTTTTGCTGCCGCCTCAGGGATGTGTGACGTTCTCCGGCACCAACAAAACGCCATGGGCAAACGCAACAGAAAGTACGTAATTTCTGAAGACGCAGAGCTCGGGGATGCAAATCCCAAACGAGAGGCAAGGCCCTTTCTGGTGAAAGTATCTTCCCCACATCCAGCTGTGCTAACTGGGGATGTTAACATCCCAGCTGTTCCTGCTGGGAGTTATTCCCACCAGCTGCGACAATGAACCTAAGCCCTCCCTCATCTACTCTGTGTCAGCTTGTACAGCGTAAACTCACAGCACAGGCAGGGATTTCATAGCATCCTTTCACCTAGCAGATATACACTGGGCCTGGAAAATGTTAATTAACTGTGAGCAATCACAGTATCTGCAACCAAAACAGTGAAGTCCTGCCCATGCTTAAATTTCTATCAAATGCAAACAAAGTTTTGCCTGTATATAGGTATCTATTAATATATGAGATCCGAACTGTTCCAGTTTCCTACCTTATCTCCATCTATAGCTCCTTTAGGTCTCCTGCAGGTTCTGAAGTTCACCCTGTTGGCTGTCCCAGGAATATTGAGCACAGAACTGACTGCCAAAAGATACAGCGAGGAACCTGGCAATGCTCCGTGTTTCAAAGGGCAGGCTGGTTTGCAAAGACCCGGATGTTTTGTTTGCTGCTCTCAGGGAGGTGAAAACCCCTGAGGTTTTCAAGAAGTTAAATAAATTTCAGTCCAGACTGAAATAAAGCTGTCTGCATGGTCCATTAGATAACCTTGCAACGTCCTACCACCTGCTATAGAAGGAACTTTGGTGAATTGTCTGCAATAACCCAAGTAACTTCTAACAGTCAAAATGAAGGACCCATCAATACCTGGTAGTGATATGAAGCTTAGCTGGGGTTGGCACATGAGTAATAGAGACTTCTTAGCAATTCTGAGAGCTACGATGTGGAAAAAGTCAGAACCAGGTCATGTAGCTGAAGCACCAGAACGCGGACATCTTTGTGCTGCAAAGATACTCCAGTCCCTCTTCCTGCAGCATTGTTCTCCCTTGGACCATTTATTTACCAACCCGATGAAATATGGGCCTCAAGACACAACCGTTTTTTTATTTACTTGGCCTCGCGCCAGGTTCATGCTCTCCTCTGCAAGGTACGTGGGTGATGTACACGCTACTACAGAAGTATTTAATAGTATGACTGCCTGAATTCATTTGGCCCCAGGACTATTTTCTATCCTGCTGTAAGTTCCCTTGGAAATTCTGGCATCATGAGCTAAGATGTCTTTCTTTGTCTTGCTAAACCCAGTTGAGCAGGTGCAGGGCAATCCCAAACCAATGCACCTGACTCTGAGGTGACCTAATCAGTGCTTTGTTTCTCTGGGCAAATGTTCATGGCTACAGTCCATAGCTCTCATAGCAGGGGACTGAGGAGAACAGGACCCCTCTTTCACCCTTGCACAGCCTTATCAGTTTGAGATTCAGCAGTTAATGCTTGCTCTTGCTTGTTTTGGAGAGTTTCAATGCAAATTCCTGCTGATTTGATGTCCTTTCATGATACCATAGTGAGCGGGGGTGGAAATTGCTGCAAAAACCTCTTCATTAAAAAAAAAAAAAAAAAATTTCCAGTCCAGCACTGCTTCACATCTCAGTTTCATGTCAGCTTGCAAAATTTAAGTAGCAAAGGCTTACCAGTCAGCGTGCTTGGAAATCTATGAGTAAAACACAGCAGCAAGAGAAGCTTGAGGTTGGATTTGTGTGGCAAATAATCAGATAACTATGCTCATCAGTGCCAATTACCAAAGCAAGATGGGAAGATGCCAGTTGCTTGTGAAAGAAGATAAAATCAACAGTTGGCATGCCTTACCATGTAAAGGGGGTCAAGATAAGTGAGTACAGTACAGATTTCTGAAAGCAGAAAGAAAAAGCAAACAAAAAAATAATAGTAGGGGCAACTCAGAAGATAATCCATCGCTACTCATTTACTGGAACAGGGAACCCTGATCATGATACAAACAAGTTGTGCTTAGTAAGAACGTAGATAAAGCAGAAATACAATGCTTTGTACTTAATAGAAAAAACATCAATTCTCACTCATAGAAATCTATGTCCAGAAAACACTGAGTGGAGCCTGCTTAGTTCATGACCCCCAAAGAGCATCTGATGCACTATTAATTCTTCATTGAAGTTATAAGAGAGAAAAAAAAGAAAAAGAAAAAAAAAAGAGAGAGAAAAAAAAAAAAAGTTTCACAACCAAATGGAACAGTGTTATATAAGATGTAGTCTTGGACCACTCACCTAGACTATTCTGACGCACAAGTTTAAAAATAATTACCAGAGAGCAAAGAAGTTACAGAAGAAGGGGCAAGAGAGGAAGACAAAGGCAAGGCTCACATTTTATCCCATGATGGTGACGCGGGCACTGGTTTCTGCTCTGGGCCTGTCAGGCCACCTTGCAGGACAGCCAGGACTCACAGCTGGTGTGGAAACTCACCCCATCACTGGCGTTCATTGCATTCCCACCACACCATAGATCTCCAAAAGCCTGACCAGCAAACCATTCATGCCCTCAGAGTTTTGTCTGTTAGGCCTAATTCCCAACAAGTCGTCTCTACTTCTGGCTTGCCAAGCCATTGCTCCCTTGGCTTAGCAAACACAGCACTTGTACAGTTCTTGATTTTTGTCATGAGCCCTAAAGGTTGCTACTTTTGATTTATATATATATATATTTATATATTTAATTTCTATGCACTTTTAAAAACAATAGTTCTGGGAAACAGGTTGATTTGGTCTGTAGTCCTTTTGAACACCCCCAAGAACATTTGCCTCTTGTCAATGGTCACAGAATCACAGAGCTGTAGGGGTTGGAAGGGAGCTCCAGAGACCATCGGGTCCAACCCCAATGCCAAAGCAGTTCCCTAGAGCAGGCTGCCCAGGGAGGCATCCAGATGGGCCCTGAATATCTCCAGAGAAGGAGACCCCACAACCTCCCTGGGCAGCCTGTCCCAGTGCTCTGTCACCCTCACTGTGCAGAAGTTCTTCCGCATGTTGGTGCGGAACTTCCTGGGCTCCATTTTGTGGCCATTGCCCCTTGTCCTGTCCCACTGAAAAGAGGTTGGCCAAATCCCTCTGTCTCCCACGCTTCAGGTATTTGTAAACATTGATAAGATTCCCTCTCAGTCTTCTCTTCTCAAGGCTGAACAGCCCCAGGTCTCTCAGTCTTTCCTCACAGGGAAGATGCTTCAGGCCTCGTATCATCATTGTGGCCCTCTGCTGGACTCTTTCCAGGAAGTCCCTGTATTTTTTTGTAGCAGGGAGCCCAGAGAAACATTACATCTCACCAAAATACATCCACAGGTTGCAGTACAAATCTGGGAGGAGGAATTGGCTTGGGCTCATGCCACTGCGGTGCCTCCCAGCCTGTGCCAATGCAGGGGTCTCTGCAACGTGCTATCTTCACCACCCCCTGAGAGCTGCTACACACAAGGGGACCCCAGCTTGAGCTCCAAATACTGCCAGATGGGCACAGCTCAGGGTTGTGCCAGAAGGACTTACAGGAGAGGCAAGCAGAAGAGGAAAGGAAGAAGAAAGGCCTCAAGGCTCAGACACCAGCCTGGGACCACGGGAGGCTTAGCTCAGAGAGTTACAAGAAGGCGCTGTGCTTCTACACCTAGAGCAGTGTCTTGTCCTCCTGGTAAAACAACCAAGCCCCTGAAGGCTGCTCTAACACCTCCGAGCCAGGGGATGCCCAGCTGCATCAGGAGCAGAGGAAGGGATTTGCTCTTAGGACAACCCAGAGCTAGGCCAGGTGCATTAACTTATTAACTGAAGGCCTGGGTGGCTGCATGGGGAGGGAAATCAGGCAGAGCCCTTAGCCAAAGGCTGGTGCTCAGCTGTTCAACATGCCTGCCCGTGGTGCCGATATGACTGTGCTGCTTACAGGAAGCCTAATGGCATTTGCCCCATGTTCTTAGATTGCTGGGAATCAAAGCCAACCACCTACCTCAATGCAAAAGCAAGCAGTTAAAAAAAAAAATACCAACAGCTAGAGGCTTATTTACAACCAACTGCACTCTAAGAATGATGCCATTAGGAGGAAATAACCCTTGCTGCTGGTTTTATTTAGAAACAATCCCCACACATGAGCGCACTCACTGAGAGGCGTGTGGTTTGTAGCTGACAGAGCCAGCTCCAAAACCTCACAACCTGTGGCCAAGACTTCCTTTATTAACTACTTCTGCGTTGTCTTAATTAGCCACTTCACCACTCGTCCCATTAGAACAAACTTTAGGGTGAGCTGATTGGTGTTTAGAAGCATCAGCTCGGGAGCTTTCACCATTCAGCTGCCATAATTAAGGGAGTAGAGAGACCTTCAGGCTAATTTTCTCCCTGCATAACAAGCGAGGACAAACCCCACAGGCGATACTGATCGAGAGGGAGAGAAATAGGTCACGAGCAGGGGCTGGGTGTCAGCATGCGACTTCCTGGTCAGCGGTTACTGTAAGAGGAGTGCTCTGAGAACACCTCCCTGGGTTTGCATCCCACCACATGAAGGGCTTGGTGGTCATAATGAAACAGCCGCTGCCGCAGATGAGTACAGCTGCTTGTAACTGAAGGAGATGGTTTCCCCACGATGCCACCCAGGGCTTGTCTTACTTGGCTCAGCAAGGCTCTCAGGGGATACACCCTGCTTGACAAACAAGCACGAAGGGAAAGGTTTGGACCCAATGACTTGCAAACTATGCAGGGGGAGAAACAAGGAGGCCTCCCAGGGTCTACCTCTACCTAATTTAAAGGGGATTAAATGCAGCTGAAATTAAATATGAGTGCCTGGTATAAATGCAGATGAACTAGGTGCAGGTGAGTGCCCAGGTATAAATGCAGGTGAACTAGGAAACAGAAGCTTTATGCCCTCACCAGCAGAGGAAAGTCGGAGGTAGTGCTGAATAATCTTGACCAGATTTGCATGAAAGATTTAAAAAAAAAAAAAAAAAAATCTGATAAATTAACAGATAGCAAGCCTAAACTGCCAGGCTGTGCTCCCTGTGTAGCTGAGGGAGAGACTATGGGGGAGAGACTAATACTTTCAACAACAGTTCCTCCACTGCTAAGACAGGTCACCTCTATGGCAGTCCTGCCCTGGAGCTGTCTTGCTTTTTTCCTGGATGTTTGGGCTCCTCGTGCCCCATTTTTAGGTCAGCCTGGCTAAGGAGGAGTGGGATGAAGCTGCCTTTGCTCATTTCCCTGCATTCCTGCTCAGCCAGCCATCCAGCTGGTGGAGGAGAAGGGATGGAGAGAAGATGACATCTTGGTTGGAAGAGGACAGGACAGACTTTTCCTATCTCCTGTGAATAAGGCTAGACTCCATCCCAAATTTCAGCCCTGCAATGCAATGTCCCCCACCTCTTTTCCCACCACCCCTGGAGACCCTCCCACTGGCTCCATTGCCTGTATAACCTCACTTTATTGCTTTCAGCCCTTTTTTTGCATCTTTTCATCTGTTTAGACTGCAAGTTCTCTTGCCCTCCCTCTTACTCATATCGCTGCACCAGAGCCTGATCTGCACTGAAATCTCACAGTGCTATTCAGCACAAACCCCTTCCCTGTCTGCTTTCATTTTGAGCTATCATGAAACAACACTCTTTTAAATAAAATACTGATTTTATTTTATTTTATTTGGCTGATAAATTATTGAATAAATACAAATAAACGTTTAACAGGTTTTGGATACTCTCAGCACATACAACGTCATAAATACAATCATAAATAGAAAATATAAATAGGAATATAAACACTTATTAGTTCTTTGCTGTTTTACCACTCAAAGTGGGATCAAGTCTCTCTCAGATTGCTCTGCGATAAGTCAGCAGCTGCTGACTCTGTGGACAATGAAGTCCATGGAGCAGCAGTGACACAAAAGCAGAGTGTGATGAGCACCAGGCCTGGTGGCACTTATGCCAGACATACACTAAAAGAGGGAGCAGTGATGGCTGGAGGAGGAAAAGGGGATGAGGAAGGGAGGGAGCAGGTGCAGGAGTGGGGATTTTTGTGACAGTGCTGACTATATATTTGGGCAGTTTACTGCTGATATCATCTTTTGAAACTGTAATTCATTTGATTCACAAAACTGATATGAGCTGCAGTGAAAAAAGTAAGCACTGCTTTACTCCCTCCCTGCTTGCTGTCACAAACACAACTTTTCCTCCATTTCCCTTTCCCCCCTCCCCCATTAGCTACTGGCAATTCCTGTGCTAAAATCCATAAACGAACAACAAGAATTAGTACTCTCAGGAGGTAATTTGCTCAGGTTCAAAAGGAAAAGTCACGCTGAATTCCTGGGATGAAGGTGGGCACCTGGGATTTCTCCTGCGAGGTGTTTGTAGGGGACACCTCTTCTTCCCAGTGTTGCACCCACTGCTAATTCCTCCTAGGACTGGTAGCGGATGACCGGAGCAGCACATGTGCATCCCACCGTGATGAGTTTCTTCTCCAGGCGGTAGGTGTGCGGGCAGCCCTGCTGCTCCCGGCGGAGGACGAGGATCTCCTGTTTGATGGGGACGGAGTTGAGGCTGTGGTCCTCCTGCCCCAGTGAATTCACGCAGCCAGAGAGGCGGCACTTGGCATCAGCAATCACCTGGGGGAAACGGTTGGGGTCCTTGTCGAGCCTGGGGTCAGGGACACAAAAGGGTTTTATGTGTTTGCTCGTTGCCTGTGCACGTGTTTTGGTAGGATCTTCTTTTTTACCTCCATGACAGCACCCATTTACCCGTATAGCTTCATTTTGAAACATGACAAATGAATTTCAGTCTCCTTAACATTTTTAGAACTATTATCTATGAGTGGAATCGATTTTGATAACAAATATTGCCATAACTTTTTTAGTATATGAATGGAGTGGAGCTGATTGAAATAGGGAACTGAGAGCAACTGGACCATTCATATTTATTTGTTCTAATTTCAGCATTCAAAAATTTGTTTCAGTCAGGAAAATGTAAAATTACAATGTACTGACATTCTTCTTTTCCTAAAGGAATAACTCCTTGACAAAGACTGGCAATTAGAAACCATTCCAATGATGTCCCATTGCACTGCAGTTTATTTTGGAGAAACACCACCCAACACCAAAATGAATGTGTGTGTCAAGAAGAGCTTGTGATATTCACTAGACTCCAGGCATACACTAAGAACAAGCCATTTATTACCACAAAAGACAGCTGTGTAGCACAGCTGTTGCATTTTAGATACTATCTGAGGAGTTACCTGTAATCCCAAGGAGCGAGAGACCGGTTCCTGACATCATGGATTATCTTAAAGGCAGAATCTGAACGGCTGATGCGAACGTCAACTTTCACCATTGTGGGGAATTTGGGATCCTTCTGGCAGTCTCCATTAAGTCTCTCAGAGCCACCGTTGCTGGGCTGAGGATGAGCTACCCTCCTGTGGGGTGAGCTCCTTACGGTGAGTGCTAGAACCAGCACCAAAAGGAGTGACCTGAACTGGAGGAGAAACAGGTATCATTGTCTCTGCTCGGCTGGGAAAGAGCACGAGGAGCCATGGCTTGACTAGACTGGGCAATAAGCAGGCAGTGGGTGATCTTCATACTTTCATTTGGGTGAGCATGAAAAAGTAGTGCAAGTATGTGAATAATACTCATCGTAACAGAGGCTAAATTCTGATTCAAATGCTGACTGCAGCTGGCACTGCACCAGTAAGAGCATCTCTCCAATGAGTTATGAAACATCCTCCTCCTCCAGAGTCAGACAGCGATGTCTTTTGGTCTACAAGGTGGGGTAAGGACTCACCTGACCCCATCCTTAAGTTTAGACCTCCAGGTAAGCCTTATGCTTTCCTAGGCCAGAAAAAGTTGGCCACCTAGAAGCCACTTGCTGGAAATAACACTTTTTTTCAAAGAAATTTGATATTCGCAGTCCATTTCCAGGAGCAAGGAAAAAAAAATAATAAAAATAAATAAATGCAAAGTTTTTAAGAATATCAAAAGAGTTGACAGTACTGCAAATACTACCCAAGCTGGAGTTTAAATACAAAGACATTCACTTCACCATACCTCCTCCTTTTCTCAACTTTCAGTAATTTTTATAGCAAGTTCTCTAAGAGAAGGCCTGTCTCTCCCAGTCACATATGAGCAGTGATGCCCTTACAGATAAATAACAGCCCGCTGCCTCTCCAGTCAACCTGGTCACATCTTGGACACAGCTTGCCTCGGCAGTCAAGAACCAAATCTACTTGCAAAAGCTCAGGTATGAAAGCTTTATCAGACACCTTGCAACCCATTTAGCTCTCACTAAGACCAACAAGAGTTGCTCCTACATCATGGGATCTAGATTCAGCTTCTGTCTTGCAGCTAGTAGGATATCTGAGCACTTACACCAGATATAAGGACTTACCACTGCAGCATAGCTGGCAAAAGCCATTGCAACCTCTCTTCTGCTGTAGGCAAGCGCACACGGTGACAGAGCGTGCAAGTTCTTCTCCGAGACCTCTTTCAGCCTCCGTGTGCCTCAAAGCCAGCCGTGGTGTCCTTTTTATAGCACAGTTCAACCACTACCACCTTTTCCATTGCATAAAGCTAGCTTACCTGACTCAAGGTTAGGAGTTGGTATTTAATTTATCTAGCCCACTTCCTTCCGTCTACCCCCAGAAATGGGAGGGCAGATACCACGTCATCAGGATCCCAAGTCAGCTAACACAGTTTGTTCACACAGATAAAGCGATATGGGAAAAAAAAAGAGAGAAGAAAAAAAAAAAAAAAGATCAGACAGCTTTTTTTTCCCTTCCCCGCTTTCTAATATTAATGTTCTCTCACCACACACTCATCTGAGGACACAGGTCCACGTGCCTCACACAGATCAAATGACAGAGATCAGAAAGCTGCAAAGTCAGGCAGACAAACAGGGTTTCAAAATGAGGACAGGACATGGGATTCATGCTTTAACCTCCTTTTGCTTCAGTTACATGATCCACCCCTACGTTCTCTAGGGGCTCCCTACGTACTGAAGTGGATGGGCAAAGGGAAAGTAGACGCCCATGGGAAGTCCTCCTGGTGGGCCGCAGGGCGCAAGGAGCTGGGATGCTTTCCCCATTCCTGTCTGAGATCCCATCTTGACACATTTTACAGCTGGAAAACCCATGCACACCCTGTCAGGGCCCCTTGGGTACTAAGAGGCCTTACTGGTCACAACCAGCCTCACCTTGGGCCTCCCTTCACAGCCTTTCCCTCAGGAGGCCCATTTTAGCTCAGCTTTGGGCCCGCTGTCCCTGCCTGAACTATGTAGGAGTGTTGGTCTTCAATCCCAGCTCTGACCTTGCCTTCTGCTTGGACCTTGGAGTGGCTTTTCTCCTGGGTAGACTCCTTAGACATACGTGGTAGGCCATCTCCATGGCCATACTGCACTGCCTTTTGTCTAGGACTCCTCTGGGCAGCAGGGGGTCTGAAGAAAATATAAAGTATTTGTGAATTTGTGAGCATTTTTCTTCCTCAGTTTAAAGGGCCTGGAAGGGTTTTCCCATGACCAGCAGAGCAGTAGCTGCAGATGACAATGGCAAAGCAAGGCGTCACGCTGTAAGGTGAAGCATGGTGGGACTACAGCACCCACTGGGGTTGTGAGAATTGAAGTTGGGGTTTGGGATGAAGATTGTTTCTCACATGGTGGAGGAGTTGAAGCACTGAAAGTGTCTTATGCTGATCCCATGAAAATCCCATCAAACCTGATTAAGACACGGGTATTTATAAAGCCTCAGCATGCACAGAGTATGGGCTTGGCAGAATTTAGGGGCTAAATTCTGCATGGGCATCACCATGAGAATGGGTTGCATTTTGCAGGTACAGGGTTACATGGAAATTGCTACGTGTGATGAAGCAGTGACGTGATCACACTGATCCCTTAGGGTTTTCCCAAGGGGCATTTTGCTCTGCTATGTCTGCGTGTCACATCTGGTCAGTGAATACATGTTTAAGCTCTTGGAGGGATGAGGCTCTGTAGCAGTCAGCCCCTGTTAACCTCTCCTCTTATTTTCCTCTGTCTGTTCCTCAGTGATCTCCCTGGATCCTTTCCCATCAGCTCCTCTGGTGGGTCTCAACCCCAGCCCTGGGCTGACCATCCTCTTTGGACAGCTCTGGAGGAACTGGGCTGGGGGCTCCACAGGCACTACATTGCTGGGGTTCCTCCACCTGGCTCTGCTCCTGCGCTCTGCCTGTAGAAGATAAGAGCTTTTAATGACAAACCTAACACCCCTCGTTTCATTATTAGGGACCAGAAGTGTAAAAATAAAAAGGGAAGCAGGAGGAAGGACTCTGTTGTCCGTGAGCCAGCCACAAACTGGAGAGGAAAGGCCAGTGCATGTGTTGTTTCCCCATCAGCACCCTCGGTTCTCATGGTGGAATTTTGGAATGAAAGTATTTTTATAGCCAAAAAAGTCCACGAAACTAGTTTTATCACAGTGTCTGTGGAGGAACGCCCTGAGAGAAGCCTCTCTTGAAGCCATGTAACCAAGCAGAAAGAAGAGGACTGAAGCATAGGACTTTTCACTCAAATTCATCTTCAGTCCTCCAAAACCTGGAGGAAAATCAGGAGCCTCTTAGAGATTCATCGCATTTTCAAGCCAAAAGGAACTAATCAGGTCCCTGCTCTGCCACCTCACTCGATTATTACTGGCAGAAATCTTCATCGGCTGATGTTTTATGTCATTGCAGGATATTGTTATGATTTTGTGGTCTGATTGAATGACAGTTCAAAGACCAGCAACTCATCTCAAGTAAATTTTTTGTATTTCGGGTTATTAAGTTCACTTAACTTTTAATTTCATGACACACATTCCTATTCTGACTGTTCATATCTATATATCCACGATGCATCTACTGAGATGTGGAGCATGGAAGACCAGAAGGTAAAATTACCGAAAACCCACTTCTATAGCTGAGCATGTAAACCCCTTTTTGCCCCTCACTGATGGCTTGCAGCGAAGGGAAAGGAGCATTGCCATGAGAATGGGTTGGATTTGGCAGATACAGAGCTAAGTGGAAATTGCTACGTGTGATGAAGCAGTGACATGATCGTGCCGAGTGCTGGCTTATTAGCCGTGACCACCACTTTCCACTCACATCTTCTGTCTTCAGCAGCTCACACTTCCAGCAAGGATTCCCTCTTTGACAAGGTATTTCCTACGACTAAGCTTACCTTCAGCTGAAGGTCGCTGAAAATTTGATCAAAAAGAGATCACCTAATACGGATCATTACAAAGAAAGAAAATTTTATTTCAAAATCATTATTACAAAAAGCTATTTAGTCCTGTGTTTCAAGGGCTCGGAACAGGAATAGGGATGAAGACTTGGAAATCAAAGAGAGGTTTTTAGCTTTACATGGAAGAACTCTTGTACGCTTGAGTTATGTTAAAAAAAAATAATAAAAAAAAAACACGTTTGCACTGTAGGGTTGCTTCAGGCATGTGACATGACTGTTTTCAGATTGGGTTTGGATGTCACATCCTTTTAAGCTCCTCTGGATATTTCATATTTAAGCCTCCACAACTCACGTGAGGCACCTCTATCACCCCCAAAGAGACGTGGACCAAGGGGACAGAAACCAAAAGTACTCAAACGCCTTTACACCTAGAGGAGCAAACTCTGATAGTTTCACTAATGTTCCCACAAGGCAAAACAAGTGACATTTCCTAGCTGCTCGCCTGCAAATATTCACAGCTGGTAGTCAGGCATCGATGACGTGAGCATTTTCAGCTTTGGAAGTCTATCCCTACCATGCAGGACCAGAGGGAATGGCCTCAAGTTGTGCCAGGGAGGTTCAGGTTGGAAATGAGGAGACATTTCTGCTCAGAAAGAGCAGTCAGGTGTTGGGACGGGTTGCCCAGGGAGGTGGTGGAGTCACCGTCCCTGGGGGTGTTCAAGGAGAGATTGGATGTGGCACTTGGGGACAGGGTTCAGTGGGTGACATTGGTGGTAGGGGGATGGTTGGACCAGATGATCTTGGAGGGCTTTTTCAACCTTAATGATTCTATGACTGGGGAGACAAGGTGTAGCTGAAATCCTAAAAAATTTATAGGATTTTTTTAGAAGTATTGTTACTCTGCTGCACTCTGCCTCATTACCACCTCATCCCATGGATGGGGTCCAGCTGACTCAGAGTTGGTGTTGGCACCTAAGCCCCCATGATTTCTGCTATGAGAGGGGGCAATATTTGGGGGCAGATGCCCCAGCCAGCTCAGCTGAAGTACATCAGAGGACCTTCCAGAACAGAAGAAACAGCAGAAAATGAGATAATGGGGTTGAAATAGTGACCCCCTCTGGATCCCAAGACGAAATTAATATTTCAGAGTTGAGCTGAACAGGTCAGCTGTAGCACAAGCCCAGGGCAAGGCTCCTACCTCCAGCTCACGCTCCCACCTCGCTGCCCACCCCTCGTATTTCCCTTCAATGCGTGTGACACCATGAAGTCACCTATGTTCTGCTTCAGAAAGCTGACAGCACTTACCTGGGTTTGCTGACAGGGCTTTATCACACCAAAAAGGTGCGTGACCAAGCTGCCAACCGCAGACCGGAGATGTGGAAAGAGCAAATTTTGAGGGCAAGCATGCCTGGCCGAGCGTGCCACAGATGCTGGCAGCAAAAAATATCTCTGAACTGAGCCATCGGTAAGTATTGCCCCAGCACGACAGCAACCACAGCCCTGTGTCATCGCAGCCAATGACACCACCGAGCTCCCTCTACGGGCGATGGCCAACCTCACTTCACAGAATCACAGAATCACAGAATTTCTAGGTTGGAAGAGACCTCAAGATCATCGAGTCCAACCTCTGACCTTTGACCTAACACTAGCTGTCCCCACTAAACCATATCCCTAAGCTCTACATCTAAACATCTTTTAAAGACTTCCAGGGATGGTGACTCCACCACTTCCCTGGGCAGCCTGTTTTTTGGCTTTCACGCCCGGCTTGGCTTCACTCTTTGGCCAGGGCTGTGGGTTCAGTGGGAAGCAGGGATTAACTGGTGCTGCTCGCACCAGCTCGGGGATTTCAGCCCTAATCCTGCACCATGGGCACTCACCCATCCTTCAGCAGGCAAGCAGGACATTCAGTTTCTAGCACCAGTAACCCTGTCGAAAGTGAGGTGACTGAGGATTTATGAAGTGGAAGACTAAGGCACAGTGTGATAAATCAGGCTGTCTGCATGACCCGACTCTGCCTTCATGCCTCTGATGTAGGGAACAGCCCTGGTGGCACGAGCACCAAATGAGGGGATGCTAGGGGACACAGGCACTTTGCACCACATCACTCAACCCAAAACATGGGGCAGGGCCAAAACTGGGATTCCTGTTCTCCCATCCAGCAGGGATGACACCAGGGGAATCGTTAGAGCTACACTCGAGAGGAGGCAGCAGGCACTGCATGAGACCAAATGCCTCAGTTGCCCAGGTTGGATTCACTGGCCCTGAACCCTTATCACTTGTGATCATCTCTTGTAAGAAGCATGATGACCCTCTAGAAATTGCACGCTCCCCATTTCCCAATGGAAGCTGAAGGTTATGCTCTTATCTATTTCGCAGAATTAAGATTAAAAAGGTCAGGTGCTTGCCATGGTCCCGCTGACGCCGCCAGCTTTGTAATCTGATTTTTTTCCCACCGAGGTAAGATTCAGTCAGCACGTTATCACGGCCACTCTGGGGAAAGCCCAGCGACTTCTTGCTCACATACAGGCTCTTCCTTAGATAATGTAGGTTGCATTTGCATTTCTACTCTGTACACTGCTGCCTGGTAGGTCTTCCCTAGGTCAGGTCCCAGAGATATCGAGGTAGCTGGCCTCCTTTGCTTCCAGCTCCCTTGGAAAGTTTGGGTCCAAATGCTTCTTAGCATGCAGTGTTCTGGGGTGGCATCCCACAGCTAAAGGAGGTGGTTACAGAAACCTCATAGGCTTCTGTAAGCAGTGTAAAATTTCCCCTGTGTATTGCAGGGAATTGGGCTGGAAAGGATCCTGGATCATATCATATATGTATATTAAGGCTTATTTCTTTTTCTCTGAAACAACCGCGTCTTTTCTCTTTTAGACTACAGCATTTTAAATATCATATGGGGGTCCCGACAGCAGCATGACACTGTTGGCTCAAGTTAAGATTGTTCAATATCAAGTCTCTTCCTAAGGGATTATTCTCTCCCCATCAGCCTCCCATCTCTGGGAGCTGATTTTGAAAAACAGTTGATTTTTCCTGCTTCAGTTCAGAGGTTTGTACACATCTTGACTGAACTGGGCGTTATTCATTTCATATTATTTCCTCAGTTCTAGCTGTGTCTTTTGGATGCTCGTGGCCCTTCTCAATCAGCCATCACCTGCTGCTATTAGCAGGAAGATATGATTTTCCCGTGCCCACCTGCTAATCAAAGCAGTGACTAGTACTGGTTCAAGGTCAAACCTCTGGGGGAGTCCTGCTCATCACCCTCCCATATGACAACTACACTCCATTAGGGTTTTTCCAAGCAGGTATTAGCCCACCAACTTGTAACTTCACTTCTAGTACACTTTTTTTTGGCATACTTATGAGAAAGTGATGTGCAAATTTATCAAAAGGCTTAATAACACCAAGATAAAACACACCTGTGGTTCATCTGCTAACCACAAGTCCCATAACCAGCCGCCAAACAGCACTGGGTATGATTTGCTGTACAGTTTTATTACCTCTTTATTGCATACAACTTCTGCTTCATTATCTGCCCCTGCAGCTGTCTACAAACTGTAGTTTTCCCTGTTTTCTCCATTTTTTAAACCACATTTTTTAAAATACTCTTTCCAGTTTTCTTCACCTGTCCCCCAACATTTCCAAAACCGAATCCAGTATATTCATTCAGTTCAACTGACATCAGTCATCTAAAATGTAGAGCTAAGCTTGACAGTTTAGGCTCACTTTAGACCCAAAGGAGGTGCATTTAAACCACAGCTAATCTCTATCAATCATAATCCCGATTAATTGTAATGCCTGCAGATGCTCAAACTTAGTTACATCTATATAGGAAATAATCATGACCTATGGGAATCAAAAATTTTCTTCACCTGGTTTACATTTAATAGTGTTTCTTCAATATTTAGAAATTATTTTCTAGAATGTCTTCCTGGGGGATATTTCCTATCAAACCCCTAATATTACTCAACCAGGTTTCTTGAAAATTGCAATCTTTATTCTACGGTCTCCATCCCTTTCTTTCTAAGTATCACAAACTCTATTATCATTTTCATCCACTCTGGAATTTTCAGAGGGTTCTTCTACATCAGCAAGAATGAAGCCTACAAATGAAATTTCCTTGCTCTTTTATGCAAATAATCAAACAAAAAATCTCTAACAGACTCCAGGGACTTGCTTGGCAGATTGTGTCTGGTACACAACAGAGTTTGGGATAGGCACAATCCACCCCAACCCCACAGTCCTGAGCTCTCAATGATTTAGTCCAAAAGCCTCCAAAAAGATCATCTTGTCTGGAAAGCCAGCAAAACACCCCTGTGTTGGCACCATGATGCCACTACTTTCAGGTTGTCAAGAAGAATGGCAAAAATCTTTATAACTGTCCATGTCCCTACATGGACAAAAGCTCCCAGCCTCCAGAATGCGGTTACATCAAAACTGCTCTTCGGTCCACGCAGACTCCTGAGACATGGCCAAAACTTGTTTGGGACAGGGCTAATTAACCCCATCAAAACTGTGCCAAGGACCAATGCAGTAACAGAGCCAGAGGAGATACAGTGCCCAAGCCTGCGCCCTGGCACCGTGAGGTTTATTAGTGCAGATAGAGCTTCAGTGCCCACGTGGATGAGCATCCAAGAACTGGAGGACCTCTCCAGTAACACAGCAGATTCAGGCTGCTTGCAGGCAGCTGATCTCCAGAATCTCTCTGTCTTTGGGGCTTGTATGCCCAGGTCTTCCAACCATGGGGTTAGTTGACCTTTCACTGCCAAGACAATTTTCTTTATGTGGACAGAAAGCTGATGTTTTTCCTCAGGGCAGACCTTATTGCTCTCTGCAACTGCCTGAAAGGGAGGGATGGGGAGCTGGGGGTCGGCCTCTTCTCACAGGTAACCAGTGACAGGACCAGAGGGAATGGCCTCAAGTTGTGCCAGGGGAGGTTCAGGTTGGAAATGAGGAGACATTTGTGCTCAGAGAGAGCAGTCAAGTGTTGGGACGGGTTGCCCAGGGAGGTGGTGGAGTCACCGTCCCTGAGGGTGTTCAAGGAGAGGCTGGACATGGTGCTTGGGGACATGGTTTAGTGGTGACATTGGTGGTAGGGGGATGGTTGGACCAGGTGATCTTGGAGGGCTTTTCCAACCCTGATTCTGTGATTTTATGATTTTATGTCGCTGCTGCCTTCCATTCCCTAAGCTGCTGAGTCAGGGACACTTCTGGCACAAACCCATCTCTCCTCATGCGTGTGGCCGGGATTTACACGTGTCGGAGCAGGGATGCTGCAAGGCCTGCACAGGGAGGGAACTGACTACTCCTGACCTTCGTAGGCCACAGGATGGGAAAATAAACCTGAGGTTTGCCTACCCTGGAGCTCCCTCTGGTGCCTTGTCCTGGGAAATACACTATTTCTGCAGCTGTAGGGACAGGGGACACAAAAGCCTTAGAGGATGGAGAAGGGGAGGTGGCTCTGAAAAACCACTTTCACCACACACTCTCTGCTGTGACCCACAGGAACAGCCTCCAAAGAACCTCCAGAGAAGTGGGGAGATAGGAAAGAGATGAACATAACCTCAGCCCTACAGCAAAGCAACATAGGAGCTGCAGAAATCACCAGGGAACATTTTACAGGTGCTGAGGCAATTTTCCACCCAGCTTTTCTCTCCTGGAAAGTGCAAAGGCTGCACAGACAGTATTTTCGTGGTAGCTCATCCTAGAAAGATTACCCAGCTAAACACCGACAGCTTCATCTCAGGCCCAATCTCTCCCTTCCATTTGTAGAAGCTGCATTTGTGAGGTTAAATTTCTAAGATTCTGGATTTTTTTTTTTTTTTTTTTTTTCAGAGTATGCAAGTTATTTGTGGTTCCCAGTCGTGGAAATGGTGGTGTCGGTGCAGTGAATGGTTTTGGATGTCACACAGACATGGAAACACACGGCTTTGTAGCTGCCCTTTCATTTGAGCTGGAAGAGGCTCACATTTCAGGCTCTGAGGATCCTCTTGTGCTGAACAACCTGGTGATCATCACAGGCAAAAAGGAAGGAGAAAACTGCACCATGAATTGCTCAACTCAGAGAAATTCAACAGCCAGGGGACTAGCCCAGCCTTTTTGACCTGTATTATGTCCCATCTATTATTTAAAGTCCAAAAAAAGCGGGACTCTGTCTGTAGTGTCATATGTTTCTCATATGTCATATGCTCTCTCATATGTTCATGTCATATGGACTTGAAGATTTAGGTTTGGAGGATGCTCCAGGGGCTTAGCAGCCTGCCCAGAGTACCCAGCAAGCTTTTCCTAATGGTATGCATCAAAACCAGCTTTGCAGATTTTTTTTTCTTTGCTACAGCATCCAAAGTACTTAAAAACTGCTTCCCCTTTGCTTGGTCATGCTGCAGGGAGGACAAAACCACACATTTCACTTCCCTGTTTTTATTCTGGCACTGGGAGATATATATATATACTATTGGCAAAGAGATCAAAGCTGGCTGGATGCTTGCAAGGGGTGGAAACAGACACCCTTTGAAGAAAATGAGGAAAAGGAAAGCACTTTCCCCAGCATATTTCTGTGCTAGTTATGGATTTTGGTCCCCAAAATACACGTGGAAATACGCCGCCAGTTGGTGTTTCCTCCTTATTTTTGGTCTTTAAGTTATGTGTGTGTGGGGGGGGGTTGTTTGGTTGGTTGGTTGGTTTTTGTTTTTTTTTTTTTTCCTCCAGCCTGTACACAGGAGCTTCCTTTACTGCTGCCATCAGGCTTTCTGGTCCATGATCCTCATGTGGATCCTGGGGCACCTGGACACCATGTACAGTACCCCCACACCATGCCCACAAGGTAAGGGCTTGCAAAAGCCCCAGATTTTTTTCCCTTATTGACAATAACACATCCCCCTTATTGCATTTACACCCTTACTGGTGCATAAAGATGATCTTTAAAGGTCCTTTTCAACCCAGGCCATTCTATGATTCTGTGACAAAGCTTGAACCATCAAGACCTTATCCAGAGCTATTTGTGAACAGCGTGATTCCCTAGAGAGCAGGAGTGGCGTTTAAGGAATGAGAGGCATGCTAGGAATAAGGTCTTAAACTGTTTTTTTCAAACTGCAGCAAAGCTGACCTGCCAAATCCTGCACGAGGGAGCAGACAGCTCTGGGAAGGAGCAGACATCTTACAGAATTGCTGGCTTTTGGAATTTCCTGGGGGGTTGAGGCTCATAGTTTGGATCTGCGGAACCAGGCAAGGCTAACAGCAGATTTCTGTCTCCATTTACTGAATTTTTATCTAGGACTGCACGTCTCCTGCTGCTGAGGGTGCTCAGTTGAAAGCACATCCTTGTTCATGCACAAGTTGGTAAGAAAACCACATCTACCTCCAGCAAAAGGTGTCTGGGTGCATTCATCAGCCACCCACCCCCAAGGCAGTTCTGCAAGGTCCTGGTCCACCAAGGTGCCTGAAGAGGCAGGGTGGTGGGGAGACGTGTCCCAACCCATCCCTGAGCTCAGTCAGCAGCAGCCTGAAGGCTTTTTATAGCAAATCACGTGAGAAACGGTATCTGGATGCATTTTATTATTCAGGGTGATACTTATGGTGTCACTGACACAGAAATAAAGGCACATGAACCACGCAGATGCCCTGAGAAGGGCAAGGACACCAGAACAAGCCTGTGGTGCTCAGGGCCTTCTCCAAAACCTAACCTCAAATTCACCAAGACAAAGTTTAATAAAAAATAAAATTAAAAATGTGAAAATCCCAAACCTTCAACAGCTCTGATCACAGAGACAGTTTTGACCACGTGTTCAGCTTTTCTTGAAAGCCAGGCCTGGCCATGGAAGCATGCTGGTTTCTAGGAATATCCCATCTCCAGGAATTCGTCACCTAGACATTCCCAGAAAATCACTCAAGTTGCCCATGGGCAAGGGAAGGCTTTCATGGTTCAGTGTGGTCATCTTCCATGGGACTCAGGAAGTGTTGCAGCAACACAGCCTCAGGGGATGTACAGAAGACGTAGGATCCCAGGCCCCAGAAGTGCTTCTTAAACCCCTGACCTTCCTTAGCTACAGGTTTCCTCCTATTTTACATTCATACAAGAGCCACCCCAGACTAGAGAATGGCTGCAGACCTAAATCCATGCGCACTGGGGGCACAGCTGAGCAGCTCGGAGCACCCCAGGTCCTTCCCATCAACTCCGGGCTAAAAATCCCAGTAGGGCTGCAAAATCCAGCAACGGACCTGACCGTGAAAAAAGTGGGGGGAAAAAAGCTTCGCTATTAATAGTGAGTTTCCACATTGCTTCTTACCATCACTGCTATCTTGTATTGGATTCCTAAACCCATTTTGTTTATTCAAAGGCTGAAACCATTACCACCAAACTGTGGAACCTGCACATGGTTACACTGAGAGGGAAAACGCATCTTTTTTAATTAAATGATAACAGAAAAAAAAAAAGATGTAAAAAGGCTCCTTCAAGTCTGGGAAGTCCATGGTAGAGTAAAAATATAAAAAAGGATGATTTACATGGGCAAAAGCCCATGGGAGCCCTGCACTAAACCAAACTGGCCTTGAGTAAAATCAGCCTGAGCTCCCCAGCTTGCATAACCAAGACCAAAGCTAAAAACACTTTAAAAACATCAGTAATGTGCACATAAATTCTTCCTTTTGGCTACTTGCAAAACCAAATCTCTTTCCAAATACTCCAGCAGCTCGGAGGTGGCGTGTCAGAGAGCTTTCAAGGTTTCCTGGCTTCTTTGGTGCCAGCAATGCACAGCGAGGAACGACTAAAGTGCACAGGCTCAAGCTCCCCAAAGTTCAGCTCAGCCAGATGAAGCATTCAGGAGGGAGATGAAGGTAAATACAAAGAGTCTTCAGGCTAAAAGTCCATGAGAACTCGGGTTCTTCCGCCTCGAGGCTCAAATTAAGAAGATAATGTCATCGGACACCATGATCTGGTTGTCATCTTGCATGTGGGCCAAGGCCAGCTTCACCTCAGGCAGCGAGAAGGGCTCGGGGTTGTCGCGGTTGATGGACTCCATCACGCTCTTCAGGCCCACGGACTGGGCATGGGAAGCTTTGAAGACCTCCAGGAGCGCAGCCTTGAATGCTTTCAACCTAGGTGAGAAGCAATCCCCATCAGAGACCAAACACAAGCTCTTCTTCTCCCTTCCCAGCCAAGGATATCACAGCCCTCGACCATCCCAGAAGATGACCCAGGAGGAAAGCCAAAACCAGAGCTGGGAGCACCCACCAGAAGCCTGCTTCAGAGCCCTGGGTATGCCCCCAGAGCTGCTGCACCCACCCCACACGTCTCCAGCCCGTGGATACCAGCTCCAGGACTGGGGCTGACCCAGCCCTGCCTCCTCCTGCGCCCTCTCTGCACCCACTCATTCATATCCAGCTCCAGCATCTGGCTGCAGTCACCACCTGAGGCATGGTGTTATTAAGCAGAGCACCCTTTAGTCCAGCTGAGATGTCCCCTGGCTGAAATTCAGCTCTCCAGGATAGAAACCAACGTTTTGGACAAGAGATTGGACCCAACAGCTGAGGTCTAAGCAGCATCATAGCCTAAGCAGCAGCCTCGTGACTGCAGGGAAGAAGGGAACTGACTCTGCTCGCATCCCAGACAAAAGGCAACAGCCCCAAATATTGAGAGCTGCAATTACCAGCACCTCAGGAGGGACTGAACAGAAATCCCCTCTCCAAATCTAACTCAGGCTGCCTCTGCTTGGCTCACACAGCTGGGAAGATGCCACCATGCAACCCTACAACACACTCAGCGCTTTCTGCAGGAAAAAAAAACAACCTACACCTTATCAAAGCAGGTATCAAAGCAGGAAAGGCCCAACCAGATCATCTTTCCACGACTCAGGCAGGACAAGCACCTCCTCCTGCTGCTTCTCCAGCCCCCACTCACCTCGGATCAGCCAGCTCCGGCTTCTTTGCATCGCCAGAGGCCGAGGCTTCGGGTGTCTTGGGTGTATGTGCCTGGACTGGAGGAGGAAGAGGAGTTACCTTCAGCCTGCCTGGCGCCCAAAGAGCCAGAGAGCCAAAGCACGAGCTGCAGCAACCAAACCAGGCTGTGCTCGGCCTCTCTGGATGGGGTGGGTGAACCCAAACTCCCAGGAGATACCACACACCAACAAAACCCCACCGACTCACCCTCCGGCATCTCCTGCTCGGCGTCGCTGAAGTCATAGGGGTCATAGGACTCCTCCTGGCCCTCCGTGCGTGCCTTCTTCCTCCTGGGTGAGGGAAGAGGAGGTCACCCCTGATCCAGCCCAAGCACACACCTCAGGAGACCCCCTCAGAGCTCTTTCAGGACCACACGGGGTAGTTGTGGCCTGCGGGTAAGCCCAAGGCTCATCCACCACCCCCTAGCCACAAAAGTTGAGTTTTAGGGCTGTCACCAGTGGCTCCCCTATTACAAGTTTGGGCCAAATGATCTGCTGGGTTTAACGAAACGGGGAGTATTTCCCCAAGGCCTGCCGTAACTACCTTTGCTTCCTGCCCTCCTCCTTGGGCTGTGTCTCCTCGTCCTCCTTCTCGGTCTCCGAGTCATCCTCCACCTGTTTTTTGCGCTTCTTCTCCTTCTCCAGCACCTGCACAAGGGTGGCAGGCAGTTCTCAGCCCCCTTGCAAGGTGAGCAGGATCCCCCCCATCTCTCTTCCCTCCAAGAGCTCCACCCCGTTTGCTCCCAATGCAAACCTGCCCCCTACAAGACCCTCCCGAGCTTCATCCATCCACGCAGACCTGCCGTGAGTTTTGGGGCTCACCAACCTCCCCCAACGCCTTATTCCGCATTCCCAAAGCCTTCTGCGGGTATTTTTGGGGTCTCTTAGCAGCACGTGCCAAGATGCATCCTTCCCAACCAGGCAGATGGACACCAGCCCCGCGTGCTCAGCCTGCACTCGCTGACCACCCAAATCTGCCCCTTTTAATGACCCCTGCGGGACCCCACAGCCACTGAGGGACGCCTTCCCCCACCTTTTTGAAGTAGGCAAACTGCACCAGCTCCAGAGCCGCCTCCGCGTCCTGCAGGTCGACCGTCTTGTTCATCCTGGCCTTGGCGTGGGCCGTGGAGAGGCGGATCAGGGTCTCCAAGGTACGGGCTGTGACCGGGGAGGTCTGGGGTGAAAAAAGAGGCAGAACCCATGAAGCTGTGACCCCCTAACATAGCATCTGGTTCACCCCTTTTACAACCCCAAAAGGGCCGCATCCAGACGACCTTCACCAGTCTCTTCCACTTCTGTGATCCGAGGTGGAAAAGACCCGTAAGGGGAGAGGTTTCCCTGCTCCTGGCACGAGTAGAGGGAGCTCACCCTGGCGATGTCCGAGCTCATCTGGTTCTGGCTGCGCAGGCGGGAGTACTCCTCCGCTATGTAGTTCGCAGACTCCTGGGTCAAAACGGGCTTGATCATCTTGGCTACGTGGATGTACTTCCTCATGAACTCCATGCTGACGATCTTCTCCCTGTGGGACACAAACACACACCCGTGTCCTTCAGGAGAGCAGAGAGGATGAGCAAAGGGTGCGTGCAGAAGCAAGGCTGCACCCAAGGAGGGCACTGCCCTTCGTGGGCATCCAGGCACGTGGAAAATTCAGCTCCAGATGTTCCCCATCACCTGTCTCACCATCATTCTGACCACCTCCAGCACCCCTGTCCCCAGGGGTAAGCCACCAGCTGGGTGCTCCAGCCAAACCCATAACGTTTTGGCATTGACTTGTCACCCCCAGAGAGCTACGGGTGCACGGGACAGGGACTCACTTGCGGCGATTGGGGCCATGCAGGAGGTCATCGTGCTTCTCGTACACTTGGAGCTCCTGCTCCTCCTCTTGTGCAAAGTCAGGGTCGTCCGTAGCCAGGATCTCCACGGCACTGCCCAGGGGCATGGCTGGAGAGGGGAAGGTTCCCAAAAACAGAGTTTTAGCTTCCCGCAGCCAGAAGCCACCTAACTAGTAACTAGCAGCACTCAGCAAAACCAGACACTGAACCCAAAGAGCTCCCAACAGGTGACAGGGAAGAGAGGACAGTCACAAGTCTGGTGCAGAAAAGTTCACCAAGGACTTAGAGCAACACGGTGCTGCTCTTCTGCTCTCCATCTCAAGACAAACTCAACCCAGCAGCTCTTCTCCTGGTGCTCCCACCCAGAGAAGCTTGGGTTGTGCCTCAACACAAGGAGCCCAACTACCTCCTCCCCCATCCCCTGAGCCACACCATCCAAGACAAAGATGGGCACCAGCTAGAGGAGGGATGGATGCTCTTTTCCTCAAGGTCACAGCAAAGAAATGACCAAGATCCCATTGAGGACAAGGGTTCGGTCTCTTCTTGCCCCAGGCAAAAGAAAAGCAACCACAGGCAGAGAAATCCCATAACTTCTGGGCTCACACATGGCAGGAGAAACTCACCGTCCCCGTCCTGCTCGTTGGGGTTGCGGTAGCGGTGCATCCGCAGGACGTGGTCCGAGATCTCCCTGTCCTGCTCGGGGTCCATCTGGTCCAGCACGATGAAGAGCAGGTCGAAGCGGGAGAGCAAGGAGTCCTGCAGGCCGATGTTCTCCATGGGCGTCTTGTACTGGTCGTACTGCAGGAGGTTGAAATGAGAAGATGAAATAAGGTTGTGAGACTCTCACAACCCAGACAGCTGAACACTGAAGACACCACGCTAACCCCAGCTTGCTGCAGCACTAAGGCTGCTTTTTCATCCACAGAGATGGCTATAGCTCTCCCTTGCAAGGAAATCTCCTATTTTTTTGTGATCCTAGGTCAAACACCAAGCCTGGAGGTGACACAAGACACCCAGGCACCCGAGCTGGGCCGAAAAACCCCACAACCCCCCAGGAGATCCAAGCAAACAAATTCTCAGCCCCAAGCACCCCAGTCCCACTCCCAACCACATCTCCATTTCTGGGAGACCTTTGAGGTTTCGCCAGCTGCCTCCACCACAAAAACAGCCCCCAGCAGCCTTCCCCAGCACTCACCCGGCCGTAGACGGGGTTGGCGGCCGCCAGGACGCTGCAGCGGGAGTTGAGGCGAGCATGCATGCCGGCCTTGGCGATGGTGACGCGGCCCTGCTCCATCACCTCGTGTATGGCCGTGCGGTCGATGTCGGACATCTTGTCGAACTCGTCGATGCACACCACGCCCCGGTCTGCCAGCACCATGGCCCCCGCTTCCAGGCGCCGCTCGCCTTGGGGTGAGGGAGAAAAAAAGGGGTCAGGACACGGCGGATGAGAAGGAAGCCCCCAAGGAAGAAGGCGAGCCCCAAGCCAGCCCCCACAGGGGGTACGCCTGGTAGAACAGGAGACCACCACCCACCAGAGGTGGGGAAGACACCCCTAAAACACCGTTAGCATTGCCCTCAATCATCTGGACAAAGCAGGTCCTGCAAATGCCACCACAGAGAGGACAAGTCTTAGGAGGAGCGGGTGAGGGAGCTGGGCTTGTTCAGCCTGGAGAAAAGGAGGCTCAGGGGTGACCTTATTGCTCTCTACAGGTACCTTAAAGGAGGCTGTAGAGAGGTGGGGGTTGGTCTGTTCTCCCACATGCCTGCTGACAGGACGAGGGGGAATGGGCTTAAGTTGCGCCAGGGGAGTTTTAGGTTGGATGTTAGGAAGAACTTCTTCACTGAAAGGGTTGTGAGGCATTGGAATGGGCTGCCCAGGGAAGTGGTGGAGTCACCATCCCTGGAAGTCTTTAAAAGACGTTTAGATGTAGAGCTCAGTGATATGGTTTAGTAGAGGACTTGTTGGTGTTAGGTCAGAGGTTGGACTCGGTGATCTTGGAGGTCTCTTCCAACCTAGATGATTCTGTGAAACAGCAGGCCTGGACCTCATAGAATCCCTCCCAGGTATTAACCAGCATCCCTCCACCAGTTCCCACTGGGAACCAGCCCGTTCCTTACCAGTTTCTTGGTCAGTGGTGATGGCAGCAGTCAGGCCGACGCCGGAGGAGCCCCTGCCGGTGGTGGCAATGGCACGGGGGGCGGTACACAGCACGTAGCGCAGCAGCTGGGACTTGGCGACAGAAGGGTCTCCTGAAAAGGGGAAGATCTATCAGCAACCACCACCTCCATCCCACGAAACCTGCTTCAGCCTCTCCTCTGCCCAGCCAGACCTATCAGCAAGATGTTGATGTCTCCTCGGATGCGGCTCCCGTTCTCCAGGATTTTCTCCACCCCTCCCAGCAGCATGCAGAGGATGGCCTTCTTGATGAACTCATGCCCATGGATGCTGGGCGCCAGCGACCTCGCCAGCTGGTCAAAGATATCCTAGGGCAGAAGAGGCAAGGCACAGCCCGTAAGACACATTGTAGCAAGTTAAGAACAAGGAGCAATTCTTCACAAGTGCATTTCAGCACAAAAAAATGAGATTATTCCTATCGCACAGCCACACTAGAAAAATACTCCAACATTATTCTGTTAAGTAATCTTTATCAATGTGGTTTTGAAGTCCTAGACCATCCAGCAAGCACTAGAAGCAGCAAACCCCATGAGAATAAGGTTTTATCCTTTCCACACTATAAAGCAAAGAGGTGAACAGAGGACCAGGCTGGGGCTGCCCCCATTCCCTCCCTAGCCCAAGGAGTGGAATTTTGCTGTGTTCCCTTTCAGAGATCCACGCTGTCACCTCATTCTGTTCTTGGGTTTGAGGAGGGAAGATGGAATTCTTCTACAGAGGAACTTTTCTGGCAATCAGCTAGCAGAGTTAGGGCACAGACAGATCTCTATCTCGACAGCTATGCACAGCAGAGCTGCCAGCAAGCTTTGCTACAGAAGCAGCAACAATAAAAATCTAACAGGAATTGGCAAAAATCTAGGCAGAAACGCAAAGAAAGCAAGTGGAAAATCGTAGAAGGCAGACAAATCAATACCTTGGATCGACTCTTGCTGAACCTCTTGATCTTGGCCACATCAGTAGCAGAGTAGAGAGGCCGAGCGTCTTTGCTCATCTGCTTCACGTGGCAGGCAATGAGGATAGTCCTGGGAACGTGACACAGCCCTGGTCACACACCTGCAAACCTCACCGAGCCCATGCCACAGCAACAACACAGCAGAAGCTTCCATGGGATCATCTTTGGCTCTAGGAAGTCCTAGAGAGGGATGGGAAGCTCCGAGAGCTGTAATCCCTCTGTCTGCCTGCACTGCTCCATCCATGCAGCATCTTTAAGAGCTCCCAGCCCACCCTATGGGCATCTGGAGCTCACAACTCAACACTGATCCCAAGGAGCAAACCATTTCCAAGTGATTTAAGCCAACTCTCAACTCAAGTGATTTAACCCAGCTCTCTGGTGGCCACCTGCCTGCCCTAAACCTCCTCCTCCAGCGATGTGACCCTACTAAAAATGGGATGCTCACCTGAAGGTCCCCGAGGTGTAACCACCTTTCTTTCCTGGCAGGCAGCGGTACGTCCCCACCACCTGGATGCGGTCCCCGGGCTTCACCTTGTCCACCAGGTCGTCGTCCAGAATGACGTCCACCGAGCGCGGGAGCTGCCCTGCCGGGGCCTTCTCAGGCATCTCCTGGATGGTGATGGTCTGGTGGTCCTTGTAGACCGAGAGGCCAAACTCTGTCTCCAGGGGGTTGTTCTCTTCATCCTAAAGGAGGAAGTAAAAGGATTAGCAACTTTTTTTGGGAGCACAGGGAAAAGGGACTGCATCACCCAGCACACAGAAGACTACTGCAAGTTGTTGCCAGAGCCTGGGGGTCACCAGCTCCCCATATTTAACACTGCTGGTCCATTAAGTCCCTCCAAACCCTGTCCCTAGCACAGGTGGTGGTAACACATCATCCATGCAGAAGGTGTGGGCAATGTGGACAATGCTCAGGTCATCCTTTTCCCTCCTTCATTCCCTTTTTGCCCGAGGGTCTGTGTACCCTCTCCAGGGCAGCACTGACATGCTCACGGGTCCCAGAAGACACAAAACTGGCTGACATCCCACCAAGAAGCCAGCTGAGCATCCTACAGCAGAACTAAGATCATAATTGGCATTTGCTAGTGAGTCTGGTGACCAACAAAAACCTTTGTTATCCATTCCTAGGAGTTTCCTCAGACCATCACACTTCACATGTGGTGTGCCCTCCATGGCCACATTAGATGAAGAAGCCCAAAGGTATCTGAGACCCTCGGCTCAGAGCTGGTATGTTCTCCCCAGAGGAACCTGCTGACACTTCCCACGAGGCCACCTCACCTTTGTAGGGTAGACAGAGCTGGATGGGAAAGCATCCAGGGACGTCAGGTCTGTGTAGCGGCGCTCGATGGTCTTCTTGGTCGCGGGGCAGTAGTGGACGCTGCGGACGACCTTGGGACGAACCAGAGAGCCTGGGTTGGGAAGGAAGAAAGGTTAGGGGCAGGAAAATCCCACCTGGCTGTCAGCAGGCAGTGCCCAACGGGGTTGCCACCACTTGGGACACGACCTCTGGCACCCAGGGTCTGGTTTGTGCCAGGATTTGCTGAGTTCATACCACAAAGACCACCCCAACATCCAGATCTTCTCCAAGTCCCCTGTCCCCCTCACACATGGTGGACTCCCTGTGGACAACCCCTCCAAACCTGGTGGTAGAAGCCCTCCAAGCCCCTCCACAGCAAACACCTCGACCTCCTCAGCCCGCACAGCTACACCACCTGCACCCAGACACGTCCCCGGGCTCACATTTTGTCACGATGCCCTCCACGCACACGATGCAGCTCAGGAAGCAGGCGGTCAGCGTCCGCGGCGAGACGTGCTTGGAGCCAAAGCTGCCCTCCAGCCCGATGTAGAAGTCCTCGTACTGCTTGGCATAGGTGGCGTCGACGGAGGCTACGAAATCCTTCAGAGCACGCTGGAAGGCGACGAGCTCCTCGAAGGCGTTGTTCAAAAGTCTGCAACAGAGGGAGAGGATGACCAGGAGCTGTAGGTATGCTGGCAGCCCCCTTCTAGCCCTCCTCCACGTGCAGCTCTGGAAAAGCACTCAAAGCTCTTCCAGGTGCCTCCACGCACTCAACATTTACTGAAAATGTGAGGCAAAAACAACCTAAGCTCCTAGCTACCACCAGCCAGGAGCTGAAAAATAATCAATCCTATCTGAAAGACTTCTGAAAAAGAATCAGTCATATCTGAAAGACTTCACGTGTACTTAAACAGACCCACAAGCTCACTCAAGAATGCCCCAAAATTGTAGAAACGGGATGATTTGCATCACGCAAGCAACTGCTGCTTGCTACAAAGTCTTTCTGCCAAATGAATGAGCGGCGAGCTCGGAAGGGATGGATGTGACGGGGAAGGAGAAGGCCCTTCCACTTTTCCAGAGGCCCCTAAATCCCTGTGGAGCACAGGACAGGGTCTGGCCCTTCTTGGCCAAACCCCAGGGACCCGCAAAGCCACGGGGTGCCCGGCCCCACGCACCGGCTGGCTCTCTTCTCGTTCTTCCGCCGCAAGTCGTTGATGCTGACCAGGAGGCGGTACTGGTTCTCACTGATCATGTCGCGCACCTTGCTGTGATAAACCCCTTGATCTTCCTGCGGGAGGAAAAAAAAAAAAAAAAAAAACACCAAAACCCCAAAAAATACAGGTTTGCATCAGTTGTGCTGAACAGAAGATGCTGGGAGGGGTGGAGGGGAGGGGAAGGTGGGGAAGGGGGTAATCCTCACCGCCGGGAGGAAGGGATGCAACACTCCATCCCCCCCATCCCACAGCACACCCCTCCTCACCTCATCATCCAAAAAATCGAGGTAATCGCGCTGCGCCTCCCGCAGCTCCGCATCCTCCAGCCCTCCCGCCGGCGCCGCCATGCTGCTGCTGCTGCTGCTGTTGCTGGAGGCCGCCGCCTCCGGTATCGCAAGGTGAAGAAGAAGCCGGAGGAACCGGTAAAAATGGGGGGAAATCGGTAAAAAGCGAAAGGCACCGGCTAGGACCCGGTACAGGCCCCAGAGCGCAGCGCAGCCGCCGCGCTCCCCGCTTGGCGCCAAACCCGGGAAGTTTCCCGCCAGCCGCCGGGCGCCAGCCAATGGGAGCGCAGAGGGAGGGCGCGGGAGTTTGACGCGCCAAAGCGCCAGCCAATCAGCGGCGAGCAGGGGGCGGGCGGGGGCGCGCTTTGGGCTGCCGGCGGGGGCTGGGGCGGCTGGGGGCGGGGATCGGGGATCCGGGATCGGGGATTTGGGATCAGGGATTTGGGATCAGGGATTTGGGATCAGGGATCCAGGATCCGGCCCTGGGGTCTCGTCCCACACAAATTGATATTTTTGGGGAAAAATAACAATTTCTTCTTTTTTTATCTTTTTTTTTTTTTTGTGTGTGTTTCTCCGGAAAGCCCCATTTCCGGGTGTTTTCGCCCCAAGAGGTGCAGGCTGGGTGTTTCTTTCCCCTGATTTTAGTTGTAGATTACATTTTCCTGGGCTGACTGTTTTTTTTTTTTGTTTTGTTTTTTTTTTTTTGAAGGTGTTGGAGCCAGGGGTCAACACAAAGACCCCTCTGTGCACAGGAACCCACTAACACCCCTTCAAAAGGAACATATTACATACCTGATATCTATTACCCCCTAAGATATATTATAATATAACCCCCTAAGAATATTTAATCCAAACTGTGATCAAAAAATACGAAAAAAAGGAAAAAGCTGGGAAAAGTCAGCATGTCACAGCAGGCACCCCACCCAGGCTGCGTCCTCAGCTGGTGTTTGAGCCAGAACCAACTTTTTGGGGTCTGCTGATAAATACTGACCTGGGACAGAGGCGTTCTCTGCAACTCTGTGACCTGCAGGAGATGCTGGAAGCAGTTCCTGCCCCATTTCTCCTTTTCCTTTCACTTATCTGCACCCGATCCCTCTAAAATGACAGGGAATATTATTATTAACCAACGTCGCTAGTTTAGGACATGCGTTGCACAAGTCCTCCTGGAGATGTGTCCCACTTCTGCAAGTTATTGTTTGTTCTTTTTTTTCATGTTTTGCATCAGAGTGGAAGCTCAGATTTTCCTTCGCACGGTGTTGGGCCCTCCTCTGGAGCAACTTGATGGAGTGTTATTGCATTTGGCAGGGTGGCAGGAATGAAGGATCTCATGCTCTGTTGCTGTTTTCTCTCTATTTTTCTCCTCTCCCTCTTGCTGCTCTAGCTCCAGAGCCGCTCTCCGCAGCAGGAGCAGCCTCCCTGCTGCCTCTCCTCAAAGCCAGCCCTTCCCGTGATTTTCTGGAGATTTCTCCTTTGCGTTGCAGGTGACTTGAGACAGGGCAGCAGGAGAGAAGTGACAGCAACCAGAAAAAGCCCTCGGTGTGCCCCTGTGTTAGCAAGAAAAGTCAAAGTACATAAACTGGGGAGGAATCAGTCCGGGTGTAATTCCCAAAAGGAAGCATAATGTATCCTACAGATGTCAGAACCCGGCATTAAATTGCAGCTCTGAGATGTTTTCTCTCTCTCTCTGCAACAGATGATGCATTAAATCCAGCGATGGGGGCAGCCTGCTGGCTTTGCTGCAGGTAAGAGCTGGATGGAGGGGCAGAAACCTTGCTTAGAGGGCAGTTCCTCGTGCCCATCTGGCCACAAAACACCCGATGAGTTCAGCTGCCAGCCAGCACGTTCAAAGCCAGAGCAACCAGGGTCGGATTCACACCCACAGATCTACATCACAAATAAATCTCACCCATATTTTGGTTCCTTGCTCTCCAAACAGGTCCCAGCCTGAAGATGCCGAGCGTGAAGGGAAAGAGCAGAGAGGAGCTGCCAGGAACCCTCGCTCCTGGCCGCAAGGTAATGAGAATTAGGGCTAAAAATAGCTGCCCGTTGTTATTCATGACCGTGCCCTATAGCAACTGCTGCGGTGCGTGGCTCTTGTGTGAATAATTAATTGCGACAGGGCGAAGACAATGGGACGGAGAGGTGGAGGTGGCCGCAGGCGGGTTGGGACCTGGGCACGGCCACAGAAACACGGTGGGTGGGGAGGGATCCCGTGTTTTAAGCCTGTGTCAGCCAGGAGCCAAGCAGGACCTCACAATTTTGATTTAACTGTACCTGTGCTTACCAAGAAGTTCCAGGTTTATGATAAAAAATATTAAAAAATAAGCATTCGGGGGGGAGGAATTAAAATAACAAAATTTGAGTGCTCGTTTCTGGGGCTTGTGCAGATCTCTGCCTTTCAGGGCTCGTTTGGGTTCCGTCCCACATCTCCAGGGAATCAGCGCCCCGATGTCGTGCCACATTTCAGCTGGTTCTGAGCAGACCAAGCAGAATCACAGAGATATTCGGGCTCCTTGAACCCACTAAAAAAAAATATATATATAATAATGGAATTAGGCACCTAAATGCATGGAGATCCTGGGCTGCAGAGCTTGCAGAGAAATGAATGAAAGCCCGGAAGAATGACAGGTGATCATAGGAATAATGTCCAGGGATGAGTTGCACCCAAGGGGTGCTGAGCAGAATACCTCAACTGCACCTGTTTACAGCGTGCATTTTCCTTACATCTCTATCTGCACGTGCACAAGGTTTCTGAGATCCCTTTATGGGATCCCTGTGGTCCCTCCCAGTTTTTTTTCCCCTTGGTTTAACTAAAAATCAGTTTCCACAGCAGAAGTCACTTTTCAAGTTGCCATCTATTAGCTTTCCCTCATGCTGAGCAACCTTATCTCGCCTGTTTTGGGGAGAGGCTTGTGGTTCATTCACAGCTCCAAAAACGAGGAGTCAGCACCCCAAATCCAGCAGTGTCACCTCATCGTCAGGCAACGCTTTGCCGTGGAGCTTTTAAATATATTTGTAATAAAGCACAAGTGTAATGACGTGGAATAAATGGGGAAAAAAATGCTTTTTGTAATTGTAACAATATGGGAAAATTAAAACTACCCGTGATGTGGTTTTGTCGGTGTAAATTTTAAGTTTTGCAGGGGATGTAAGGGGTTCGTCCGCTCTGGCTGCCCTCCAGCTGCACTTGCAGCAGCTGAACCCAAATCAGGGAATTTGCCCTTGCAAGAGGAGAGCCATGGTGACTCTTTCCCCTGCAGGACCGAATGTGGAAGATGTAATTCGGTGCTGGCGGAACCCTTCTTAATCCTCTGATCTGACCTTTTTTAGGTTGAGGAATTTCACCCGCTCGCATCTGCACCGTCTGAGGCATTTCCAACATCACTTTCTTGAAGTATTTGCTATTCCCACGCGCTCTGGTAAATCTTTAAACTGATCTCACTCTTTTTTTTTCCTGACGTCTGGGCAGAAAAACACTGAAGACAACTATCAGTGTAGCTGGACGGGATATCTGTACTTCAACACACCGGGAACTGCTCGTATCTCCCCAGGAGAGCACAGCAAGTAGGTAAAAAGCTAAGGCTCTGACCTTCAGCATACTGGCACGCATCGTGGCCACCTCCTTGCTTCCAGGAGCAGGAAGCCTGGTGTGCCCGGCTCTGCTTTCCCTGCTGGGAGCAGCTAGCACGGCGTTAGCACAGCCTGTAAAACCTTGTGGTCCTGCATCTGATGCTCAGCGCCTCCCGGATCCCGTGGGTGAATCGCTCCCTCCTGTCGTGCTGGAGGAAAAAAGGGCAATTAAATACAAATTAATCATAAATAAATATATATATTTTTAAAAAGCTACCCACAGGCCATGATGGAAAATGATTCCCCGGGGAAACAAAGCCCGAGGAGAGGCTGAAGCACCAGCCAGGAGCACGTCTGCAGAATGTGGCAACCCCGCCGTGTTTCCAGGGAAGTCCGGGTGGCCCAAATATAGGTCCCCGGAGGTTGTGCCTTGCTATTTCTGGCTGCTCATCTGCTGTCATGAGTTCTGACTGTTCCTACAGACAGTGACAGCTGGCTCTTTTTATTCCTCATTTTCTTTCCTCCCCTCCCCAAGCCCAGGATTCACCGATCTGTATGCAAACCACGAAGCAGGGATGCTCCCGTCGATTGCTGGTGATCTCAGGACCTGCTTCTGGCCACGAGGCAGGATCCAGTGGTCGCTTCTCCAAGTGATGCCCGGTTCTGGGAGACAGGGAGCTGCAGCAGCACATGTGGCAATGGGGTTAGACCCCATTAGCAATCCTCATCTGACTGTCACAACTTGTGCTCAGCCCCACTGAGCCGTACTCAGTGCTTCCCTCTGACTGCGTGGGCTGGGTTGGGTAACCCGGGGCTTTTAGGGCTGTTTTTCTGAATTATTAGTTGCAGAAAGCATAGAAACAGGATTCAAAACTATTGCAAAGGATTCACGTAGCCCAGCACCCTGAGACTTGCACGTGTTCTTACAGAGGAACAAGAAATAAAAAGAAAATGAAAATCCCTCTGTAAGTTATGGATTCCTCCATATACAAAGAAATTTCCTTCCTAAGACCCATAAGCTGGAGATTTTTTGAGTCAAGGTTTATATCCTTTCCAAAATTGTCATTTTTTGCCATCTTTAATAATATCCAACTTGCCTAAATCCTGCCACATGACGAGCAAAATTTCTGTGCAAAGGAAATGAGTTTGACAAAGCAAAGCTTGGCATGTAGAAGTCTCTTTTACCCAGTTATGATTCTGCACCTTGATATTATTTATTACAACCTCATACAGGGAAAAGGTGGCTCCTTCTGCTTTCTGCATCCCTTTTGGGGTGAAGATCTCAGTTGTCTCCAGTGCAAAGTTGCTGTGATCTCCCTAATCAGCACAGTGGGGACACAAGGTGTTTGGATACATTTTGGTGAAAAGCCCTCCCTAAAATATAAGAGGAGGGGTTCACACTTATTTTACTCACGGTTTACACCCTGGAGAGACAGCTGGTGCAGTTCTACGTCCTCTGGGGCATTCCTGCTGTGCCATCAGGTCCTAGCTTTGTGGTGATAATTCACAGCAGCCAAAATAATGGCACGACCACTTTGCACCCTGAAAAAAATTAGGTTTGTATTGCACAGCAGGGAGGGTGTATGTATGTTTGGGCAGGGAACGGAGGTGTACGGGGGCTGATTGAGGGCACCAAGCCTGCTTGGCTCGTATCAGATGAGTGCCAAGGGCTGGGAGAGCGCAGGCTGGCACAGCTCAGCCTAAACCTGCTGGGAACAGCCTGCTGGGCAAACACAGCCACACCTGGGCTTCGCCTCAGAGTGAACCAGGTGATTCACTGCAGGGTGTGAAATACCAAAAGCAGGGGGAGCGCCGAGCAGCACCCCTGGGCAGGTCCCTGCCGCCTGGGAGCAGGTCACACAGGGCGAGCAAACGAAATGCCCTGAAAGGTCTCGCTGCAAGCACCTGCCAAGCCTGGAAGATAAATGGGGGAGAAGTCTGTTGTTGGAGCAGAAACCTGGCAGGGTCTCAATGCGGGCATTGCAGCAGGGATGTCCTGTATGCTGTCCCCTTTACCCTGCCCTGCTTGGTCCTGACCACCGTCTACCTGGGCTTGTGTGAGGTGTTCCTCAGGGGTCAGCATTGGGACCGACGCTGTTTAATGTCTTTTTCGGTGACATGGGCAGTGGGATTGAGTGCTCCCTCGGCATATTTGGCAATGACACCAAGCTGTGTGGTGTGGTCGGCACACTGCAGGGAAGGGAGGAGATCCAGAGGGACCTGGCCAGGCCTGCGAGGTGTGCCTGTGCCAACCTCATGAGGTTCTACAAGGCCAAGGGCAAGGTCCTGCAGCTGGGCTGGGGCAATCCCAAACCCAAACGCAGGTTGGGTGGAAAATGGATGGAGAACAGCCCTGAGGAGAAGGACCTGGGGGTGCTGGTTGACGAGGGAGGGGATTCTCCCCCTCTGCTCCAGGCCCAGCACCAGGAGGACGTGGAGCTGCTGGAGAGGGCCCAGAGGAGGCCCCGAGGAGGAGCAGAGGCTGGAGCCCCTCTGCTCTGGAGCCATCTGAGGGAGCTGGGGGTGTTGGGCCTGGGGAGGAGAAGGCGCCGGGGAGACCTCCCAGCGGCCTGCCCGGGCCTGAAGGGCTGCAGGAGAGCTGGGGAGGGACTCGGGGTCAGGGACAGGACAAGGGGGGTGGCTTTCAACTCAAAGAGGGGAGCTTTAGAACAGATATTAGGGAGAAATTTGTCACGATGAGGGTGGCAAAGACCTCATCGTGAGGCTGCCCCAAGGAGCTGTAGGTGCCCCATCCCTGGCAGTGCCCAAGGTCAGGCTGGATGGGGCTGGGGGCAGCCTGGGCTGGGGGTCGTGCCCATGGCAGGGGGTTCAAAATCGATGATCTTTAAGTTCCCTTCCAGCCCAAACCATCCTGTGCTTCCATGGTTGTGCGGGAAATGATGCAAAGATGGGTGGAAAAGGAAGAGCAGCGCCGTGCCCACCACCCCCCACCCTGCAGCTTCACAGAACAGCCGGGGAGGAAGGAAGGAAGCAGCAGTCGGGGTTTTACGGTGGGAGATGCTTTAAAAAGGCAGGACATAAGCAGGAGATGTCTCTGAAGAGCCCGGGAGCTGCTGCTCACATCCCCGAGCGAGGCGACGAGCCTGGAGCAGAGGAGGCTCCGGGGGAGCTCCCCCATGGCCGTCAGTACCCGCAGGGAGGTGCGGAGAGGCCGGAGCCGGGCTCTGCTCAGCGCTACCCCCCAAATCTTTCCCCCCAGGACCCCAAATCCCACCATGTCCCCTCCTCCCACCGCTGTCCCCGCCCGCTGGGGACACCCCGGGGCGGAGCCCCGCATGCGCTCGGGGCCCGGCGGTGGCCGCGGTGGCCCCGGGGACGCGGAGCCGGCGGTGGAGGCGCGGTGAGTGCGGGTGGGGACACCTCGGGGACACCTCGGGGACACTTTCGGGGACACCTCGGGGCTGGCAGGGGTGGGGACAGGGAGCTGCGTTTTGCCCCGGTGCGGGCTGGGGCGCGGTGCTGAGCATCCCCCGCGGGTCCCCCCGCCCCGAGTGCGTCCCCGCGGGCGCATCCCCAGGAGGGTGGCTCAGGGCAGGGGGAGCTGCCCCCGGTTTCCACCAGGTTTTGTGGTCCGAAATTGTGCCGAGTGCTGGTGCTGCTGCTCCGCCAGCGGTTTTGGAGAGCCTCCTGTGGCTTTTCCACCGTGGGGCTGCGGGACAGCCGAGTCCCTTGGGGACACCCAGCTGTGGTTTGTCCCCACGCTGCCACCCACCCTTTTCCTCCAAAATAACCCCAAATGTGCCAGCAAAGAGCTTGTTCCCCGCTCCCACTCCCCTACACCCTCCTGACCTCATCAATCACCTTCCTTTTACTGCCCACCTGGATTTTTTCCCCGGAGGAAACCACTGAGAGCATCTCGCTTTTTTTTTTTTTCCCAGACCCCTTTCCCCTGCCCCTTTGGAGACCCCGCTTTGTGGGGCTACAGCTGGGCAACGATTCCTCTGTAATTCCCAAATCCCTCGACCCTGCAAATTTTCCCTCCGTGCTAGGGCTGCAGGTCGTGGGGGGAGTGCTGAACCCGAAGGGGTGGTGAGGATGAGGATGTGGGCACCGCCGCCCCAGCAGCGGTAGTAGAAAACGAGTGAAATCAGGAAAAGGTCGCGCAAAAGGGTGAAGGACACAGGCGATGCTCTGCAGGAGTGGAAAGCAGGCTGCTGGGTCTGGTTTTGCTCCCTTCCAGGGCAGGGAGGGGACGTTGAGCTGTGAATTCCTGCAGCTCCCTCTCCCACCCTGAATTGGAGAGGGGACCGCGCACCGCAAGCAGTTCCTAGAAAGGCGCAGCCTGGCCAGGCCAAACCACAGGCTGCTGCTGCACATTTCCTCCCCATTCAGCACCCACGGGAGCCTCCTTTCTGCTTTGCTTCTCTTCATTTCCCCTCAAGCTGTGCCTGGAGGGGGGCTGGATTCCTCTGACACAGGGAAATGTGCACCCATGGGCTGAGCGAGCAGCCCCGAGCACAAAACGGGGCACAAAACGGGGCAGCGGCTGAGGACACCTCACCTGCTTGTGCTCACAGCTCTTTATCCGCCTCCCCTGACTCATGCACCAGCTTAATATTTAGCTGCCGACACACTTTATACTCTCTGCTCCAAGGGTCAGACTGATATTTGATTGCGGAGCTGTAAGAAAGTCCCCGAAGCAGTAAATTGCCCCAGGAGGCTGCAGGTTGTGGGGCCATGCCGTCCGTCCCTTGCCCTTCAGGCACAGCGCTTTGATTTTTTTCCCTGTGAGTCTTTGGGACCGAGCAGGGATTTAATCATGCAGATTCCGCCCAGCATCCCGCATTTTGGGGTGGAAATCTGTCCTCTGATCCTTGCTTCTCATTGCTGAGGGCTTCAGAGCCCCCCCCAAAGGGCAGTGCCACTCGTCCCAGAGCTCTGTCAGCCAAACAGGAGGATGGGGACAAGGACAAGGACGAGAGCTCGCGGCTCCAGGGGGTTGGCACGGAGCTGCAGGCTCTCCCCGGCAGCCCGCATGATTTATATACATTTTTTTCTCATGACCGAAGCTCTAAAACGTGCAGCCTTCAAAATGTTTGCAGGCAACAGGCAGCGGTGGATGACAGCGTGTTTGCAGCAGAGCCTGGAGGCTTTTGGGACATCCTGGCAAAGCTCCGGATCCCCCAAAAATGCGCAGCTGGTTTGCTTTGGGTTTCTCTGCCTCCAGGCAGGTGGTTTTGGGGCTGTCCCACCAGCAAATGGATCTGAGCGAGGAGGGATTTGGTGTTTTGCTGAGGTTGGCACCGAAAGGTTTGTCCCATCAGCGGTGCTGGGGCTGTCACCTGGGCTCCTGGGGCTGTAGGGATCAGGGCAGTGACCCCATATGCGGGCAAACTGGCCCCAGAGATGCTGTGTGCACGGAGCTGCGCAGGGATGGAAGGGAAGCGCCCCGTATCCCACGGACATCACGGGAGGAAAATCAGGATGTGAAAGCAGGATGCAGCTGAAACAAATCCCAGCTCCCTTTTCAGCCCGTGGGGAGAGGAACGGGCATTTCTGTGGCACCATTCATCTCCTTCCAGCGCTGGCATCCGCAGCAGGGCAGGTCACTCACCCCGCTCCATCAGTGGTCCCGGCACGACCGAAGGCAGCAGGCGGGGACGGATCTGGTGCTCGCTGGCAGGGGACAGCTCGCAGCCACATACCTACACCCTCTTTGCCCCAAAACAGGGCGGATTTACCCCAATCCCATTCACAAGGCTGGACCGAAACCACACTGGGAGTGTGCTAACACTTCGGCAACCTGACAAACGCAGGTCCTTGATGGGGAATGTGCCCATATCTGGTATTAATACCAGATATTAACACTTTTAAATACCAAACATTAACAGTTTTGCATCTACCGAGTGCCACAGTTGGGTTTCTTCTCCTTCTAATTTTTTTTAATTCCCACGTCGCATGCATCAGCTGCATTATCACTGCAATCAATGCAATCCAATAATTAGCAATATCAACGAAGCAGAGACCCGGCGCTGCAAAAATCAGAGCCCTGCACGCAATGGAAAATTTTCACAAGGTTGCCTTGCTTCGTAGCAGAATTGAGGTTATTTGTAGGCTTCCCCTTCAAGGTCTTCAGTAAATCACGTCCCTAAGGGACAGGGTTTAGTGATGGGACTCAGCAGGTCAGGTTGGGTAGGGTCTTGATGGTTGGGTTTTGTGAGACCCCCCTGCAGCCCCGAGATCAGCTCCAGGCCCAGCCCCAGGAGGACGTGGAGCTGCTGGAGAGGGCCCAGAGGAGGCCCCGAGGAGGAGCAGAGGCTGGAGCCCCTCTGCTCTGGAGCCATCTGAGGGAGCTGGGGGTGTTGGGCCTGGGGAGGAGAAGGCTCCGGGGAGACCTCCCAGCGGCCTGCCTGGGCCTGAGGGGCTGCAGGAGAGCTGGGGAAGGACTCGGGGTCAGGGGTAGAGACAGGACAAGGGGGGGCAGCTTTAAACTCAAAGAGGGGAGGCTTAGATCAGACATTAAGGAGAAATTTGTCACTGTGAGGGTGTTGAGGCCCTGGCACAGGCTGCCCTGAGGAGCTGTGGGTGCCCCATCCCTGGGGGTGCCCAAGGCCAGGCTGGATGGGGCTGGGGGCAGCCTGGGCTGGGGGCAGGGGACTGGAACCAGATGTCCATTTCACAGTCCTGTAATTCTATGACTTGATGATTTGAAAGGTCTTTTCCAACCTAGGTGGTGCTGTGGTTCTACCTCAGCTGTTTTCCTTCCAGACCCGGGCAGCCCCTGTTGGGTGAGCCCTTGTAGCACGACCTTTGGGCTGATGTGGGTGTAAGGGGGCACGCAAGCACGTCAAGGAAAATGAAATATTCCCTGCCGTGTTCTGTTATGTAGCCCCAGCACTGCCTGGTGCATCAGAGCAGTGCTTCAAGAGCACAATATCTCGTTCTCCTTAGGCAGGTGGGGATTTCTGTCCTCATTTTATAGGCTTGGAGGTGGAAGCCCGCTGACAGGAGTCCCGAGCACCCGAGGTGGTGACACCCACCTAAATCCCAGTGACTCCCTCTGGGGATGGCATCAGGAGGAAGGTTAGCATGGGCAGGTTTATGTGCCACCGAGGGAGGAAGCAGATAGTGCCAAGAGGACACAGGAATTCCTGCTGTGAGCCCTTGTAGGGTCTCCTCCTCATTTCTTGTCTCTGCTGGAGCCTCTCCAAAACACCAGGGACTCAGCATGGGACTGAGGATCTGGCATCCTGGTCCCAAACAGGTCTTCTGAAGCGAGCCCCAAGCAAGGGGCAGATGCCCCAAGGTGGTGGGGGAGATGTGGGTGCTTGGGGAGGACCAGGAGGGCTTTGGGGTGCAGTTTGCAGCCTGGGTGCATGGGCTGGGTGCAGTTTGCAGCCTCTCCCTGACCCCCTGCCAGCCCTGGGGGGGCGAGCAGAGCTGCTCTCTGCCGTCCTGCTGCAGCACAGGCTGCGGTTCCAGACTTAATCCCGTGTAGGAAGTGGTCAGAAGAAAAGCCCAGGGTCCAAAATGACCCGAGGTCCTCCCGAGGGGCCTCTGCTCGGCTCTTAGAAGAAAGGAATTCAGGAATTCATCACGTGCAGCTCTCCAAGCTGCCCTGTCATCCGCTGCTGCGAGATGCCTGCGGTTATTTTCATGCTGCCCACAACCACTTTTCTTTTAAAATTTAAATGCATTTATTAAAGACTTCCCCACAGCTAGGTTCCCCAGGCCTGCCTGCTTTGTGTACCAGGAGTTGCTGCCTTTCTGGAAGCAGATACACGCCCAATGCCTGCACACTGTTCTGCAAGTAAATATTATCACGCTGCTACAGCCTCCCTTGCAGAGGGTTAACGCTGGGGCCAGGCCGGTGGGAAAATCAGCTGTACCCCGCAGGAAAATTTCTCATTCAAACCCTTCCATTAGCCTGTGAGCAAAAGAAGAAGAAAAAGCTCGGGTTTCCAATTACTTTGGAAGAAAGGGAGAGGAAAAATTGGAAGGGGATCGGTCCTCCTGGGTGCCGCGGCTCTCATTGTGGCTGCGATGATACAGCCTGGCCAGCGTCCACTCTCCTCCTGGCAGCTCCGGCCCCGAAACAAACGCCACTCGGTGGCTGGTAATTGGGAACAGCCAAAAGGACTGAATCCCCCCGGAGATGGGGGCGAGGACGGAATCGCAACGAGCCGCCCCGGGCGATGAATGTGGCTTTCAGCCGTGCCGCGACCGCCCCCGCCAAAGGGAAAGAATAAGGGCTCTGTGAAAGCAAAACAGCCAGTCCCGACCTTGGGGGTTCTCTTTATTTATTTATTTATTTGTTTGTATTATTATTATTCCCCTTCTTTTCTCCCTTCCCGAACGTTAAAGGCTGTGTGTCCATCACATGATCGCTGGAAGCTGCCAGCTTGCTCCTTCGTGTCACAAGCTTGGTTTAAAATAAGCGGCCGGCCGGATTCCTGCTTTCCTCGCCGTTTGATTTTCAGATGTGTTTTCCTGGGGTTTCGGGCTGTTCTTTTGAAAATCTCTGCACCACCCCCTGTACTGTTAAAACCTGGCGTTTTCCAACTCCGTGAGCCTGCCTGGAAGAAGCCCTGCGCTGGCAGGGGGGTGAGCAGCGTGGAGCCTCCCCCTCGCTGAGCTCCAGGGCGATGCTCGCTGTATCTGAGATGAGAGACTGGGGCAAAATCCAAGCGTTAGCAAAATCCTGGCTCTGTACAAGCCAGAGCCAGCCTGTGCCTGGTGCAGCCGCTGCCGTCCCTCCCGTGTGCTCGTCAGCATGCAAAGCAGGCACGCCGCCGTGGTGGAAAACACGCCGTGAGCCCCGTGTCAGCACGCATCCCTGCGCCCAGCCTCCATCGCCGTCTCCTGGTTGCCCTTGCTCCTTGCAGCAGCCTGCAGCGTGTTGCTGCTCCTCTGCAGGAGGTGAATGTCCTGACCCTGCTCTGTTGTGCTTCGCTTGTCTCATCTGTGCAGTGTCTGAGCTGGTTTTCTGGGTCCTGGGGTCAGCACTAGCAAAGCTGGGGGGCTTTGGGAGCCCTTTCTCCTCGTGTTTTGTCACCGTGAGCCCCATCACCAGTTTTGGTGGAGCTCAGGACACCCAAAGCACCGCAGGGTTCATACTCTCACCTTCCCACAGGGCATCCAGACCAGGAAGCCAAATATTGTCTCAGTAGAGGCACAGCCATAAAACCTCCCTGCAATTCCCACTGCATCGTGCTCAGCCTCAAGCCAAGCTCTGGCCACATCATCCCAAGAGACACGGGGCAGCAGAGGGGGGATATGACAGTGCCACATAGCCACGGATGGTCCTGCCTGGACTTCGCCTGATCCTGAAGCTGAAGTCAATAATAAGATGGATGAATGAGTTTTTTCTGTTTCCTTCAGTTATCAGGAACCAGAACAGACTGGCTCAGGTGAACATACCTACATTAGAAGTGTGGAGAGGGAACGTTGTCCCTTTTTCATGCCATCCCCTTGTAGGAACGCTTCAGAGTCCACATTTACCTTCCCAAATGTTGGCATGTACCCCCATGGGGGCACACAAGCTGCTGAACGAAGCGTGTGCCCCATCACGGATCCAGGCCTGCAGACCCTAAGGAGGGAACTACCATCCCTGTGACTGTGCACAGCGTCAAGCCCCAGCAAGGCCCTGCCTTCAGTCTTGCACAACCGTGAAACTAAACTACCAGGCGCGGGCACCACCTTCCCTCCCACCTCTCGCAGCCAAAACAGCTCCGTCCAAGTCAGCAGCCAACTCCCCCGGTGGCACAGAAGGAAGCAAAACGTCCTGAAAGCTGCTAACGGAGAAAGCCTGGAAAGCAAAACGAGAGAATTGGCTGGAAAACGCTGTCACCGTCGGCTCCCATCTGCTAGAGGAAGTAACGTGAAAACAGTTGGTGTGGTGTCGGAGGGTTGCGAGGGGAAGTGGGACTGGCGAGCCAGCGCTTGGCTTGCTCTGACTTTTTGCTCTTGGTGCTGTCTCACCCCGGGACTGTGTGGCGGGTCCCGTCTCTCTGCTTTCGCTTCCTCTTGGTGGGTGACACCGGCCTCTGTGTCGCCTGCCTGCTCTGGGGCTCCCGTCGTGCACCCGCTCTCTCTTCCTCTGCCTTGCCTCTTGCAGCGGATGCTACGGAAGAAAAATAAGACGTTACCCACACTCGGGCAAAATACTCATTGCTGTTTACTTATTTGGGGCCAGCTCCGTGCCCTGCAGGTCGGTAAGGGTGTATGTAAGCGTAGGAGTCAGGCCCCGGTCCTACAAACACGCCTGTGGTGGCTGGGGAGGAGAACAGAGCCCGGTGGGGTTCCATCAGCATCCAGCTCGGTTAAAGCGTGGTCATGTGTGATGAGTTCATTTTTTCAGTGCGATAGAAATGCCAGCAGGGAAGGGAAGCATCTCGGGTGGGAAAGGAACAGAGGGTACTAGGAGTGAACTCAGCGCTGTGAGGTTTGCTCGGGTGCAGAAGGGCGAGTTATCCCGTAGGTGAATCATTACACCCAGATTTCATCCCCGAGCGGTGTGTTTGGGGGAAAAGGGCTGACAAATCCCCTCCACAGGTGCTTTCTTGACATCTGAGTGCTTCTTGAAAGCCTGTATTTGCAGCTACTGCCTACTCCTAGACGTGCTCCAAGGCGGAGGAGGGACACGGCAGTGCCACCTTCCTCCACGCTGAATTTAGGTGCCACGTCAGGAGATACCCCTTGCCTCTAAGAGCAGGGCCAACATCTCCACACCCCCGTGGTTTATCCCCCTGAGGAGAAATCCCCCATGCTTTCCTCCTCGTGTTAACATTTCCTCCATCTCTTCTCCCGTAGGGCACGAGGACGACGTCCCCCAGAGCCGTGCTGCCGGGGGAGATGACGGCCATCCTGGAGCGCCTCAGCACGCTGTCCCTCAGCGGGCAGCAGCTCAGCCGCCTCCCCCGGCTGCTGGAGGACGGCCTCCCCAAAATGCCCTGCACCGTCCAAGAGGCCGAGGTGCCTCAGCTCTTTCGGGAGCCCTACATCCACGCCGGGTACCGTCCCACCGGCCAGGAGTGGCGGTACTACTTCCTCAGCCTCTTCCAGAAGCACAACGAGGTGGTCAACGTCTGGACTCACCTCCTGGCGGCGCTGGCCGTGCTGCTGAGGTTCAAGACGTTCGTGGAGGCCGAGCAGTTGCCCGTGGACGCGTGGTCCTTGCCTCTGTTCATCTTCGTCCTCTCCTCCGTCACCTACCTGACCTGCAGCCTCTTGGCCCACCTGCTGCAGTCCAAATCGGAGCTGTCCCACTACACCTTCTACTTCGTGGACTACGTCGGTGTCAGCATCTACCAGTACGGTAGCGCCCTGGCCCATTTCTACTACAGCTCCGACCAAGCCTGGTACGACAAGTTCTGGCTTTTCTTCCTCCCGGCCGCAGCTTTTTGCGGCTGGCTGTCCTGCGCCGGCTGCTGCTACGCCAAATACCGCTACCGACGGCCGTACCCCATCATGAGGAAGATGTGCCAAGTGATCCCAGCCGGGCTGGCCTTCGTCTTGGACATCAGCCCCGTGGCTCACCGGGTGGTAGTGTGTCACCTGGGGGGCTGCGAGGAAGACGCCGCTTGGTACCACACCTACCAGATCCTGTTTTTCCTCATCAGTGCTTATTTCTTCTCCTGCCCGGTCCCCGAGAAGTACTTCCCCGGCTCCTGCGATATCGTTGGCCATGCCCACCAGATCTTCCACACCTTCCTGGCCATCTGCACCCTCTCCCAGCTGGAGGCCATTTGCTTGGATTACAAGACCAGGCAGGAGATCTTCCTGAAGAGACACGGGCCCTTCTCCATCTATCTCTCCTGTGTCTCTTTTTTCGGCCTGGTGGCTTGCAGCGCCCTCACAGCCTACGTCCTGCGAGGCAGGATCAAGGCCAGCCTGGCGAAAAAGGACTCCTGAGGGGCACGGAGGCCACGGGCACGACACCACCGGGGTGGTGCAAACCAAGGAAAGGGGCATAGCGTACTAGAGACGTAACTGGCTTGTTTGCCTAACACACTGTGACTAACCTGGACCTTGGACTCGGGTGGAGGGCTGGGTGCTGGATGTGTTTTCACAGCAGGGGCTGCCTTCTGCCCTACGGGGGGACAGAGAGGGATTAAGCCAGAACAAGGCACTTAACCAAGGATGCTGAAATAGGCAGAGGTTTCTTGTTCACTCTGGCAAACCTAGTTGTCTAGCTGGGGGTTATCTAGCTGAACTTCAGGGAAGGTGGCCTGAGGGCTGTGAGGCCGTAGCGGGGTCTCACGAGGCAGTGGAGAACCCACCATGAGGCCCAGAGGTGCACGTGGTGACCTCTTTGTGTTTTGCTGTCTCTGAGAAGACCTGTTAGCATCAAAGGCAGTAACAAGGTTTCAGGAGGAGTCCACACTTGTAGGGTTTGGTTGCAAAGGGTATGGGTGGAACAGTGGCTGCGATAATCCTTCTCCTAGCTGGGCTAAGCCAGGTTCTCTCGACAACCTCCTTCTCGAGTATCTCAACGCCAGGTGGCATTAGCAAAGCATCTAGACCTGGACTTGACCTTCTTTAGGATGAACGGGGTCCGAACCTACGTGTCTGCCAGGCACTGGTGTAGGCTCAGCCACCTCTGACCCAGGTGGGGATGTCAGCTCATCTCCATCTCCTCCATCTGCATGGTTGCACCATTTTAGAACCACAGAGCAGCTGGAAAAGACCTTAAAGATCATCTGGTCCCAACCCCCTGCCATTTTGGCTGCCTCTGTGTGACAAGTTCGTGCATTCCTGCGTTGACTGACCCCGTATCATCTGCCACAGGAGGCTGGCTGACTTCCAACGCAGCCCACATGGTGTAGAAGTAACTTGGGTGTGATCAGTCTGATAGGGGAAAGGCTCCGGGCCCCGGGCCTCCAGCAGCCCTAGGATGGTCGTAGACAAAAGGGGATGAAAGTGAAGTGGATGTGAAGCCTTTGTTCCCCTCTTAATGGTTCTTTTTAGGATGCCAAGCGATCCTTGGTGGGCCTTGAAGCTGACAGTGAAGCTTCAAGGTTGCTCTTCTCTGACGCATAGAGCTGTGGGTCGGGCATGTTTTTATCAGCACTGGATGAAGGTAGAGTGGCAAAAGGCAGGAGCAGGTTGACAGAATTAAGGTTCTTTGTAGTCTTGGGATGGGTTTGTCCTTGGAACTTGGTGAGTTCCAGTTCAATGTGTAGGAAGGGTTGGTTTATGGTGTCCACATGTAGACGAGTCTCTTCTGGGTTTGCTGGGGGGAATATAAGGTATGGAGCCACATACCTGCACTGGAGTTGGTAGCACTTACAGGACTGATGCTGAGAGCCCTCGCAGGGACCTGTTCCATTCAGCCTAGACACCTCCTGTCCGACCCACTGCTCACTTCCCACACGAAACTCGGGGTCCTCCCAGCTGTATGCTGTGCAAGACCTGAAGCCTCAAATGCCCTGATATATTCAGGAGGTGCAGCTCTTTGCTGAAAGCCAGGGAGACTTGGGATCTACTCCAGCCAGGGATCTCTCTCACCGAATCCAAGGGCAGGCAAACAAATTGTGGTTGCTGGTCCTGAGCAGGCAGGGTTTGGGGTTGGGGATATGATTTATCATGACAAGCACTGATTCCTGCACTTGATCCATTTTTTAACTATTGAGATGTGTTTATGTGTGTGTGCGCGTGCCTGCTTTAATATCCAGGAAGGCTTTGCCTGTGGCTTTTTTGTCTGCAGAGCTTCCTAGTTGTGTCCAGATGGGCTAAAACAGAAGGAGTGGGCACCGCTAGCAGCAAGCCGTGCTCTGCTCCTACCTGGTTATACCGGTACCAAAAGGCAGAGATCACCCAGGCGTTTCCTTCTCTAAGGCTTTGAAACTAGGTGAGATGTTCAGCCCCTGGCTAAGGAGGATGACTACAGTAAGGCCGCCCAGTTCACAGCGGGGTCGGAGGTGCCCCATGACTCTCCCAAGGCACTTCTGTCATCTGCCTGCTCCAGCAGAAGTGAAACTTCTCCTTGTGGGGCAACCGTTCTGTGGCAGCGGTGCTGTTTCCACATCCTCCCATGTTAGCCCTCAGCTGAGGCCACTCCTGGCCCCGTGGGGCCCTGCGCTCAGACCTGGAGCTGACCTCCCGGTCACTATGATGGGTTAATTTAGCAGGGAGCCGCCACACGGGTTGCTGCTGCTGTGAGGATGCGCCCTTGGTGTCACAGGGGGCTTGTCTCCACTGGAGCTTCCTCCATCCCCGTCTCCATCCTCCTCCTCTTCCTCCAACGAGATTGTCTCTTTCGGGACTTCATCCTTGTGCCTTACACACCTGGTTACCTACCCGTGCAGGCTCCACACGCCGTGCCATTGATCTAGGGGAGAGCAGGGCTGCATCCCGAGGGAGGAAAAGTGTCTCTGTGCTAAATGTTCAGCCCACCTGAGGGCCTGTCGGGGTCTTCTCCTTGGGCTCACTGCTTGGAGCTCGCCTTCCTCCATCCTGGTGCTCCTAAGGAGGCACGGCTGGGAAGGGCGAAGAGGAGGCCACCAAAGGTTGATCACGAAGGGACCCATGTCCTAACCCTCACCCTCAGGAATCTCCGCTCCTGAGATTGTTTTTTAGCAGCCTGGATCTTCAGAGATCCACTGAAAAGTCAGCCCAACGTGCCTTATGCCATCACCTCCTGGGATTTACACTCTCTGCTGGTCCACTTTTACCGGGGACTGGCTTTGCCCGGTGTACGGGGCAGAAGGGGAGGATGGAGAGAGGTGCCTTCAACTTGCCTTAAACTTGCAGTTTTGCCCAGTGATTTGTGTAGCAGGGCAAGGACGGGTTCCTCATGTGCCTTGCAATTGACAGCTTTTACTGATGAAATTGTTTTTAAGCACTGTTTGTTACTAAACCGAAGTACGGAAGAGTTTGTATTTTTTTTTTCCCCCCTGGGAAACAGGGAAGGATAAGGGTGTTAGATACTAACCATCCCCTTCCCGCCTCCCGTCTGCTGATGTCACATTGTTGGAAACATTGACAATATTTTAAGCTTTGTACTGTACTGATCATTATTTAAAAACCTAAAGAAAAGAAAAAAAAAAAGAAAACTGTGAAAGTAAACCGATTGGTGTGGTGTGAAATTGCCAAACGCACAAAGGTTGTGAGTCACAGGGAAGAAACTTTGGCCTTACGGGAAGAGTGGGCAATAATAATAACAATAATTAACGCCGGGGTGTGATTTTATCCGTATATTTCAAAGCACCTTCCAGGTTTCATAGTAATTCTGTGATAATTACGCCCTGACACTGATTAGAGGGATTAAGTTTATCATCCACAGCAGTATTTGGGTGCCTGGTATTCCTTAATTTCTGCCAGAGGCGAGTACCTCAAGTGCTGTGGTCCTCTGCTCCAGGCCCAGCAGCCCCAGCTCTTTGCCCATACAGAAGCCCATCCTACAGCCTTTGACATCCCTGCCCAAATTCAGTGCCATCTGGGCTTTGGCTTTCCTAAATTCATCCCTGGATGCTCACCATACTCCTGCGTTCATCGCAGGAATACAGGAACCTGTCCCTGCTTTCACCCTCTGCGCGCTTCCCTTCCGTGTCAGAGTTTCACGTTGAGGTTTTGGGGATTTCTCCATACTACGGAACTTCCTCACTTCTATGCAAACGCTGTGGGTGCCCCCGCTTAAACTTTGCTCTGTGGGTTTTAATATCCGTTTCTGGCATAGCTCTCCGAGCTATTTGCTTATCAACCTTGTCCATCGCTCCCTCGCAGGGGCTGGTAACTCTCCCTCACCTCTTATTCCTAGTTTCAAGCCCTCCTTACCATGTGCAATCTCATACATGCTTCATCCCTAAGATATACTCTCAATGATTCAGTCCCATAAAAAAAGATAAAATGCACTTTTTCCTTTTATTAGCACCATACGAATAATTCTAGCCATTATTTAAGACCATGTGCAGAGCAAGGCCTCCGTACCAGTATGTTTTCGCCCAGCAGAGGGCGAGATGTCTTCATCTGGAGCACCAAGAGGCCGCCCGTGCCACGAAAGCAGAGCCTTCAGGGCTCTCCAGACAAGCTGAGGAAAAAAATGCTGCCCTTCAAGCGGGCCCGCAGCCAGCCCTGCGAGGAGATGCATTGCTTTCCGAGCGAGGGATGTGCTTTGCAAAAGTCTCGCCCTCTGCGTAAGCGGCAGGGATTTTGCCAGATGCGTTAGGGCAAAGTTTTACGTTTCCATCAAGCAAAAACTGAAGAGGAACGGGACAAAATACCCAAAGAGGGCTCTTAACCTTTTCAACGAGAAGCAAAAATAGAGACTTTTGGTATGCTGAGAAGTTGCTTGGCAATGCTGTTTCAGGGAACATGTTCACTACATGCCCTTTACTCTTTGAGTTTACATATACAAATCCTTAATGGATGAAAAGCTAGATACGGTTATTAGCAAAAGCATCTGCTTATCCCAAGCAGATGAAGTCAAATGCAAAAACAAATAAATAAAAGAGCTTCCGAGTCAGAGGAGCAAAGTATTTTATTCTGGTTATTTCCTGAGTCACTGGCCACAGAGGGGGTAATGCGAGGGAAGGTACAATTTTTAGTTCAGGCCCCAAGTGTTGCAGCAGATATTCTGAGTTGCCTCAGGAGAGGTCCTGTTACCCAAAGTCAGTCTTTGCCTGGTCTTATCCTTGCAGCTCTCTTGAAACATGGGTTAAGAGGCAGAGCATCAGCCAGCAGCTCTAAGTGGGATGTTTCCTCCTTTGCTCTGTTAAGCAGCTGTTGAAGATGGTCTCGGCAACTAGGTCAGGGGAAGAATACTTCGCAGTGTTGTCTGCTTCTCCTGTGGACTCCAGAACAGAGAAGTAGAGCCTTCGCAGCCTGAAAATCAGGATTGAACAGACCTGAAATAAAGCATCAAGCTACCAGCTGGGCCTTAGGCTTTGCAGCTGTCCCCACTGATCTCTTTTTTGTTATCCTGTAGTTCTTTATTTTCTTCTGGTTGAAGGTAAGACATGCTCTCAATCAAAAACAGTTCCTTCAGATATGAAATATGAGATATCCTATCTCATATCTGATATGATATCCTATCTCATTTGTTAGCAGTATCCTAACACACCTCTATCAAATACTTGTCTATTGAGGGCCAGTAGATGAGGTGGAAGAAAGATGACTATCACATTTCACCCTGCTGCCAACAAGCCTATGCTTCCAAGCGTTTTCTAACAGACCCATTGGAAGCAGCCCTCAGATCTTTCGGACCACAGATGGGGTGTGCTGAAACATTGTCCACTCGGGACTCGCAGGTCAGACTTTTTGTTACCATGACAGGGGTGTAAGTACACATACCAGCACAGCCTTTGCTCCAAAATATACGAGCTTTAAGTAGATAAGAGCTAGGAAATCTTGCTATAGGAAACACTGATCCTTTTCCTTTTTAGGAGAAGCACTGTAGGGATGTAGGAGGCTAGAGGCTTGCCTTAACCTTTGCAATTCTGAGTCGCCTGTAACAGAAGCAGATGGGTGTCAAAGATGCAGCTGAATCAAGATGTTCTCAGTTCAATTCTTTATTCCCCATTTCTCCCCTCTCCTGCTTTGTTGTCACTATTTCTAACAAAGTATTCACTTCTGCCATGGCTTTGCTCAGTTGTCATTTCTTCATTCCCATCTCCCCTGAGTGTTTACTCAGGGGGAATGTACTCGGGGGGACTAAAGTGTCCTAATCCTCTCCCTGCTCATGTCTAGAGCCTCAAATCCCCCGTTGTGATGGCCTCTCTTTGCTTTAGTCCCCCTCCCATGCAAAGTGGGGGACAACACCAGGAGAAATCGGAGAGACGCCTGGGTCTCAGCACCCTCATCCGAGTCCATAGCCACGCTGGCTGCTTGCTGTCTCTGACCCTGTTCTTTCAGCCCTGCTTGGCCTTCAGTCTATTATTTTCCTTTCCAGGCTCATCAGACCCATTCTTTATCTCTCACTGCCTGCTTTTCTTCCCTCTCCCACAGCACGCTCAGACTGCGTTCCTCTCCGCTCGACTTCTGCTTACAAAACTCCCTGATCCCACTGCCTGCCCTTGAATCGCAGCCTGGTCTGCCTTGGACACCGATGATAGACACCAAGGAAAAGAAATATCAAAAAATAATAATAATCCATGGTGACTGATTTGGCTTTTTATCTGTTACACTCAGCAGTGAATTTGCCCAGCAACTTTCTTCTTGGTGACCCTCCTGTGTTTTTTGTTTGTTTGTTTGTTTTGTTTTGTTGTTTTGTTTGTTTTGGTTTGGTTTGGTTGTTTTTTGTTTTTTTCTTCTTTCTGGAGAGAAAAAACCACGCAGAGAAGAGGGGAATGATGTCAGTGCTACGACCGGCTGCTAATACACACACTATACACATCATAAATCACCACAAGCGCTTCTGCTGAAGTACTTTGAGCACTCTGGGCGTGGATTTGCCCCCCCCAAGCCCCTTCTCTCCCTGGGCTCCACACAATGCACAACCCCCAGAGGGGAAGGCTGGGCTCCCACCACCCTTTGGGGACATTTTAACAGGGGGGTGTCAGCCCCAGCTGTGCCATGAGGGCTCCCACAAGGCAACACCCGAGGGGCCCCGAGGCCTCCCAGGGCCGCAGCCAAGGCCGCGGGCCCGCCCGTTGCCATGGCAACCGCGCTCCGTCGCCCAGCGCGCATGCGCGCTCCGAGGGCGGGCGCATGCGCAGTGGGCGAGGGGGCCCGGCGGTTGCCATGGAGACGGCGTCGCCCTCAGGGGAAGGAGCGCGGCCGCCGCCATGAGCTCGGAGCGGGGCCCGGCGCTGCCCTTCCTGCCGGGCTGCGCCTTCAGGGACCCCACGGTGAGCACAGCCGCCTGGTAGCACGCTTCCCCGGGGCCCCCGGCGTCCGTGCTTCTGCTCCTGTCCTCCTGGGACGCCTCACCCTTCGACAGCGGCCTGGCCTAGGGGGTAAACGCCCCCTCCCCCCTCAGGGACTCCCTCAGGGACCCCCTCAGGCCCTCCCCTGGCTCCCTGGCAGCGCTGCTGTCCCCACATCCACCCGCTGTCCCTCCAGGGGACATGTTACCCCTGCCCGGAGCCCAATCCCAGGGAACCCACTGTTCCCACAGACCGCCCGCTGATTCCCCCAAGGGCTGTGGTAGGTCCCCAGTTCACTGGAGTCCTGTCAGTCCATGCCTGGGGAGTTGGGGAGACTGCAAACGCACTGGGCACCCTTTGGGGGTACCCACCGAGGTGACTCCCGCTGAGGTAACACCCACCAAGATGGCACCCAAGGGACCTGGTGCCCTCTGAGCTCTCCTGATGCTGCCCAAGGGACCTAACACGCACCAAACGTCCGTGTCCTGGTGTTTCCCAAAGCCAACAGAGAGCTGCCGACCTCACTCCTTGGGGCCTGAACTCTCTGACCCCACCTGGTACCCCTGAGGTCGCCCGCAGGAGATCTGGCGCTCCCCGAGTGCCCCCAGTGCGATTTCAAGCCTGTTCCCAAGGAGCTGGGTATCCCTGAGCCCACCCTACAAGGGATTTGGTACTCTTAAACTCATCCCCGAGGAACCCATTGCATCTTGCAGCCATCTGATACCCCTGAAATTGTCCTGGTAGCTTTGGAGAGTGAGGTTTCCACTCTCCAGGTGGAAGGGGTTCCCCCAAAGTCACTTCATAAACTTGAACCCCCTGGGAAAACTACTGCTTCTCTGCCCTGTCTCAGGATCTGATACTCACCAGGCACCTGATAACTTCTACAAATGCCTTCTCTGTATCCCCTGGAGAACTTAATCAAACCGTAGGGATGCTCAGGAACCTGAGAATCCGATATTCTTTTAGAGAACTGGGATCCCTGCGCGGAGCTGATGCCGTCACAGCCCCCAGGATCCTCCCAAGGAAGCGAGACCCACTCAGCTGTGCCCAAACTCCTTGAATTAACATCTAGGCAAAGAAGCAACCTTTCCTTTTCCCCATTCCCAATGATCCACGTGCTGAGGTTCTGATAACCCCAAACCATCCCGATAACCTCTTGTGAGAGCAGTAGCACAGAAGAAAACTGATACTCCCTGGGCTCCTTCCAGTACTGATTTGGAGTTTCCTTCTCCCCAGGGAGCTAATATCTCGAGTCTTGATGCCATTACTCATCTTCAGATGAGAATCCACTATCCTTGAATTTTCTGGAGTGCCTCCCTCAGAAGCAATGCTCACAAACTTCAGCAGGGAGCTGATATACCAGGGCATGCCAAATGTTCCCCTGGAGCTTCATATCTCTGAGGATGGGCTTAATATCCCATTTCCAGAGAGCTCAATACTCAAGTGAGGCCTATTTGTCCCTTTTTTGTCCCCTGATCTCTCCCAAGACATTTAAATTCCCTGGCAGGGCCCCAGCATGCTCTGATATTGCAGGATGAGGAACCTCATACATAGAAACCTTTGTCATGGATGTGCTCCACTGAAAAATAAATATATAAAAAAAGGAGGGAGATGCCTGGAGGTGGCACTCCTGGTCCTGGATGCTCCTGTTGAACACCGACCCTTCCAGACTCTGCACTTCAACAGCTTCTGACGCTTCCCTAGGTCGCTTCCCTTCCATCCCCTGCCACCACAAGGTTATTTCTGGAGGAGGCTGCAGTATTTCCCAGGTGCCCTCATGACAGAAACTTCCATAACTCTTAACTGCTCTCTTTTATTTCTTCTGCCTGTGTGTGGATTAGCCCGGGACACGCTGTCGCTGTGCAGTCCCCGTGGTGCCCTCCAGCACAGTCGAACTGGTTTCTAAGTCAGTGATGAGTTCTTTAACAGTAAGTGGAGTCAGTTACTCGTAACAAACACTCCCAATCAGGCAGCTCTAGAGGTTATCTCTGCGTTATTCGCACGCTTGGGTTGGAAATTTACAGTGCAAATCTCTGCTCCTAGCAAAATATTATTTCCTCTATCGGTAAAATGCTGCCTGCTTTAGTCACGTGAAGGGCTGTGCTGACATCAGCCTGTAGGAAACACCTGCAGGACTTAACAGAGCAGGTATTTCAACACTTCAGGTGCTCTGAAATAATTTGTAATGTTTTAAGGGGATCCAGGCTCCAGAAACGGCTTTGCAGTGCTCCTCAGGACGAGCCTGAGCGAGTGAAATCAACTCCCCTTGCCAGTCTATAAAATGAGCGTCGTGATTCTTGTTTTCCAATGAATTTTTGAGATGTGCAGAAGAAAATCTTTGTGTTTGAGTGAGGCTGTGGTTAGTTAGAGCTTTGTGTGTGTGTGTCTGCGCACAGAGACACCAGCAGGGGAAGCAGCATTTGTGTGAGGCTTTGTAGACTTAGCCAAGGACTTAATTCAGCTGATTTTCTCAGATAGGGACCGGCAGTGACTGAGATTAGGAGTTTACATTCTGGGCTTTCCCTTTCAAAGTTACGTTAGTTACCTGATACTGCCAGATGCAGGCTGGCCTGGCGACCTGGGAGCCTTATTCATTCACGGGAGGGTTTCTTTAGTCAGCTGTGGCCCTTAAAAGCCCCTCTGCCTCTGACAAACACCTCCGTTGCCCAGTTTAAGGCCAAACTTCTTGGTTTTCCCTTGAATGTTTTCCCCACAGCTTTCCCTGCATAAAGGCACTTAGTTACCGGGAGGAAATGGCAATCCTGTGGCAGGGCTCATGTTTATAAAGCACTCAGTTACCACGTCTTCAGTAAATTCTCTTGTTTTCCCCCGAACCTGTTTTCCTAACTGCTCTGCCCACAGCATTGCGAGATGCACAGCACCAGTTCGGAGAGAAAAGAGGCAGTTACTTGAAATTCAAGTGGGGCCTGGAAGGTACGAATAAGATTAGAGGCTTAACCATGAGGAGCAGAGAGGGGGAGGAGGAGAAGTAGTTCACGTGCCCGGGGTTGGACATATCGCATGTCTGTGTCTGGAAAAGGAGCTGAAGAAAATCTAGAAATGCCTGCAGTTCTGTTTTATTTGGCAAAACTCAAGGTAAAGCCAGAGGCTTTATTATCAGGGACTCACAGTTTCTCCTGTTTTCCCTGGAACACTGAGTGCTGAATGCCTGCTGCAAGCAGCCAGCCGTGCGCTGTTTCAGACGGTTTTGGGATTGCAGGTGAGGTTCCAGTTGTGGTCTGTGGGTGGACTCACATCCGATCTTCATCTTCAGCAGTGAAGAACACGACTGGGCAGGCAGAGATCCCATCGTGTTTTCAGCTCTGATATTCTCTTGTGCATCTGTGAGCAAAGCAGGGACCTCCCTGTGCCATCTGGAGAATGATTTAGCTTCAAGAACAGCTCAGGAGCTGGTGTGAAGTAGGGAGCAAAGATAGGTGAAGAGCTGTTCACCAAGAAGAAACCATCAAAACAAAAAATATCAGGTGAATCCTACAGACAATGTTATTCAGTGCTCACAGACAGAATTAATTCCGTTTGTCTTATCAGGCCTCACGAATCGGCTACAGGGCCTGAAGCTGTGGCTTTTTTCGTGTGTGGACGAAACACAGGCTGTGGAGGGATGTGGTAGGTTCGGTGTGTTTCACGACTGCAGTTCTGTGAGCACGACACGCCTGGACTCAACGCAGCAAGGAAAACCCTCTGAATATCATCCCCAGGAGAGTTTCGAAAAAATATCAACAGAAAATGCAGCAGGTGCATAACAGTGAGGTCCCTTGGTGCTCTGTACTGCAGGAACACAGAGAAGGGAGCAAAGAGTTAGTGAGGCAAATACTAGGGCAGACAAAGTGCTGTCACCCCATTCTGGACACCAAAGCTTGTGGTAAGTCTGCACCAGAGCTAGATTTGAGATCACTCTGCTTCTTTGTTCCTCCGGTCACTGTTTTTTGTTGTGTTTTTTTTTTTTTCAGCCTTTTTGATCTAAGCATAAAATTTGATTGTAATTTACTGCTGCAGTAGGTTATAATAAAACGCCGTGGAGGCATTCTGGGTGTCCGACTCGTACTGTTTCTCCATGCTTTCAGTAGCTGTCTCTGCTGAGTGCGTGTAGTGTTTTAACATCTGGTTTTTCTTCCCCAGAAAACATCCTTTCATCGCTCGCAGACCCTGGGCTACAAAAATGGCTTTGCCTTTTCCCGGCTGCCAACAGTGGGGATCGGCGGGGAGCGACTGTACGTGAATCAGCTTTCGCAGGCTGAATTAGATGAATTATCCAACACGAGACCCACGCTGACCTACGGGCAAGCCAGGCAGGCTCCTCCTTCGGGCTTCATTCCAGCGCACGTGGCTTTTGACAAAAAGGTAGAAAGAAGCTTATTCCAGGAATATCAGCTGGCCGAGCTCGGAGACATAAACAGTCAGCTCCAGGGTTCATGGGACAGCGTACAACAGTTTTCAGATGCCATTGCCCTTAGTCAGAGACAGCTGAACCCCAGTCTGAAAGAGGCTTTCTTTGCTCAGGAGGAGGATTATAATACGTACACGATGTAAGACATTCCCCACGAGTTACGCCGGAGCATTTCCAGCAGGAGTTTGAAAAGAAGTTTGATTAACTCTGAAAAGCTTCCGTTTATAACCGTTGCTCTGTAAAAGCCAGCCTGCCCTTCTGCATTTCCAGAGCTATATTGAGGTTGCAACCAGGCTTAGACTGTAAAAGTCACTCTGCAGTGGAGTGCTCGCATACTGTCTGGCTGTGGTCTATCTATTTATGCTCGTGCTTGTCACCGCAGCGTGTTAGAGCCTGCGCTGCCCCGTTAGTACTTCCTGCATTGCATCCTGGTGATCCTATCAGCCTAGGAGGTGGCTGTGTGTCTGCCCGGAGCAGTCCTGAGCTGACCTTCGATTTTCAACGTTGCTCAGGCTGCACGAGGGCGTGTGCAGCCCCAGGCAGAGCAGTCCCTGCAGCGTGTGCAGGGCTCGGCAGTCCTGAGCACACCCCAGGAGTTGCACGCTGCCAGGCAGCCTGCAGCCAACCCTCAGCCCATCTGTGAGACAGTCTGGGGAACAGATGTGCTGTGTTAATTACTGCTTCAGAGGCCATTCTTTCAGAGTCACGTAGATGTTGCCATTTAATCTGTCAGACACTTCATGGCCCCTTCATTCAGGCCAGAGGAGCAGCCACTTGCTTACCTAGCTCTGTGGGCTGACGTAGGCTGGGCGTGCAAGGCTTGATTAGCCACCTACATCCTCTTAGGGGCAGTGAATGTGCTTGGAGGGAATACTTGTGCTTCTTTCACGCACAGGAACTGTGAGCAACTGGCTTTTGGCAGGGTATGCAGCATGCATTTTCTCTGGGCCCTGATTTGTCTCCTTGTTTCTCCAGCACACACTGGCTCTTCATGGATATGAGTTCCTGAGCCATGCAGCTCCTAAGGTCCACAGATGTGGTGAAACTCAACTAAAAATCACCAGGTAGCTTTGTAGACCCTGGTTTAAGGAGGCTGACTATTAAAGAAAGTCAGGTGTGTTAGTTAGCGAGATTACTGGCAGCAACCAAGCACCTGGCAGGAGGTAAAATAGCAGGTGATCAAAGGAAGAGGGAAAGGACTGCATTTATTACAAGTGTCTCATGCCTACCAAACCAATAAAAGGCAAATGCTGATAAAATCCCTCATGATGCCTCCACCATTAGTCACAGATTAGGCTACAGTAGGCTCTGATGATTTTATAGATTACAGTCCAGTAATTTTGCACTGTCGAAGCACATTACTAATAAACTATTCGGACTAATGATGATGTTCAAGTTGTTTCTTTCTCTCTCCCTTCGGGATGTTGTCCCAAACAACAGATTTTGAAGTTCGATGCCTATTTCCAGGAAGATGTTCCTCTCTCTACAGAAGAGCATTACCGTATTCGCCAAGTGGGTATCTATTACTACCTGGAAGACGACAGCATATGTGTCATAGAGCCGGTTGTGAAGAACTCTGGTATCCCTCAAGGCAAACTTATCAGACGCCATCGCGTGCCCAAGAATGACCGTGGGGAGCATTACCACTGGAAGGACCTGAATCGAGGCATGGACATCACCATGTATGGCAGGACGTACCACATAGTCGACTGTGACCCGTTCACCCAGGTGTGTTGCTGGTACAGAGAATACTGACACGAAGAACCCCAGGAGTTACAGGTGGCAAGAGCTGTTAGAGTCCCAGTAGCCTGCACCTGCAGCTTTCACGCTGAGGTTGCTTGAGATCGTTCATTTTGTGTTCTGTGGAGACTTCTTTCTGTAGATCAATAGGTAGTTTGGGGTATGGTACTTGCTGAGGGCACAATAACTGCCCAGTATTTTTGCCCTTTTGCTGAGGGCACAATAACTGCCCAGTATTTTTGCTGCTTTGACTCCATGCTCTGTCCTCCAGATACGGTACAGCAAAAACTCAAAGCTCATTTCTGTGTTAGCAGGATTGGTCTGAGTTCATTCCTCTGTGTACAACAGTTTAACTGCTTGGAGTCCTAATGAACCATTTTGCATATATGAAAGGGAAATTACTGATCTTAGCTCTTTTCCAGCTTCATACTCCTTTGGTAAGAACAGGGCAAGGGAATGCTGTCAGTAACTCTGCGTTGATCTACAGCCAGCCCAGAAGAGCACTCATGGTCAGTGGATTGAGAATCGTGGTACAAACTGACCTAAGAGCGCTTACTCATTGCTTACTTTTCTATTTCAGGCTATTTCTGTACCAGTAAATTAAATAATAACAATGCATTAACAAAAACAACAAATACCAATGTACTGGTATACTCTTAGTTTGTCCCCAGTGTAATCTGGGCCCTGGCTAACCACTGTTCTTCCAAGCACTTCCCAGGAACAATCCAGGAGTTAGAATGCTCCGGGGACCCTTCTCAATAGATGAATTGCGTGCAGCCAGCTCATCCCGGAGGCTGAGAGAGTTTAGATGAGGGTTATTCCTTGCCAGTTGGCCTCAGTGTCCAGGAATGTTCCCAATCGTGTGTAATATATTAATATATATCTGTCAGGAGCATGTGGGGCCTACTCTGCTGGAGCTGGATGGCCGTTAAAGTCAGTTGACATCAGATGAAGAGCTGGCTCACCTGTTAATCTTGGTTGCTTGATGGAAAACGTGAAATGAGCTACGTGGGTCTACATCTCAAAGTCTCTGGTCAATTTTATCATTAATTGGCATCCTCTAGACCAGAAGAGTCTGAAAATGTGAACCTGCCTTGTGAGTTTTCAGGGTGATCTCACAAGTCTGTTGGAGATGTTTGCACAGGTGCTTTCTGGGGTGAATATTTTCATGGGCCACTTCCCAAAGCCAAACAGGGAAGAAGTCCAGTGACTTCAGAGGTTGTTTTAAGTGACAGAGGTGAGTGCACAAGCAATGCCCTAGAGTTTGTTTATGCATCCAAGGTAAGCCAAAAAGCCCTTTATAAACAAACAGATTGTTCTTCTGTGGGAAAAGTGCTCCTCCTGGAAAAGGAGCTAAAACTGTTACTCTGGACACACATCTTCCTGGCCACAGGGGCCACTGGTACGGGTTGCACTAACTTCCATTGTCTGATGGAATGGAGAACCCTGGGTCTTTTGCAAATTTAGACCAACTACATCCATGGTTATGCATTAACTTAATCTTTTTGTTTTACATAAAAGAGACCAACCCAACTGTTATCCTCTATTTAAAGCCCCAAGGCCAAGGAAGATGGTGCTTGAGTAAAAACTGACTTAGGACATTGAGGGCAGGACTTCCCTGCGTGTTGTAAAGGCAAACAAAGTCACCTATCGCTAGTCACTTTGTATCATCAGAATTTGTGGCAGCAACTAATACCTCAGATGACTTTCCTAGGCGTTCCTGGAGAGCCAAGGAATTGAACTGAACCAGCCAGAGAAAATGGTTTTTGATCCTTACACAGAAATGCGTCGGATGCCCCTGCGCATGTACATCACACCATCAGACTTTGACCAACTGAAGCAGTTTCTGACTTACGACAAGCAGGTGAGTGTGCTGGCAGCAATTACACAAGTTATAGTCTACATGTGTCATAGAAACTTGGGTCTTGTGAGTGCCTGCAACTTTAATCGTTTTAAAAAACTCCAGTCCACTGCGCAGACTTCAAATTTGCTCCTTTCTTGGTGTTTGCGAGAAACAAAATCTTTTTTTTGCTCAACTTTGTGCCTTGTGAACGGTTTCTCTTTGGACTGCAGAGCCCATTCTCCAGATCCTTCATCTCTTTCTTGCTTTCTTTTGGGATGCTGTAAGCCACCTGCCTTGGGAAGTTAGCAGACAGGAGCAGTTCTAATATGAACGGGGATGATGCAGTCACGCCTGGGCCAGCTCTGCCTGTGACAGTTATTGGGGTGTGTGTGTAGGAGCTGCACCTTGGGGAACTTTTGAGCTGTTCCACTGAGTGAAGCGCTCCCAAAGCAGTGCCTGCCACTTGGATTTGTTAGGTTGCCATTAGGTCAACATGATCCCACAAAGCCAAGCAGGCGTTGCACCAGTAGGCAATGGACTTGGAAGCCCTGCAGGATGAAGTGTTTGACTTCTGTGGCGTTAAAACATATTTCCAATAGTAAGAAATAAGATGGGGTTTATAGTGAAGGCAGCTTCCTTAGGACAGCTCCATACATTCCCCTCTGCCTTGTTCATCATGAAAATGGTAAAGAATTGGCCATGAAACCTCAAAGAGGTGTAAGAGTCAAAATGATAATTATATCTCACTTTGTTAAGTTTCATTAGAAATATCACCTCCATTAAGAGGACTTCCCTGCTCACCTCAGGTAATTATTTTCTGCTAATTTTTAATCACTTTTTCCCCCATTTTTCCTCACACTTCCTGAACTAAATTTCTTGCCTTAGCCCATATTGTTCTTTCTCATGGCTGCATTCAAGGTAAGCCAGGCCTGTTCAGCTCTCCAGGCTCCTGATGCCCTTCCCTCTGCTGCCTCAGCAGCCGAAGAATCCCAGTGCCCACAGTACGACAAGGGCTTGGTTCTTCTGTTCCTGGCAGAGAAGAGTGCTGAATCCAATCACCTAACCCATTCCAATCAACTTAATTTGGACAAAGTGCTAGTAATTCTAACCCATGTTTGTTTTTTGTGCCCCAGGTCCTTCGCTTCTATGCCATGTGGGATGACACCAACAGCATGTTTGGTGAGAATCGGCCTTACATCATACATTACTACTTGGCAGATGACACAGTGGAGGTTCGGGAGGTCCACAAGCACAACGATGGCAGAGACCCATTCCCAGTACTGATAAAACGCCAACGCTTGCCCAAAACCTTTGTGGAGAAGCAAAGTAAGTTTAGACCAGCCAGCACATCTGCTTGTGCTAAAGTGCCTGGGTGGGTGGGTGTGGTTGTGGAGGCTGTGTCAGAGATACATCAAGTCTGGAGCATCCGTGATGAGAACACTGCAAGTGTCATCAGCTTTCGGCCAAATAAAAGTTATTTCGATGATCACTCGAGTCTTTATCTTTGGGGAAGCAGAGCAATACCAGCAGCTCCCTGAAGATTTTTATACAACTTGCTTCTGTATCCCTTTTTGCAATGAAATATTAACATCTACCTGAATGATTTATTTTTCTTTTTGCTCCCTTGTGCTTTAGAGACCTTCCCAAGCTGTGTGCTGGAAATCTCTGACCAGGAGGTACTTGAGTGGTACACAGCTAAAGATTTTGCTGTTGGCAAATCCACCACTCTCCTTGGACGCAATTTCTTCATCTATGATTGCGACGAGTTCACACGCAACTTCTATCGTGACAAATTTGGCATCACAGACTTCCAGCCAGTGGAGATAAAGGAGAAACCACCTGAGGAAGTGCCCCAGGTACTGTAAACAATTTCCCAAAGGCAGGGAGGGAAAGCTGCAGTGCGCGTAAGCTCTGGTTGTAAAGTGTAGGTTCAGCTTAGCAAGAGGTTGTAAAGAGGTTCAGCATAAAGGAAAGCTGTAAGCAAGTACCTCGAGGAAGACAAGGCAAGGATGGTCATAATTCATAAAAAAGTGAAAGTCCTCTGAAATCGTCAATTTTGAATACTGTAAAGGACAGAACACTTGCTAATGGTGATAGAAAGCACTCTGCTTGTGCCTATACTAGAAAATTAAATAATGTCAGTGTTTGTTTCCTGACTGCGAAGCTAACTGGCACAGTCTGGCTGTACTCATACCACTAAACTCTCCCTCATTCTCCAAAAAAGGGTTGCTAAGTCCAAAGCGCTTGCTGGGGATAGTCATTGCCCACGTTATCTCCCAGACTGCACCCAGGAATAGTGCGGAGTGTTAGCTGGCCTAGCCCACAAACCTGATGGGGCTTTGATTAGCAGTGTAACCATTTAGATGATTGAGTTCCTCTGCACAGGAAGGGTTAAGTTATTAGCATACCATTAGTCTCTTTATTCAAAGAAATTACCTGGCTTTCTGACTAAGATTTTCTTAGCTCTCTTAAGTGTTTCTATAAATAAGGAGTCCCATACATGCTTGGGCTAGTAGCCTCTTTACTGGGCAGGGTGGCACAGCTCTTGCCACTTGGTGACAGAAGAGGTCTTTCCCAACAGATGGTTTCTGATAATCTGTCTTGCAAACATTGTCTTGTTCTCAGTTTCAGCTGTTTCTGCTTGGTATCTCCTCTGGCTGCAGGTAATTCCTCCCTATAATGGTTACGGCTTCCTTGAAGACTCTCTTCAGAACTGCTTTTCTCTGTTTCCAAAGCCTCCCCGGAAAGATATAATTAAGATGCTAGAGAACGACCACAAAGTGCTGCGATACCAGGTGGCCCTGGTAAGAGTTTTCCTTGATGATATAGTGGTTACATCAGGTCATGTTTTAGAGTCAGAAGGATAGGAAAAACAGGCTGCTCAGACAAGGCTGCTAGCAAATTTTCTTCTGTGCTGGTGGGACACGAGATTTCCCCGAGCCAATGCTCGTGACCCTTAGGGGATGCCCCTGGGTTACTGTGTGCTTGCTGGGACAATTAGAAGCACGCAAAGGTAGGAAAAAAAAACAAGGCCAGGCAGTGCAAAACAGACGTGCTACAAAACCACAGCCATTTATGGAAAAACTCCCACTGACATCAGCACGTGACAGATGGCCCTAATTGAAACTGCATTGCAACTGGGCACCGTGCCTCTGCCTGCCTCCGACTGCTGCCAGAAGCGTGAGCTTGCTGTCTCTCTGCTGCTGGTTCTCAGCACCTGCCCTTCCCCAGGCCAGACCCAGCTGCAGCAGCCAGCAAGGGGCTGTGCTAGCAGAGCAGCAAAGTGCTGGAGCAGAAGCTGGGGACAGAGCACGGGGACAGCGCTTTCCAAAACCCACGACATTCAGGCCTTTGCCTTTCTGCCAGCTTTGCAGCTGGTTTATGCAAGGAACCTCTGGCACGTCCAGCAGCAGCAATGGCATTTCCTGTGCTGCCTGGTGCCTGCCCTCTCCAAACACTCAGGGTGAATAAGGGCTGATTTCTTTTCCCTTTTGTGCAGGAGTTCCTAAAGGTCACAGCTGACGAGTTAAGATCAACTTACTTTTAAACTAAGCAAGTAAACCCACTGGTGTGTCAGGGGAGTGTCTTGCGAGGTGGGGGTTGGCCTGTTCTCCCACGTGCCTGGTGACAGGACGAGGGGGAATGGGTTTAAGTTGAGCCAGGGGAGTTTTAGGCTAGATGTTAGGAAGAACTTCTTCACTGAAAGGGTTGTGAGGCATTGGAACAGGCTGCCCAGGGAAGTGGTGGAGTCACCATCCTTGGAAGTCTTCAAAAGACGTTTAGATGTAGAGCTTAGGGATATGGTTTAGTGGAGGGCTGTTAGCGTTAGGTTGGAGGTTGGACTCGATGACCTTGAGGTCTCTTCCAACCTAGAAAATTCTGTGATTCTGTGATTCCTGTGAGTAAGAGCACCAAGCAGCACCGGCCCCTCTCAGGCAACCATTAGAATGAAAAATACAACTTCAATAGTAATCTTTACAGCTGGAATTCCTATGAGTGATGATTCATTCCATATAGGATATTCCTTTCTCTTGGATTACTCAGTCTGGAAACACTGAATGCATTTGGTCACTGCATCCCAAATTCTGCTTGTTAGCCCAACAAGAACAAGCAACCTTTGAAATTCAGGTATTTAATGCTGTCCAGGGCTTTGTTACCCAGTGTCAGTGCATCTGCAGCTTTTGCCTACATCAACCGCCTTGTTTAGTCAGCTAGAAAAAAAGCTATGAAGTCCGGGTGCTTATTACTAGTAGGTTACATGGTAGTCCTGAGCTCCTCAGGAAAAAAGAAACCTGGTTCAAATGTTCTTTTCCAAAGCCACTCCCTATCTTCTAGGAGTCACCAAACCCCGAGGACAGGAAGCGTCGTTTCATCCTCTCTTATTTCCTCTCCAATGACATGATCAGCATCTACGAACCCCCAGTCCATAACTCCGGCATCATTGGGGGCAAGTACTTAGGAAAGACCAGGATTGCCAAACCAGGCTCTACTACAGACAATGCCGTCTACTACGGGCCCTCCGACTTCACCATAGGTTCTACGATTGAAGGTGAGACCCAGCCTGGCTTAGGAATGCTCTGAGCATTGGTTTTCAGTGCCTGACCTGTCATCTGTGGCACAGACAGTGCATTTGCCTTCCTGCATTTAAGAGATCTGCTCCTTCTAGATCTGGTTGCATTGAGTTTCCAGGTCACCAGCTGGTGTGAATGGATATAACTCTGCTACTGTCACTGTTTGGACCTTAGACATAATTAGGAAAAGGGATATGTTCTTCATTGTAGGTGTTCATGTTTTGGGAGCTGCCAGGATTCACAGGGTTAAAGCTCTGCCGGTAACTTTGTTACTGCGGCCAGTAACAAAGGCCATTAACCTATCCTGTGTGGAAAATAAATGTAATACTGAAATGTTAGAAACACACCAGTGCTAATGGGGGAGTCATTTTAAGCCCAGGCATGGGGTCTTTGCTTTCAGCAGCTGCTCTTGCGACAAAATTCCCTCTGGGTGAGTGAAACCCTTCACACTCTAAGGATTGCAACAAATAGCCCAGTCAGCTCTGACCCTAACCGCAGGGGAGAAAACACGCTCCCTCCTAGCTGATGAAGTGACTTACCCATGCTGAAAGGCAGGTAGCACTGCTTGCTTTAATGCCTCTTCCACAGTGTTTGGCCACAGGTTTGTTATCACTGATGCTGATAAATACGTGCTTAATTACATGGAGAGCAACGCAGAGCGCTTCCCTGCAGCAACCCTGCAGTCCCTGAGGGATCATTTTCGCCCACGGCAGGTGGTGGAGGAGACTGCCAAAAGGTAGGCTTCAAAGGATGGTGTTGTGGAGCTAAATGAGACTCAGGGCTGACAATGAAGGGGATTTCCAGCAGCCTCCATGGGCTCCAGCCTGCTGTCTAATGGCTGCTCAGCTGATTATTCAGCTCCAAGATCCTGTGTTTGAACACATACAGGGGGTATGAGGTGTGTACAATATAATGTCACTGCTGCCACTGGCCCCAAAACCTTGAGGGGCAGTTCTGTCTCAGCAGAAGAGACACCTTCAGCTAAATGGATGCAGTCATCTTTTTCCAGAAGGGAGCGGTGATCTGTAATAGGTGCTGCTAACGCTGTCTGCGGGCTCAGAGGAGGGTCAGTGGAGTCTTTTTTTTTGTTTGCACTGGCCTTTCAGAGCCTAGACCACATACCCTTTTTAGGTGTCTGTCTGGATCCATTTTAGGTGACCTAGTAACAATCCTATAACTTCACAAAGAGTCAGCTCATAGCATGGTATTTCAGAAGGTCTGCTTGAAACTGGAGTTGCACTGCAATTCCTCAGACTGTATGAAGTATACAAGAAAACCCTCCTTATCCCAAAGGAATTGCAGACAAAGGGTTTACAAAGCAAATGCCATGCAGATGGTAAAACATATTTACCTAATGTCCAAGATGAAGACTAAGCTTCATCTCTCAGTCCAAGCTGAGATGAGCTTGCCATATAAACCAAGCACCCCAGAAGCCTGCTGTGTATTCAGAAATAAAGCCTGGCCAGCCATGGTGGGCAGCCAGCACAGAAGCATCACAGTAGGGCTGCCAGAAATAGCTTTTACATGAAATCCTCTTCTCCCTTTCCTTCTACAGTGATGTCCCTGCACTAGGGTCCAGCCAGCAAGAACTGGATGAATTAATTGTGCGGGTTCAGGAGGAGCTGAAGCTCCATAATTACTTGAACAACAGCAGCATCCGGGAGGCGCTTCTTCGGTGTGACAAGGATGGCTCTGGTGTCCTCGACAAAGCAAAATTTTTATCCCTTTGCAACAGCCTAAGCGTGCCGACCAATGCCGTTCTGGTTAACAAGGTTAGAAGGAAGGGGTGCTGTGCATGTTGAATTCCCCTCCTGTGGGTGTTCCAAAAGAGCTCTTCCACGAACCAGCCCAACCAGGCTAGGCCAACAGCTATTCTATCCTACAAAGGGGAACAGCTTCAAGAACGGGGTGAGATTCAGAAAGGCCTCTGAGCTGCTGGACTGAGCCTTTCTTCTCTTAGAGGATGAGATAATGATTAATGTCTGCTAAATAAAGGGAAGAAATGTAACCCGGGTTGCCCCCAACATAAGCAGCCGAGTTTTCAGCTGCACTGTTATGTGAAGCTGAAGGTGCCTGCTGCGTCAGGTCTCGGATAGAAGCAGACGAGGAGGTTGTAAATCATGATGGAGATGAGGAATAGGCTACTGCAGAGCTCCTGAGTGTCTGTCCTGACTTAAGCACGCCTGGGCCTGAGAGGAGTTGACACTGAGGTGCTTGGGGGCTCAGCCTTAGGAAAGCACAGACACATTGTGAATTTAGAGCAGCTGAATTGAATATTTGAGAATTAAGCATAGTACAACAAATATAATAGTAATAATCATATCCATTACTAATCCTTTCCACATTCAGCTGGCAGCCTGACCCTTCTGAGTGAAGTCAGCCTGTGATCCTTTTTTTTTTCTGTTTATAACGTTTGTGCCCATTTGTCACTGAAGTTCAGCAAGCCCACAGCTCACACAGCAACCCAGCTTCCTCTGCTGCCCATAGCTCAGGCCACCTGTGACCAGTTGGTTAACCCAACTGAAACAGACTTGCAGGGCACAATGAGCAAAAACAGGAAAGAAACTAAAAATTCTTGCAGAGAGGAGGGAGAATGCTTCCAGGAACATGACTGGCAAGGATCCTTGCTTAGCATAAGGAGATATACAATAGATTAAGGGCCAGGAAAGGCAGTCTCGTGCTTTAAGGAAGCCTAGAAACCAGGGAGAGTATTTCCCTTGCTAAAAAAACATGTTCTAACCCACAGATGTGAGCATCACAGCCGTGGTTAGAAAGGTGCATAGGCAGGGTAATTAATTCTGTGAATGTGCAGTGAGTAAAGGCCTTTAACCAGTGCCCTGAGGAATTTAAGGTACAAGGTGGTGACCACCCTTCCTTCTCACACACAGGGAGCCTGCGACAAATGAGGCTCAAACCCTGTGTCTGAATCCCCACCTAGGACCCGAACACTAAGAGCATTCCTCTCCTCTCTCCTGAAATCTTAATAAGAACGTGCCCACAGCCCCTGGGACCGTGACGGCGCGATAAATTAAGCATACGGCAGATAGTTAACTACTGTCTGGCCCGGAGAGGAGCACAGCTGTCAGTCACACAAGAACAACACTAGTAAATCTGTCTCCAGGCAACAAGGGGAAGAAGAATCCTTTCAAGGAACTGTGATATTAGACCTTTTCCATCTCCCTGGGTGTCAGAAGGAGATTAGTTATGCAATTAAAGAAACAAAAGCCCTCTTTCTTCCCCGTAAGCATACAAAGGCTATAGCTCTGTAACACAATGCAGGGTCAGGCATGGATACCAGAACTGGCTCATTAGCAGGGCTGTCACCGAGCTCAATTATCTGTGTCTCCACTTTATGCCGTGTGCACACAGCAAGCGACATCACTGAACAGTGACCGTTCGGATATGCTGCCTCCATCACGCTTTTGGCAGGGATTTCTACGGGGTTTCTGAAGGATTTGCTGTGACCTGTGCCAGTCTGTGGTCACACTTCATTTTCCGTGGCTCCGTTGTCACTGTGGTGACACTTAGAGGGCAATCAGGAGTAAACTCACACGCTTTAAGCTCTTGTCCCTGCATAGGTCAGCCATAAGCACTCGAGGTTACCTGTGGTGCTACTGAGGTAGGAGGCTCTTCCACACGGGGAAACAAGATCTTCTGCTCTGTCACATAAGGCGTACCTCTGGATACTTCTCCCTAAAAAAATACGTTTGCAGCTTCTTCCAAGTCTTTACGCTGTTGCTTTTTTTTCCCCCCAGCTGATTGACCTGTGTTCTTGTGGAGAAGACAAGATAAACTACCGTGACTTCCTCAGAGCCTTCCCCTCGTGAAGCTGAAGCACAAGACCAGCAGTAATATCCTTAGCTGAGCTGACTGGACGACATCATACTTCAAAAACGATGCTCTAGTTTTCACCTTTGCTTCACTCACCCTTCCCTCCTTACTAATTTCACCCTGGCTTGGTTAACTTTTTTCTTTCCCAACCTCTCCCTGCCCTTTTTGCTACCACCAAACTCAACCTCTGAACTGCTGGATATTGAAATGAAACTCACAGGAAAAAAAGGTTTTGGAGAACCAAAAGCCAGGTTCTTCTGTTGTCCTCACAACTTTTAAATGCTTGAACTAGCAAGTAAGGCTAGAGCAAAAGAGCTCTGAAACCTGGAGTGATGAGCACTCTGGATTTCTCTTACAGAGTTGAAAGGTGCCTTTCACCTTCAAGCAGCAACGACTGCCAGTTTAATTTTTTGTTTGCATTACAATAAGACCCAAGAGCCCTGCCACGGACCCCAATAAACTCATGCTTGCTAGTCTGAATGTAAGCAAGTCATGTATGGCTGCTATAGTGTTAACAAGTCCCCTTAAAATAAATGTACCTCAGTGCCTGGAGTAGCTAAGGATTAAAATGAGAGAAAAAAAAATATCACCACAAAAACAATTCTGATTCTTGATTTACTTGAAATGGAGTAGTGCTTTAGCTCTCACATATCTCATGGAAATGGCAGGGTTTGTACACAGATCCGCTGACAGCAGCTTTGCATTTTTTAACAAAGGTTGCGAGAATGGCTTTCGAACCGAGATGCTGTCTAAACCCATCTCAGGCAATCTGTCAGCTTACAGGCTGGGTCCAATGAAAAGGAAAAACTTAACAGTTGGCATAGCAATAGAGCTCTGACACTTTTGCTCAGATTGCTCATCTCTTCGTGAAGGTAAACGGGGCAGGAGCCTTCTCAGCCCCGATGACACCTGCCAGGTACTGCCGTTGAGCACAGATGAAGGGCAGCTATCACGCAGGCAGCAGAGAACAAAGCTCTTTGGAACGAAGTGCTTATTTAAATCAGCTTTTGTGCTGTGGATTCCCGCTTCCCCTCAGCCAGCTGAGTCTCCACACGACGGCTCCCTCCTGCCTCCCCTTGTTCAGAAAGGTCACCGCTCTTCCCTTCTGGGCCCGTTTTGTGCTGCTCTTCGCTCCGACCGAGAGTCGCTCGAGCTATCTCGGGTCCACCTCTGATTTCAAAGCACGGCTTGGCGTTGCACGAGGTGCCTTCCAAGCAGCAGCTGACAAAGGCTAACTTCTAAAGGGCACCCTAATCAGCTTTGCCGGAGGCCAAAAACTTACAGATGAAATTACTGGAGCTGTAGGCCGTAGAAAAGAAAGTCGGAATTTGTTTGCTGCACATGCTATGAAACGGTAACCTAATACTCAACCAAATCGTGTAGCGTGCCCAGGGCCAGCTGCGGAAAGTATACAATTTAGCTCACCAGAAAGCATCCACCAAAGCCACATCAAATAAATCATATCCCCCAAATGCCCTTATCCTCCACTCCCAGCGAGCGAGGCAGCCACAGATAACTAACTCAGAAGCAGCTGCCTATGACACGGAAAATTCAGGAATGGGAGCCGCAGCTGTGGGGAATCTGAGGGCAATAGATGCCACAGCAAAGGGAACAGACTCGTCTAGCACGGCAGGAGGAGGAGAAGTACAACCCACCCCAGCCTGCTCTGTGAAACCGTACAACTCAGCACCGCGATAAAGCATCGGTGAACAGCAGCAGTGGAGGAATCTATGCCTTTTCTTTATTTATTTCCGAAAATACTTTTGTTGAGTTTATCACAAAAGTCATTTAACAACAAACGTCAACAAACAAACAAAAAAACGTACAAAAAAATTTGAAGTGACAGGAAGGATGAAACAAATGAGATAAAATATCGGAGGCGGTCACTTCCCCCCCCGCCCCCTCCAAAATCAGGAACTTTTTGCACTAAATATGGAAGAACAGAATTTTTCCTTGGGTTCCTTTGCTGAAGTTTGGTCCGTGGAGCCCAACATGTCCAAGGAAAAGCTTTGTGCCTCCGCCTGGTGTTTACAACAACCCACTGCCAGCAACCACCGCCCCCGGCCCCGAGGCTATGTAACATACTTCACAGTTTGAGTGTCGAGCCTGCCAAACTGTCTACAGCACGCTCCTAAAGCTTACAGGAAGGCTGTAAATCACAGCCCAGCATCTCCACCTCCTGTTGATGCACATCGGGGTCCGTCTACCAAGAGTTCATCCGAGGCAAGAGGCAGGTGCTGCCATAAATCCCCACGCACTGCAACAGAGCCGGGGTACCTACAGGCTTCGGAGTAACTTGGGGTCAGGGGGAGGCATCCTAGAGCAGTCTTTTCTCCCCTCCAGCAGGGAAGCCTACCAAAAATACATCTTCAAACAGTGAGTCAAGGGCAAGGGGACCTACGGGGAAACTGGAACTTGTTTTCTTTACCACTAACCCCAAAATGAGTAAGAAGAAAGAATCCTAAACAAAAAACAACATAACCGTAATGCCCCATAATGTAAGAGTCACTCAGACATTGTAAGTGAAATGCTACATCTGTTCTTCCTCAACCCCCTTCTCTTCCCAAGCCCATTACCCCAGCTATCTAAGACAAAAAGAGAGAACTACTGTCGGGTTTTTTCAAAAGCTTTCCTAGGCTAGGGCAGGAAAACCAAAAATCACACCAAAAATCACGGAGTACTCAGTCCCCGTAACGAACACAGACTACAAAAGCAGTCTGATGCCCGCAGGAAGGGTGCAGAGCAAGCAAAAGCATTACACCAGGAGTAGGAACTTGCAAGTTTTGCATAGTCTCTACCAGTTTCCACGCTGTGGCAGACAAGAGCTCCTGTTTGGGGTTGGGTTTGTTGGGTTTTCTTTTTTATTGCAGAAGACACGGGGCTGGACTGGATGGGGCGCAAGAAGAGCATCGACTCAGTCAAAGGGGGCTCTCAGCATCTCTACGCAAAGCAGTCGAGGACTGCTAAGGGCTTGAAATGGAAATTCCCCATCTGGGGGAAGAAATAGCTTTTTGGGCTGAGAAGAAGGCTTGGTCTGCTGAGAAATGCCGTGGACACAGAGGAGCTGCTGCAGGCTCGCAGCCCGGGGATGGTGTTTGCACTACAAGACGGAGACAGAAGCAGACAGACTGGAAACCTCTGGGACGAGGGTGAGTGCTGCCTCGCAGCAAAGGCTCAGCACAGAGAAACAACGGGGTCATGCCACGCTCAGGCACAACAGGAGGAGATTTCAGAAGACTAAAGACCGGAGGGCAAAAAACAAAACAAAACAAAACAAAAAAAAACCAACAAACAACCAACAACAAACATCAGCTCTAGGTTTAAAAAAACCAACCCAACCCAAAATAAGCAACGTGGAAATGTTTCCAAACCAAACCGTCCCTTTTACTGGTAGCTCTATGAAAAAAAAAAAGACAACATAAAAAACCAACAAACAAACAAAAATACACGGATGTGGCATATGCTGTACAGAAGTCGTAGAGAGGGAAGGCTTTCGGGTACACAGCACACGGATCTAGCACAGGAGGCTACCTGGCAACGTAAGGCACTTGGGATCCAACACACAAGTAGTGACTTCGTGGAGACGCAGGGTTGTGCAAGTGGGAAAGCTGCCTGAAGAGAAGCAGGCAGGAGGAGGAATCATTCAGCAGCCAGTTTTTTGGGGGATTGTTTGTGTCAGTTGTTAACAGAGCCAGTGCCCCAGCACTGTGTCCAGAGACGCTGGCCACCGGGTGCTCCTGGAGGGCACGTGGCAGTGGGTGGCTGGGGAAGGAGGAGGCAGTGGACAGGAAAAGCGTCTCGCACCAGACCTTTTTCCCCATCTTCCCTCACATGAAGCTCTTTCCCTGCCCTCTCATCACGTTGCACTGCCTCTGTTTGAGCCAAACGGTGAATTATCTGCCCAGCAAGGACTACAAGGAGCGACTGCAAGGTGCCATCAAGGGCTCTGCTCCAAAGTCTCCTTCCTCAGTTCTCCTGAAAAAGGGGGAAAAAATCCTTCCCCTAGAATCCTGCTGGTATCTCGTTTGACACCCAGAAGTCACAGAGATGGAGGAACAAGCAGAATTTGACCGACTGTACTCATGTCCCTACGCATTTTCTCCCTCCGGTGCCCAGCATTAGCTGAGGCTCAACACGGAGAGGAGGAGGAAAGGAAAAAAGACACCTACAAAAAGAGGGGGAGAAAAAAAAACAACTCAAAGTGTGGCAGAGAACCAACTGTCTCCCATTCCCCAAAATAGGGATGAAGAAAAAAAGTATGAAAGACAACTGTGCCAGCCTCACCGCACGAGAGCCCGAGCTCGAATCGCGCTCGGATTCAGCTCAGCCACCCGCGGGGCTGAGCGAGGGACACGCCACGAGACCACGCGTCCCCCCTGCCCACGAGGAAGGTGGGCTTCGATCCCGACTTGCGCACCAAAGGCTTCCCAGCCTCTCCCCGACCCCGCGCACCGCTCGCCTGCTCCTGCCGTAGCGACGCAGAGCGAAGCCCTACAGCCGGCTTTGCTGCACAAAAGGCACCAACAGCAAAGCCCGGCTACAGAAGCATCCCCGGAGGAGAGCTACGGGGTGAGAGGTGCCCCTTCAGCGCCCACCTGCCCAATCCAGGCTGGTGCACGGCACCCAAAGAAGCCCAGTGTCCCGTGAAACCCCAGGCAGAAGATGCTGCCCACCGGCAAAGAGGCAGCAGGGGACCGAGCCGGTGGGATTTGGGCTTCTCCTGCCAAGACGTACGGGTGGCAGCGGGCAGGAGCAAGAGGGAAGAGTGGTCTGCAGCCACAGCTGGCCTCTGAGGTAGGTTTGAGACAACTCCATCTGCCCACAGGTCAGGCCTTTCCTACTGCACGAGCTGCTCCTTGCAGCCGCCCTTCCTTCCCCTTCCACGTCACCTCATTCACAGCTCAGAAAGGGACGAAGGGGCTAGGTATTTTTGGAAGAAACCCTGCATTTGATAGCACCTTGGGTGGATACAGGCCGTGTATCCTTTGGAAACAAAGAGAAGCTGGTGGCTGCAGATGGCACGGCCGGACCGGTACGAAAGGGACAAGGAAGGCTACGGCGATAGCACGAGGGGCACAGTCCCATAAACGCAAAACCCCCTTGCAGCAGCCAGTTTGCTCAGCTGGACGTGGTTACGAGCCATGAGAACACCAGGTCCAGGAGGCACACGAGGCTGACAGGAGCTCAGAGCGGGGCAGGGCTCCAAGTTTCACCTGGACCTGAGGATATCACTGCCCCACGACAAGGCACGACGAGCTGCGGCACCCCGAGCCCAGCTCTCGCTGCTGGGAGGTCCAAACAACTACGGGGCGGTCAAGAGGATAAAAGGGACCCGGCTGTACCAGAAGAGCTGGGGCAAGCAAAGGCTAGGACGCGGGTCCTATAGGAAGAGGGATCTTATCTCCCTTCCCTGCTGCCCACATCTCCAGTATTAGCTCAAAACCAGGAGCTGGAGGAACCCTCCTCAACCACAAGACCATCGTGAGACAGGACACAACTGAGGTTCCTCCCTCAGTCCCTGGTCCCTATTTGCAGCATCGACAGCCCGCAGCACGTGCCAAGTGCTGGCCAGGTGTGCCCCAGGAGAGGCAACCCTCAGCTGAGATCACCCTGAGCCTCAGGGTCACAGAGCCCCAACGCTTTTCCCCAGGAGCCTGTTCCCATAAAAGACACGCGGAGCCTTCAAACTGCCACGGCCCTGACCCGGGGGCTCGGGGAAGCAGCACAGAGGGAGGGGAGAAGCATGCTGTAGAAACAAAAAAAAATAATAATAATGTTCGGAACCACCTACAATGCGTTTGTAGCAACAACGAAAAAAAATGACTTGAACAACAAAATAACCAAATACTAAAGTAGAAAACCAAAATTGCACGCTTATTTACGGTGGAAACGAGGAAGGCAAAACCAGGAGGCTCGGAAAAGGCTCCTACGAGGGGGAGGGAGCAGGGGAAGGGGACCTTTTTGGTTTTATTGCAAACGGTTCGAGAGAGCAAGAAAGGCAGGGAGGGGAGTGAGAGACACCTTGGGAGGACGACCTGTGTGTGCCAGCCGCTCGCGAGGCCCGGGAGGCCGGGCTGGTCCCTTAGTCCTGGTGTCTCGCCCTCCTCCCCAGGAGCTCCCCTCACTCCTTACGGCGACTTCAGCTTCTTGGTTCGTGGCGAGGTGCCGTTCTCCGCCTTCACCACTCCGTTTTCGTGGTAACCTGGGGATGGAAAGAGAGAAAACATCACCCTACTTCACCCCGCACGGCCCCAAACCTCAAACCCTCTCAGAGGACATCGCCCCACGCTCAGCAAGAGAGGCAGGTACCAAGGACACAGCTCCACACGGTGCCACCCCGGGGCCCGTCGATGCTCACCCGAGTCCCTCTTGAGAGGTTTGGCTTGCTGCTTGGCGCCGGCGGTGGCGGTGGCGGCTCGTTTCCGACTGCTCTGCTCGTGCCAGTACTCCCGCCAGCGCCGCAGCTGGAAGTGGATGAAGCGCCACATCACCGAGGCCTGGAAGAGGCACACCAACAGCAGCACACTCATTCTGGCAAGGGCGGAGAAGAGGCAGGCTGAGAAAAAAAAAAAAAGGAGCAGGGCCGCAACAAACCCGGCCTCCGACCCGCAGCGTTGGCCGAAGACCTCCAAGGAGCGGGTGGTCACCTCAACCAGCATCGTCCAACCCATCTTTGCCAGGGGAAACCAACCCCAGCTGCTCTCTACAAGGTTGGAAGGGAGCTTGGGGAGTCCCCCGAATCCTCAGGTGTAACCCATGGCTTGAAAAAACTTGGGAACGACTGGATGGATGCCAGGCACCAGTCCTAGCGATTTTGGAAGTGAAGCTGAATGGTGAGAAGGGCTCCCAGCCCTGGTGGGCAGATGGCAAGGCACAGGGAACCCATCCCCTCCTCTGCTCCCCACATCAACAGGCACCAAAACACAGCCAAGCAGATGGAAAAACTCCTTTCCGTTGACCACATCCCCATGAGCAGAGTTACGGGTGCAGAAGGGAGAACCTGCGAGTCCTTCCCTACGATGCCTGCTTCCACTCATCCTTTACAACAGGTTATTTCCCTCAATTAACAGCTTAATTTAATTGCTGCCGTGGCTCAGGAGCCTTCACCCCTGCTGGCTGCTTGCACACCTTCCCCGCTCAACAGGGCTTTCCCCTGAGTGGGTTTCAGATCCCCTCTGGGCTTTCCAAACTCAGCTTTTTTCACCCACGCCGGGAGAACAACCAAGGAACACGACGGGGGAGGTTTTCACATGCCAGCAGCCACGCGAAACGATGCAAAGAGGTAGCAGGCGGGGGACATCCCTACCTGAAGAGGATGTTGTTGAAAAGAAAACTGAAGAGATTCCCCCTCTCCGGCTCGAGGGCCTGGTTCTCCACCCGCGGCAGCCCGAAGCCGATGACCAAGATGTACAGGGTGAGGGTGAAGAGCTTGGTGACCACGAAGACAACAGCCCAGACGTTAAACCTGGAGGGAGAGGCAAGCAGAGGTGTCGGCAGGAGCAGCCTCCATGCCCCGCGGCCACCTTCCCAGCAGGTCACTCCATCAGCACGGCCCCTCGATGGCAGCACAAGGCCACAACACGCTGGAGAAGCATTTTGTAGACCTCTCTCCTTGCACATCCCACCTCCGAGCCCAGCACAAGCCCAGGGGCTCAACAGCCCCTTCCTCCTCCCGACTCGCCCGCTTACAGCTTCTCGTTGTTCTCGTCCGTGAAGTAGACCAGCCGGGCCATGTGGAAGAAGAATTCGGCTAAATACTGCAGCAGCAAGAGGATCAGCCCCAGGCGGCTTAAGCTAGGAGGGGGAAAAGAAATGAGTATCACTGGGCTGGTCAGCTTTGGTCCTTCACATCTGCCATCCCATAGCTGCAGCAAGCACCAGCCCAAAGCTGGCCGTCTGCCCCAAATCCCTGTCCCAAAAACATCACAGCAACGAGGAGATGAAGCAGCCCAAACCGGCAGCTTTACCACCATAAAAGCCCCTCGTCTACCATCCCGCAGCCAGAAGCTCAACTTCAGCCCAGCCGCCTTTCCTCCCTTTGACCCCCAACCCCGGCTGAAGCTTTTGGGGCAAAAAAATCCCAATCCTGCACAGCCCCGAGCCCGGGGCAGGGAGGCAGGGACTCACTTGAGGAGGTACGCGCCGGCGATGTGCGCCAGGTAGAGCGCGATGCACTGCAGCTGGCGGGGGATGTCCTCCTGGCAGGGGCAGAAAGCAGAATGAATCCCCTCGCCCCGCTCAGTCCCCACCTCTCCCGGATCCCAATTGCCCTAAAACCAAAGGGCAAAGAGCCTTGGGTCCCGATCCGGCTCTCACCTTGCGGACTTTTTGGAAGTAGAGCTCCGGCAGCGCGTGCAGCCAGTAGGCCAGCTGGCACAGGTAGAAGAACTTCACCTGGAACCTAAAAGACACGGGGTGGAGCTGTAGGGGCACGGGGGGATCCCCGGCCACACCACACCAGGCGATGCCCCTTTCACAGGCATCATTTCTGGGCTGAAATCATCCATTTGGCTGAGTCTGGGCTCTCTCCAGGGGTTTGTGCCCACGCTCTCAGCAAACCAAACTCTTGCAAAAAAAAAAAAAAAACAGAAGGGAGAATTCTCCCCCCACTTTGTTTCTACCATGGAAAAACAAAGAGCAAAGCAACCTGCCCGAGGTGCTGCGGCATCCAGGGTGAATAACCAAGCTGTGAGGACTTTCTTCACGAAGGCAGCCCTCCGGGAACACCCTCCCCACAAGCACAAAGGAGATGGCCACCCCCGGGATGCGTGCGGAGGGCGCTGCGCCGTCAGCACCCCGCTCCCAGCCGCAGGGAAAACCGTAGAGAGGAAGGAAGCGGTCAGCCCGAGAACAAAATGCCCTTGTGAGCGCTTACGGAAGATAAACATGCGGGTAGTTTTCCCACAAACTCCGGGGGTTCGATATGTATCCTTCCTGAAAAAGAGAAGAGAGGCGAGCCTTCAGCGAGGGAAATCAAGGCAGCGCGTGGGTACGGCGGGGTGGGTTAGTGCTGGAGTGAAAATAGGAACTGGGGGTGGCCCAGAGAAGGCCCCGAGGAGGAGCAGAGGCTGGAGCCCCTCTGCTCTGGAGCCATCTGAGGGAGCTGGGGGTGTTGGGCCTGGGGAGGAGAAGGCTCCGGGGAGACCTCCCAGCGGCCTGCCCGGGCCTGAGGGGCTGCAGGAGAGCTGGGGAAGGACTCACACACCCACAGAAATAATTCAAGATGCATTGCACAGTTTAATTCTCCACCCACACGCATTCCCCTGTCTTTGCAGGGCGGATTCCAGGGGCTCCCCTCTTGTTCCACACAAGCACAGCTCCTGCCACAGGGGTGCTGCGCTGGGCTTTGCTAGGATGTCCCATTCCATGCAGCCTAGGATAGGAACACGGCCTGCAGACCCCAAAAATGCCAGTCTGGAGGTGGCCGAGGTCCTCCAAGGAGGGCTGGCAGGACCCCTGAGCAGCAGGAGAGGACCTCTCCCCAAGCATCCCCAAGCCAGGTACCACAGCTGGACCCCAACCGGTAGCAGAGCATCCTCACTGCTTCACACTGCCAAATCCAGCCCATCTTCCCCACGCCGTCTGTTGTTTTTCCCTCCCTTTCTCCAAAAAAATACGAAACGATTCCACTCCAAGTTTTTCTCCCGTCTGTTTTGGGCTGAAACATCCCCAAAACAACCTGAGGCACTGCATGGTTTCCCTTTTTCTCTGCGTCCCCCACCACTGTCACCTCACCAAGAGAGGGATCACGGACATCTGCCCGTTTGCCCCAAATCCCTTCCAAGGTCAGCGAGCACAGAAGGACCCACAAGCTGCAGTCAAAGTAACTCATCCCACCCAGCCTTTCACAGGGCAAAATCAGCACATTTTTTTCCAGGCTTTTCTTCTTCTGCTCCCCATGCTCCACAGGGACCCTCTGTCCCTGCTACCGTTCTGCAGTCCCCTTCAAACCCTGGTCCTGTCCATGTTTCCACTCCCCCATCACATTGCTTAGGACCAACACCAAGTGTTTGTTGTTTTTTTTAACATCTGCAGGCGTGGAAAAGAGCTCTCAGCAGCACAAGGCTTCATCGTTACGCTGCTTCTCCAGCCCTGCTGGCATCGGTGGGGTGAGCAGATCCATGAGCAGCATCACAGGCACCAAACCTCAGGTCAAGCCCATTCCTTCCCCTATTTCTCACAGAGGTCCTGGGTTAAGCTTTTGCTAAAATGTGCCCATCTCAGCCCAAGGGCTGATCGTGAATTCTTTGCTCCCATGGGAGTTTTGTGCTCCGGACACCCAAAATTCCACCCGGGGCACCCCAAGTGCAGCCGGCACCGCGCCCTCACCGTCACGACGACGTACAAGCACCAAATCAAGGAGGTGAGGTGGAAGGCGACGAGCTGCCCCGACTCATTGAACTTGCTGTGTTTGACCTTGGAGAGATGGAGCCGCCTGTTGATTTTCTGGGATGGGCCCGAGGGAGAGAAAAGGAACAAGAAAACGTGAGCCGCCGGGCCAACAACCCTCCTTCCTCCTCTTCCTCCCCGTCCCAAGCAGCCCCCAGAGATGAAGGCTCACGCGTGGCCACCCCAGCCCATGGATCACACCAGAGCCGTGTTTAACTGCAGCAGGACCACGTCCCCACCACGGTATTTGAGATATTTCATCAACCCAAGACAACAAACACACTCACGTCCAGGGCATACTCCTGCACCACCGCGTGCAGGATGATGGCGATGAAGATGTAGAAGAGGATGGTGACCAGGTCCTTCAGCCCGTAGTGATACTGGACCAGCTCCCCGTCTGCAGAGAGACCAAACCTGGGGTCAAATCTCCCAACCCAACCCATTTCCTACATTTCCTAGGGCTTAAGTCTTCTGGGGTGGGGTTATTCTTGACACAGCTCGGCTGGGGCTGTCCGTTTTGGAGGCACAGAGAGGTGAGGACTGTGCCAAGGGCTGCAGGGCTGGGAAAAAGGGCTCCAGCCTGGGTTAAATCATCGCTAGAGGGGGGACAATTTCTTCTCTGATTGTCACACACCCCAAGCAAGGTGATTATGGAGCCCCTGGGATTCCTGGCAGCAGGGAGGGATAAATCACCCAGCACACAGGCAGCGGAAACTGTCTGGACCGGGCTCTGTGGGAGCGCAGACCACAATTTAATCTGGAGTTCCTCAACCCTGACATTCAGGAAAGTGCAGGGCAGACCAGCTGTCTCCCCTCGCCTTATTTTCTTTAATCCCAACCGCCCTCATCATCAGCTGGATGATTTCTCAGCTTCTCCTTAGTGGCGGCTTTCTGTGCCCCGAGCCTTTGGCCCACGCCGGTGCCCAAATCACTGCCAGGCTGGGAGGCAGCAGCCAAAATACAAGCAGGGACCGAGCCCTGCTTCCCCCTATTTCTGATTTTTCATGTCTCCTGTACCACCAGGTGAGACCCAAGCAGCCTACATTGGTGGAAGCCGATTTGGGGCTTCCCCATTTTGGGGATTTGGGGCAATCGCATGGGGACAGCAGCGCCTCTTACCTGCTGTGGGCACACTGACGTTGTACTGAGGTAAGATAAACAGGAAGGCTGTCTTGGCTGTGACCTGTCAAAAACACACAGGAGTTGGAGGGGATAAAGCAAATTCATTGATAAATTCATTAATTAATTCCTCTGCCAACTTTTGTTCCCCTTTCCTACCGTGCTGGGAAAGGGGATGCGAGCGGGGCAGAAGGGAGATGTGCAGGCAGCAGGTGATGGGAGCGGGGATTTGGGAAGGAGAAAGGGGTGGATAAAAGAGGGAAAGAGCTGGAGAAGCTAGCAAAGCCTGACGAGGGGAGATCCTGCTTCCTATTGAGGATTGAGGATTCCTATTGCATCCTTCTGGCAGCACCCACCCAGGTGTGACCCTTGCCGTGGCCTCACCGAGCTCTGCGTGTCCCCGTCCCTCTCTCAACCCCCAGATGAAATCAAACGAAATAAAACCCTTGGGATGAGACACGGGGTCCTCTGCAAAGCAGGGCTGCGCTGCTTGCTCTTCATTTATCAATTTTAGTTGAAGGAAAGAAAAACCCTGGCCGTGAAGCAGGAAGATTCGTGGCGAGGGGGCAGAGCCGAGCATCCCATCCCGCTGCTGTGCTTCCCCCAGACATCTCGAGAGCTGCAGGCTGTTAAAAACCCAGCTGGAAAGATTGCTTCACGTCTCGCTGGAAGGAGGTGGGGGGGGGGGGGGTTGAAAAAAAACAACCCAGGGGCTTTGCCAAGTGCTCCCGTCCCACCCCCAGGAGCATTGAGCAAGGGGCTGGAGCTCGGCTGGAGCCCGGCACTGAAACGCTCGCGGAGAAACAAGACGCAAAGTGCCCGAGGAGAAGGAGACCACGGGGCAGGATTTGGGGTGGTAATGGAAAAAATGCATCGCGTGGCTGGCTTACGGAGACGCTCCTGGCTCCTGCGAGCCTTGCTGGAGAGGAAAGAGAAGTTCCTTCACCCGGAGCGCTACGGCACGGCCGGGACCGTGCAGCCAAACCCCATGGCGAGCTGGTGCAGGGCACGAGGTAAATGCAGAGGCTCAGTGCTGGCCACGATGCTGCAGGGATGTGTTTTTGGGGTTTTTGCCTCTGTCTGGCTGCCACCCAGAGGTGGCACCCCCGGGATGAAGCCTCCTAACCAGCCAGAGGGGCCGTAACCAGCCCCGTGGGTGCTGGTGGGCATCACGGGAGCCTTGTTTGCAGTCTTTGGAGGCAGTCCCGGGGCTTTTTGAGGGCTCAGAGCATCCTCCCCACCACTTCGACACGAAGGGCACCTCCAGAAAGGGCACCTCCAGCTCCCCTGCAAGGCAGAGCTGAGGATTTCTCAGCTCGGGAAGCAGCTGGCGGTGCTTTTTGAGCTCACATCAAGCTCTCGGCCAGAGAAAGGAGAAGTTGGTAACGGGAAGAGCAGGGCGAGCATTATTCAGAGGCACAAGACCTGCAGCGGTGCTCGTTCCGAAACCACAGCCCGGTGAGGGAATTTTTCAAAGGTGGGAGCGGGATTCGTCTGGCCAAGCCACGTGGGGACCATATGGGAAATGCTCTACGCTCCTTGCTTGCTCCAGGCACCCCTGTGCAACCCAAAGGGGTGAGGACGATGCTCCTCACCCTGCCTGGCACGAGGGATGTGCTTAAATCAGGCGGATTTGGGAAGGTGGGATGCTCAGAGTGGCCTGGGCTGCTCCTCAGCCACGCATCAAAGCTGCACATCACCTGGGTTTGGTCTCTGATACAAAGCACCGAAGCTTCCCTGGCCCTTTTTTGATGTTTTTTTTTTTCCCCATGAGACAAGAATCCAACCAAAATCCCAGCTTCACGTGTACAAGCACGCAAGCTGCTTGTAATAAGGGACCCTGAGCGCACGCATCCGAGCACCTACCCCAAAATCCCAGGATCACAGCACAGCTGGGGCTTGGGGACACCCCTGGGTGCCCCTGTAGGGTGCCCAGCTCCATGGCCCCATGTCCTGGCGGCCATGGCCCCTCTCCTGCCTGTCCAGGTCCCTCGGGATACCAGCACCCTTTGGGGTCAATCAACCACGAGCATCCTTCCCCGGGGAAGCACCAGGTCACTCTCCAAAACCTGTCCCTGCTGCCTGCACCCCAAAACCTCACCCCGGTGGGATTTGTGGGGTCCCAGCCACGCTCCCGTTTGGGCTCCAGCTCCTCCCGAGGAAGGAAGCGGCTCCAAAGCCCTGGCGGGGGAGGCCGGGGGAGCTGCTGCAGCCCAAGCTGGGAAAATATTTCCCGGGCTTGAAAAACAACTTCTAATTACAGATAAAACACCATAGGGAGATTTTGCTGCGTTTTCTTCCCCTCCACCAGCCGGAGCGTTTGCTGAAGGAAAAACCACATCAGCCCCCAAGCTGGGATGGCTCAACCCGGGCCCCGTATGTACACCGGAGACCAAACTTTGGACCAGAGCCCTGGAAGGTAAACAGCCGCCTTCACAGCCCCTCCGCTGCCTGGGGTCACCAGCACGGCCGGGGAAAAGTCACTTCTGCACGAAATCCCGGCCTGTGACCCCATTCCAGGCAGCCTCGAGCCCTTCCAGGTCTGATATTGAACCCCAAATACCCTCAGCACACACTGAGCCCTGACCCCACGTGCCCACAGCAGCCGGTTCTGGGTGGGAAGGAGCCCTAAAACCGTGCCTCGGTTTCCCCATCAGGCACATATCGTGGCATCTGATAGAGAAATCTCCTGAAATGGCACGATTTCCCCCAAATTCAGCCTGTAGGGATGCTGCCCGGCCCCACAAAATGCGCCCTGATGCGAGCTGGACAGCTGGGGGCTCAGCCGAGCCCGGCTTCGGTTTCATTTTTCTGCCAAAAAGGGTGAAAAAGAAAAAAAAAAAAAAAAAAAGAAAGATATGCAAAGACGGAGAGCAGCTGTTTCGCGTTTCCAAACTTAAAATGGTTTGGGAGAAACAAAAAAAAACAACAAAAACCACAGAAACTTTTCACTGCCCTCCTGTGCATCCCCACAAGGTGCACGGCACACCAATAGCCAGCGCCCCATCCCCAAATCGGCCAGGGCAGCACCCCAAAAGCGGACTGGGCTCTTTGTGCCATCGATCCCCCGGGAATGGGAAGAGGTCGTGAGCCAAAGAGGATGCTGGAGGTGGATTTTGAGGCGGGGAGATGCTCGGCGAGCCTTGGAGCATCCCCTCCACCCCGCCCGGCGCGGGGCTGCCTGGGAAAAGGTTAAAAAATCCCGTTTGCGTGCCCCACAAACCCTCCCCTCCGCAGGAAACGGCCCCATTGTGAGCAGGACTCGGCCGTTTCCGCCGTCGGGAAGGTGGGAAGCCAGCGGGACCAGGGGGAGGATGAGGAGGAGGAAGGGCCGGGGATGTCACCGGGAGGTGACACGGCCGAGCTGCCACCCAAACTCACCGCGGGGGCGGCTTGGGGGGCGCGGGTGGCCCGGGGAAGAGCAGAGCAGGATTTCTCCTCCGGGGGAAGACAAAGCAGGAGGAAAACAAAATATAATATAACAGTAACAGCAGTGATAATAACGATAATGACACAAGAGCCCCCCAGGGGGGGTCACTGCTCGCATCGGAGAGGGGTTATTTTGGGAAAAGCAGCCCTCGGGGCGTCACGGCCCCTGAAATCCCACAAAAGCAGCAGCACCCCGAAAGCAGCAGCTGCGGGGAGAGAAAACCTCGTGGGAGATGCAACCCAGGCGATTTTTTTTTATTATTTTTTTTTTTTTTTTGCCCAACTTTGGGGCATTTGCGGGCAGTTTTGGGACGGGTGCCGGCCCTCCCGCCGGAGCTTTAGGAGCCGTCCCTTACATAAATCCGTGCCACGCACTCACTCAGCAGCTCATTCAACGCCTTTGCAGGAAGAAAAAAAAAAAAAAACACACAAAAAAGAAGTCAGGAAAAGGAAAAAAAATAAAAAAATAAAAGAAAAGCCAAGAGGAGGGGGCTGCCATCGGGAGGGGGGTAAGGAAATGGATTTCCTCCTCCTGCGATTTGCTGGGGAAGGAGCCTTTCCTCTTCTGCCAGGCTCCCCCCCTTCTCCCCGGCCACCCCTTTTCCCGTCCCCGGATTCCCTGTTGAAACGTGGCACTGGGCTGGAGGGGAGGGTTTGGGCAGGGTTTTAGGGGGGATCCGCTCCGGCCGCTGCCCACCCGAGGTGCCTCCACGTAGGGAGGCCGGAGAGGGTGAAGGCTGCGCGGCGGCCTCCAGCCCTCCCCTGTCTCCTCCCCGAAAAGAGGAGAGGAAAAAGGAAAAAATAAAAAAATAAAAAAATAAAAAAAAAATAAAAGAGAGAAAAGGGAGCTGGGAGAGGGAAGGAGCAGGGGGAGAGGCGGCGTTCAAGGCGCTGCTCGGCCTTTGTGGGGCTCTCACCAACCCAAAGTTTCCCTGCGGAGGACGAGGGGAGGCCGGGGGCCCAGGAGCCCGCGGTGCTCGTCCCACGGCACCTGGAAAAAGCACCTGGAAAGGGGACAAAGTGAAGGAAAAGCCCCAAAAGGAGACCTGGAAGCATCCACCGGGGCTGGAGGCTTCCTCGCAGGAGGCTGGGGGTTGAGGCAGCCGCCGGGCACGGGACGGGAGGCCGATGGTACTCAGGGAGCTGTGTGGGGCAGGGACCCTTCCCAGCAAGGGGAGGCAGATTTGGGGGAGCCAAAAGGAGAAGCGGGGTTGGCGAGCACCCAGCGGAGACCCGTGAGCCTCAGTGGTGCTAAAGGGTTTTATTTGGGGTGGGGACGGGGCACCCCAAAAGGCAGCGGTGGGGTCCTGCACACGGCTGGGTCCGTTTTGGGAGGGTTTGGGGGAAAGGGTCCCACTGGTGGTGGGGGGTGAATGGGGTGCCCTGGGGATTAATGGGGTGCCCCAAGGACTAATGGGGTGCCCCGAGGATTAATGGGGTTCTCCAACGATTAATGGGGTGCCTCGAGGATTAATGGGGTGCCTCGAGGATTAATGGGGTGCCCCGGGAATTAATGGGGTTCCCCAAGGATTAATGGGGTGCCCCGAGGATTAATGGGGTGCCCCGAGGATGGAGAGGGTCTGGTGCCCCAAAAACAGCGGGGACCTGCCCCACAGCCCCTAGAGGGAGGTATAATGGGGTGAGGGGCACCCAGGGTGCCCCATCCAGAGCAGGAGGGGGGACACACGGAGATGGGTGGGGGTGTCCCGAGGGGGGGACACGCGTGGGAAACGGGACCGTGGGGAGTGGGGGAGCCTTGGGGGGGGCGTCGGGGGGGCTCTCACCTCGAACATGAGGGCGATGAAGACGCTGAGCACCAGGCAGAAGCCGATGTCGGCGTGGTTGTGGATGAGGAACTCCTGGCTGAAGAGCGGGTGGCTCTTGGCTCGCCTCCGAAAAGCCATGGCCGGCCCGGTACCGGTACCGGCACCGGCACCGGGAAAGCCACCGGCACCGGCACCGGGACCGGGACACACCCGGGAACCGGGGCTGGGCACCGGGAGCCGCCTCCCCAAAAACTTCCCCGGGCCCCGCACAACTTCGCGGAGCTCCGCCGCCGCCCCGCGCAGGCGCCGCCGCCCCGCAAACCCCTCCCCGGTCCCACCCCCGGCTGCTGGGCTGGACACGGCCCCCCCCGGGTCCCCTCCGTGTCCCTCCGTGTTCCCTCCATCCCCCCCGTGTCCCCGTCCCCCCATCCCACCCGTGTCCGCGCCCCCATCCCTGCGCCCCCCATCCCTGCGCCCCCCATCCCCGCGCCCCCCCCGTCCCCATCCCAGCGCCCACCCGTGTCCGTGCCCACCCCACGCGTGTCCAGGTGTCCCTCCCCCCCTCTTTTAAGGCCGCTTTTAGGGTCCCCCCTTATTCCAGCAGTGCCGGTTCTTTCCGCCTGCAGCATGCCCGCAGACCCCTCGCCGCCCAAAATCCCCCCAAAACGGAGCTGAGCAGTCCTGGTCCTGATCCCGATCCCACAAAATTGGTTCCCTGGCCCCAATCCTGCACACAAAGCACGGTCCTTGGGGGTCTCATTAAGTCACAGCCCTCATTAGGGGCCTGATGAGCCCCCGGGTTCCCCGTGCCCTTTACGGGAACAGGCAAAGCACCAAAAAGGGAACCAAAAACCGTCCCGAGTCATGGCTTGGAAAAAACAACCAACAGCACCCGAGGGCAAATATTTTTCTCTAATTCAGCTGTTTTGGTATTTTTGGAAGTGAGAATATTTTTTTTTTTTTTTTTGCTTTGTGGGTAAAATATTATGGGGTTGGCTCAGGGCCTTGCATCACCTCGGAGCTGGGTGGTTCGCGCCGTGCCTTGACCCAAAGCAGCAGCGGAGGGCAGGAGCTCCTGGACCTTCCCCTCTTTAAATCCCCGTGGGTGGACGAGGCCAGACCCCAAACCCGCTGCTGGACGGGCTGCGACCACCCCTTGTGCCCTGCCACCACCTTCCAACCCATTTTTTTCTTCGGACCATGCTCAGAACCACCCCAGGAGGGGATTGGGGTGGAGGGGATGGTGCCGGCTGCGTCCCCAAGCCCCGGTGCTGCCCTGGGCATTGTTTGTGGCTCCGGGAGGGCCGCGGGCTCTGTTCCTGCTCCTTTTTTTTCCAGGTGAGTGACCAGAGGCACAGGCCGTTCCCGCAGGTCACTCCCTGCATTGTCACCCTCTGTCACCCCGTTCCTTGCGCCCCGTTCCTTGCGTCCCCACCGCGGTGTCACTGGGGCACAACTGAGGGTTTCCTGAAGAGCCAAGTGAGCGAAAATCGGGCTCGCCAGCCACAAACGAGCAGAAATCCTTTATCCCGGGGCGTCTGAGGGTCTGGGGATGGGGACGTGCCGAGCTTCCAGCCCTTCTGTGGAGGGAGAAACCCCAGCAGAGGCTCCCCAAGGTCCCCTGAGACACGGGGAGGTTTGGGGAGCTGGAAGGAGCCACCCCCAGCACCCCAGAGCCCCCGTTTCACCCCCAGCAGCTCCCATAGGGGATGTGGAGGTGGTGAGGGTCCCACACACCCCTCTCCCCCCACCCCATGGGTGCCTGCTCAGGAAGCCTTGGGCAGCATCTCCCTCTGGTGGCCGAGGGACAAGGAGCTTCGTTCCCTTCCTGGCTGCTCTGAGGGGTGGTTGCTCGCCCTCTGCTCACTGCTGCGGGACTTTTGCTGTAGGACGCGGCCCTCCCAACCTCCTCCTGACCCTAAGTGAGCTTTGTGATTAAAGCTAAACCAGATCTGAGGCTGTTCGGGGCAATTCCCAGCGGGTTAAATCCATTTATCACTCATCAGAGCGGCGAGGATGGTGTAAATCCTTCTGTGGACCAGGGCAGGATGGCAAACCGGGAATGCATTTTCTTTCCCAACCTCATCTTGCCTGATCCCAAATTTCCACCCTGGCAGGAGGGGATGGGACAGGGAGGACAAATAAAGGGAAAAAATAAAACCGAGCAGCGCTGAGCCTTGATTTGGGGCTTGCTCTGCCCAGAAGGAGGGGTAAAGCCCGTTAAATTTCTGGTTTAGTGAGAAAAACCTGAGAAGTTTCCTGCTTTGGGCAGCAAACAGTTTGGGCAGCAGTTTTTGTTCCAGGGGACAGCAGCCAGGTCTCCACGTAGGGCAGACCCGCAGCTCCTACAGGCACTTGCTTGAGGTCACCTTTCTCGACACCACCCCAAATCCCTAAAAACGCAGGATGCCCCAGCTGCCTGTAGGGTTTTTTTTTACATAAATAAGTCGAATAAATACCCAAACCCAGACGTTTAAGCTATTCCAGCTGCCGAGGCTCTCCAGAAGCAGGAGATGCTCCAGGAGGGGAGGCGATTTCCTCGCCGTGTAGGACCACATCTGCCTGGCAGCAGGGTTTAGGCTCGGCCTTGGGGGTGGAGGTGAAGCACGGTGGCCTCAGCTTGCTCGGGACAGTCCCCTGCTGGGTGTCCTGGAGGTGCTGCCACCCCATGGGGGTCCCGGGGGGCTCTGCTGCCCCGCAGCCACTTGTTCTGCAGAAGGAAGAGCTGCTCTGCAGGTGCCGGCGGGCGCAGGAGCCCAGGATGGGGCTGATGTTCGCCATCCCGAGGGATGAATCCTCTCCTCTTCCTCCTCCTCCTCCTGCCAGGCAGCCCGGGGGAGGCCGGGCTTCGTTGTCCCCTTGCAGCAGGGTCGTGGAGGTGGCCGTGGCTGTCACCACACCAGCAGAGGTGATGCCTCTGGCGTTGGCGGTGAAGTAGACGGAGGAAACCTCGTCCAGGACCACGGAGGAGCTGCTGGGCAGGGAGGAGGCAGGGCGAGGAGCAGGCTCCTGCCCTGCTCCATCCTCCTGCGCTGCTTCATCCCCGACCTCGCCTTTGCTGCCTCCTCCTTTCCTCACCACCCCCAATTTCGCATCCCTCAGATCGGATCCGAGGCACACGGGAGCGATTTCCCTCGTGGGGAGGCACAGCTCTGCCCCGGGCCGGGCTCTGTCCGCGTAAACCTCTCCCACGCCACCATCCCCGAAAGCTGCGTTGATTTGGGACACGTCGCCCGTCTTCAAGGCCAGCCTCACCAGCAGCCAGTGGTGATGGGTTGTCCACGCATCCTCCAAGCACTCTCCAACATGCAGGAGCGAGGAGCCGTTCCCCTTTTCGGGAGCTGTTGTGGTCCCTTCCACCTCCAAGCACTCGCCATCTCCCGAAATTCCCAAACTTTGCCCCGTTTGGGAGCTGCTTCCAGCATCCTGATCGTCACCCGCAGCCGCAGCCCGGCAGGATTTCTCCAGGAAGCCCTCCCAGATCTCCGCGGACTTGGGGTGGAGCAGGCTGTAATAAACCACCAGAGCTGCGGTGCCTGCAAAAGAGCAGAAAAGCATCAAGGGACAAATCCTGGCCGCATTTCGGTGAGGGGTGGAGGAGAGCCCAGGGTTCTCCCTTGCAGGGATGTGGCTGGGCATCGTGCAAGCACGGTGCAGGACTCCTTCACCCCTCATCTCATCCCACTTCTCCTGAATGAGAGACACCAGTGGGTTTCACCCCACTTCCACGTCTCATTTTAAGGTACCCGACCTTGCTCCTAGAGGACCAGCACCAGCAGCCTCCCATTCCTGTGGGACATCAGCTCCACGAACGCCTCCTGCGAGCACCCGTGCCCCTCTGAAGCTTCAAACCCCCTCCTCCATCACCGTTCGCTTATAAAAGCTCACCCAATGCCACTTGGAGCCATCTCTTCCCAAATTTACTCCCCGCCAGGAGGCTGCTCCAAACCTCACCGCTCTGGTAGTACGCCACCTCCTTACCTCCACCCCAAACTGAGCAATAAAGCTGAGAAATGAAACTCCAGGTGGATTCGGGGATACCCAAATAAATAAATAAATAAATCCAGAACCTTAAGCTCGAAGACACAAAGCACATATTCCCCCATGCAACTGAAACAGCAGCTCGTTTGCTCGAGCTGCTCTCCAAACACGCGGTCCAGGTGCTAAATTCAGGGGGTTTTACCTAGGGCAGACCCCGACAAGACGGCCCCGGTGACGCCCAGGCTGTGCCTCGCCTCTGCCTGCGGGAACTCGGTGGCCAGCAGCAGCAGGAGGGTGTTTTCCACCAGCATTACCTGGGGAGCAGAAGGGAGAGAAAAGTCACTCGGGTCCTTCGGAGGGCTTCAGGGTGCTTCAAATGACCAGCACCAGCTCTAAGTCGAGACGCTGCTGATTTATTTTGCGCCTACATTGCAAGTTCCCTTCTTCCCCAGCCTATTAAGTAAGTAAATAAATAAAATCCGGTGCTTAAAAATAAAAATAAAAGAGAATTTCCACGCCCCCCCCCCAGGGTACTCACCAGGTAAAACACAGCCACCCTGTGCCTGGAGGCCCCCGGCTGGACGTTGATGTAGCAGAAGACGTACACGGCTCCCACCAGGGCATTGAACAGCCTCCAGCGGCACGGCTGGGCCACGATGTCGGTCTGCTGGGCCACCAGCCAGAAGGCCATGAGCAGCCAGCGGATTCCTGCGAGGGGATGGCACCGAGAGGGGCAAAACGGCCCCGGAGGAGCTGGGAGCGGCTCCCCGGATGCCTAAGGGATTGGGGTGAAAAAGCTGAGGAGCGTGGGTCTCACCTGCCACAGCCAAAACCCAGCAGGAATAGAGCCTGGTGAAGAGCACCAGGGCCAGGATGCGGGTCCCCAGCATCCCCGTCCTCCAGAGCAGCAGGCAGAGCAGGGCTGCGGCCGGCAGGCGGACGTGGCCGGGTTTCAGCAGGCAGGAGAAGCGGCTGTAGGACACCAAGGCCCAGGAGAGGGACAGCAGGGACAGCCCAGCGCTGACACCTGCATGGGGACAGGGGAGGTCTTGAGGGGGCTCGGAGGACACCCGACCACCTTGAGGACCCCGTCTCTGCTTGAAGGAGCCATCAAGCAGCCATCCAAGCTAGACAGATGCTATCCGCTGGAGGATTTCAAGCAGCTCATCCCAAATCTGGTCTCTGCTGCGCGCCGGTGCCTGCCCGAGGCTCCATCTCCGCTCGCTGCGGTCGGACCTGAGCCTGCCACAACTTGGAGACTGACCTCGCACGTGTCCCAGCTTCTCCCTTTGCAAAACAACTGGAAATTCCCCTTTTCTGTGACACAGCCCCCAAGCCCTAAATGCTCAGCACCACACCACGATTTGGCTGGAGCTAGGGAATGGGCGTTGGATCCAAACCCAACCAAGGTATCACGGAGATGCTCCCTACGCTGCAAGAAGTGCCCGTGCCAGCTGGGAAAAGCCATGGTCAGCCCAGAAACTCCTCCAGGCTCAACCACAGCGTGTTTTTAAGCCGTATTTATCCCCGATTGCCTTGCATCAGGGCTTCCTACCTGCTCTGCAGCACAATTCTCCACGCAGAGCCCGCTCTGCGCCCTGCCAGGTGGGAACACGTCGCCCACCCAAACTCATCCCCCCTTTTCAACACGAAGCATCCTCTGGGGAGCTCCCTGCTCACCGGGCACAAAGCTGACGGGCTCGACAGCCACGACGACGTAGGCCTGCAGCAGGAGGTGAGGCAGGGTCTGCAGCAGGGTCTCCAGCAGCCGCAGCACGCAGACGTCCCCGAACTGCAGCAGCACCTCCCCGGCACCGGCGCTGCCGCTCGCCTTCGCCTCCAGCCGTAAAACATCCCAATACCTGCAAAGGGCAGCACCGTGGGACGTCCACCCCGATTTTTTGGCAGGTGTAGGGAGGCTGGGTGGGTCGTGGGGTGAGGATCTCACCGCTTCCAGAGGCCCAGCTGCAGGATGTGGAGGATGAGAAGCCCGCAGCCGGGTGGGCGGCCGTCTGCCTTGAACCAGAGGGTGCTGAGGAGCTGAGGCACGCAGCCGGGTGCCAGGCAGGCGACGGTGAGCCAAAAGCAGCTCAGTTGCCCCCGCAACAGGTAGTGGAGGATGGTGCCGAGCCCTGGGAGAAAAGGAGAGGGTTCTGGGGGATGCCACCCTAAAGATGCCACCCGCAGCCTCCCCCAGGATCCGCAGCCCGTGCCTTTATCTCGGGCTTCCAGCCCCTGGGCCGCTTGTCACAGCAGCGCAGCCGGCGCCACCGAGGGGCTTGGCCGAAGGCGGGCTCAGATAAAGGGCGCCGGAATTCGAATTCGAAAAGAAACAAAAAGTTCAAAAAAATTCAATTTCTTTTTTTTTTTTTTTTTAAAAAAAAGGGGGAGAAAGCGGTGTCCCGATACAAAAAGCTCGGGGAACGGAGGGGGCGCAGCGCCTTCTCCCCTTTTTCTCCCTTTACTCCCCCCTTACTCCCACTTCATCCCCCCCGCGCATCCCCTGCGCGCCCCCTGCGCGCTCCCTGCGCGCTCCCTGCGCGCCTCTTGCGCGCTCCCTGCGCGCTCCCTGCGCGCCCACTCACTCGCAGCGCTCTCCGCAGCCAGCAGCGCCAGGGAGAGCCCCGGGAAGCCCCCGCGCATCCTGCGAGGAGGAGGAGGAGGAGGAGGAGGAAGAGGAAGAAGCCTCCGGAGCGCCTCCCCCCGATGCCCCCCTCCCTCCCCGGAGATGTGACGTCACGCTGCTGACGTCACGCGGGCTCTTTGGGGTGCAGCACGGAGCATTGGGGGGTGTTTGGGGGCGATGGGGGGGGGGTTGCAGCATCCCGGTGTCCCCAGATCTCTGCGCCCTCGCGCAAAGCCCCCCCCCCGGTGTCCCCCGGCTGTCCCCGCGGGGCTGGGCGCTAGGTGGCGGCCGGGAGGTGCGAGGGGGAGCCACAAATTAATTAGGATGCGCCCATCGGACGGACGGCTGCTTAATTAAGTCCAAATGTCACCGAGGGTTTTGTTGGTGCCTCTGGAAAATCAAACAGGAGACTCCCGAAGCTCTGAGATCCCCTGGGCTGCGGGGGCGGTGAGGGCATTTGGAGGCTTTCACTCATTTCCTGATGCTTTGGGGATATTTTGGTTGATTTTTGGAAATTGTAATGAGTTGCTTTGCCACCCTGGACTATGCTGTATTAAAAAGAGCAAAGTTTGTCACCCAGCTACGTTTCCCGGGTTCTCTGCAGGTCCCCAGCACTGCCCGTGCCCTGTAAGCTCCCCCCTTGACACGTGCAGGTGAGCGACGAACCAAAGCCCCCGCGTGTGCTCAGGGATGTGCCGAGGAGCCAAACCCCGCTCCCGAGGGATCTGGGACCTTCCCTTCTCTTCTCTGATTTTTCCAGATGAACCAAATCCAGCAGCCGGGGAGCTGCGGGGGCTCCCACGGGAGCGAGGAAGGCGAAAGACACGAAGACGAAGCCTCTCCTGGAGAGCAGGTGGAGATAATCACGGTAAGAAACCGGCCAGAGAACATCGCTTTGGTGGCCTGCGAGTGCTGATCTTTGCTGGGCCCTGCACAAAGCTGAGGTGCTCCCAGAGCTGAGCGTCCTCCCCGGTTTTGCAGCCTCCTCCCAGTTGCGCTGGCTGCCTTCCAGCCACTGGTTTGGCCGCGCTTTTCTCTGCCGGATTTCAGCACCCGGGAGCCCCCACGGGTCTCCAGCAGAGCTCAGAGCAGAGGGTGGTGATGGATTTTCTTATGTGTTGACCCCTTTTGGAAACGGGAGCACGAGATGTGCCCAGACCTGCTGGATGCGCTGCTGGAGCCGCACCGAGAGGCAGAACAGCTCGGTGGGGCTGATTCTGGATTCAGTCTCCATGTGGCGTTGGGATTTTTTTTGGGAACAAACGCTCCCTTCTGTTCAGAATCGGAACTTCTGGAGGCAAAGGTGCGTCTGATTGAGATTTGAGTACAAAGACCTTGAAGTGAGCCCGCCTGTACGTGCTGCTGGTGGAGGAGACGGGGCTTTGGGTCAGGGCACGGGAGCCAGATGTCAGTGCTAAGAGGATAATTCCTGTAGGGGTGGGGGCCTGTACTGCCATCTATCCACACGGGAATTTGTAATTAGAGATTACAGAGCACATCCTTTAAATACTTTATTTATTCGATTGCTAAATCCCTGCAGATTGCATTAACCAAAGCTTTATAAACAGGTCCTTTCCTTCCTCTCACAGCGTCTCTTGCTCTCAGCAGCTTTGGGGTGACACCCCCAATGCCAGCCCAAGCCATGAAGGTGATGCTCCTGCTGCTGCTTGCTCTCCTTGTGGCGTCCCAGGCTACCACAGGTAAGTGCAGACACAACCACCGGGCACTTTTTAGGTTGACTTTGTGTCTGCACAAAGACCTGTTAACATGGGGACAAGCTTTCTTCATGTGTGAACATCCAAAGAAAGGTGCTTACAGGCTTTTTTTTTTGCAATTACAGTGCCAGACACTGTCATGTGTCGGAAGATCAAGGGTGAGTGCTCCTTCTTGCTGTGTTCCTTGTTCAAGAGATCCATCGGTACCTGCTACAATGGCCTGGCGAAGTGCTGCATACCCTTGTGATGACCATCCGTGGTCCATGTCGGGGCTGGTGGCTTTGGTGGGGTCAGCAGCAGTGACACCCGCAGTGTAATATTGTCCGGCTTTACTTGGCTGCTCTTTGTGGTGCTGTCTACGCCTGGAGCTGGTGGAAGTCACTTTTGCCACCTGGGTGTCCTGAAGAGGACTCCACAAGGTGGAGTTCCCACCTCTAAGAGGTTTGTTTGGGAACGGGGTCCCTGTTATGGCCACCTCAGAGGTGGAGGGTGTGAGGTGTAGAGGGCTTGTGCCAGTCAAGCCTCAGAGGTGACAGTGAAACCCGGGGGTTTCCAGCTCTTGGACTTCCACATTGCCCTTTCTGCCAACCAAAATGTCGAAGGGCTTCAGCATGGGGATGCCTTTGGAGTCTCACTGCTCTCCTCCCACCTTGTCTCCACCTGAAATTTGTCTCTCCACCTTCATCCAGCTGGCTCCTGCATGGTGAGGTCTGATTCAGCCCCAGCTCCTCCTCTCCAGGTCTGGCCAACTCTAATTTGGGCTCTGCTGTGATGCAGCAAGGGCTGGACACTGAAGTCTTCTGCTCTCCTCCAGACTCTGACAAATAACTCAGCCTTACAGCATGGGAGTGATTTGTGCTCCTTTTCTCTCCTCTAACATGTATTCACCATGTCCAAAGAGTCCGGTCTGAAAATTATCTGAGTTGTGTAAATATCTAATAAAGGATGTGTATTAAGGCCAAGCTTCTTAAGCCATTAATTGGTGAGGAGTGTTTTGATCGCTCTGGTTCCTGAGGCCTGGGACCACACGGCGGGCCTCGTGTCCAGCCACAGCTCACGGGTGGGCACCTACAAACCTGGACAAAGTTTTCTAGGATTTTCCCACCCGGGTCCAAGTCCGGAGGAGGTTTGGTTACCTCCACATTTGGGGAGTTCAGATCCATTCGGCCCAGAAAGATGACTTAAACATCTCATTAGCCATCTGTACTGGTTTTTGGAGTAGCAGCTTCTCCAGGCACAGCCAAGTCCTGCCTCCGCGCTGCAGCTGATGTTATTGCACAGCACGTTGCCACCACCAAAGGAGTAATCATTAATAACAACTGAGCTCCCCAAGCCCAAAGGTGGTATTTGAACCTTAATCGCTCCTTCCATCTAGCGATTTGAAAGTCCTTTGTGCTCGTGAACTGGGGCTTGCACTGGCCGTAGGAGGTAGCTGAGCAAACACAAGGTACCTGCTGTTGTGATTAAGCCGTGCTCTTCCACCTGGGTTAATTTTAGCTACTTCAGTTCAGGAAGAAGAAATAACAATGGCAAAAAAAAAAAAAAAAAGCTGGTATTTGGTGGAATGCCAAAAAGTTGCAGTGATTCTCTCACGGGGCTGCCTTTCAGGAATAATGGTAGTTGAGACTCCGTAGGGGTTGTATAATCATTGAAGTCAAGTGCTTTAAAGAGAATGCAAAAATCTCCACTCGTCTTGCACAGATGAAGAAACCAGGGCATGAACTGGGGACGTGTCAGCAAAGTCATTGTCTCCTGGTCTCCTGCCAGGAGGAGGAGGAAGATCTTGAGATGTCCTACATTGTTTATCCCCTTCCAAAATAACTGCAGGCACTATTAAGAAAGGAGCATACAAAATCATTCTTAATTGTGACCAACAAATGGAGACACCAAATCCTTTTGTGTAGAGCAAAATCGCTGACCACATCCCAGAAATCTGAATTGCTTTCTTGTGGTTACAATAGGGCAGATACGGAAAACCTCTTTTTCGGTAAGCTTCCCTCCATTGGAAAGAAGGATAATGTAAGATTTGGGGTTGTACTGAACTGGAAATACCTTCATTGTTTGAAGGGGGTAATAATATGAAGCTTAACAAGATGGGAGGGTTGAAGGCATCACTCAGCCAGTGAATGAGGGCAACGGGGAGCATCAAAGCCACCTGTGCAACCCCATACACCATTTAGCACTGTCCCCATGCATAAGAAATTGGGAGGCAGAGGCAAAGGGAGTCTTGGCTTGCCTACCGATGAGATGTCACATGGACCTGGATGGCCCTGACGTGTTGAGCCCTGTCTGTGTACTTGTTTCAACCCATGTTTTGCTACACACCCGAGCTGCAAGTGTCTGTCAACACCTTGGAGATGGGTTTAAGCAATAGGCCCTCCCTGATGGGCCCAAAGAGCAGGTCACATCTTCTGAACGTAGACCCTTTCCTCCAGATGGTGCAGCAGAGCTGTTGTGAGGGGTGGTTCTGGATGATATTAGGAAAAGGCTGATTCTTGAAAAAACTGGTCCTGGTACCCACAAGAAAAGTTTCTTCTGGATTTGGTCATGAGTGGTGCAAAGGGCCTAATTCAAAAGTTACTTGGAGGAGAGATGCTCTGCAAAAATTACCACAGTACAATTGGTTTTATCCGTGTTGTGGGACCAAATACATTTAACATGCAAATATTCAATCTCAAAAAAAGCAAAAATGAATAGAGAAAAGCACCAAAAGGAGCAACCCGGGGGAGCAAGAAGCCTGCAGGCAGCCTGTAAGCTGTTAAAAAGGCTGTGCTAGAAATCTCAGCAAAATATTTGCTTTGACTCGAAAAGAAAACAAAGAGGTCTAAGAAAAAATCCCTGCAGGGCATGAAAGGCAGCTCAGGGGAGGCTCTCACAGGGAAGAGCTGTGGTGAACAGACGGCTGACAGAGAACAGCAGCTCCCATACAGCGGGGCAGGTCAGGTTCTGATAGGAGTCAACGAGGGCTAGAAAAGAAAGCAGAGATCCCTTTACAACAGATACCCAAAGGAATAGTAGAAATTTCTGTAAATGCACGGGAAGGAGGAAGCCATGGAGGGTGTCGCTGTGGGATTGCTCTCATGTCCCTCAGCCTCTGCCAGCTGTGTCTGCTGAAGGCCTCCAAGGCCTTTGGCTTTTGCTGGCAGGCTGAAATCCTTTCACCACTCCATTCATCGAGCATTTAGTGAATTCGGTTGCTCTCTGGTGTCTCTCACTGGGTGTTGAGACCACTCAGTGTTCATATTTGACACATGCTGTCTCTGTGTCCCGGAGCAGAGCCTACTCCATGAGGTGCTGAGGCCTGGAAGCCCAAGGGGTGCACTGGGAGAGGCAGGCACAGCCTCTGTGACCCCCACACCCCTTTTTAGTTGTGCAGGACGAAAGCTGGAAGGAGTTTCTCTGTTTCTCTAGGGGATGTGCACCAAAGAGTTAGCAGAAGGCCAGGTTTGGCCTTGCCCTGCAGGACTTTTGCCCCTGTGAGACGCGCCAGGCCCAGCATGAGAGCTGAGTGTTACCACAAGGACTCGTCACTCTCAGAGCCTAATCTATGGCTAAAAGAGCAAATGCGACCAGATTTTCCTACAGGATTTCCTACAGGAGAATCCGCCGCAGGTGTTTTGAGGCAGACTCTTTTCTCCTCAGCTCTGGCGATATCGCAGAGGCCCAGGAGGCTGTGCTGTAACAGCAGGGATGGATTTTTCCTGTCCTCCAGCAGGGGGTTGCACAACCTCTGTGTCTGCCTCAGAGCTGGCCTCCAAGGTCTCCTAGCTCGGAGAAGGTCACTTGCACCACCACATCGGGCACAGATTTGGGGTTGCAGCAGGACCTGAAGCCTCCTTTTGGCCCTCTGTGGTGACACCACCCTGCTCGAGCACAGAAAATGGGCAGCATTGCCTGGACCCCTAAATTAATTGAG